>NC_087512.1:28646597-29246597 GCF_036417665.1 Passer domesticus | reverse complement strand
TAGTCTTGTTTTATTGGTTGTATTAGAAGAAAGATGGAAAGAAACAAAGAAATCAATTGTTATTTATGCTGAAACTTCCTCCACACATGTGACTTGGTACACAAGCAAGGAACAGGCTATGTTTGTCACATTCAGATACCTTATTATTTTCATCTAACACTCAGACTGGTTCTGCTGATGCTCACCTGTCACTAGAGCTTCAACTAAAATAGAGTTGTACTAGTTACTGCTCCTCAGACACAAATTCAGGAGGAACTCTTCATTAAATTTTCCTTTCTAACTTCACAGCATCATTCGCAACAATTTTAGGAGTCAGTTTAATGAGTATGATCTATAGCATTTTATTGACAAAGCATATTAGGATGGAAAAGAGTGGCTGAATGCTGTGAGCAACGAGTTAGAAGTAACAAAAATCAAGTGTAGCATCAAGAAATTACCTTATTAAGATAGCCAAGGCTTGTATGGGATATTAAGCTCTTCATTCACCTTCCAGTTGTATGTAAGTTCTTGAGTTGTGCTGCAAACCACCAGGTCATCTTTCTCTTGAGCTACCATCTGGCTAGCTGAACAAACCAATTTGTCTCCTTCAGGATGTGTAAGCATTGGATTTTATAGGAATCCCCTCCTCCCCTCCTCAAAAGTCATTTGACTCCACCCATACTCAGAAAAACAAAGTTCTGTCCTCACTAGAGATCAGAGAAACAAAATCAGGAATGGGTGGAGGAAACTTACAAGAGGAATGCAGATTTTATTATTTATCTGCACTATACTTACACTAGCCTTGGACTGCTGTTTCTTTCCATGTTTTTTACTGAACTCAACTATTGGACCAACCAGAAAGTTCAGATGTGTCAGCTGACATCAAACTCCCCTGTGTTCTGGGGCATTTACTGCAAATGTTTATTCAAATTTGAAGTTCATTTGTGGCTTCCCTATGCTTGTGCTGTTGGGCAGATGTTGGCTACAGTGAGCATCACATAGCCTGCAGCAATGACAGAAGTTACAGGAAGCTCTAATGTGCTCTCCTGAGCATGATATATGCATATTTGAGCCCTTCTCCACGCCAGAGCAGTCCTTTACTTGTGTGATTTAAGAGCCCACAGTTACATACTGCTGGTCCTTGTAAAACTTTTCTCTCCCAGCTCTCACTGCTGGTTTATTGGAACTTATTCCCTTTCCTACCAATCTACCTTGCACTAAGGCTGTGATGGCTGTACTGCTACTGTATTTGTTGGCGGAGGCAGGGTGGGCTGTTGCAGTCACTACCTGTTGGGTAACTGTTGGTAGGCTGTTCCAATTTGTAGTATTTTTATTTACATGTTTGTATACTTCATGACTGGATTAGTAATATGTGTAGTTTGTGTGTGCTAAGGAAAGTATAAACATGCAGTTGACCTACATAACTAAGAAACAGATATATTGCATATTTTTGGCATATTTGCATGTGAAGCCAGCAAGTTTGTAACGTAACATTCTAATTTCTTTTGCTGGGAAAATTCCCTAGAGCTATGTTTTAGGGCTGGAGAAGACAAAATCATGGCAAAGGAAAATTATGGGGTATTTTTTTAAGTGGAATTAGTGTGCAGTCTTGATAGAAAAGTTGCTGCCACTCCTGCTTCGCCTCCTCGCTACCACGAGGGTTTTCATGCAGTGAACTAGACTGGTGAACTGACACTGCTGGTCACTACACTGGGGCAGTTTCCCAGTTTGGCGAAATTAATTGTGTGCTTTTACAATGCAGAAGGCAGAAAAGAAGTAGTCAGGAATGAATCTTGACAGGTGAAACTGCTCAGTCCAGAGGAGAAGTTGTTGTACACATGGTGGTTGTATACACTCAATGTATTTACATGCCCTGTGAGCCCAGTACATTCTGACCCATGATGTTGCCAGGCACAGGGTTGTGGCTGATTGGCCTGTAGTTCCACTGATGTTCTTTACTGCTTCTCTAAAAACAGTAGTTGTGCTTCCCCTTTGCCAGTCACTGACAGCTCCACCAGCTTCATTGCCACGACTTACTTCTCAAATGTGACACTGTGGCTCAGCCACTTCCTCTGCCCATTCCCTCAGAACCCACAGCTCACCCAGTGAGCCTCCTGCTGTATCTGCCTGACTTCCTCATTGTTAGCATGCTTGGAATAGGTGGCCCTTGAATATTGTATTACAGTCATGGGAATTCAAGTCTATATACAAAACAATGAAGACTGGAATATTTCACTGGTCAGTCCATCAGATTATTTTTAATATTATATTCACTGATATTACTGGGGATTATGTGCAAAGGAATATTGTCATGACCTGTCATGACTCTGCCTTAAAACCAGAATGGTCTTAGTGGGACTACACCGAATGTTCATTTTTTACAGTCCTTCCTAATAAATACATTTAGTCTTTACTCATACCATTTAGTTTGGGTTATCCAGAACTCCTATTATGCATTAATACCATAGTAGATTCTGCTCATCTGATCAGGCTAAAATACTTTCACAATTTCTGTGTGAACAGAACATACAGTAATTTTATGCTATACCTGTGTACAGTACTTCTTAATCATCTATTGGTTTCCTCCACATGTTAAATTTACAAATAAAATTTAACTTATTAAACTTATTTCTACTTTAAAAATAAGACAAAAATTGTACACTGCACTTCTATTAAACTGCTTACATTATTTCTTGTTCAACATTTAAGCATTTTAGAAAACTCTTACGATAACTTTCATGTTTCCATTTATACACTGGAGGAAAAAAATTTTATTTATTATTCCAGATGCCAAGAAGAGTCACTTCTCCTCAGATCTAGTTTGTCAGTTCAGCTTTCACTAATTCCAAGGGTTAGCTTCCACTTTAAGTGCTTGAGTAAGCACAAAATACATTCACAGGTAGACTGTTCCATGAAATATTTGGTGTAGAGTGAAATGAGAATCTCCCTGGAACATCTGTACTTCAATAACAATGATTCATGATTATGAAGAGATTATGCTTAAATGTTGTCCAGTCAAGTCACAAATATTTAACCATTCAGGATTTAGTGTGTCTTGGATTTTATTACTAGGCTCATAGAATGAAATCGGCAATGGTTGAAACAGATGCTTGATATATATGTATTTCTAAAACGCCTTTTTCTCAGTATTCTCAAAACTGAAAGTAGTGATAGTGTTCTCTGCTGCTGTAAATAATTTCAGCTCCACTGATTTCAAAACTACTTCACCCCTTTCACCACCAGAGAATTTCTTCATTGATTTCTCAGTGGGAACAGGGCTGTCTTTGAAGAAGACACAACATACCTACCTATTGTCTCTTTATTGTTATTATTGCATTATATATATAATGTGGGAAACAAGTCTCTGAGATGAAATTTTTACTTAAATAAACTGCACAAATATAGATAGCCAGCCTGGCATAAATATACACAAATCCTGGCAAAGTTTCCTTGTGCTCAGATGGAAAGGCAGAGAGCTTATTGAAACCATGCCTCCTGCATTCACCAGTCTTTTGTGGTGACCATACTTGTCCTTCTGCTTAGAACTGCCTGTTCTCATCACATACATCCTCTTTTTTTTTCCTGACCAAAGCCTTCTGACAGCATTGATAAACAGATAGTAAGCCAAGATAAAACACTCTCAGGTCATATGATCCATCAGCTAAGAGAATATTGATTGAAATGACTGAATCAAAATTACTGTTTTGATCTGTGGTGTTAAGTGATTACTGATGCAATACAGGTAGCCTGAACATAAATATTCTGATGACTCTGTGCAGGAGAGACAGCATATGAAAAGATTGGAAAACTGTTATGTAAGAAATAAACAGACTGACATCACTGCCAAAATAGCTGACATGGGATAATAAATGAACCTGGGTAACATATGTGGATAAGTACGGAGGCTCTTAAGGCCTTGAAGGAAAAAAAATAAAAAATTAATCTTGATGTGATTAGAGAAGAAGAACCAGGGTGGTGCTTCAGTTGCATAAAGTTAGGATGACAAAGGATGTGTGTTTTGTGGGGACAGGATAGCTGGCAGTAATAGCTGGCAGATATCAGATGGACTAAAGAGCAGAAAGGGGTACCAAATAAGCAAATGAGTGATTTGGGTTTGTCGGAAGCTGTCAGACTGTAAAAAGTGAGCTATTTAACAAATAAAAGAAGAATAAGTGGCTTGGTTTTGGACTGGGTTCTGATTATCTGATTACTAGTTTAACAAATTCTTATTAGTTTAAGATTGACTGAATCTTTACAGGCTGGGAACAAATGATGAAAAAGCCTTCTGTCCTGAAATTACAGTCAGGTATGCTGATTGCTCCCTTCTCCATGGAAACATCAATCCCTGGCCTCCCTTTATAACATCAGTCCCTGGCCTCCCTATATATTCTTAGCCTGCATGGAATGGGGGGCAGAGTATCTACAGGTAAGAGGGTGACATAGAGCCTGACTTGGCTGCAAGTGGAGGGTATATTTATCTGAATAAAGGTTGTTTGCTTTGTTTTTCAACAAGCAATAATCAGTTCATTTTCTCTATGTAACTCTTGGTTATCATTATAGCTTCAAAATTATAGGGTAAGAAGAAGGGGGGACACAGGAAATGAGTACTGCTAAACAGGGAAGAGGGAAATGTACTGCTTAAGCTTACCAAATCAAAATGGTTAAGTACAGTGCTGATGCAAACAAGAGTCTTTCTGTGCCCTATCAATCTAGCATCTGTGGGTGGCTTCTTCCACTTCCTGTTCTGAAAAGAGTGGCCAGGGTTTAATCATTCTGCTTTAATTATACCATGAAGATGAAAATGCCCAGTTCTTGGGTATGTCTGGAGTGTCAATAAGGCATTTTCTGTCTTCGTACCTTAGGAGAGAGATGGATATGTTTGGCTAAATTAGCCCTAAATGTCCCCTGTTGATGTCTGGGAAAGATTGTTAGAAGGATTCAGCTGAGAGCATGGACATTAAAGGATATAACCTCATTAGACTTCCTGTACTATTTTCTTAAACTAGCCTGTGACACACGGTGCTATCTAAGGCTAGGTGCTATATTGTGGAGTTATGATAAAGTGAGGAAATAAAGTCCAAGAAGAAGTGCCAGTTTCCTTGGCAGCATGAAGTGTGCCTGTATGGAAGAGTTTTCAGAATGGACAAGAGCTTGTATTGAACTGAATACAAGACTACACAAGGCTGCCCTGTATTTCTATAAGGATGGATTCTTGCACTTACAATATTCTTGAAAATATTCTTCCTAGTTTCATTTTTAAGACTGGGATGGCAACAGATAATGAAGAAGAATATGTGCTGACTCAGAAGAATACTGAATGCTTACAAAATTTGCAAGGCAAACATTGGCAGTACACAGAATAAGAACCAGGCCACGATTAAGGGACAGCAACTTGACTGTTGGTAGTAGTGCCCAAAAAATCTACCTTGAAGACAGGGCAGAAAATTGATTTAATATGAGCTTCTAGTTACAACACTGTGGTTACAGGAGTGAGATAACTGCTGGATATGTGGTTCAAGAGATGAAAGATCTGTGCCTGAGGGAGGAGTAAAGATCTAGCTCCATTGCAGCAAGGCCCAGTGATTCAACACCACCTTATGTGCAGGGAAGCAAGATTTTTCCAAGCCCATATGTGTCACTAAGAAAAGGCCGATATAATAGGCCCTGGAAACTCAGAATGTAAAATCTGCTTCTTCTTCCTCACAGAGTTTCCTGCTAAGTCCAAATTTCATTGAAGGCTGGTCTCTCAGAGAAGCTGTGGGACAATGAGTGGATGGCTGGAACATGCTGCAGTGACAGAACCAGATTCCCAAGACAGATGGGCAGAACTGTCACTCCAAAGCTGTGGCAACATGCTGATGTTAAAGCAAATAAAAATCTCTGCCTCCCTGCAGAGTAGCAATGATCTTACTTTTGTACGTGACACTGGTGTACGTGCTGCAATGCTATTTCTTTTGGTTTGGCAATGCAGGTAGTCTACTAGAAAACTTGAAATCATCAGAATGGTTAACAGGAGGATGAAAGGGCTGGAAAATCACCAGGTTATAAAACTTAAACTTGAAGATGAATTAAGAGGGGTCTTGATCATGATGTATTAACACCTACACTAGACTAGACATCTTGCAACAAAGGGATTTTCAATTTATTGGTCAATGATGTAAGAAGATTTGATGGATAGAAAATGGAAGCTAAGAAATCAATACCACAAGTAAGTCACACTTGAATAGGAAAGGTGACAACGGGAACAACTTACCTATTATTTCATTGCTGTCTATTTTTAGTCAAAACTGAATGTTCTTCTGAAGATAGAAGAACATTCTAGTTCTCTCACCCTAAGGAGCTGATGGTGGCCTTAGCGTATAAAACATTAATATCTGTACTTTTCTGTTAAGCAAGAATGCTGACATGCTATGGCTTAACTTATTTTTGCTACTAAACTAGAAAACAAATCCAACCCATAGTCCTTATCGATAAGGAATTGTCTTTTTACTTTTTCTGCTTAAAACACGGTTTACAAGTATAATTAATGCTCAGTGAACATGGGATTTTCCTCTTTTGTGAGCTGACAAAATGAACCAGCTTGGATGGCAAGATATTACGTTAAACACCAGTCTTCTTGACATAAAGTCAAACTGAATTTATGCTGAATAATTTGATTGGAAATCATATCCAATTATCTTAAATTGGTCATTCCAGACTAACAGAGCAATAAAGGGCACTGTGTTTGTTGATGTATTTGACCTTGATATTACAGTCATGTCAAAACATGTAAGCACTATAATTCCAGCCTAATTCATACCACACAGTGCCCTCCCAAATGCTGTGCTCAGAACAGAAGATAAAACGGCTGTTGCTTTTTCAGACATACAAAGTCATTCTCATCTAAAGCAGAAAATTACTTCTGAATTTTGAATTGCCAGAATTTTAAAAACTGTTTTGATCTGTAAGAATATGACTGTTACCAAGATTAGTATGGTCAGGACTTTTTCTTAACAGGGGGTGGTTTAATGTTCAAATGTTGCCCAAAAAATAAAAGGAGAATAATAAGGAAAACAATGAAATCCTCATGTATGTCTAGAGCCAAAAGAAAGAGCTGCACATCAACAAATGATGCGCAGCTCCTACTTCTCAAACAGTATATAATGCTTCACATCAATAACGCAGGCATAGTAGAATTGATGTAAAACAAAATATGTTGCTGGAGAGCCACTGGCCCTGCAGAAAGCTGCTTAGGTAAGTCTTCCAGGACTGGTGGCCCCCCAGTATTTTAACACTGATGATATTATCCATTAAATCAAAATAAGAGATGAAAGTCTGTATTTGGTTCCTTGACTGTCTTCTCTATATAACATTAAGACCTACACAAGAATTTCAAAGGAGAAATAGAGACCTATACTCAATAGCAGGCCCATATTTTCTTAAGTATATTCATAGTACTAACTTAACATCATACAGGTTATTAATATGACATTGTCAAAGGGCAGTTTCCATTCCATGACATATTGGAGGGTCACATTTGATTGTTTTGTTTTGTTTAGTTATTTGTGTTGCAAGCCTTTCACTGGACTAATTCTGCACTGGTATTTTTATGAAAAAAAATTATATTGGAATTTTTCATAGCAGTTTCTAATGTAACATCTACTATTAAGAACCTAACCTGTAGGTATGTCTGTCTGCTTGTGAAGAGAGAGGTAACATAGGTAAGTGAGACAAAAGCAGAAAGGAAGAAAAACTGAACAAAACAGAATAAACCAAGACTCTCAGCCTAGAACTATGTTACTGGGTCATAGTGTAATCAGGAGTTGTAAATCATAAATCGTCATCAATAATCTTGTCTGTACTGAGGATGCAGTGAAGCAAATCAGAAAACTCGCTAAGCCTGAGTATGGAAATTTCCAAAAGAACCTGGGGTGTGCAGAGAGCATAGTCATCATCTTTCAGTCTGCCACTTTTTTCAGACTTTTTAATTCCAAAGAGTATTGCTAATCCTATTAGTTTTCATTTGCCAGCAAGGGCAGGGTAGAAAGGAGCAGTGTTCAGTGTTTACCTGCACCACTGGATTTATTGAAACTGCCATTTCTCTAGATCATTACATATTTTGTTTCCAGATTATATCACAAAGCAGCAAAAAAGTAAGTATCTTTTAGGATATCTTCAAAAATGGTGAAGAACACTGGAAAGCAGTATGATAAACATAGGGAAAATGACCACAAACAGGTCTCTGTCATCATTCAAAGACAGTGTGAGAACAGGCAGAAGTGTTCTCTCCCGAAGAGAACCACGTGGAATGCTGCATGAGTGATGGTCCTTGTCACTGCTCAGGGCCCATCCTCGCAGATGCTCTCCTTGGCAGGAGTTCACTAGAAGCCACTATCCATTAGCACCTCCTGGTGCTATTGCTCTGCACCCCAGCCTACCTGAGCTCCAGACTGGGTACTGCTACAACTATGAAATGCCAAAGATATAATGCAGTGGAGAGGGAAACCCTGCAAGAACCACCAGTGCTGTTACTTCTTGTTTTTTAGGGTTAGGGTTATGGCACTTCGCTTCTCCCCTGCATGGCACCACTGTTACTTCTGTGAACTTTCCTTTCTGCTTCAACGAAAACAAAACCAATCAACCAACCAAAACAACTAAAAGAAGCAGGAAACCAGGGAAAGCCTTGCACACCTTTGTGAGCAAGGTGATGCAGCACGTAGAGCACGGGGCAGTCTTTGGTCAGGTGTAGGGTCGGGTGGGTGTTCACCCTGGAGCTGTGGCTGGACAGAGGGCCCAGGGCTTCACCACTGCCAGGCCACCACTTTCCATGGACAAACACTGCTGAGGGCTTCCCAGCCTCAGTGTGCAGCCAAACCAGGCCCAGCTGCGCTGGCTGTGCCCAGTTATGGGCTCCTGAGGACACGAAAGGCATGGAGCTCCTGGAGCACATCTGACAGAGAACAACAAAAGTAACTAAAGAATTGGAGCATCTCTTTTATGAGGAAAGGCTGAGAGAGCTGGGCTTGTTCAGCCTCAAGAAAATATGACTGTGAAGCAGCCTTATTGGTGTCTGTAAGTCTCTGAAGGGACAGTGCCAAGAGGATGGACTAGGCTCTTCTGAGCAGCTCCGAGCAACAAGGCAAGAGGGCAGAAGACAACAGAGAGTGGGCAGAAAACGATGCACAGGAGGTTCCACCTGAGCATGAGGTAGAAACCTTTTTCTTTACAGTGCAGGTGCCTGAGCACTGGAACAGGCTGCCCAGAGAGGCTGTGGAGTTTCCCTCACTGGGGATATTCAAGAACAGCATGCACAAATCCTGCGCCATGTGCTCTGGAATGACCCTGCTTGGGCAGGGAGGCTGGGCCCGGTGAGCGGCTGCTCCCTCCCGCCCCGACCGGCCCCGGGCCCGCGCGGGAGGCGCAGGGCCGGCGCCCCGCGGGGCCCCGGGCCGGGCCACGTGAGCGGCGGGCGGGGCCGGGCCCGCTCTGACCCTGGCCCGTGCCCGTGCCCGTACGGCGGCTGCGCGGCGGGCGGGCGGACGGCGCGGCCATGGAGCGCGGCGGGGACACGGTCGGGTGGCGGCTCCGCGCCACCGCCGCACAGCGCGACCGCCGCCGGCCGCCGCCGCGAGAGGACGGCGACCCCGGCGCGGGCGGCAAGAAGCGGGGCGGGCGGCGGCCGCTGCTGCCGCTGCCCGAGGCGCGGGGGGCGCCGCTGGTGCTGCTGTACCTGCTGGGGCTGCGGGCGCTGGCGCAGGTGTCGCACCGGCAGCTGCTGAGCCGCCCGCCCGCCACCGCCGGGCCCCGCGAGTTCAGCGCCTCCCGCGCCAGGTACGGCGGGGCCGCCGGGCGGGGGCGGCCGGGTGGGTGGCGGTCCCTGGCAGAGGGGTCGCGTCGCGCTGTGCCCTGGCGAGAGCTCGGAGCTGGTGGAACAGCGCCTCCCCCGTAGTTTCGTTCTGGTAGTCTCGTGTGGTGCTCAGTGTCTGGGAAGGCTTCTTCGCGAGTTTTCAGTTGTTGTATGTCGAGACGTCGGGAGGATTAAAACTGTCACTTTAATTTCGGTTTTGGAGTGTTAGCGTCAGGTGTATGTTTTGATAAAAGTGTGTTTTTTCAGATATTCAGAAAAGGACATATATGCATAAATAGAACCTCGTTAAAGGTAAAATCTTTAGCTTCTCCATTCACTTTTCTGCTTCTTTTTAAATTGATGTGTTCAGATCAGAAGACCAATACTATGGCTTAATCTCATGGTAAATAGTTAAAAGTAAGTAGTACTAATCAGGCCTATATGCCCATTACAAGTTATCATCTAACTGGCTTTAGCCTCTTCTGCCTACCTTGAGTTTTGAAATAGAACCATCTACTAAAATGTTATGGTTGTAGATAAGTTACATACCAAATGTCGAATGTATTGATTTGTGTCTTACAGGGGATATCTTGACAACATTACAGCAATTGGGCCCAGAACAGTTGGAAGTCCAGAAAATGAAGTTCTTGCAGTTAACTACCTCTTAGAACAAATCAGGGAAATAGAAAGAGAAAGCACAGATGCTCACAAGATATCTGTAGACATACAGAGGCCCACAGGCTCCTTCAGCATTGACTTTTTAGGAGGCTTTACTAGTTACTATGCAAACATAACAAATGTGGTAGTGAAGCTGGAACCTCGCAATGGAGCTGAGCATGCAGTGTTATCCAATTGTCACTTTGATTCCGTACCAAATACCCCAGGTAGGTCCGTGTTTTTGTTCCATGTTTCTGTGTGTGACGTGAGCCACAGAGCTTGGCTCATGGATTTCTCCTGCCAGACAGAGTAATGCACGTGCCAACTAGTCAACTTGAAATTTGTTGTTTAGAGTGACAGGTTGATCCTGTTAAACTCAGGATTTCACTCTCACTTCCTGGTAGGCAGCAATTTACAGATGCTTATTTAGATTTGTGGGAAGTTTGGTTATATCTTCCCTTCTTATAATTCACTGCTCATGCATATCATTCATATGCTGTTTCCACCCATCATCCAGGTCTTTTCATACTTCTGTACTGATTTAATCCTGGTTTAATCCAGGATGCTTTGTGCCAGAAACTATGCCCACCCCCACTAACAAGTCTGTTTTCCCCTCCTTTTGCTGGTATCTCAGATTTTCAGTCTCATGCTTAAAATCTTATTTTAAGATTAGCCAGATTTTTTTCTTTCCACATTCAAAGCTTCTGTTACCTTGGTAGTGTGTATATCTTCCACTGCTAGTTTGACTGTCACTGTTGCATACTGTCTTATTCTTGTTCCTCTATATTTTTTAAATCTAATCCTGTTAAATTGTTATTGCAGCAAGGGTCTGAACTGCTTTGTAAATTTGTGGGTTTAACAAAGCTAGGAAGGTATGGATCTAAAACACAAAATTCGTTGTAACACTCAGCCTTAGGTGTGTGCCTGTTATTACAGTTGAAAAACACCCACAGATGGTACTCACCAACAGTGTAGCTTTTACAGGAGTTTCTTCATTTACATCCCACACACTATTTTATTTTTTTGGTGTGAGCCTTCTCTTCTAGCACATGTGACTAGTCTTCATTATTAAGGAAACAGTTGAGTGTTAGCTACAGAAACAACACTTTTGCTGGACTCCTGCCTTTTTTCTGTCCATAAATAGTATATAGAACTTCTCTTTCTCCTCAGTCATATTTGTACATCATAAGCTTCTAAAGTAAGCTTAATAAATGCATGGTTATTATACATGCCCTGTGACTGAGGAACTGCAGAGATGCTAATTACTGTATGTATAGTCTATGTATGTCTGCTTAGACTTAGAGTATTTCACAAGCCTAGTACTATGATAATTAAAAATTGTTTTCAAATTGATGTCCTATGTAAATTGTGTGTTGATTTCTGTGGATTATAAAACAGGATTATGTTTACATGAGTTAATTTTTTTACAGTTACTCGGACACTAAAATATTTCACCAGCCTTGTACAGAAGTGCCAAAAACATAGGAGTGGTTTGTATAGGATTTTACAGAAAACTGCAGAGGAGATAGAAATCATCCTGTGTGCTTGTTCTTAATCACAAAGCCGCCTAGCCATTTAAAGGCAGAGGAGCTGCTCTGCCTTTTGTTTTCTTAGTATGCCAGTTGCACATTACCTAAGCAAGAATCCTTTGTTTTTTCTTCTCCCATATTTCTTATAGCTATTTGCTTACAGCCCTTTTTTTCAATACCAAAAAGGTGGGCTTTCAACCAGAATCAGCATGACTCAAAAATCAGCGAGTAATACATTTGAAAATTAGATAATAAAATGTAATCTGCTTGAGATAAAATATAATCTGCTTGTGGTGCTTATATACACAAAATGCATGAAGGAAGTCTCAGTAAACCACTTATTTTAGAAAGTTTGTTCCTTGTGAAGGAAAAAACATAAACTCTGAAGTCCTAAAATATGTCTCTTGTTCTGATTCTACTACTCCTCAGTTTATATGGCCTATTTGATTATTTTCTGATAAACTTGATAGCAAAAACATCCTTGAAATTATTATTGCATAATGGGATTTTCTTACTTTACCGATATCTACCATAAAATCTGTTACAACCTCCTGTCAGTTTTGTTATGTATGAGGTATTGGGGTATATTTTCTCTCTAAGTTTGTGTAATAGTCTGTTACTATTTATGCATGTTACTATTTAAGCATGGCTGCTTTTATCAGATGTAAATCTGTATGACTCTTGAAGCCAATAACTTTTATTTTTCTTAGTCTCACAGCAAGGCAGGTAAATGACTAACCTCACTGTAAACTATATGTGTCTTCTGAGTTTTAATACAGCATTTTAAATAAAATAACTTGCTGTGACTATGAGCAGACTCCTGATAAACTGGGGTAGCAGTTAAGGTCCCTTTGAACTCAGAATGTTCTGTGATATTCTGTGAAATTACTGAAAACCTGTGATAATCAGAGCTTTAAATCAGGTATTTGGGTGGCAATCTATGGAAAGCTTTTGTCAGAACAAGGCCATAATTTCCGAGAAATAGGGAAGAGAATGGTGTATTGGAAAGATTTGAGGTTTACTTATTCTATGCACTAAACTAAAGATAAAACCTAAACTAAGATTTATGTTTATATTAGGAATATATTCTTTTCATAGCAGATACTTCTTAAGTTTTGCCTGATAACAAGCTTTGGAAAAGCTGCCCTTTTTATTTCTTTTATGTGCAAATTGAAGGTTTTGAGCAGCTAACAAGTGTACCCAAATACCATGCTAATGCCTGAACACACTGTTGTTGGTATCTCAGTGCATGTCAGCAACATGCCTGCCACCCAGGCCCACAGGAATGAGGTTTAAATTTCTGGTTTTTCCCAAATTTTATTTATTAGAGCGGGTGCTACAGCTTGCACCAAACTGAGGGAAGTTGGAAAATGGGAGGCTTTGACTCAAAGATGGCTGTTAATCAAGATAAAGAACCGGTCCGGTGTAGGAGGTGTGAGATTGTAGTGTTGGATGAGAAACTCAAAGACAACAGAGATTAGAGTGAAAGGGGTTTCTGCAAAGAAAGAGGATGGTGAAAAGCATCTGATAATGAAAATCTTTTAGTATAATGTATAGCTTATGGAGAATTTTAAAGGTGTGAATTCTGGAATTTGCTTAGCTTTATTATGCAGTCTTAGCTTTTTGTTACTTTGAGGTTTTGTCTTCCTAATTGAATGCATTGTGACAGTGTAGAGCACTTCAGGGTGACTTGTGTAGGAATGTTTATTTCTTAAAATTTGAGAGTGCTGTCAATAAAAATTACATCCTTATTTGTTCATGTTATATTTAGAAAAATAGATAATTATCACATTGTTTTCCTAGTAGCCTGGTTAGTCTGCTTCTCTTGAACAGTAGTGTTGGATCTGATATCTTGTCATTCACTTGCCCAACTTCTGAACATAATTTTTCTTTCCACTGGTGCTTTCAGCTAGTATAGACAGAGGGTACGAGCAGTATCAGAAAATATACTAAAGCTTAACACATTTGTACTGCAGTTATACTGAAACTGAAATAGGATAAACCATTTTTCTTCTCTTCGTTGCAAATCTGTGCATTTGTTGTAAGCCTTATTATTTTGTTGATTTTTTTAAGGTGCCAGCGATGATGCTGTAAGCTGTGCAGTGATGCTTGAAATACTTAACACGCTTTCAAAATCATCAGAGTCCCTGCAGCATGCTGTCATATTCTTATTTAATGGTGCAGAAGAAAATATTTTGCAGGTGAGAATGTGACAGAATTAGAAATTATACATCAAAGCAGTATATTAAAACTCTTAACAAATGAAAGATATAGCTTGTGTTTAATCTCTTGAAATATTCATTGATTACCTGTCTTTTCTGGGGAGAATGTGTATAATTTCAAAGGGAAACATGCAGTGGGATTAAGGATATTGTCTGTATTAGTTTAAATAAAAGACTTACATTTTCTGCATCTGTTTGTATTTTCTGCCTTGTGCCTTGAGTTATATGCAGTCTTGAATGATGAAAAATAACATTTAGGCTTGTCTGGTAGGTGTTTGACCTATATTTTTTTGTTTCCCCATCAAGGCTAGTCATGGCTTCATTACACAACATGAGTGGGCCAAGTCAATCAGAGCTTTTATTAACCTGGAGGCAGCAGGTGTAGGAGGAAAAGAACTTGTTTTTCAAACAGGTATGAGCTTGCCTTGTGTCCAATTTCTACACTAGGATAATTTGATAATAAATTATGCAGACTTGAAGGAATATTGAAAATGATTCATAAGCAAAAGACAAGAGAACCTCTGTGCCTTCTTCCCAGTCCTGTGCAGTAATTAAGTTGTTCTCAGTTTACAGGCTAAAGCACTACCACAGAAGTTGCTTCATAGGTGGGAAGCCTGTGGAGGACAGAATAATAGAAGTTGTGTTTCCCTTTTACTTCATGATAAAAAGGAGAAAAGTGTTTGGATAGTACATATACCCTAATACTCATACTTTCATATGTTCTGTTTATTTTTCTTGTAAAATCTTGGCAGGAGGATACTGACATTAGAATTCCATCTCATGCTCAGGAAGCAGCAAAACTTCTGTGTTTTGTAGGCTGCGGTTAGACCTGTGCCCCATCCTAGCTGGACTGCAGATTTTCTTGTACTGATGAAAGCTGCTTAGCTGTTTACTTGTGCTGAATGATTTAGGGGGACAGACTTTTTTCTAACCAGCAGTATTGGTGTATGATACATGATGGATTGGAAGCTTGGCTAAAGGTTGTGACTTCTTCATTAGTGCTAGGTCTTTTTGAGACATGGCTTGTCTGCTCTGCCACTGAACACAGGAGGCAACAGTGGCTTGGTTTTTTTCCCCTCAGGTGTAGCTAATTCTTTCTCTCAAGCGTGAGTCATTCATCCAACACAATTGTACTTACTGTGCACTCTGCGGGGCAAGAGTGTTAAATCTCCAGTGAGGTACTTCGTGTTATTTGTTACAGTGAGAATGCATATCCTAACTGAAGTTCAAAAAATATTTGCTGTGAGTTTTCTGCCTATCTTTTGTTAGGACCTGAGAATCCTTGGTTGGTACAAGCATATGTAGTCGCGGCCAAACATCCCTTTGCCTCTGTGGTGGCGCAGGAAATATTTCAGAGTGGCATTATCCCAGCAGACACAGACTTCCGTATCTACAGGGACTTTGGCAATGTTCCAGGTATGTTATCGAAAGGCATGTCAATGCACATTATATTTTTTTAACAACGACATTGTTCTGTGGTTGAACATCCTCAAATTTGATCTGTCTGTCACACTGGGAGGGAATTTCCTTGTTCCTTTCGTAAGGAAAGAGTTTTTAGATTGATTTGTCATATAGTTTACTAGGGATGTTTTTAGATGACTGGTGTTTTCCAGAAAGAAGCTTCATGGTAGAAGACGTTCTTGAAAATACTCCAGGAATTAACAGTACTCTATTAAATATTCTGTTTTGAAACATTTTGGTACATGATGTTAATAACCTGCTTGCAGGAATGAAATGTCTGTATCTAATGGATAAACCAAAATCATCTTTAAAGATAGTGACATAGTCATTAATGCATTTTCATTACCCTTGGGTTTTGTTTGGTTGGGGTTTTTTAGTTGTTGTTTTTGTTTGGTTGTTGCGGGTTGGTTTTTTTCCTTACTGGTGTTGGTGTTTTGTATGAGGCATTTGGTTGTTGGTTTTTAGGGGGTTTTGGTGGGGTTTTTTGGTTTTTTTCCATAATCAAGGACAGGGCAGAAGCTTTTTGGTTTTGCTGATCTGTTTACAGGTTGCTGTCATTTCTGTGGAAAATGAACAGTGGGAAGGAAATGTAAAATATTCACTCGGTGAACACAGTTCAAAAGACTGTAAACTTCTGTAAAGTCCTTGTTGTCCAGGACAGGTTGTTGTTGGCGTAACTTTCAAGCAAAGTGATATTTTTGAATTGATTGTTAGTACAAAGCAGTTGTTCTGGCGTATTCTCTACTGTTCTGAAGTATGCTTCTAGTCTGAAAATAAAGTAGATGATTTTGTATAATGTCTTCTTTGTTCAGAATCGTACCTCGATGGTAAATGATTTCTTACTGACCTCTGGGGATTTTTTTATAAACCAAAAAAAAATAATTAAGTTTAACAACTGCTTTGTTCCTCAGAATTGAGACCTAATTTGCCAAAAATTGTGAGAATTCAGATTGCAGGTAGCAGCTTTTTGTATATGCAGCTGAACAGGTGAATGGACTATACTGAATGTATAACTAATGAAGCAGAGTAACCTTTGAGTTTTGGTAAATACTTTTGTTTACACATTAGAAGTACAAAGAGCGCACCTGATATTTTGAGAAGGTGCTCTGTAGTTTCACAGTGCTGCTTTTTATTACTTTTCAGCATGAACATTTATTGAAGTGTTGCAAGTAAGCATTTGGCAAGCACTTTGTACATCTTGTGCATGAGGCTGAGATGATCTGGTGTTTTCATGTGTTTCTCCAGCTGGGTACAGATATCATGGAAGTGGGTACATGCAAAAGGACAGACACTTTGTAATGTTTCAAAGCTGTTGTGTTTTAAAGACACTAGAAGTCCAGTTAGTTTTCCTTCTGTAAATAAGACTACTTTGTTAATCTCTAAGGATAATGATTGGGTTACAAAGTAGAGCAACATTTTCTGTGAAGTATATGGGAGGCTTTCACGTATTTGTTTTGGGGTTTTAGGACCGTATAGATTTTAAAAATGCTGCTTTTTTTTTTCTGTAGGAATAGATTTGGCTTTTATTGAAAATGGCTACATTTACCATACAGAATATGACACATCAGATAGAATTTTGACAGATTCCATTCAGAGAGCAGGTTGGTATTCTAAGTATTCAGTAATTTTCCAAATAGTAGTATTGTAGCTGCTTTTTCATTTTGCTGTAAGACTGCTGTAGTATAAATTAATAATTTTAATTACACATTTAGTGCATGTTGGTTGTGTTCTCAAGAACACAAAGAAT
The DNA here is from genome assembly GCF_036417665.1 of Passer domesticus. Taxonomy (NCBI): domain Eukaryota; kingdom Metazoa; phylum Chordata; class Aves; order Passeriformes; family Passeridae; genus Passer; species Passer domesticus. Next base: position 29,229,176 of record NC_087512.1, on the reverse strand, counting down.
TCACTGAATACATACATTTTAAATAAAAAGGCAATATATTTGGTCAACTTGGGAAGATAAATTTTATCAGCATCCAGTGGTTTTAGGTTCCACAGTTGCTTTCAAATCAAAGTTATTGTCTCTCCATTGATACCTGATTATTGAGCATTCTGTGTTCCTTTTATCTCACTAAGTCCCATTATTGGTTAATGTTTCTCATCAGGAGCTTTTGAGTAGGTTGGTGGCATAGAGACTGATCTACCAACAGAGGTTTTTGTTTTAGAATGGACCTCAGTCAAACTTATGTGGTAGCACACAGACTGGGTAAACAGGATTTATTTTCTATAACAGGTTGTGCTCATAGTAGGCTATTTGGCGTTGAAGAAATTGATGGAGACCTTTAATTTCCCAGGAAAAGCTAGCATAATCCTAAATGCCTCCAGGATTTTGACTGTTCACTCTTCAAAGTTATACAGAAGCCAGCCTAGATGACCAGCATGAATTAGGTTTTTAAACACTTCCTTGCACCAATTTAGCTGCAGAACAGAAAATATCACTTTTCAATTCCTATTGGAAAGATGATTTTAGTGGTCATGATGGTTATATGTAGAACTTGTCCCACTAAATGTATCAGATTAAAAAACAAAAAAAGACCAAATTTACAGCCAGTAAGCACTTTTAATGGTCTGGTAAAAGCAAAATGAAAGTTGAGAATGATTAATCTCATTTGGTTACCTGTGTTTTGGCTGTGTGGAAGCAAAAGGTGATTGGTGCCTGGAGGCTATAGAGTAAAATAGTGGTCTTGTCTTTACAGTCATATAGGGAAGGAAAGGCAGGCAATTCATAGTCATGAAAACCTGGAGGAGTCACTTAGTAGTGAGAAGAAGAGGATGAAGATTAAGAAATTATAAACTCTTCTATGGGTTACCCTTCAAGTCCAGTGCTAAATATCAGAAGTGAAGAAGAGTTTGTGGGTGGAAAACCTGACTGTTGCTTTCACGGAGGTGGTCTCTAAGTGCATGAGACTTTCCAAGTATACTTATTTTGACAGTTGGATAGAATAACTCATGAAAATACTATTCTATGTGTACTGTTAAATACCTGTTTGAGTATAATCATTTGTGTATTCATGTCTTCGTTGAGGATATTTTTATACAATTTTTCAGAATGGTTATATTAAAAATGCTGTGTGGTGATTTATTAACGTTGATAAATTATACTGTGTGTCTGCTCTTTTAATAGGTGACAATATTCTGGCTGTCCTAAAATACCTAGCTACATCAGAAAAGTTGGCTAAATCTTTTGAGTATCGACATGGAAATGTTGTGTTCTTTGATATACTTGGTTTATTTGTCCTGGCTTATCCAGCTCGTGTCGGCACAATTATGAACTATATTACTGTAGCAATTGCTTTTTTTTATTTAAGCAAAAAAGTGCTACAGCCAAAACCCAGAGGTAAGTCTAGGTGAATTTGTTTTTTGGTTTTTTGAAATTTTTTTGGGTATGGGGTTTTTTGGGTTTTTTTGTTTGTTTGGTAGTTTTTTGGTAGGGTTTTTTTTTTAGCGTTTTTGATTTTTTTAAATTGCATTGCTCTTCAACAAATAGCAATTACTAGATGCAAAAGTGTAAGTGAAAAAGTGTTCAGGCCATTACAGCATCTGGTTAGCTGAACTTCAGAAATAGTGTAGGTGTGCAGCATGCTGTAGGAGTTGTTTTGTGCTTAAATCTTGCATCTGAATATTAATGACAGTGAAAGAATATGATAGGCCTAGATGTCTAGCATTTATGAATCATGATTTTGTCTCTTATCATTTCAGGAAGATTAAAATGTAATCTTTTAAAGATCTGGAAATTGAAAAAAAAATTGCCAAGTATCCATAATTTTTTTTTGTTAATTCAGATATGATGTCAGAACTGTGTTTCTTCAACACCTGTCTATAGACAGGACCAAGTAAGGAAAAAAATGGGGAAAATGACAGCAAAGTTTAATAGACAGTGTCAACCAACTTAAATCTAGTTAGACCTTAGTATGTGTAGGAACATGCCTATTTAAAAGAAGTAAGGCTTAAGAAATCACACCCACCTCCTCCTCCAAATCCAGAAAATATTTTTAGAATAAGAAAATACTACAAAAAAACAACTCAAAATTTTTTGTTGTTTTTGGGGGGAACGAGGAGAGGGGTTTGGGATTTTTTTGGTGGTTTGTTTGTTTGGTTTTGTATTTTTTCAGGGGAAGTTTTTATTTTGGTTTGGAGTTTTTGTGATTGTTTTTTGTTGGGTTTCTTGTTGGGCTTTTTTATATACTTAAAAGTGGAACTGTGGCCCCACCAGCCCCCTAGTAAAATTTTTGCTACCAAGAAAGCTGTAACCTGCAAAATACGCCAGTATTCTGGGAATAAACATTGCAGCAGGGATGTGTGCAAATAGAAATGCAAAGAATTAGACTAAGTGATGCAAACTATGCTGTTAAGATATCTTCACAGGGAATCCCTTTATTTTCGTCATTAAAGTAGTTACACTATAGGGTAATTAAAGTTTTGATGATAGTCTGCAGTAGAATACACAAGTGTTGAATGAAGCTTCTTTTTTTTTCTTCTTCTTCGTAGCTGTTCATAACCTGAAGAAGTTACTGACTGCATTCAGCTTAACCCTGACAAGCTGGGTGTGCACACTGGTGGCAGTCCTCATGGTGGCCGTGTTTGTCTCCTTCATTGGACGGGCTCTTTCTTGGTACACCCATTTCTATGTTTCTGTGTCTCTCTATGGCACCGCAGCTGCAGCTAAGCTCATTCTTGTGCACGTGCTAGCCAAGAAGTTCTTCTACAAGGTAGGCAAGGCTTTGTTGTTATTGTTGAAGGGCAATGAGGTGTTTAATCTGTGGAAGACAGATTTGAGCTGCTTAAAAAAAAAAAGCAAAAAGTTTTCAGTATTTAAAGTGTCACTGTGAAAAATTGCTTCCTCTAAACTTAGAGATTGTTGTGCTAAATCAGAGAGGTAAGAGCTATGTGATTTAAGGCAGCTTTGACCTTTAGGAGATGTTTAGAAAAAGGCAGGAGCCTTTGTGACTTAGGTCACAGCAGTCCCAGGCAGCGCCACAGGCTGGGGCAGAGTGGCTGCAAAGCTGCCACAGGAAAAGGAGCTGGGGGTGCTGCTGACAGCAGCTGAACATGAGCCAGCAGGGCCCAGGTGGCCAAGAAGGCCAATGGCATCCTGGCCTGGACCAGCAATGGTGTGGCCAGCAGGAGCAGGGCAGGGATTGTCCCCTGTACTCAGCACTGGTGAGGCCACGCCTCAAATCCTGTGTTAGGTTTTGGGCCTCTCAGTACAAGAAAGTAATTTTGTTGCTGGAGCTTGTCCAAAGAGGAGGGCAGTGGAGCTGGGGAAGTGCCTGAAGCATAAGTCCTGTAAGGAGCAGTTGAGGGAGCTGGGGTTGCTTAACCTGGAGGCTCAGGGGGACCTGATCACTCTCTACAACTGTCTAAAAGGAGGGTATAGCCAGGTGGGGTTTGGTCTTTTCTCCCAGACAGCCAACAACAGGACAAGAGGAAATGTCAAGTTATGCCAGGGAAGACTCAGATATGATGTTAAGAGACATTTCTTTATGGAAAGGATTATCAAGCTCTGAAACAGGCTGCTCAGGGAAAGGGTTGGGTCACCATCCCTTGAGGTATTTAAAAGATGTCTAGATGTCGCACTTAGGGACGTGATCTCAAAGGTATTTTCCAATCTAAACAATTCTGTGATTATTTTGATTTATAGTTCTTTTGACCACAGGTGGGGATAGAACACAGCTCTTGGTTGTCTGTGTTTTTCTCTGCAATAGGTCAAAGTCATTTAGGCCCCTGCAAAACTCAGTGAGGATTTGGTGTGTGACTTTCCCGTTGCTGTCATTTGTCGTGATTTCTGTCTGTTTAGCTGTTTTGCTTAAGATTCTCTTGTATGGACTGACCAATTCAATTTAACTTGTATAATAATTTCGTAATTATAGATTATAACAGTCCCATATGATTTTGTGTGAAATATTAATAGTTTTGAGTTATCTGATAGATGACACTCTTCCAGGGCAGAAGTTGACTACTTAGGCCTGCTAGGTTGAGGTTTTACGTGCAGTAATATTTAGTCTTGTTGTTCCACTTGCTGTTACTTATATAATCTCAGTCATTTGGGCGGGTTTTGGATGAGGGAATTTAGGAAGCCTAAGTTGTCATCCAAATACAAGTATTTGAAAACGTTTTAAGAACTTCATGCCACTTGGTTTTATGAAAAGTTCTGAGTGGATCCATTGTGTCTTTTTCTGGAAGCAGGTTTTTTGAAATTTTTTGGGGAAGGGAACTGTTAAGTGGTACACTTGTATTACTAAATACATGTATTTGGTGTTTTCCCTTGGTGGAAAAGATGAGCCATTTATAAAATAGATGCAATGTTACCATTTTCCAGTCATCTGGATGAGCTGGCTGTTACTTTCATTAGCTGTTAAAACATTTCAAGCTCTAGATCTACTTCATGCCTACTGATTGCCTAATCATCAGATCAACCATCTGAAAATCAGAAGTGTTGCATGCTATAGCTTGCACCGCACTGCACAGTTAATGTTACTTCTGTAACTTGCATTTGACTTAAAAGTTGCATAAAAATTTTGGAAGCAAATTTCTTCCTTGGCTATCAGAGGCAGTGCCTATTCATGGCTCAACAACTTGTGAGTTGATAAGCTTAATGTTTTGAAATAGGTTTGGCAACTTTTATGTTTCTTCACCCCCCTCTTTTTTTTTTCTTCTCACCCTGAAACTGAAGTAGGTGCTTTCTGATAACTGTTCATGCAAGCAGTCCCTTGTGCTGCTAGCAGGATTTGCACTGCAAACACTGCAGGATTTCCTATATAACTTTAAAAAACCCCAAAGCAAATCATATTTTTGACGGTTAAATTTCTTCTTTGCCTGCACCCCCCCACCCCCAGAAACATATCTGCTGTTGTCTCTCATATGATGTCTTTTATTCAAAACAAGTAACATATTTTAATAAGCAGACTTCTGAAGTGACAGCATGTGGCATGACCTAAAAAGGCACCAGTATAATATTTGTGCACTAATAACAGCACTTGTGTAAGAAGTCTTTTAACAACTGTTCAAAAACAAGTTTACATTCTCAGGAGGTCCCGATAGTTTTTCACCTGTAAGTATTACACAGTTTTTTAATATGCTGTGTAACTTTTTTTTTTTTTTTTTAAAGAGTCTCTTTGCTTGAAACACTAGCTTTGTGTATTCTTTGGTACTGTCATTGGTACATTCCCTTCCTCCTTCTTCCCCAGTCTATATAATCTCTTTTTCAAGTTAGGTCAGCAGATTTAGAAAACTTAATAAAAAAATACACTGTCATGGATAATTCTGCATGGTAAGAGGATGGTGAGATGATGCCATTCAAAATTGTTTTGTCCAAGGAAAACAATTTTATGCAAGGAACGAGGATTTTTCTGTGTTCTTATGAAATGGGACCTATGGAATGTGCACAGTAATGAAATGTATTTACTTATTTTTGTTACAGAATGTGAATGAGCAGTTCCTGGCAGATGTTTTTTTTGATGCCTCATTGATGATTTGGTCAATAGCATTGGCTGTTATAACTCAGATGGGCCTTTGTTCAGCATTCATTTGTACATTATGGGTAGCATTTCCCTTACTCACTAAGCTGATGATCCACAAGGAATTCAGCCAAAAAGGTATGGGTTTTGAGGGGCAGATACTATGTTTCTAAACTTGTACCTCTACTCTTATTTAAGCAAAAGATATTGCAAACATTGATTTTGAGTAGTCAAATTAAATAAGTCACATTTTTGTAATGAAAAAAGTGTTCTTGAGCTAAAGACAATTTGAAAGTGTGAGAAGCTTTAAAAAATACACTGAAAAACATCCCAGGTCTCAGGTTAAAAGAACAGTATGTGAGTATATTAATAAGTGATCAGAATTTTGATGAACAGTAAAGGTTCATAAAAGTATTGTAATAGTTAAATTATGCTTGGGACAGAAAACGTGTTTCAGGTTTTTTTTGTAATACAAGATTAATTTAGTGGTGGTTTTGAAAATTTTATACTGGTGTTGGTTGTGTAAAATGAGGTCTTCCCATATCCATGTCAGGAATGAGGACCAGTACTGTGTATTTGGACTTGCAGCAGTATATCCTTGTGGATATATCAGTAAAGTTGTGTGTTATGTACTTTTAAGCTTCTACTTTTATGTCTTTTGTTTTTTCCTGTTTTGTATAGGTGCCACGATAAAGTTTATTGTGATGTACATGCTGGGGATGTTTGTTCCCTATCTGTATATGCTATATCTTAGTTGGACTGTGTTTGAAATGTTTACACCTGTCATGGGACGAAGTGGTTCAGAAATTCCACCAGATATGGTGTTGGCAGGATTTATTGTGATCTTCACTATGATCCTGTCTTCCTATTTTGTAAGTAGAATTTGGAAATGTTGTTTAAAACCCTTAAGCTTTCTCTATAGTTTAGAATAAGATGGGTTTTTTAATTAATACTGGAAGTTAACGATAATTTGACAATATCTTAAACGTTACAGGAAAGCTCTAGAGCATATGTCAAAGATTCCACAGTTTGTGCTGGTCAAAGAAAGATCATTGAAGCAGAGCTTATATTGCTCTATGGTGATGTAGTAAAGACTGATGTAAAATATGAAATGTAATGCTAAATTTTGAGTAGAGATTTGATTTAACTACAATATATGACTGAACAATACATGTACAAACTTCGAAAAGAGTACTCAGGGCTTTTTCTGCTGCCATAGAACCTGGAAAGATTTTGGTTAGTTTTTTTTTGTTGGCAGATGTTTTAAAAACAAGAAAATTCTGAAAGTTCCAGGAAGTACTCACTTTATTCCTTTTCATAAAAAAGAAATCATCTTAAAAATACTAATTTTAAATACTGAGATTAAAAAGTAGTGTCTTGTATGAAGTGGTACTTGCAATTATGTCTTTTTTATGTACCTTCAGTTCCATAATTGAATTTTAGAGTTATACAAGTAGTGGTTTATATCTAAGTGTTGCAGTTTTATAACTGGACTGTTTTTTTATTCTCTAGATTAACTTCATTTACCTTGTCAAAAGTACAAAAACGACGCTAGTAACTTTAACTACTGTGTTTGTAGTCACTCTGATTCTCGTTTGTAGTGGAATCTTCTTTCCTTACAGTTCTGATGCAGCTAATCCAAAGCCTAAGCGAGTCTTTCTCCAGGTAAGAAAAGTTCTGCATGTTATATTGCCTCTTTTGGTTGCAAGAATGTTTAGTTTTTTCAAGGTTTAATATCCCCTTTCTTTCTTGGTTTAAAAGCTCTAATGATTATTCCTGGATTTGAAACAATTGCTAGTGTTATCTTGTTCACTCTCAGTGTTCAGCTCATTGTCTCAGAAGAGCAGGGTGTTTTGGGGGGTTTAAGTGGGTGAATTGTGTAAATAATGGTAATTTAAAAAGTCATTGTGGTTTGAGGTGGGCTAAAACAGTCCTCTTCTGATGGTTTTTTTATAGTATGCTTCTTACCTGAGTAATTCTTGCATTTATATTCATAAATACTCAGATATGTGTTCAGTGCTGAAAAGTCTACTGAAAATACAGTAGACCTTAAGGATTCACACAGAGGATATTTCTGACTCCTGCAAACTCCAGAGGCTCCATTACCTTTCTGCGTTCGTTGTTTGTTTTTTTTTTTTTTCTTCTAGCATACAAGCAGAAGATTTCATGATCTAGATGGAAATGTGGTTAAAAGTGACTCTGGTATATGGATCAATGGGTTTGATTATAATGGAATATCTCACATAACTCCCCATGTACCTGAAATCAATGACACCATTAGAACTCCATGCGAGGAGCAGGCTCCCTTCTGTGGCCTTCCTTGGATTCTGCCAGTCCATTTCATGTTCCGGTTTGTGTGAACTCTGCTTCACTTGAGCACATTACTGCTAAGTACAGGGGTCGTTTATGAAGTTTCACTTATATAAGAGAATTAAAACTAAGGATAATCTGGGTCTAAAAGTAAATAATCCTTCCTCTGTGTCTTCTGCCACGGGTCTGCTGCAGGAGCTGTGGAAGTTGATGTGTGGAAATTAAATGTAAGCACCAGAGGAGAAAAAGGAGAAGGGGGGGGCCTCCTAAAGGACAGTTCAGAGGAGGATATATGTCTTCTTCCTTCTTCCCTTCCATCTCTGCAGCTGACAGCAGAGGATGTTTGGAGTAGCAGGTCTCCACAGAAGGAAACCAGCTACTGTGGCTATTCTCACATCACAAGAATCTTGAGAGCAAAAGTTTTAGCTGTTTGAAGGTGAAAATATTCTCACTCATTTGTTTTGTAATTTAAGGCAGATGAAGGTAATGAATTGATACACTGGTGACTATTTTTCTATTAATAAGCCCTTTAAATATTAGTCTGGCCAAAAGCTGATTTTACCTGCCTTCTGCTAGAATCAACACCTTTTGAATATTTCTTGTAGGAGCAGCACAGTCTGCTGTACTATGGAGAAACTTCATGTCTTCTGATGTTTAGTACCTCAGGGTATTGCATTGAGAATAACTTGAAACTTTTTTTTCTCCACAGGAAAAACTGGTATCTTCCTGCTCCAGAAATTTTGCCAAGGCGCCCCATTCAGTTTAAACTTCTGTCCAAGAAGCTGATGCCTTGGAACTCTGTGAGGTTAAGCTTCGAAGTATCTGGTGAGTGACTGAAACTTCTGGTTTATGATGTGTATTTATTTTTATGCCCATAATAAATCAGGCTTTGACTGCAGTACTGCAGGTTCTAGTGCCGTTCCCAAGATAGTGAGCTTTCTGAGATTGGCATGCATTAATTCAGTTTCATAGCACACTAGAAGCTGTGAGTAGTGTCTTGCAATTCTTATTTCTGGGGCTGTAACCTCATCTGTCATGAGTAAGTCTTGATTGTTTTACAGAAGGTCCTTTCTAAGCTAGATCTTGTAGCATTTTACATGTTGTATGTATAAGAATTTTTTATATTTATTATAAAATGTATTCCTCTGTTACATCATCTTCTCACTTACCCCAGTGCTTAGAAAAAACTGGAGCATCTTCTGTAGAGAAGACGTTTCTGTCATGCTTGGGAAGACATGAATAGTGGTTCAAGGATGCCCTGCTGTTCCGTGGGAAAGCAGTGGTTGCTGTGCCTCTGCCTGTTGGTACATGGTCACGCCTCTCTGTCCCCGCAGGCCCGAGCCACATGTCCCTGTACGTGCGGCCGCACGCGGGCTCGGCGCTGTCCCGATGGTCCCTCGGGGATGGAATGCCTGTCGCCAGCCTGGGGGGAGACTACTTTGTGTTCTACTCCCGCGGGCTGCACGCAGCTCCCTGGCACTTCTGGGTGGAACTGACGGTGAGTGCGGCACCGCTGGAAACTGGTGATGCCTTGGTCCATCCTCTTCCCACCATGGCTGCATTCCTGTGTGAAAAATGTCACAGTAACTTCCTAATGCTTTGCTTTATTTGGTAGAACTTAATTCTAGTATCCCTCTTTTGATAGGTCAGCTTTATAGATCAGCTCCCATGTATTTTCCATGAGTAGTATTTTCCACCAACAGCCAAAGGAAAAATATTTTTTTCTGCATGGTCTTTGATCATAAGTTTTGATTTCTCTGATCTTAACCTCACAGTTGCTGAAGTTTTATCTCTACTACTGTTATTTCAGAGTTGGTTTTTTTATTACTATGAGTAGTTCCTTTCTCTTCTTTTGTTTGCTTGGTTTTGGGAAATTATAGAATCTTGGTGGAAAATGTACATGTTGTGAAGCTGAAGAGAGTTGTAAAAGCTTTGTTTTCTAAATTTTCTTCTACATTCTTTTCAGTTGGAAGCAAGGCTTCCAGCCTTACTGTTTGAGTCAGATTTATTTTCTGCCTCCCCACCCTTCTAACTTGCAAAGGAATAATTTTTTGCAGACCTGTATGTTTTTACTATAGGTTTAGCAGTATGTTTTTACTATAGGTTTGACACTTACCCTTCAAGTAAATATTACAAGTATCTTTGAAAGTTCAGAAAGTCCATTTTTCCTTCCCGCACCAGGCAGTCTAAACACAAGTAATCCTCAAACGGTACTTCATAAAGCAAATTGGAGTCTTGCAAGGCTTGTCACACTTGAGTCTCATAGAGGCAAAGCTAGGCAGAAGGGGATTTGCCATAGAGGGATCAGGTAAATACTGTGTTGGAGTGCATATCTTGATTTGTCAGCAAAACAGATACAAACACTGAAGTAGGAGCACGTGGAAGCTGTATAACACATCAGAGGCACTGTGATCTAAACATCTCGTTGCCAGTCCATTTCAAATTGAACTTGTCATGTAATCAGACTGATATGTTGAAGATAAGGAGTGTCTTAGCATAGAGGACAAAGGATGGATTTTGTTGCATAGATACTGTCTGTAGAAAACTGCATCTGAATTGATCTATGTTGAAGTGTCAGGAACAATCATAAAGACTGTGTTCTCCTTTTCTCACTTTCAGGCCCCAGAGAAGCATTCTGATGGAATAGTCTCCCTTGCCATAGCAGCACATTATTTTTTTGGGGAAGATCAAAAGTCACCTCAACTGTATGCCTTACTGGAGAGGTTTCCAAGCTGGACATTTTCTTCTGGCTGGTCTTGTACCTATGACCTTTTTGTCTTTTAATTTTGACAGCAATGCTGCAGGGCTAATAGGGTTATCTCTGATGCAGTATGCCTTTGTGGCAAGCACTTTCTAACAAGACACCAGAGACTTCAGCAAGAATTTAAAATACTTCAGCAAAAGGTGTTTCTTTGGCAGTTTGACTATTTAAAGACTACTGCTGTCTTGGGGATATAATTATACTTTTCTGAATGCAGTTCACCTTGGCTCTTCCACTGAAGTGGCAGTTTGGCTAGTGGGTTTCTTTAAATGAAAACTGCACTTGACGAGGTAATATTATCATAATAAATAGTGGCAATTATAATGGGAGGGCTCAATGGAATTATTTTGATACTGTGTAAAATAAAACTGTACTTCACTGATACATGGAGTATCACCTATCAATCCTATCCGTCCTATTCAAGTCTGATCTCCAGCTAAAAGGTATTTGTTCTGGGAGCACGGCAGAGGTGGCAAAGTCCCAAGCATTACTTTTGTCACTGGAAGTCGCTGAAAGCTGTGGTGCTCATGTAGGTTGCGTTGAGTCCTTGGTAAATGCACAATACAGAGAAGTCAGTATGATGATGGGGCGTGGTAATTGTTTATCCAAATGGTATGTTTCTGTTAAAAAACTTAGTCCTACCCTTTTTCTTGTGTCTTTGGTGTTACAGCATGAGTGGCTAAGTTCAACCTAACTACCATCTTGTGGTTTTGTTCCTGTTGGGATCTTTCACTAGCAGCACATGAGCATGTGACTTGCTCTCTCATATGTAAGAGTGCTAAGTCCTTACTCCTTTAAGTGGATGTCTTATAGTTAGTCTACTTTAAATTTTCAGTTTTCTTCCAATTTATTAGAATTGGCTAATTTTGGTATCTCCTCTGGAGAAACTTTTGGTAGTGTGTCAGTATTGCACTTGCTAATACATTTTACTATTTCTTAAAATAAGGTCTCCTTTCCTTAAGGAAAAGCACCTAAAAGAGTAATCTTGAAAAGATGTCTAATCTGGATTGCTCTTATTTTATTTTCATAGGATGGATTTTATAAATGTGTTTTAGAGTATTTTCCAATTTTAATTGGCAAGCTTTGAAATCAGAAGCTACTGACCTCATTTTTTATACTTGCCAGGTTTTTAAGGTTTTTTGGTGCGGTGGTTAATAGTTAAGGGTAATTTTTGAAATTCAAAGAACTTGATGTATCTGAAGGAACTTAATGTTTTTTTCCAAATTATATATAAAACATTTGGCTATATCAATGTCATGCTACAAATTTAAATGTTTTTTTTAATCTCATGAGCATTGCCTAATGTCATGCAGAGCATATTTTGTGCAGGCATCATCATTTCGAGTAGAAACATGCTAGTACTGGTAAGTTTGCAGAGGACATGAAAGAAAATTGTATGACAGTTAATTTGTGTGAGCTGCGATGGATAACAACTCTCCAGTCAGGTATTTTTCCTTTGGGTTGTTCTGTAGTTGTGTGTAATAGTGGAAAGAACCAGTGTGATTGATTGCAAGGGACATTAACAAAGACTGTCAACTCACTCATGGACTAGGGTAAGACATGTAATTACTGTATTCATAATGAACTGGCCATCAGTATCTTAAAACCTGTGAGTTTATACATTAATGTGCATTAATCATCACTCACTTGATTGTATCTGATTTGAAAGTACAATCCCTATATTATTTAAAAGTGCTATTAATGATTTGAAAATCAGAGTTATGAACTAAAACTCCTGTGTCTTGAATCTCAGCGAATGTGTTGTACTGTACTCTAGCTGATGCACAGCTAGCTAACTAAAGCTGCACTGATATTTACCATCTTTCTCAGTTTTGAGTTTTGTGTTTTGCTTTTGATTTAAAGCTTTGGAAGTGCTGTGTGAAGAATTCATACTGGGAGCCAAAAATATAAAAATGCCTGTTGGCAATTTCTGAAACTTTAAGTGAAGCAATAACTTCTGCTGTCTCAGGATGTAATCCTTGTTAAATAAATTTATTATGAGGTATATCTGGTTTGTTGCAAATTTCTGTCTTTGTAAATAAAAGCAAAACTTGATTGGTGACACTTGATTTTTAGCATGATTAAAGGCTAATAGAGTTTTCATTCATTGCAGTAATGTTTTACTTGAGCTTGGGATAGAAATACTGCTAAGAGGTGCTGGGTTAGACAGCTGGTGTTAGAGCTGTGTGGAAGATAAGATTGGCCAAAGAATGCAAAAATCATCTGAGTTCAGAAAAGTCAAAATGGGAATTCTGGGTGTTTTCCTGGAGAGGAAGGTGGTTTTTGAAAAAGACGTGATACAGAGGAGTTACTGGTACACAAGCGAAGTATTTTCTGCAGAATTGATGGCTGAGACCAGTTTTATTGTTAAAAAAAACAGGATGGAAAAATTCTTTGTTTGTGTCCATCTGCTTCCCTATTCAAGTACAAGCAGATGAGTCTTCTGCTACTGTGGGTTACTACTTCTCCTAAAAAAGCATTGTGTGATTTACTCTTTGAAATGTATGAAATGCAAGCAGCTGGTAACTTTGAGGCTACAAGAGCATAGCATAGAAACATTGTTTATTCTTAGCAGAGGCAGTAAACAGTTGGTTATAATTACCTTATGCTCATCTGAAATAGTTGACAACCACAGTATTTTCTAAATTGCTTTCTTCTGTTTTTCCCTCATTTTGATGGCTTTGAGAATCTACTGTGTTTTCTATTGAAGTATGTATTTCTGAAGCTGAGTACTAAGCGCTTTATCAATTTAAGCAAAGGGAGGGGCCTACATGTTGTTGTTATACAAGCTAGTGTATCCTTATAGTGTGTCACCATACCTTCAAGATTGTCTGTCAAGTAGAAGCGTTCATTTGAAGAAAGAAGTGTTGGCATAGGTGCAATGAACAGGAAAATTTCAGCTATCATACACTGTTGAGCTGAGTGGGGCTGCTCTGTGCTGGTAAGACCTGTCTTTAATGTCTGTCAGTCTGTGTTGGATTGCAGTTCTCCTGGAGAAACACTAATCAAATAGACAAGATCTAACAAGTCTATACAGAAGTAGTTGTAGCAGGTGGGATGTAGCTGAAGAACAGTTTGTGTGCATGGCAAAGCTGTTCCATACTTTTCTCCCTTGAGGGCTAAACATAATCTGACTTTTGATAATTGTCTGGAAGGGGCCTGCAGGATGACCCATTTTAGAACTTGGTATGTGGTCTTGGTGGAGAATGGTAGGAAGACATGCAGGCTCATTAAACCTACGTTCTGTGATTAGTGTCAATTTATGTAACTGGCTTCCATTTTGAAGACAGAACATTCATTCTTAACCTTCATGTAAATCCCTTTCAGTCTTGGGGCATAAATTGATCCTAGAAATTAGCTAGGCTCTCCTGTTCACTTTGGAAGAGGTTCTGTTGGGGTGCAACTCTTCATGGTTCTGTCAAAGGTGTGGGTGCAGCTTGAGAAAATGCTAATAAGCATTAGCATGCTAAAGCAGAGTCTTGAGCAGGAAGTACAAGCCAGTTTAGGGAGATGTGTATTTCAAGCAGGATATCAAGCATCGGTGTTCCTTAGCAAACATTTGTTTAAAAAATTTGGTTGCAGAAAGATGAAAGAAGCAGTCTTAAAAAACTAGCAGTGATTAATCTAAAAAGGAATAGTTCTTCCAATCTGTTCTGAGAATGGAACAAATAGAAGCTTCAAAGCCAGTAAGTGCACAGGTGAATTTAAGTAACCATCTTAGAAGGCTGCCTGTGCAGAGTTTATTTGGAGATGTTTTTTTCAAGGGAGAATGTGGTGGTTTGTTCTGTTTGGGTGGTTTTGGTTTGGTTTGTTTCAAGGTTTTTGTTTTGTATTGTTTGTTGGATTTTTTTTTTGTTTTATTCTTTCGTATTTGTTGGGATTTTTGTGGGGGTTTGGAGTTTTTTGGATAGGAAAAAGTAACTTGAAAAAGTAAGAAGAGAGTAGTTAGGTGCTTTGTGTCTGCTATGTAGTAGTAGCTTTAGGCTCCAGCTGTGGACTCTTAAATAAAATCTTCTCTCAGTGCTCTCTGAATAAGTAAGCCCCAGGAGTTTCCTATTTCAGGGGCCATGTGATAAACAGAACATTCAACAAGTTAGTATCTCTCTTTTCTCTGCTTGAACACTGGGATGACTTACACCGCTCACCCTGCGTTGCCATTCGTGTCACTGCCTACTAGAGTACTTCAGCAGTGTTCAGCTCTAGGATAGGAATCTGAGACAGTAGGTTGTGTCTGTTGCCTTTATATTCCCTCTTACTTGTGGGAAATCCATCCTCCAGTTGAAGCTAGCTTACCACCCTCAGCAACTTACCCATCGTCTTCTATAATATCATTATAGCCAAAGACAACTTCTCCCCTCAATTTATTATGAAAAGGACCTCCTTTTTCAGTTCTGGCTAGATTACAAATTCAGGTATTTCTACTTACTTAACAGCGGGTCTTAAACCTGTAGCTTAGAAACACTTTGGCTCTAAAACCATTTGAACTGGTTTCTTTGACCAAAAACATACTGAGGAAAAATTAGCTTACTTGGGTTGACAAAAGTGATAGTGAAAAATTACCCTGAGAAATGCAGCTTGATTCAAGCAGTTTTTTAAGTATACCCAGTGTGAAAGGATCTAATAGCAAGGAATATAAAGTATTGTTCCTATTTTTCTGAGACAGTTTTGCACAGGATGAGAAACATATCTAGAAAACTTGATGATGTGAAGGAGGAAACCTTACATCAGCCAGTTTTATGTGAGCTGGATACACAAAGTGAAGAGTGCCAACATGTTGGAACTCCATAAAAAGATGTTTAGCCTCAACTGGTTAAATGGCCTGTTTTTCCTGTCTTTAGTTAAATAGTACACATTTGTAGAAGAATGTGATCTTTTGTGGAGGGTTACCCCTGGGCAGCTGGTGGGTACCTACCAAACTGCTGACAGCCCTCCCCAGCAGACCAGGAGGAGAAAATGGGATGAGAAAATTCATGGGTTGAGACAGGGACATTACTCACTGGTACCCACAACAGATGAAACAAACTGGCCTTGGGAAAATTATTTTATTATCAATTAAAATTAAAATATGATAACCACTTTCCCGCAACCTCCCTCTCCTTCCCAGATTCACTCTTCTGCCTTCTCTCTCACAGTGGTGCAGAAGAACTGGGAATGGTCATTTAAGAGTCATGTCCTGGCATTTCCTCTCTGGTTCGTTCCTCTCCTCACCATTGCCCTGCTCCAGCATGGGGTCCACTCCATGGGATACAGTCTCTCTTAAACTGCTTCAGAGTGGATCCTCCTTTAGCTGGGATGGTCCTTCAGGAAGAGACTGTTCCAGCATGGATCACTGTGGGCCACAGTTCCTGCCGGAAACCTGCTCCTGTGTGGGCTCTTTGGGCTGCAGCTTCCTTCAAGGCTCATCCATCCACCTGCTAAGTGTGAGTCCTCCAAGGCTGCCACTGTGGATATCTGCTCCACAGTGGGTTGCAGGTATACAGCCTGAGCTGCTGAGCAGTAGCACAGCAGGAAGAGGCTAATTAGCAACACTGTTAATATGTAATTTAATGTGTGAGTTTACTTGCATAGAGCCACAGCCTGTAGGGAATCTCTGTTCCAATCTCTGCCTGGAATACCTCCTCCTGCTCCTCCATTATGGGCCTGGCTGCCTGCAGGACTCTTCCTCCTTCATCTTCCATAGTATTTTTTACTCTTTGTTAAATACATTACAGAGAGGAGGCACCAGCTTGTGTTGGAACTGGCTCTGTCTGACACAGCCCCCTTGCTAACACACCCTTGCCACCTAAACCCGCTACATCTCTTTTCACAGCAGCAGGTGGATGTAACTTCAAAGATGCACTAATAAAGCAAAGGATTGATTCCTTCATCCTGTAAAAAACAAGCCGCAGGAGTATAAAAAACAATTTCATCAGGTGGTTTCTCTGACAGCTTTGTCTCTCTGTGATAGCCTACCTGAATGGCTCGAAGTCAGAAAGAGTTCTTTTTCACAGGAGTAACTTCAAGTAAAGTTGAATACATTTGTCTTTTAATTACAAGTATAACAGCAGTGAAATCAAAATACAAAATTAGCAAGTAAGATTTGCATAGAGATAATTACTACTAAAGAAGTACAAACTTCTAAAATTTCACAACTAAAAAAATTTACCTGCGAAACAAGAGTAGCACAGTAGTAAGATATGAATAGTAAGAATGTTAATATATCAGTTAATGTATGTTTTACTTGCACAGATCCAAAACCTGAACAGCAGAATGCTGACCAGGATGGGCTTGGCTTACATCATTACCACAGAACCACAGAAAAATATTAACTTGAAGCACAGTTTTTATTTCTTTTAACATAGATTAAGCAGGTTTATTTATCATAAAAAAAGCTTTAAGTATTATCCCCTTAAAACAATAATGAATTTTGACGTCAGGTCACAACAGGCTTGTAGGTATGACAGACATTATCTGTAACCAGTAGCTACAATGCAGAATAAACTTAATGCTGGGACTCAGACTGAGTTTCTTTCCTCTAACTTCAGTCTCAAGTTTCAACTCTTAAAATGAAGTTCAAGTTGCATTCATTAATAGCTCCAGCTTTCCACGTAATACTCACAATTATTGCACTTGTACTGGTTGTATTGGCTTAGTAAAGCCATTCTAAAGCAACAGTTTAATATCTGTACATTTTAAAGCACTTGATCTTATCTACAAAGGAAATAAAGATGATGAAACCACAATTAATTTAAAACTTGTGAATAGTTTTAATTACAGAATTTAAATGGATGTGCATTTAGCTACTACACTAGAAAAGCAACAGATGCTGTAACTACCCTATGATATCTAGTTTGGTCCATGTCAGTAATCAAGTGATGTTATAAAAAATAAACTAGTTTATCGTGTATAAAATAAGTAATGTTGCATTTTTGTTCAGATTGCACAGTACAAACAAGCTAATAACTAAATTAATACTGTTACAGGTAGTTATTACATAGGGACAGCAGCTAGAAAAAATAAGTACCTCAAAGCAACAGACTTCTGCAGCCAGGTTTTCATAACATTGTATGAAAGTTAAATATGTCTTAGTTAGAAGTATGCCTATTATAAAATGTTTGAAAAATGTTTAAGTATGAGCTGTTAAACTAGTTTTCCATAGCAAGAGTATATGATGATTATTTACATTTTAAAAATCCACTTATCAGAAAAGAATTTACAATGAAATAAATAACCTTCAGCAGTCCCTTAACCCAACTACAACATCTGTTAAGTGGCAGTAAAAAACAGGTAAGCCACCTTGTGTCAGTGTTAGGTCAGTAAAGTATGCCTCATCCAGAAAGAAGTGCAACTCTGCTTTAGCTTTACTATTCATCCAGAAACATGCAAATACACATAGGTACCTCCAAATATGGTACAGTCTTGAGTATTTGTACAAGATTATTCACAAAAACATACAATATATTTTACAGTCCTTTAATACAAAATATCGGTATCAAACCAATCCGAACTGCATTGATCAGATATTTATTAGGCAGGCAAGCTGCAAAGAAAACAGTTTTTATATTTAATCCCCTCTTCGCCTTTTAAACTGAAGCAAGATATAAGTAGTTTCTTCGGAACATGTTGGTGATGTAAAGGTACTGACAAACATTGGCTGAATCTGCCTCCACGTGTGTTCACTCTCCAACACTATTTAAAGTATCAAAATGTAAAGCTGCAGTCTGGCCATTGCATCAAAAAAGAGTCATGCTTCCTTTTGAAATTATTAGATGAAACTGGTAATTAGTTATCCCCACTAAAAATTTCAAAGATTGAAATATTAAAAAACAAAAGAAACAAAATTAAAAAAAGAGTTGAAATCCAAAACACAGAAGCAGATCTAAAAGCTGGTTTGCTTCCTTTCACACCTGAACAAATGGAAGTTGTACACCTTCCATTTAAGACACAACACAGTCATAACTGCCTTCTTGGAATGAATCCTCATCCTCTGTCTTAGCCTTGTCCTCTTCATGTCTGCTTGCACTGCTGCTGCCAGCATCACTCTGAGGATTAGTGCCATGGCTAGATGAAGTCCTGCTTTCCTCAGCTCTTGGGTTCACTTGTTCAGGAACCTTAGAAGGATTCACTGGCTGAAATGCTTCTGGTTGTACTTGCTCTTCTACTATTTCATTTAGTTTCTGGATCTGTGGTTTGATGATACTTAGAAATGGCTTGTACCCAGGGCTAGGAAGAGAATGGGATGGATTAAAATTAATACTTCTGTTATGTGCCTGAAAAGCAGAAATGTTTATAAATAAGGAGAAAAAGGCAACCCTGATCAAACGAATTGGAAAACTGGTTGCTCTGGGTTGGTTTCGGTTTGGTTTGTGTTTTGGGGTTTTTTTCCCAGTCTGATTACAACTCTCTGAAGTGAGGTTGCAGCCAAGGCTAAGGTAATTACTCAAAGCTACTTTTTATGTAACAAAATATCTATGGCTCAAATGAAAATGAAGGTAGAAAGTAACACTCACCAATCCGTAGAAGCCCACTTGTCAACAGCATCTAGGCCAGTCTTGATGTTCTGACAGATTTCTCCATCAGTATCAGAGGACTGCATGATACTAAAAACCTGGTTGATAACTGAAGATTCTCTGAGAATAAGGCCTATGACAACACACCAATCCAGACATCCTGCTTCCATGAAGATATGTAGCAAATATCTATATGGAAAGAAAGGCTGTTTATTTTTCTACTCCCAAGACAAAAATTGTAGTGTGATAGTGTAGATTGTTTCTTTCTCCAAATGCTGCATGCCAGCGATTCTCAAAGGTGTCATTACTTACCGCAGCTGCACCTGTGACTTGTGCGGCCCTTTACTGGCCAGCTCTAGAGACAGCTGCTCAAGCTCTGACTGAGTTAAACTTAGACTGGAAAAGTTTTCATCCACCATGGTCCAGTCTCCATCCACCATAGAACTTGTTTCAGTCAGGTCTGTTGCTGAACCAATGCTGCATTCGTCACCTATCAAAAACACTCAGAAACATAAGGGAAAAAAGAAACTACTTACTTTAGTAAGACTCAGAATTTCTGAACTACTTCCTAAAAAAACTGACAAACAGTAATGCTTTATGGTTCATCACAGTTACTTCAGGGATATTGTCCATCCCGCTTCAGCATTCTTCTTGTCACGCTGGATGGTAGAACTAATGTTGCAGGAATGCAATAGTTTTTCTATCCAGTAAAAATAATTCAGAAGAATTATTATCAGTAAGGCATCCTAGGTATGTGTTGGCAATTGTCATAAAAGCACCAATACAGCACCTTGCATACTATAGTCCTAGAATTAAGCCTAGGAAGGGTTAAGTCTGTCTAAAATTCTACTTATTTAACTTTAAATTTTGTTAAAATGAAGTTTCAATATAAAATTATTTTCTTCACACAAAACCATGAAGGTTTTGAATGCTTTTTAATGTAAATGTTTACCAGCACAAATTACAAAAAGAAGCATTTCCAGTAAAAACATGAAGAGCACATGCAGTAACAGAATTTTCAAAGGAACAGTAACAATAAAGCAAAAACCCTTACAGTGGTGAGTCACGAAGGCACCTACTCTTGAGAACTATTTCCATATTAAAGCAGATGCATATTTTCTTGGAAAATGTTTAGGAAGTCAGAAAGTTACCTTATTATCTTCTTGCCAATAAATACCAGTGCTGGATTAGTAACTTGTGAAATTTTTATTAGAATTCAGCTTGCAATGTTTTGAAGGCTATTAATTTAGTTTCTTTAGAAATAAACTGCTTCAAAATGCATAGCAAAGTCCATTGAACTCAAAGGTCTTCATCCAGCTCAGAAAAAAAACCCCACATATACTTGTTTAAAGAAGGAGCAGTAGTGGCAGGCAGCAATAAAATCAGTGCAATGAAAAGAGATACCTATTCTCTTGCAGTCTCCAGATTTAAAAAAACAAGAGAAACAGGAGTGAAAATAAAATGAGACTGTGCTTAAGCAGACAGAGAGGATCTCCTAATGCTCTGAATCTCACAGAAGACTCTACAGTTGTAAAAATTAAGAAATTGTAGCACACACTAGGTACTTAGATCTTTGCCCTAATGGAGTGGAAATCACATTATTTAGATATTGTTGAAAACGTTGCTCTATGCTCAAGGACAAGAGGAAGTATACAAAATTTTAAAATGTCTAGAATGGTCTGACAAACTTTTCCCATCTCCTTCTGTGTTCAGAAAAAATACATACAAAGTACAATTTCTCTTTCTATTTTAGTAAGTTCATCATACATTGCAGCTTTCAAAAAGCAATTTACATAAAGCCATAAGAAAAAAAAAACCCAGCTATATGGATCTCTAATTTCCTCAACTTCCTCATTAAGTAATATATCTAGTATCATTCCTAAGAAACCCAAAAGTACAAAGTTCATGCAATTAGAGCTGTTCCAACCTCTGCAAGAGGCTAATCTATGCAAGAGACAAAGAAACAAAAAGCCACAACATAGCACACTCTTCCTATCCAGATTGAAAAAATAGTGAACTTCAAGTTATCACCACAGATAGAAACTCCAGCAAATATCTATTTCATATTCAAATTAATGTACTTAGAGATGTACAACGTGGGCTTTACCTTTCTGTTGTAAAAAATTCAGTTCCCATTTCAGTAAGTCCTTTTTTTTCCTGAATTTTTCTCATCAGTAGTTGATATTGTTGCAACAATACAGCAGTGACACACAAGTATCAAAATATAAGCACACACATCACATTCTTTCAATGAGCAGATAGAAGGAAGAGTGACTAACCTTTACTTAGCAAAGGAGAAAGGAATGCATCTTGCATGTGTGGTCCATGGGATGAAACAGTGTCAATCTCTCTCTGAGAAGAGCTGATAGTACCAAGCCAGCTGCGACTGCGAGGTGTGTTTGAAATCCCTGTGTCCATTTCCATGTTCACAAAAGTGTCTGTAGACTGAGATTTTAGTAGTTGCTCCCCCACAGCTAAAAAAATCAAAACACACCATAGAAAAATCATGTAAGTATCCAGGAGGAAATTTAGACAGTTCTCTCCAGGCATTTCAGAAAGCTAAAACTTGCATCTAAGTCAATATTCAGTGGACCAATGAAATGCAAAGGAATGCAGCAAGTTTAGGCATTTCAGGAATTTCTGAGCAGCTTTTTATGAGAGCACTGGCATAAAAGAAGTATGATGTAATAAAGTGTTAGCATCAACAGAAGTAAATAATGATGCTGCTACTAAAAAGAGGAAGATTTGGCAGCAATGTTGACCGTGCCATAATGGAGATAAGGCAGTAAACGTCAACTTTGCTGTTAAGGAGGTAAGGTAGTGAACTAAGAGATCAGTAACAATAAGGAGGTTTATGGAAGTCTTTAAAGTTCTTATCATCTAACAATGTAAATTTAAAAATTAAATAGTAATGTTCTTAAAGTTTGAAAAAGTTAATCAAAGCTCATCTAGAGACTACAAAAAAATATTGATTTTAGTGATTTTCTGCAGCAGAATTTACACTGAAGCAATTTCCATGTTGAGTTCAACATCTACACTGATATCCAATTCAGTACACCTTAGAAAGCAGGAGATTTCAACAGAAAAGGTAATCACACAAGAGATACTGTCTATGTGAAACAGAATCTCTTCAAAAACACTCTGTGTGATAAAGCTGTGCAGGTGGCAAGCCTTAGCCTGTTCTTATCTTGGCTAAACAGAGGCAGAACAGACTGAGATTCACAGGTGTAGCATTGCAGGAAGGAAATCTGAGTTTGAAATCTATCAAACTCAGATGTTACTGTACCTGTCTTGTACTTTCCATTCTTGAAAGGTGAATTAATGGATGAAGCTGGTATAACTGGAAATGGCCAGAGGAAATCCTTGTGTAGCTTTTTCAAAGCACACACAAAATCCTCCACACGGGCAGCTCTAGCACGCTCCTTGCACAACCAGCCGATCAGCTCAAAGCCCAACTGTGCAGCAAAGCAGCCAAGGTCTTTCAGCTTGATTTCCTCCAGCAGACGCCGAGCATGTCGCCAGAGCATCATGTCAATGTACATGTTCTCTGCACAGTCACTGTCTTTACTCCACCTACACACACAGCACAGAACAGCCACAGAAAGCTGAGTCACAAAGGCCACAACTGCAGAACATCGAGTCACCAGAGCAGTAAAAGGGGAGCTTTGCGTATAACAGCAGAAGCAGTTTCCCTAATTCCTTGCTGTTTATGTTCTCTAAAAGATCCGACTGCTTCAACAAGTAGGTGAAATAAAGGATTTAAGTTACCACAGCAGCAGTTTTTATAGAGCATTAAACTATTAGCAATGCAGAAAAAAGTAAAGTAGGAGAGAAAAAAGGCATATGACATTGCAAAGTTTAGAGAAGTAGTCAAGTATTGGCCTACAACCCTTCCTTTCAAAACCTTTAAGACAGTACTCTCTATTAAAAATTACTAATTCAGAATTGATACTAGGATGGTTTTAGAAATCAGGATGGGGAAAAACGCCAAAGCAAAAATAATAATGAATTTCAGTTCAATACTACTTCTGATCTGTAATATCTATCAATATCAAGTCAGTATACAGCAGCTTTAAAGGGGTTCACCCCAAGGCATAAAAGGTTCTATTTGTAGCTTGGAAACACAGTGCCAGATCAAGATGTGCACAATAGCAGAGCAGTACACTGTGATGCTGCAAACTGTGAGCTGCTCAAAATGTATTCTTTAGCAAAACAGGCCCTTTAAATATAAGGCACATGGTCTCACTAGCTACTTAAATTACACATGTAATGTGTACCACATCCAGTGGTTTCAGAGTCTTTTGATCAGCAATATCTATGTAAGTATGCCTGTGCTTACTTACAAACACATACATGTATTTACATGTGTGAGAATATATTTTCCCAAGAATGTTATGAGACACAGACAGTACAAAAGTTGTGAAATTATAAATGCAAAATATGTAGAAGGAGATTATGGCAAACCTATAATATAATTTATTTCTATAACTTAAACTGGTAAGAAAGTCAGTCCTCTACCTAATAAAATGGGGAAGGAAAGGATGTTACCTTTTTCCAGATGGGCCAGAGGGCATACTCAGTGTTTTTGTCAGATTAAATTTGCTATGGAGATTCTCAGCTGATTGGGATAAACTAATGCTGCGATGCCTGAAGAATTCAAAACCACCACTTGAACTAGGTTCCTAAAAGCAAGAAAACCAAAACATACACTCAAAGGACCAAGCATGATATACAACATGAAGATTAATCAAACAAGGCTTGATGCACAGTATTTACTTTTCTCATCACAAACCTGAGTTGTTGGTGTAGGTGGGGGTGTTTCTGTTTCTCCAGAGCCAATGGCTTTAAGAAATCTAATCATATGACGACAGAGATCCCACTTTCCCTGCTCTAAGGCAGTATTAAATAGGAGAGTAGCGTGTTGTCTGCTAACTGCTGGAACTTCCATATTCTGCAAGCAACAAAGCACAATTAAGTGATTTACTTTTACTAAGCATCAGAAGTTCTACTAAGTCAAGCCACACTGCTTCACATTGGGTATACCGAAGATTAAAACCAGTAAATTTCATGCTATAATTTTCCCATTTAAAACAGTAAACTAACTACTTACACTGCATGATCTTACCACCCTTCATAACTGGACATAATATCAAGAGAGAAAACTGTTAAATTAAAGATCTGTTGAACATGCACAACTTTGATATGACCTTATTTTTAAAATACTGCAATATTAGTAAATATCAGTACTTTTGCAACAGATCTGGTGCCATTACCTGTAGGATAATAAGGTAAGAGGCAGCTGTGTCCAAGTCCTGGGCCATTAAGCACTCTTCAAATAAGTCCTTTGGGTTTCCAACAGCAGCAAAAAGGTAATTCCACAGGGCATATTCTGTCTTCCTAGCACAATGAACAACTGTCTGCAGGAAGAGGGGGAATTCTGTAATGAACTTCGCCACAGTGGGAAGGAGAGGGTCGGGAATAGGTTCCCGCGAGGTAGCTTCTTCTTCCAGCACTTCATGAAGCATCAGTTCTAGTACATGAGGAAAGTATGGTAATGTGGCACAGGAGTGGGCCAAAAGCAAGGCTTGTTCACCGAGGTTCCTAACCAAGAGCTGGCGTAAAATGTGATGGAGGTAGATCTGAGAGGTTCTCTCAACAATGGAGAAAGGAAAGAGAACCTCTAAGTGTTCTCTAGCACTGGTTTGAGTGTATAAACAGTCATAGAGCACAGTGTCATTAACAGCACCAAGAACCAAGGCATCTTCAAACAAAACAGCCAATGGGTATATGTTGATGTGGAAAGGCAGCATGATCCGTCTTGACAGAAAGGAATGCGGTTTTCGATGATCTCTGGGAAACAGGGGAAGCCAGACTTTCATACCTGCCCCACCACAGCTGAGCCACAGAGCCTCCAGTAAGTGGCGTTTCTGTTTGTTAATCCTGCAAGTAGTCCATACATTTTCAACAGACTGGGCTAGGACAACTGGAGCACAAAAAGGCAGCTATTTAAAATTAAAAATAAAAATTAAAAAAAAATCAGTATCCATTATTCATTTTTATCCTATTCACAAGAACTCTATTTTTCAGTTAAGAACTACTGTCTTCAAATATGTAATTCTTCTAACAAAGAGAAACAAATTTGCTTCTCTCTTATCAGCATCCTAGCATGTGACAAAAGATGACTTAATACTTATATTAACTCACGACATTTCTTTCTTTTTTTAACCTCCTTAATACTTAGTCAGGAAGCAGAGAGATAAGAATAAAGGTGAAAAATAAAAACTGCTCTCTGCTTCTTCAGTTAGCCTCCACGTCCAACCTAGAACTGACAAATTTTTATCTGAATTTTGCAAATCATTCTCTCCCAATGTGCTTGTTTCACAGAGAACTGGTTTTCATCAGCTCAGAAGAATTCAAAGGTCAGTAATTGATTTCTATTGTTGTTATTGCCAAGAACTTTGCAAATGTACTCTACAAAAAATGATAATGCTCCATAAACATACAAATCAGTTCTTGGCAGACTAGAGATTTTCTGTTATTGGTGCATACAAAATTTTGGGCAGTATCTTTACTCTTAAAGCTTGTCTATTTCATTTCAATATAACTAGCAAACATGAGCAAATGCTAATATACTTCCAGCCAACAATTCCGTCTGTAAGCATAGATACTGTCGTTCTTATAGTCTTATTTTCTTTATGTCTGGACCATTCTCTTGCACAGCTTCTTCCATCACTGACATCTTTGAAGCCGTATACAATACTCCACATATATTTACTCACATGCTTTTTTTGATTAGGATTATTATCTTTATCTCGTATCTGGGGTCCAGATCGATCCCTTTGCAACATGATAAGTTGTCCTGCTAAGTTAAGCATAATACTTTCAGCTTCACAAGCCTAAGGACAGAAAGAATATTACGCAAATTATTTAAGCTTTTTGAATTATAATTTTACTCATAGCCACATTAAAAACCCAGAAAAAATGTAAATTAAATGTGACACTTTACAGAGATAACTAACAACTGAATTCAATATAGAAGGGCTCAGAAAAATCAAGAACCAGTTCTTGTGCAGAGGAGTAAATACGGGAAGGTTTCTTATTCACTAAACTCATTCCATGTGTTTAATATGGACTTTTTCCAACCATGTGTCTCAAAATGGGCAATCCACCAGTATTCTAAGAAAAATAAAGCTCTGTGTTCTTATCAGTATCATCACAGTATGATTGCCAGTATCTGACTGCAAAGACTAATACTGGTACACAACCCAAGAGCTCAGCCAAAAAGAGCTGAGTCACACTTGTACAGCATCTTAAACTTTTATTTAGCTGCAGTTAGAGAAAAATTGTTACAGTAAGATGTGTCAAGAAAGCAAAGTATTCTGCTCAGTTAAGCCTCCGTTTTTGTTTACAACAAGTTTGTTTACATCCAAATTCTCTTTACATGTGCTTTCAGTGCCCTGACAAAATTCTGAAGTTAAGACAGGGACCTTCACATCTTATGTCATTGTTTGGCTGTTGCAGAATTGACATAGAATGCCTTATAAGATCATAGGCCATCTTTTCATTTTTTCTATTTATTCTTTGAGTAATGGACATGTTGTTGCAAGAAAGGTAATTCCTAATGCCATGGATCGCTCTGGGTTTTGACTTTTAATACACAATACAGTATCTCACGATATTGTAGAGCAACACACCCTTGACAGAGTTAAATTTAATTTATTTACCAAGACTTGTTCTCAAACTTTGCAAGTTAAGAAGAGAAGGTATGAAATAAAATCTAAACTCTTACTTCTCTATCCACCCTCTCAGACCCAATTCCCATATAAAATGTCTATATAATAGACATCAGAAAAAAACTACATTCTGGATTTTACCAAATAGAAGAGTCACTGATTTGTGACTGATTTATCAGCCAGCTAACCTTTAAGGAGTAAGCTAACAAATTCAGGCACAAATTTTGCCAGATTTTGAGATCTGTTACCTGCTGAGGCATCTTCAAGGTGATGCCAGTCTCTGTTCTCACTGATGTCAATGTAACAGACACTACAAGAAAAGGATGAGGAATGTACCGAGACATGGACACTTCTTGAAGAATTTGGATACTGGCAGTAGGATTAAGACTGAAAGGAAAATGACTACATTTAGAAATTTTACAACAGTACGTAACATGAGATAACTACTTACTTGAAGTAAACCTAACAAAAATAAGCAACTTACCCTTCACAAACAATTTACTCTGTGGAACAAATGACATTCCTTTAATCAGGAATCAGTAGAAATGCCCACATATCTACTCTATATAAAGTTACCAAACAAATCTAAACTGGGTTACTGATCTCAATACTTTGGGAAATACAGCTATGCATGGGTAGAAGACAATATCAGATACTTCCAAATATGACTCTAGTGACCCTTCAATAAGTCAGTTTCCAGGTTTGGATTCTGTTGGGAGCTTTTTTTAAAAGCATTGAAAATATTTTTCTCTGAAGTTCATCAACAACTTGCTTTTTTCTAACACAAAAAGGTCCCTTCTTGCTAAAAAGAAGATAGCATAACTGTAAGAAAAATCACCTATACAGGCCCTTTAACCAACCCCGCACCCCCACCCCAGTCCCTGTATCTTTATCTCCTCCTTAGATTCACTAATCTTAACTGTCTGAAAGCACGTGGCATATTTTATTTTGCTGCTTCTCTTGCACTAAAACAATTCCTCAACACCCCACCAAGATCAAATCTTTTCTCTCTTCATCTTTGCAAGCTGGCTGCCACCTTCCGTTCACTAATTATTGCTTCTAATGTTAGAAACACATTTTTATTTTAAAATATTCAAATACATAAGTGTGTTTTAGTCCCTTTTTGTCCTATTTGGATTCAGTTTTCAAATTCCTATAATTTAGAACATGTTTGTTCAGACAGCTGGAAATGTGCACACATCAGGCACTACCTACCTCTACCTTGCATGTGCCTATCAGCATGCATGCAAGTGAGAACACTCATGAACTTGCGCGTAGAGATAACATCACTCCGTACTTTAAAAATCTGACTCCACCAGCTTTCAAACACCTTAGTATTATTGTAGGAATTTACTCAGACTGAGAGCAGATCTACAGGTACCTTACTGCAAAAGCATTCAAATAGTGACACTCACCCCTCAGACCTTCTCTCAATACTGTAAAGGCAAATGGAACAATCTGCTCTGAACAATATCACAATGTCCCGGAAGACACTCAGTAGTAACGTGTTTGCTTGCACTTTGGTGATGTGAGCAAACGCGTTGTCAAGGTTAGACGTTCGCAGGTAGATTCTCAGCTGCAATGAAAAGGAGTAATTTTAATACACGTTCTGTTTACCAACAAGCTAATAGTAACTGCACTTCTGGTTATTTTCTTTATTGTGGAATGGCTGTCAAGAATTTCTACCAAGACACACTGCTGAGTTATTGTTTCATCAAGTATTTTATCCATTGCATTTTATTATTATAGCTGAAGCAGTTGAAGCACAGTACAGCCAAATCTGCAGTATTGTAAAACAATCATAAGGAATTTTATTCACCAGTTTTAAAAAGAAAAGAGGAAGTAAATCTCCTCTGGCCATACATATTGTTTAAAAGCTTGCAAAATTGTCCCAAAACACTGTCAACAGGTATCTCAGAACACACTTCATGCTAACATGCAAAAATATCACAAAATTTTCAGAACAATGAGTAGATTCTGTAGGCAGCAGAAAACAGTTTTTCATAACAAGAATTTTCTGCAAAATATTACTTATATACTAATATATAAAGTCTGAATATATTAATATATAAACTCTGAATACAATCAAAAGCCACCAAAGTTTATAGTGTATGAACACGCATACAACAATAAATTTCATGCTTATAATATTACTGTCATACAGACTAGACATTCTAATCACTATATGTTTACTTTGAAGAAAAGTATCTCACCTCTTCCTGGTGATCATTTAAATTATAACATGCAAGAACAATGAAGTCATTCCACCATGCTAAGCCACCTGTTACCATCATAGTTTGCTCCTGAAGAGAAGAAAGCAAGATGATGACATACGTATTTTTATATACGTACAACACAGATATGTACATTATATGGGTAATTTCTTAAAGCCATGCATGATCTCTAAGTTTAATGGATAGTGGCAAGACTATTTATAAGAAGTTTTTTAATGTTTAAAATAACAGAAGTACTAAAGAGTAGTATGTGAAGGGCAAACCTCATTCTACAAAATACAGTTCCACAGTTCTCTATGCTACTGGCATCCCTGGACTCTCTCAAATGTGTTTCTAGCCAGAATTTACAAGCTTTACATCCAAAGCTACATCACATGAACTCTCAGATAAGAAAAATGGAATTGTCTGACTATATGCACTCAAAACTGGAATGCTCTGCTAATATTCAGACACAAATTAGTGTATCAAAACCACAAGATTTGTGTTTCAGACACTTTATGAGAAACATGTATACCAGCATTCCTAATCCCAAGTGTGTCTACAGGCCGTTTACTTGAAAATTATACTCTTTAATTTTCTCCAAGTTTTACATCCCAACAAATAAAATCTTCCCTGTGCACCAGAATAAATTTCCACAACCTCTCACCTGGGTAATGTTTCCAAACAGCTTCCATTTTTTGGTAAGTAAAGAATAATGTGCAAAACCAAACTTGCCAACAACAGCTACATTCTGTCCAAGCTTGTCAATAGCTGAAAACTGTAAAAAAGAAATAAAAGCTACCAGAACCTCAGAAGGGAACTTATTTAAACTATATATAGTATCCAAATAAGGCGCCACAAGGCAATAACATGAGACTCAAAATGTATCTTCATGATTCATACTTTACTAACACGGTTTTCTTTCTATAATGTAAAATAATTATTTCCTTTTCAGAGTTCAGCCAATCCTATTGGACAATTACAACCCTCCAATCTTTTTAAATAACCGTGAACATATTCTTAAAATAACTCACCCTTATAGGCCAGTTGCTCTCTAGATATGTACTATGAATCTAAAAAAAAAGAGAGAAAACCAAAACCACATGACTATACCAACTACCATTAAAGTATCAATTAATTGTAACATCCTACAGGAATTTGGACAATGTCAGCGGGTTTTTTTTCCAAACACTATCATAAAGGTATTTAATGTTGGAAATTTGTTTTTAAATACTATTATTGCCCACACACCAAAAGTTATTGATGCCTAAATGTTACCCTGTTTTGAATACACAAAATACTGAAACACATTAACAATATACACTAACTAATACTATATTACAGATTAATAGTCACAATTTGCTCATCTCTCCTCCCAGCTACTTCCCTCTATAAAAGAATCTTTCAAAGGAACTTAAAGGTTTTGATAAATACAGTCTTCAGACAGGACTTTCAGTATAGGGATGAAATTTCTAATCCTGTCACAAATATACACCAGCATATCCAAAAGCCTTCTTATGAGAGAACTTTACTGGAATATGTCAGATCAAATCCCAATTCTGCATTCTTCATGTCACATGGGATGATACAAACCCAGCTTAGAACTCCATTCTCTGATCTGACACAAGGCAGGTAGGTACTGTTGAGACCCAGCCACTGTCCTTTCATGGGTATGTTGCTCTGCACAGTAATTCTAATTGTTTCAGCTTTACTTTTACCACAGAACAAGGATATCTCCTTCCTACGCCAGTTTTAGAAGACAGAAGAGCTACCTGGCCAGCTAAAGGGAAATTCAAAAGTATCTAGAACATGTCTGATATGCTTAGAGTCAAATACTTTTTAACACTACTGATTCATGTGCTATGTGAAGAACAAAATATTGGGGACCTTTCAGAAATCTCTATTTATAAAGTGTCACCAATTCAAGCATCAAAGAATACACATTAGAATTACAGATTAAAAGATATTTATCTTTTTATTCATATTACAGGGAAAATAGAAGTCCCATTACTACCCTGGAAAAAATTTCCTCTTTGAAAGCCTGATATTGTAAAGTTCTAGTTACATGCTTAAATAGAAGCCATTTTTAATGCTTGAAAATACAGCTGGAGTCTGAAGGCTATGTTCATCAGCTGAATACGTCTTAAAGCATATTGCATAAATAAGAAAACAAACACCTAAATCACTTCTTGCATGTTTCTTATTCTCTCTTTTAAAGCACAGGAAAGTAATTAACTACTCCTTCCTGAAGTCATAAGACCTTTAAGACTGTTTATTGGCTAGGAGGCAAACTCATAGCCTCCTAGGCTGATAGGGGCAATATTGCTTTTCCTTTTGTCAATGAGAAAAATCTGTACCATGGCAAACCCCCAAAGGGGGGTAAAAAGGCAACGATCTCATACCAGAGTGAAAAGGCAGAGAGTGAGGAGATCAGCTGCATATTCTACTCCTACAAACTCTTGCAAGCACAAAGTACATATAGGCAAAAAGGATCAATTACCTGTACAACATGCCAATGCCGGTGTCCTAGTAAAGTGCTTAAACCCTGAGAATCTAAACTGCCATCTGAAAATGGGCCTCTTTCCCTGCTGTGGTTATGTTCAGAGTGTGCCAAAGCATTTCTGGGACTCTGAGTCTGTGCTGCATCTCCACAGTTCAAATATAAGCGATCTTCTCCTTGAAGGAGGACTTGCTCCTGGTTACTCTGTATTAAAACCAAACCAAACCAAAATAAAAGAAAAAAAGCAACTTTGAATTCCACATACAGAAGACAAAGGAAAACACATGATCAATATATTAAGAGATTCTAAGTAAACAATATGACATATTGCATAGCAATATTTTCACAGTATCATTTTAAAGGCTCTATGACAAAAAAGAAAAACAACCCTAATGGCAGAACAGACTTAAAAACTGAGAGAACAACTCAGAGGTCACCTAAAACTGGAAGTATGATCTAAAACAAGGATATATTTATCAACAAAAAACATACCATACAAGGATTAACAGTGAGTGCACTCTTGATGAACTGAAATTGCAGAATACCAAACTGTTGAGCTTCATTATTTGCATTTCTTTCAGGTTTCATGTTTGAAGAAGAATTCCCGTCAATAACCCAGAGATGATACCCTTCTGATCCCCAGGTCTGAAGGTAAAAGAATAACAACAATAAAATCCCCAGCCCAACACTCCATACATATATAACACTACATACATATATATGTTCTCATAAAACAAGAACTACAGAAACTTATTTTAACTGATCTTATGATATACATGAGCCTAGAAAAAAATCCATACATTTTGTTGTTCTAAACCGTATCATTATAGGAATCAAACAGTAAAATTCACAAGGTACTGTAAGAATCTAGCTTGAATTTTTTCCTGTCTTGTGTAAAAAAAAAATTATTAAATGAAGTGTAACTGTGCAAAGACACCCACATAAGTAACGAAGACTGTTTGGTTCACAGCTTAGGGCAACAAACAAAAAGTCCACAGAGCCAGGTATGAAACAATCCTGATTTCCAAAACTACACTGGCTCATCAGATTCAATTATATCAGAATTTCAATTTTTTAAGATTTTTAAGAGGTACATTAAAAAAGTACCATCACTGCATACATGTACCTCCACCTGGGATGCATGCTTAGAGTTGTCAATCTTCATAGCAACTATGTCATGATGAATAAACCAAATTGTTTTAGAAATACTGCACAAAATTCACCATGGTTTGTATGAGGCCTTGTAGAATGTGCTTGAAATTTGTTCTAATTTAAAATTTACTCTAATTTATTCTATTTCTTTATTGATTTTGCAGACTAGCAGGATTGGAATTAATGTTAACTAGTTTGTATTAAAAAAACAGCAGTTAAGTTTCTCTGGAATTTATAATCTGAATAAAGTTACTTTAACTGTCAAAAGCCAGCTAGTAATTTTAGAGAAATAACGGAGTTTACAATTAATGTTGATCTGTGTCTCTCTGCACTGTGAAATATAGCAACAGATAAAAAACCAAAATTAAAAAAAAAGCGGAAGTGTTCATTCATTCTTACTATTAAAAGCAAAGGCAAGAAAACGCATGTCATGCATACTCCATGAAAAATAATTAATCAGCTGTTCTTTTGTTCTTCAATAGAACATTGTAGTAAAGGCATGTTACTATGAAAACTAATTAGGCAAACGCAAGACAGTTTGATTTTTTTGAAAATATGTTATACTAAAAACAATTTAAAACATTAAGAATCATCCTATTACAGTATTTTTACATTAATATTTACCATGGAACGGATTTTTAGAGGGTCCTTTTTGGCACCATCAGATTGATACCTTAAAAACAGAACAGAACAAGTTTGAGTTTGCAAATGACTTCATCAGAATAATAAATTAAATTCCTGTCTTCGTATTTTCATATGGTTCTATACTGAATCTCATCTGAAATGGTACAGCCTCTTTGATTCATAACACTACAAAAAAGGCAATGCAACTGTCATATGTCTAGAACAAATTATCTCAAATACAGGCACTGAGGGAGTTTTAACATTTGCTTGCTCCAGCTTGCTACTAGGACAATTATCTAGACAAAAAGACCATTACAAAATGAAAATAATACATTTTTCGTTATATTATCCTCTCCTAAATATTTGCCAAGACATCTTAATATCTAAGATATCATAAAGGAAAAAGAGATTTTTTAAAAGATAATTCAGTGAATTAATTTCTAATTAGAAGCTTTCAATTATGAAAACAAAGACTTCTAATAAACTCTTTACAATGTCATTAAAAATACTCACGCAAAGTCACCGCCTAAAGTACAGATAAGCTGAGCACCAAAAACACTCCATAAGGACAAACCTCCACATTCCCAGGTCACCATCACAACACAGCTATCAGGTGACCACCTGATTAGTTTAACGGGCCCTGTTTTATTCCAAATATCTGTTTAAAAGTAGACAAAAAAAGTAAGTGAAAACAGTGGAAGTCCTTCAACTGGTTTACTGTAAAAGTATAAACAAAAATATATGGAAGTAAATATCTGATTTTTCAATTAACTGGTGCATTTATCAAACTGACCATCTCAAAATGAATAAGTAGCAAACAAAAAATGGTTTCTTTCCAATGCATGCTTGGTTTCTTAAGAAACTAAGAATACAGGAAAACATGCCAGAAATACACTGCTATAAGACAACCACAGAACCACAATTCTAATAAAATAATTTTTTCAGATGACAGAGGCACTTAAAACAAAAGTAAAACTTATTTATAGATTTGTTTTTTTACCTGAAAGCCATAGACACACATATTTTCAGCTGAGGATGCAATTTACTCACTTAGTATGTTCCTTACTCTCAAGCACAGAATATTATATGAAAAAATACACTGCACTGCAGGAAGGATGCTGCATTACTCAGGATTTTTTCTGCACCCTGTATATCAGTTGCTTCAAATTAATTCACTATCAGTTTGGCAATAACCTCTAATTTCCTGAGGTAATTGAAAATTAATTTCAAGACTAAGAATTAGTTTAAAAACCCCACAAAAACACAAACCATCCACCCAAACCCTCACATAAAAAACACATCCAAAAGTTAATTAAAAAGCAAGCAGCTAAAAGTGCAAAGACACAAGAGTTAATTACTACAAACAGACAGGAGTAAATACTATTCACATCAGTGATTATGCAAACAAATAAACAGAGGTTAACTAGCCAATGATAAAAAAATATAGTATGCCCTAAAAGCAGCTGGCAAATTCTAGCAATAAAAGTAGCTCACCAGGATATTGTTTTGGTGTCAGTTCCAATTTATGAGAAAACTGCATGGCGCCAGTGGTGGTATCTATTGTATAAACCTGCACAGAGCCACTGGAAGACATTACACATGCTTTAGACCACAAACCATTTGGATTTCTTATCAGTTTCAAGATGCTAAGAAAATATACTACTTCTCTCACCAATAAAAAATTTATCTAGAACAGAAATATTGAATCAAGTAATAGTCAAAGAACTTTATGAGACAAATTTCTAAGATGCTTTCCAGAAGGCATCAGAGGACCCAAAACACCAGCCCTAGAATAATCAATGCAGTGAAACAACTTCATCTCTTAAAATATACATGTACATACAATCCATATACATTTTTGGCTTCCAACTGCCAGACTATGCACGAGGGAAGGCAGTATTTACTCAGTGCCAAAGTTTCATCAGGGATGTACTAAGGCATACTGTGACCAGTAAATTACAGTAACTATTCCTGTTTCAGAGGAAACACCAACACACTGTATTGTTTCTACAAACAAGAATACTAGTTCTTAAAAGGACAGATGAAAAACAAACCAGATTTTTTTAAAATGTTCTAAAACAAAACCCAGGTAAAATACAATCAAATAAAATAAAAAGCACTCTAAGGCCAGCTAAAGCAATATTATACAGGGGGGACTTAAAGGAGCAGTATGCAAAATACTACAACTAAAAGCACTTCTGCAACATTCAATTTAGAAATATTCACAGTTACTCCAACAGGCAACATTTTTCTTGACCAAATCATGACTGTACAGAGCATTTTCTCAGTTGAGCACAAAGTGCTGATTCTTGTCCAATATTATTATGACTAACTACTTAAAACTGACTTTAAAATCCTACTTTGAGATTAGCTGGGATTGCAGCACTTTCCAATCCTTGCTACTGGTCCAGCCATCTTTTTTTTTTCCCCAGACCTGAACAGCAAACAAATTTCAACTGCAGTTCAAGCAAACAACCATTTCTTTCCACCTCTCTTTCCTTCCTGACATCACATTAGGCAATCTCCAGGCAGACTGGTTATTTTCATCTTCACAGTTCTTGCAACCCAACTTAGTAAGGAGTAACTACTAATTCAGCTTTATAATGAAACAATCTCCCCCTGCTCTCAACCAGCCTTAAAAAACTTACTTGGCACATCCAAACGCCATTAGCCTGTATTTGTTATTCACGGCCACACAAGTTCCATCAACTACATCTTGTGCCCAAACACCATGGAGCTGCTATAGAGAAAGGAATTCAGAAGTTTTTTTATTAAATAATGCTTTTATTATAACAGTCAGCTTCTATCCATGTCCACCGTATTACGCATTTGTCAGCTGACCTTCATGACCTCAAAATTTCTATTAATGTCAAGATCAATTGACATGGCTCAAACAAATAAACTCCAGTAAATGCAAAACTGGTTTTATTCTTCTTAATATAAATTACAGAAAGCTATCAGTATGTAAGAAAACTGTTTATAAGATCTCTTAATAACAAAATAAGTCATCTTAATAACAAAATAAGTCAATACGTGCAAGGCAAAAAGTCCCTAACACTGCCTAGGGGAAAAAAAATTAAATGGTAGATGAAGAGAGAAAGAAAAACCGCAAAGTTTCCATCTGCAACAGCTGAGATCACAGGTGTTTTAACCGGGTGAAGGAATCTGACATAGATGTATTTTTTTCAGTATTCTGTAATTAAGATACAGATATCTAACAATAAAATGAAATAGTTTTTAGGCTGAATTACAGGTAAGAAAACACTTAACTTGGAAAAGATTCCTGTAAAAGAAATTCTGAAGTATGCTTGTCACTGTGAGAAAGACACAGACTTGATAAGAACCAAGTCCTAGACACAGTACTTATGATACTTAGCCATAGGAGAAACCACTTCCTGTCATCCCACTTGTAACTTCCAACAGGAAATCTGTTGGTCTGACATAATAAGACACAGTCTATGATGACAATTTCAATGAATAAATGCAAGTTAAATCTATTATCAATTATGGCTTCCCAGTGGTACCAACCCTGTACAAATCTAGCTCAAATTATACTACAAAGTACAGTCTTGTTCATGTCATCTCTTGAGCAGATGTTAAATTTTAGTTTCTTTGTAGCTGAACGGAATTTAAAGTAGAAAGCCAACTGAAACGCAGAAAGCAAGGAAAACACATTCATTGCGCATGGTAGAAATGCTAAAGGAAACATACCTCAGCAGTGAATCTACTTGACATTGGTGTAATGAAACCAACTCTGCCATCATTAAAAACAACAGCAAAGCCATCAAGGGTGGCACAGTATTCCATATCTCTGATGTAAACATCTTCAAATCCCAAAAGGGAACCTGCTGAGAATGTATGAGTAATTTAAAAATACGTGAACACAGAAATATTCAAGCTAACAGACATTTAAGATGTTTTCTTATTACCTCAAGGAGAAAAGCTAATTTAAACAGGCTATTTCATTCCCATTTACAAATGGCAAAATTTTCCCATCTCTGCTTAATAACAGAGAGGATATTTTATATTAGATGGTATATCACTTAGAGGTAACTATTGTAAGCAACGGAATCCCTAAAACCTACCTCGAGAAGACTGCAGATCTACAGAAAACGGAACTGTACATAGGTTGATGGCCTTCCTCCCATTGGTCATACCATCCCAGTGAATGAGATGGAGAAATCCATCAGCAGTAGCCACAAGTAGATCTTCTAACATGGACTGCAAACTAATAAAATATATTTGTTAATCCCTAAAAAAACTTCATCTCAAATAAATTTCACAAAGTATCAATTAATGTCATAAACACTGTATTACTGCCTCTTATACCAGCAACTGCATTGTAAAGTTACACGTAAGTTACAAACATGTAACTTACGCTGAAACACACTGACAAAATATGGTATCCACCTCAACTTCTCTCCAGCAAACACTGTTCAGGAACAGGTCTGTATTGTTAAGAGTAATTGCTTAACTTGGATACTAACTGCTGAAGATCTTTTCAATTCTTTTGACTAACCATAAGACATTGCTGCCAACAACCAACTATTCATCTATCCCAGAATATTAACAATACTGCCTAGGCTGTAAATAATGCACAGTACATTTTAATCTGTGGTTGGAACAAACTGATGAAAGAGAAATTAGACTCCTTCTAAATTCTTCCTTAAACATTTCCAAACTCCTGACAACTACTATTCATCTACCTGCATACAAAGCTTTTTCCATTATATACTGCATATCTTCTAACACCCAATTTATCCTGAGGAGCCTCTTCCCAAACTTCACTTTGTTACTTTTCCACCTCCACCAATGCTATGAAGTTTCACCAACTTTTCACACATATTTATTTAGCATATTCAAAATTTCTTTACAGGACAGGAGATCACCACAAAAAAGCAAGAGGTAAAGGAAAAGGACAAATGTGGACTCTCTGTGGGCATCTGGGGAAATGCTGAAATGCTACTTACAGTTTTGCTCTAACAAACCAACACCTCCATGAAATCTCTAATACACACTTGGAACTGAAGGACAAACTCATTTATGGTAATACACAGTAATACCGAGCATACTACATACTTCTATATGCTGAAAATATCAGCATAGCCAAGCACAGAAATAATAAATAATTCTTAAATAGCAATTCACTTTTTCACCCCCTCAGACTTACTAGCTGCCAATACTAATAGTAGTCCTTACTATTAATAAGCCTAAAAACTTACTAGAAGCCTTTTCTTCCATCCAGTTTTCCCTTCACTTTTTAAAAAGTGTTGATACATATGGAAAAATTCTCAAGACCCAATTAATGAGCATACCTTGTGATAGAGGCTTGCAAGTCCAGCACTTTCTTCATTTCTAGATTTAATGAAGGAGCACATTGTTCTTCCTTATAATGTGGGGTTCCCTTCAGATGAGGGCTTCCTCTAAAATACAAGAGAAATATTAGAATTAAAACAGGTTGTCCCTCAAAAGACGCAAGAGTTGCCGACTCACATTCCCGTAGTCTTTTTTCCCCATATATATGTGTATATATATGTATACACACACACACACAACCAGTCACGTGCCACAACCAACACTGAATATCTAGGATGTAATTTTGGTGCTAAAAGTTTAGTCAAGTATGTAGGCAAAATAAGACCATGAAAAGAGAATGAACATTACAATAACTCTGTAGCCTGCCTTAATAGTCCTAACATAATGGATATGTATCAGTGAAAAATCTGATTTAATATATTGTTACTCAACTGTTACTCAATTTTGTAATTAAATATGTTGAATTCTTAAGTATCTCCAATTCAATATTTTTCAAGATACATTACAGATATTACATACTTCAGAATGTTTGTTTCTTCCATTCCTTTTGCCAGATCAGTGTTTATAATATAAATTCAGCATGCATAACACAAGTAGACATCTATCACAGTATTTCAGAGGAATATTTCTCCCTGAAGCAAATTAACTAGTTTTTAACCTAAGACCAACTAAGAAGAGATGACTGAACACTGATTCCTTCCCTTTAAACAGACCATTACAAAATATTAACTTCTAGATGTAGAAAGCATCTCATTTTTATCTTCCTCATTTTAAATTTCACATTCCATTGATTATGTCACAACATCATTCCATATTACTATACATCATTACTATAAAGAGTATTCCTTATTTATCTGGGTTATCAGATGTGCCACGTGCTTTTAAAACTTTTTTTTAAAATGAGAACTGATCTACAGTCATAAGTATTGTAATGTCATCCAGCTCATTTATCTAATGAGCATTATGCTAGTAAGGAAAGGAAACTATGAATACAACAGGCATTGCAGACAAGTTAGAATTTGTAGTAACTTCAATAGTCAGAAACCATAGATAAGTACACAAATTCATGTAATCTTTACCTGTATTTTAACTGACAGAACATTTATTTTAATTTACATCAGGGTAGCAAATATAACTGCCTAAGACACGGCAGAAACCAAAGCAGATGCAGCTTTAGAGAAGTTTGACAGTGCAAGGATACATCAATCTCTCTCCTGTCTTGTTTAACTCAGTAGATATCAAGTTCCTTAATTCATTACCATTTTATAGCAATGCCATATTCATATGTATTATTCTTTGATGAGCACTATACCTTTCCTTATGCAGCAAGAACAAAGGTATATGCCAGCTAAGGTATGACCAAGGTAACCTTTGACAATCTGTATTTAGTAGATGGAAGTAGTATTATTTTTCCAGAACAAAACTATGGTTGCTGTGAAGAATTACATTGAAAAATGAGAAACAATTATGTTAAGGTTAGTTAATCTACAACTTGTATAAATTTAAGTAATTAGAAAGTTGCATTTTGAACAAAAATTAGTTTTAAAAGGCAGCTGTCTTAGGAAAGATCTAGCCCTTCATGTAAGCTGGCTGTCATAGACTGATAGGAATCCCTGAAACAAAAGAGTAATTTCTTTTTTTAATAATACTAGCATGGTAGGGTTGTTGTGGTATTTTTTAAAATGTACAAAACCCCAGGTGTTTGGAGATAGGCTTTGCAACCCACGTGGACACACAGTTCCAGAGAGTATACTCCCAAACTAGATGAAATTACTCTGGTTTATCAACCATCAGTGGTATAACTGAATTGTGCAAGCAAGTGACTAAAACTGAGATGAAGGGGTTAAGTAATGCAGAAATGTTACTGTTAGGTAGGTATAAGACATAACATGACGAAGTACATAACCAAGTGTAAACTCAATGTTTTTGCACAGCACAGACCACAAAGCCAGAATGGTAGCAACATGGTTTAAAAGATATCTTTTGCAGGAGGAAAAATTTCAAGTCTCCACAAAGGCTGGCTTTTTTTCCCTTCAACACCTTTGATAAAAAAACAGCTGGCAAGAATATTTGAATATTTTCAGTTTCACAAGCTAGTTTTAGTCAACTTGTCACCACCTGTGGCACCTTATCTTTTCCACTGGGGCACTATTATTCCTGTCCCAAAAAGGCTTCTTTTATCCACCTTACAAGAGGCCAATCAACACAGAGTTGAGGTACACACCTTGACTGAAACTCCAAAAATGCCACTATTTCAACTCATTCCCTATGATTTTGTCTAATTCATCAATTCAAAAAGAAGCCCCTAGCATGGGTGCAGAGGAGGTGCTACCGAAAGTACACCGTGTTCATATAGTCCACATCTGTATGAGTCAGCCTTACTGGCGGAGTGCCTTTGACCTTTAAACGAAGAATGCACACAGATGACCGAAGCAGGAAAGAATGTTTGGTCTGGGTTGCCACATCAGCATCTGCTATGGCTGCAGCCAAACTTTAAGTAACTCTTGCTCAAGAATTGAGAGGAACACATTCCAGTGTCTGACCAGCTGCATGTCAAATCAAATATATAACCATTGCTATTTGCTTGGCATCTGTTAATGTAACTAAGCCTGTGAATAAATCTCTTAGAACTCTGAACTGAGGAAAATCTGCAACTCAAGAAAACCTGAAACATGGAAAGATTAGGGATGCTGTTTTTAAAAGCCCCACCACACCAAACTTAAAAGCATCCTAAATTCAAGAACAAGGCAGCACCATGCAAAAGCAGAGTCAGACAGACTCTTCAAGTGGTAGGAAGAATTTCCTTAAGTTTGTTATATGAAATGGCAGCAAGTTCAGGGAGGAAACAGGACACCAGCCACTTAATTTTTCTAGGTGCACAGTACTGCATTTATGGCCTCTACTAATTGTACAGCAGTTAAGTCATACAACATGGATGAATTTGTCAGTGCTACCAAAAGCATCTAAGAAATACCTAAGAAGTTAATTATAGCAGAATCTGAAAGCATGTACTTAAGGATTTCTTTATCATTGCAGTTAAGGTATACAACACATATTATATTTAAGTCTGTTCTAAGTATTTTAAAACAATGTCCACTGTTTTCTACTTAGTAATGGATCATTCTAGTTGGGAGACAGAATTAGCATTAAATTCATACTTAAGTTTCCACTGTACTATTTGGGATAATCTTTGTAATATAGTTGGCAGTTATTGTTGGATAATAGCTTTGAGAGCATTTCTGATTTTTTCTGAGTCAAAAAATACAGTACTTAAAAAAATACAGTGATTAATGGCAAACAATGTATTACTTAAAACAAACAAACAAGGCAGTAGTATCCATTCTCACTAGCTAAACCATGCAAGTAATGAGAAGTAATGGAGACATTTCATTGAAAAAAATAAGAAAGACTGCAGACAATTAAAAATTATTTCTAGAACAATTGTTTGCTACAAACAAGGTAAAATATTTTTATACTACTTTTGGGCTATGATCTTCTTAGTTGTTCCTGATAAAATGACTTCTTCAGTAGTACTTGGAGCGGGAGGAAAGGGACAAGAAGATTAAAAATCATGATGCTTCAGCTATTAATGGCAATATTTATATGACAAAACCAGGGCAGTGTTTCTAAAACAATTTACATCAACAAGGCAAGAAGGAAAAAACCTGACAACAGCCATTATTGTTGCATTAGCACAATTACACAATGTTTACTAACCATTTTATAATGGTTCATGTGAACACTTCAGTTAATGTTCACACTGAAAAGCTGAAGACTTCATTTTTTTGTATCTGATTCAAAGAACCTGCATCATCACCTGTGAGATTTGGTTTTCATGCATCTAGCATCTTTTCACTCCTAAACCTGCATCTCTCCACCACACACTACAGGCAGCCACAAGCTGAGGATTAAATACATCTGACTTGATGCAGAGATGTATTTATACAGATTGACAATAGCTGCACCAACAAAATTAAAGCGAGTTTTTGGTAACAACTATAAAGAATAAGTGCTTAGAAAAGTAGTTCTTAGTACGCTTTACTACACAAGTAGGTAGTAGCACATTTCTGCAGTTTGAGAAAAGAAATAGCTAGCTAGCATATTAATCAACTATCCATATAAAAAAGCTAAATGCTTACCTAAATGATTATTTCAGTTGCAAAGATTTCTTGACAACAGTTACAGAACCACAGAATCACTGTGTTGGAAGAGACCTTCAAGATCGAGTCCAACCCATGCCCTAACACCTCAAGTAAACAATGACACTGAGTGCCACATCCAGTCTTTTTTTAAACAAATCCAGGGATGGTGACTCCACCACCTCCCTGGGCAGACCATTTCAGTACTTTACGACTCTTTCTGTAAAAAAACTTTTTCCTGATAATCCAGCCTGTGTTTCCTTTAAATTAAAGAGGTTAAAACCTCTTGAACCACCATCAAGAGTTTGCAAGTGCCATAATGGTTAATAAAAGTTCTTCAGCTAATCTAGTTTTAAAAATACATTTTCCAAACAACGCCAAAATCTTACGGGGAAAACCACAATGGTGAAGTTCAGCAGAAGCTAAATGCCGAGCAAAAATTACCTGGTTAGTTAATTAACTGTACACTTCATTGATTACCCTTGCAGAGTTTGAAGTTCAAAAACTTTGTACATACTAATCTCCAGTCATTGAATCAGGAAGAAATGTCCACTGATGAGGTAATTTATGGCACCTATAAACCATTAGGCTATAGAAAGGGAGATTTTAAAAATGCCAGAAAGATTAAGACATGAATAGAATAACCATGTATATAAGCAACAATACAGCCTTGAAAACCGTCGTGTGAACTAGTTTCTTCATAAATTTATACTGGTTAGATAACAACTAATTTTCAAAGCACTTTCAGAGACTTAATAATTTACACCAGTGAGGTCTCATTCTAAATTTACACAACCTTTTTATCACTCCCCAAATGCAGGCTCCACTTGAGGATATGAAGAAACCTGACTCAAAAGACTCCCCAATTATCACATTTAATTAAAGTTTTTAGATTTTGTCCTTTTTGAAAGGCAAAAACATCCTCAGCACTAAGTCACACATGCCCTTCAAACAAAAAAACTTCAGTTACTCTCCTTGGCAAACCTCTAAAAAGAAACAACAAACAGATCGGTACAGAGAAGCCCCTATTCTGATGGTGTTAGTCACCTCTTTACTGTCAAACATAACAATAGCTATACAAATTCATTTGGAAACTCCTCAAAAAGTTACCACTGTACCTAGCCACAGCTTACAAAGCTGCAAATTTGCTTCTATGCACTGTCACTTTCCTTCAGCAATCACAAGCAGAGATAATTTTTTTTTTAACATGCTACAATCTTACCTGATATACATTATTTTTTATCTTTTGTCTTGTAGGTACTTGAGGAATTGGGTGGTGAAACCAGACCAAACTAATTGAAGCAGGACTTAGTACTTGTGCTCACTGTAGGAAAACATCCCAAAATGTGGGCTAATGGCCAATACTGATCCTCTTCCAAATCTGCTCTGAACTGGAGCAAAGCATCGAAGAGCTGGAATGAAACTGCAGGCTACTCTGACTCAATTTTAAAAAACTAAACACCATACAATTACTGCTTTCTTTCCCCTGTTTTTAGTCTCACAAATTAAGCAAGGTACTGTAAGTTTTTATTAAGCATGAATGATAGTTCACTCCAAGAACAGACTGGCAATTCCTAGCCAAATATCAACAGTGCCAGAAACATTTTCTTTGACAGAAAAACAACATTCCTAAAATATCACAATATTACAAAAAACTACCAATAGACTCCAGCAATAAAAATGAAGAGTTTCCTTTTTTATAAATACATATTCCTATGTTGCACTTACGGCATGAGCACTTGTTTTATCATGTAAGTCTAGTAACAGGTTTTTACATATAATATGCATAATACTGAACAGGTTAATTGACTAACTCTTACCATACCTACATGAGTAGATTTTATATAAATTAAATCTCTAAAGGTAGAAAATAAGTGTTTAAGAAGTATTTCCCAATAAACCTTCTTAAAGAATTTAACATATTCTAAATTTCAAAATGTCCTCAGTTACTAATACAACAAGCTTCAACAGAT
Organism: Passer domesticus; assembly: GCF_036417665.1. Taxonomy (NCBI): domain Eukaryota; kingdom Metazoa; phylum Chordata; class Aves; order Passeriformes; family Passeridae; genus Passer; species Passer domesticus. The sequence goes on along the minus strand of NC_087512.1, from coordinate 29,184,412 downwards.
TTGTGGGCTCCAGACACAAATGTTAATTTTGGATTTTAGTACTTGCATTAAAACACCAGACTTCATAATATAAAGACCATTACAATTGGTTGATATGAAAAGGAGACAATAATGTGAAATGTGCATTTTTAAAGAGGAAATCAATTTTCCTAGGCTTTGATTCTGTCTGGTTTAAAACAAACAATAGCAGGGTGTAAGGGAAGTTCACTCAACCTTACTTTCCAAAATCTCTGTATTTTTTAATACTGAAAGATAAGGAAAAGCAAAGACTGGCATTCAAACAGGATGGCATCTTAGCCTCAATTCACTCTTTAGCTCTTTTCCTAAACATGTGCTGATTAGATTGAGAAAAAAAGAGACTTGGCCCTGAAAATAAATCATGCTACAATCAGATATACTACAAAGCATATTGAGTTATAAACAGCACAAGTATTTTCACTTTTCATACAGTTTTGTTTTGCTTTCCGCATTCAAGCATTTTGTTTAAGTTAGACCAATACAAAAATTTCCAAGTGCAATTACAGTTTACACAACAGCTGTATGCTAAAATAGCTCTGCTAACAAACCAGATACAGGCAAGCTCTTCTGGTCCACCTTGCTCAACAGCTACATATAGTAACAACTCTGCATAAAAGTAACTGTAAATTGGAACATTTTCTCCAGAAACAAACTTCTCCCATACAGACAACTGATGAGTGATTTTGATTTTCAGCAACTCATTTGATCCTTTTCTTCAAATCAAAGCTAAATCATTATCAAGCCAATTTTAAAGCAGTTATTAAAAAAGTACCAATACCACATTAAGTTATTTCAGTTACCAGTGTCCCAATCTTGAAGACTGCAAAAAACTACCGAAGTCAAGAAATTATCTATTATATACCTAGTACCTGCTTTTCTGACTACACACTTTTTCTTTCATTTATGGTAAAATATGCACATTTTGTTTAATCAACAGCTAAGCTGGCAAAAGGATCTAAACACAACCATTCTCAATATATTCACCTGCATGTTAACAAACCTACCTGCAATTTCAACTTCAGAATACTGACTAAACTAGGAAATTTTGCCAGTATTTTGGCGCAGCTGAGGATGTTACTCGTGTGTATTCCCAGTGCACGACCACCTTCCTATATTGACATGCAAGGCTTAAGAATTCTGCTCAAGAAGAAGTTGCATTAAGAGGGGTTTCTCTTTCTCATTGTAGTAATGACATTGAAATTTTGTATTTCTGCCAGAACTGGCCACTATTATTTAAAGAAAGGCTACTAAAGAAGAGGCTTCAATCTGCTTAAAAAAAGTTAGTAGATATGGGCACTTAATAAACATTAAGAATTCGTAATAATTTTAAGAAGCAAAACATGACTGAACATTCATCTCAGTTTTTACTGACTTGTTTCCAATAACTGCCTGTCACTTCACTAATGCAAGGACACCCTCATAGTTTTTGCAAAAGTCATCACCCTCTCTCTCACTTTGCCTAGCATAGGTAAATAATCACACAAGACAGAGCTGGAAGAGTCCTAATTAATATCTCCATGACTGTAAAAATGTTCCAAGCAATTGCTTTACCATGAATCATAAGGTTTATACAAGTACCAGTGAACAGCCACTTCATGTTTTTCAACTTCCCACTGTAGCTACTCAGTGCTACTTCAAAGTCACCATTTTCTAATGTCATCCTTTTATTAAATGCCAACTTGCAAACTAAGCTGCTAGAATCCAGGGAAGGGGACAGGAGGGTTAAAAAAGGGAGATAGGCAGGTTTAGTTTGTCCATCAGGTCAACAACTCGACTTTACTTAAGGCACAGCTGCATGATCACTGCTGCCAACACAGAGGAAGGAGCCAAGAACACACTGTTACAGGGGGAGAAAACAGTAAGATGTCCCCTTTCAAGCATGAGGCAAGCCACATACAAGGCCTTTCACTGATCTGTAATGGCTTCCTAGCGAAGAAAACTAATTTGGTATTGTTCAGCCCAGCAGAAGTGAAATCCAAGAATTTCAATGAAATAATGCCTTTGGAAAATGAACATATGCCAAAAGAAAGATAAAAGTTTCAGCTCTAGCTTTTGGTCTCATTTGTCTGTTTGTTCATTTTAGATTGGAGGTTTTTTGTTTGATTAACCCCCTGCCAAGTATTTGCTCTACAATGTAAATTAGTAAGCCTGACTACAGGCAGTGCACTGTATCTGCACCTGCAAAATAAGTTAATTCCATTTTAATAACTCAAAGAATCTTTTGACATTAATCACAGAAAGCACAATTTGCCCAAAAATGCCTGTGTCCTTCTTTTGATCTATTATAATCAGAACAGTAGTAATTTTATTTAGGTTTTCAAAATTGAAGGCTAAGTATAGACAAGCTAGTAATCCCAATAAATTCAGTAAGATCATTCATCTTCTTAAAGGTAAGCACACACATTAGACTTAGGAGACTGTGAGCAACCTATTATAAACACCCTAGGGACAAACACCTTGTCCTGCTCATCTACAGAATTTGCATTATAGTCCTTTTTGGGCTATACAAATGTATTTTAAAATCATGATTGTTGAACACACAACTAACAATTAAAACATGTATTTTCAGGTAAACAATTCATATCAATTACAAAAGTTTTATAAAGTTTTATGTAAGTTTATAAAAGTTAGTTTCGTTAGTCACCGATGGCTTAATAGGTATTTTCAAGCCTCACTACAAGTGATAGTCTAGGCAAACTTGCCAAAGCTTATTTTTCAACTTTTACTGTGTCTTTTATATATATTTCTGTAAGTTTTCAGATTTTGCCAATTAAAACACCCCCCAAGTTTCCAAAAAGAATAAGGAAAACTCACAACAAACTACTGCTTAGTTTTCTGCATTATGTAATGTCCAGACAAGGCTATACTATCATTTTATTTGGATAAGTTGCAGCAGCAGGTTATCTGCCTCTTCCCCTGATGACAGTAAGCCAGATGTGAAGAGTCAGTTTGAAAACTGCTATTCAGTTCTCCACAGAGACAAGTAAAGTAATACAACTTGTCTACATTAGTCTGAAGTTTATGGAAAAAAGAGAAGTAAATTGCAACAATAAATTCCAGTTAATTCCAGAGCTTTGGAAGTTATTTCAGAGGTCAAAAGATGGGTTATAACTATAACACACAAAAAATTTTCTGGTCAATAAAGGAAAATTCACTTTTAAATAATTTACTACCTGCTAAGTAATTTCTTCCTACACATATTTGTGAAAGAAGACAGATTTTTAATTTAAATACTTTTGAAAAAGCCCTTTATTTTCTTTTAATGTTCATGGTTTAACAGTTACACTGAAAAGAAGTCAAAATATCTTCCTCTTACATGACATCTTAGGTTATCCAATACTCTTCAGAGATGACTACAAGAAGAGATCCATGATTCAACTTTAACTCTTTTTATGAATGTAAAAAAAAAAAAATAAACTGACTAGTATTATCATAATGATGAAGATATATAGAGGGATATATTAAAAAAAAAAAAAAAGAAAAAGTTTCTAGCCAATTAGAAATTGAGAGTGTGCTATTACGTGCATGGACAAATTCAAACCAACCCATGACTACAGATTCTGCTTATCAAAACACACAGACACGTACACATCTACTCCTCAAAGTTTTAATTTGCCTTAGGCATTTCCCAATTTTGTAAAATCCAAAATCAGCTATGTCAACCACAAATACATGCAAAATACAATCACATTTTAAACACATAAGATGTATTCTGTCATTCACAATGAGGAAAATAAGACAAAACTGACAACATAACACCCTGCACCAGAAATACCTGTACATTCTTACTAAAAAGTATCCATTTGCTTTCAAAAATACTGGGATTTTATTCCCCATTTCTTTAACAAATATCTCTAAGTTATGAAAACATCGGAGCAGGAACTATTTTTGAATTGTACCTTAACAGTTCCTAAGACATGTGATTTTTTTTCAACTGAGTTATTCAAAAGGCATCATTAAATCTTGTCGCAGATCATGAACACAACAGACTACCTCAAATTACAAAATTAGACTTTACCTGCTATTAAGGATTTTGAGAGCTTGTAAGAAGGACCTAAGGAATCACACCAGCACACAGCAATCTACGGAACTCAGCTTCTCCCCTACACTGACTCTAACTTATAGGAATGACGGTTCATATACTCATCAACTGTTAAAACACACTCTGTAAGGAAGTATCTTTTGTCATAAAAACTGCTTAGAACTTGTGTAGTAATATTTTTTCACACTGTGAGGATGCAAAGTTTAAAATACTTACTTGGGATATATTGGCTCATAAAGATACTTGTCTCTTGCTGATGGGATTTCAAAAAATAAGATGTATCCATTTGCAGTCTGAAAGAGAAATACTGATATGATACATATCTAGTCTCAGCCTGAGCAAAATCTGTTAGTCTCATGTGATTTTTATGTATGTCTCATATACTGAACTCAAATATACATTCATTCAGACATTTAAAATACTGTGCGTTTATATTAATTCCAGGTAAAATCCATACCCACCCTTAAAGTCAAGTGAATAGATTAGGCACCAGATCGAAAAATGGCAAAACAATCCTGTTTATGCACCAGTCCATCAGAAATTTTCCTCTAACTCATAGAAACTTATAAAACCTGACAACTATTTCAGATATTTAGAACCTGGGCACATAATTCCTATCAACTGCATGAATTAATGTAGAAAACTAAGTAGAAGGTGGGAAGTACCTGAATAAACTCTCCAGGTGTTTGAACACGTACAGACACTACTGAATGTAAAGAGTTTAGGCACTGACTCTCAGTCATCCAGGTAGTTTCCAAAAATCCTCACATCACTATTCTTTAGCTACCACAACACCTGCAATAATTCAATCCCAAGCCATGTTCTGTCATTCTGGAAGAATGACTTCATACTATATACAGGGAATAAATACAAATCAATTAGTTAACATGATGTTTCAGTCATACCTAGAAGCTGCTGGCATAAGCATGAAACAAGTAGATGACCAACAATGCTATGTGTTCAAAGAAGTGCTATTTGTTTACAGTATGAATTTATTTTCCAGGCAAATGGGTAAATGCATTTTGGTTAAATAGCATTTCCATCAAATTATTTTAATATGGGCTGGGCATGTATCCAAAGCACTGGAGACAAAAAGCACTGAAATTAATGGTTTCACATTTCTTTGCAAGATTGGTTTCCTTTCCTTTGAATAAAGCAACACTCTGTTAGCTTAGTGTATCATTTCATAGATGCCACGGCTTTTCTCAGTCTAACATTTCGCTTGAGAAAATTTGTGTTTTGGTTTCAAATTCCAAGAAACACTATTATTCTCATTCAAAGCAAGTATCTTTTTCAAGCAAAAATAAAATCTGAACCATACCGGTGAGCTTGAGACAGGTGACAATAAATTGAAGCTTTTCTGTGTGCTGTAATATCATGTTCAGGTATTATCTGGTAAAGAAACCTGTTCACTTCTAACATCTTTACAGGTTCTTTCCATTACATCATTAAATATTTAACCCCTAAGTTACCTTATCCTGGAAAGAAGAGTAAAACAATACTGTGAAGTACCTTTATACTGATATTAAGGTACAAAGGACCTTACTGAACACTATTCAAAGCACAAAGTTGCTATTGTTGCAGGTTCATTTCTAAATAGAACCTCAAATTCCATGAAGAGGGGGTTGAAATGCAGAAGCATTCAAGCACAGACTTCTGGCAAATTGATCATACTCATTTACAGAGGTTTCATTGCTTTAAAAATGTCTGAGTGAAAATTACTAAATACGTAACCATCACTGTCATCCATTCCCTGATCATTCTAAACTTTGACAGTCAGAAGTATAAACCCTGAGAATCTTGCCAGGGATTCCATAATATGGTTTCTTGTATGCTACCATGTTTAATAAAGCTCTGTCTTAGCTATGGGGAATGCACACTGAAGAACAGTCTGTATTCTGACACCGTCTGCCAAAAAGAGCACTGTACATTTAGTGGCAGAAAAACTTCTAAGTTCAGACTGAAGTGGCAGAAACTAAAGCTAATCTGACTATCAGCTAAACCACAAGGTCTCTTGAGCAAATGGATCACAACATCTCAGAAAAAAAAACCACAATATGTAAAGTAATTAAATATAAACATTAAAATTTCCTCTGAACAATTACATAAAGGTTTAATTAAAATGTATTTGGATACAAATGCTGCAATATAAAATTGAAGAATTCTTTTTGATCCATAGCAAAAATTACAGAAATTTTCTGACTTTATTGATAATTATTAGTACTCACTGAGAATATAATCTGGCACTAATAGAAATACTTCATTGATTTAATCAGATGCTTCTAGGAATTTTAACATTTCAGACTAACTACTTACTTGCATTATGCAAAAGAAAACCGGACCATAGGAAGCTTAGCTGATTTATGATTATCATGATATTGCTAGAGACATGACCTACTCCATAAATCATCTGGTGTTTTCCACTAAGATAACAATACCTAACTTAAGACCTGGTCCTTATGTTAAGACCTGACCCATAGACACCAAGAGGACACCATATTGCAAGTCTTACAAACTGGACTCCCACCTTTCTTGTGTTCACATTGCACCTCAGACTTTAAATACTGCTGCTGAAATAGTCCTAAATGCTGTGAACACAGCACCAGCTATGAAACAAGACTTTATTTCCATGTGAGACAAGATCTCATCTCTAAGATTCTGAACAGAAGAGTTCATGTATCACTTACCACTGCCCTCATTTGTGTTCTCAGTGACTTGCAATATTTTTTGACCACCAAAAGCCAGTAATAAGGCCACAGTTTCATCTCTCAAGACTCACCTTTAAACCCTATTTATCAAGTCAAACATGATTATGTTACCTAAGTCCACAACTATTTATTTCATTCACATAACTTTACACTACTGTATTATTTGTTACCAGATTACTGAAGTAATAAGATGTTGTATCACCCCCTGCCAATACATCTAACTGTTGTTTTAAGACAAAGAACCACAGTTCAATCTCACAGGGAAAAATTAATGAACACTATCAAAGAAAGCTTCTATCATCTAAAAAGTCCTTGGTACCATTATATATTTTCACAAGACAAGTATCAATTAAATGTATTTACGATCTGCAAGTTTCTATAAGCACAGAAATTGATAACAAAAATTCTGTTTGCAATAGTTTAACCAGAATAAGAAGGAAAAAGTCTACTTACTGAAACAGCTATCATTGCGCTGTCAGGCCGCCATTCTGCTTGTTTATAAGGTCCAAACTGAGAAGCTGCTTTTGAAAGTTCCTTGTAGCTTACGATTAATACACTTGGCTGGAGGAAGAAAATATAAATAATTACATCTCATATCTAGAAGGAATGGAATGTTTTATATGTTGTGCTGTATCTGTAAAGAACTATGTCTCCTTAACAGCAACAACATGCTTCCCTTGAAGGAGGTTAAAAAATTAGTATGTATTTGACGATCCATTAGAAAACGGTGCTTTTAAAGAAAGTTCACAAAGAACTGTTGCCCCACTGTCATTCCTAATCTCACTGTTTGAAACCCAGGACATTTGAATGAAATACTTAATTGCACAGTAAGGAGTCATTACAGAAAACAGAAATAGTTTCAATTTAGACAAAGGATGACAGATGAACAGACCCACCTCAAAGAGGCTCCTATAATGAGAAGGACTCTCAAACAAATTTGGATGGAATATTTTATAGAATATTTGGTACAGACAATTTGCTTAGTTTCTAGTAAATGGGCAGGCCGTTGTATTAAAGACAATGATAATCAGGAAATTTGTTTTCTAGAACAGGTTGTCAGAACCTGCTGAAAATCCACATCTACAGTTAGCTGGAAGGATTTTGCAAGTAATGAGGTGCCCCCATTAGCACCTTTCCTCCTGGGAAGGGAGAAAAGCTTTGGGGTGATGAAGACCAGACAAAGCTACCACAGGCACTAAGCCTTCATTCTGTTTCACGAATGCAGTCAAGAGCTGCAACAAAAAACCTAATGCAAAGTTGCCCTTCCTTGCTCTAGTGCTTAGAAACATTCATTCTCCTTAAATATATTACACAATCATTTCTATTTTCTATTTTCTTGCTTTTGAATCAATAATAGTTTTCAGCTTAGATGGGTATTTCTCATTCCATTATCCTCCAAAACTGCAAGTTAAATTAACCAGGACATACTTTTTGTTTTGTCGAAGAAGTTACCCCTCATCTTCATACCATATGCTGTCCTAACTTTATCAGTTTGAGCTGTCATTCAGATTTGGAGCATCGAATATTGCACCAGAAAAAGCACACTGAAAGGGAACCAAGAGGGTACAGAGTAACCACTCATTTCACCGAAATTAACCAAGATACCACTAGGCAAAGCTCCCCACTACAACCACAGGTGACAGAGGTTTAGTACTGTTCTTTGCTTACTTGACGGACCAGAAGAAGTAGTACAATAAATATAAAACCATTAATTCTACCCACAAATCTTGTGAGTGTCCATCACTCCAGAATTTGGTAATCCTACTTAGAATTCCATCCTATTTGGAATCACTTCCTTTCAGGAAAAAAGTAGAGTTGCAAACAAGCTAATTTTAAAGTATGACTGTTAATTTTAAAGAGTATAAAAAAACACAGCACTGAAATGTTGTCCTCATGCATATAGACAACAAGCTGAATTAGTACCACATGGGCAGCCTCAGCCTCGGTAAATTCACAGTATAACTGGGTGTGCTGCTAACAGCATTATTCTTTAAATTTCACACCCACACAGAACTGAATTATCAAAAATAAACACTTATGAAGTATAACAAGCACACTAATCTTTACCTTAAGAACTATTTGTACCAGCATTTTCAATTTGTGTGGCTTCTTTTGCATTAAATTATCTAACACTAAATAGATAACTAATATTCTTACTAGCAGTTCTAGCTGATTGTTCCCAATGAACAACACGGGCTTCCACTGATTTGCTTAGAACCACCCTAACTGCCTTAGATATAGTGAGAAAAAGCAGGTCTTGCTAATCTGCATCATTACTGCAAACCAGGAGATCATTCTTAAAGCACTTCCATGCCTGAATCATTTTAGCCACTGGCAAAATTAGAAACTCAGTAATACACAATTTTCTTTCTATATTACAACCCTTACAGAATATAATTACAGTATTTATAGTGTAGAATTCTTGTGACATTGATTCACAAGAAAGCTGCTATTACATCTTCGAAGCTGGAAGAACATTCCACATACACATCAGCTACACAATTTATACAAATTTAATTTTTGGCTTTGCAACTCGCAGATGAGGACTAAAGCAGTTAAAAATTATTGCTTGCACTCAAACTGCTATCTTTCTGTAGTTTAAGTAGCTTCTTATTAGAAAGCAGACACATTTCAAATTAAATAGGTCACAAAGGCTACCTAACTAGTGGTCAAATGAGGAAATATTAAACTGATACTATTTAATTCCACATATTCCAGAACTCAAAAGCACAAATTTGGACATAAGGAAAACCCTAACATACAAATTTACTCCCCTGTTAAAAGCTTTCCACAGATGTGTGAATGGTCTGGATTAACAAAGACAGAAGGAGAGCTCAAGATCCTGCTCTGCTTATGCATAGTAATTTTACATCTGAAGTAATTTATTATATCTAAAGTGACTGAAACCGTGTAATGGCAGAGGAATATTTCTGTAAACAGGAATATATAGCAACCTAACTACTTTACCCAAGCACAGCAACCCACGAAACACACATTTTAAGAAATAAAACCAAAACCAAAGCAAAAAAAAACCAAAACCAAACACCAAAACAAAACAAAAAAACCCACCAAAAAACACAAAAAATGGTGTGGGGGGAAGGCTTGTTAGTTAGATACTCTCTTCTTGTTTGTTTTATATGTTCAATTCATACCCTGTATAGAAACAGTAGGTGTTTAGATTCTATTAATTAGAATTTTACCTAAATATTTACTTTTTTCTGTTAAAAAAATCCCATATCTCCATATAAGTTTCATTAAAATTCCAAGTCTTTTACTCTTCACACTTCTGTATGCAGCTACTAACATTATGAAGAAATGTAGTTAAGCTCAACTAACAAACTATGCCCACTGTCTCAAATAAACCAATATATTAATCCTTCTTCTTTAAAATGCTTAAAATCCACTTGCTGAAATATTAATGATAAAGCCATATCTTTGGGAGAAACTGGATTCCAGAAACATAGCAAAGGACCCAACAAATAAAGAGTTGTTTAAAATTAAGTAAAAAATTTGTTTATAGGAAGAAGTAAACACCTTCAGTTGTTAAGGAAGAAAGAAATGAGTAAGCAAGTCTTAATTGCAATTTAGCGTTTTAAAAAGCTTCACAAAATAGATAAGAAGCATATCTAGCATTTTTAAATATGCTGCAAAGAAAATCTAGCATTTTGATATGGTACTTTTGTCTCTCAGGAGGAATGTAAAGTTAAGGCAAAACAGAAGCTGCCACTCAGTTACAAAAGGAACCGTGGCAGTGGATGCCTACAGGATAAGAAAAATGGTGAAAAGTAAGAAATGTAACCTTAAAAATAATATAGCACTACTATTACTAATGTCTAAACAAACTCTCCAGGGCACTAATTAACAGTACTGAAAATAAACAGAACTTCTTGTTCTCACAGCTAAACCTTATCTCCTTCCATCAGCCAGCTACCTGGCTACCGCTTGACAAGAACATGTTCCACAGCTCTTACTAAGAAGTTCTTGTGCTTCACAACAATGTCTTTCTAGCATTAAACGTGCCTCTTTTTTACTGATGTGAAATTATAACACATATAATTATAATGAAAGGAAATTTGGTTTGCATTATCAGAAATTAATTTCACTACTCGTAAAACTGTAAGGTAGCAAGACAGCTCCATCAACAAAGCCACCTAAATTCAAACTACCTAAAAACTCACCGCTGCTTCACTGTCAGTTGTATATTAAGAATCCCTCCGGACTTTCCACAATGAAATATGAGCTCTGTATCAACATCTGGACAAAATAGCTATGCAAACAATTAAAAAAACTACAGCATACAACACCACAGCCAAACCCATGATGAAATAATCCCTAATTGTTACTATTTAACTTAATTCTACCTGACCTAATGCAGTAAGTTTCTCACTTACCAAGTGTTAGCACCATGACCCATATCAGAACACTTAGCCATGTATAATGCAGTTTTTATGAAAAAATCTATTAAGATATACAAACCCTGCAGCAAATTCTCTCAGCAATCTCACATATGGGAAATCACCAATTCATTTACCTTAAGACAAGCACTCTACTACATTTGATGAAAATTCAAATCAAACTGACATTTAAACCCTTAACTAAAATGTGACTGTTGCTTTGCAAAGGCCATCTTTAAAGACGACACGTAGCCTTGAACAGATTTGAACAACAGTCCTTCCACAAGCAAGCGTCCTAATTGAGATGTTTACACTGTCACAGAAAATGACACATTAACCAACTGGAAAGAGGTACAATCATTTGACAGAATATAAAATAATGAAAAAATTAGTTTCCTTAAACCAGATTTTCTTTTTTTCTTTTGACTGCAGGTTCATGACTGTGACTGTGCACATTGTTAATTTTATAAGTAGGTCAGCACATACAGCAGAAAACTAATAAGTCTGAAAAGCAAACACATGACCTGACAGCACATATGCAACATGGTCTTATGTATGGGTTTGGGTTTCTTAATGTAACTTCACTCCAAGAACCTGCATGATGGTGGGTTATTGTTAAAACCTAATATGCTCATCCCCTGACCATATATTACTCTAGATATCAAAAATCCATCTCACAGAGGATAAAGAAGCCATTTCTTTGACAAACTCCAATGTTCTGTTTAGTTTTATATGCCAAATGCTTTAACACTTCATTAGGCTGTAGGCATGAGACAAAAATCAAAATTGCTGCTCAGATGAGCTTATGATCTAAGTGACAAAGATAAGGCTGGGAGAAAACAACAAAACAGAACAGAACAAAAGTCTGGTGACACTGTGAACTTTGTCACTATATGGTCTGTGCTTCACTTTATATGCTGAAGCTTTGTAAAATTACAAACTAATAAAACAGAAAGGTTATATGGAGAAAAGTAAGCATGTGCAGATAAGGAACAGAAAAATTTGTATAAATAGACCATGAAATACCATGTTTTCAGTAACAGAGATACAAGATGGTGACATGAATTTCTAAAGGCAACGTTAATTATAAAACCATAACTCCTTTAATTTCATTTTGAAAGTGTTTGGAAAGCTTAGAATCAATAGAAGATCCACCCAACAGAGCAGACACGACTTCCTATCACGTATTTCATGGCTATTGTGAAATAATTCAGAAAAATTAAGTGCAGAATTGTCAACCACTATCTCTCCCAAATGAAAATTTTCAGTTAACCTACTGCTCACAAATGCTGCCAAAAAGCAAAGGCATATTCTATACATCTTTGGTTTTCTCATACATGCAACTGACACTGAAAAGTCATAACTGTAAACACTGAAAAGTCATGGCATTTTCCCATCATGCATGTAATTATGACACCACTTTCAGGGGTCATCTATTTTATAACACAGAAGACACTGAAAGCCTGTCAATCCTACTAAATAATCACATGATAATTTTGGATTTCATTAGATAAATTCATCAATGTAACATTTTTTTCATTATGTAATAACAAGCACATCTTTTTAACAGAAGTAACAGCACAACTGTTACTGTTGCTGACAAATAAAAAGACATCGCCTTCTCAAACAAGTGTCTAAAGGGCCTAAATAAGAGATCAGCATTTTGGGGGTTAAAATACTAAGGAAGAAAACACAGCAGAAGCAGTAGGATATCTTAACTTGCACTGATGCTATCTCTATCATATTGTTCACAATACACAGCCAACAAAACAACTTATATCAAGACATCCGTTGTCCCATTCTGCAATCAAATTCTAGATAAAAATCCTCCCGTGGCTGCATCCAATTCTCTTAAGAAAAAAACACACACAATAATTTTATAAATTATTCTACTTACAGTTCTGAAATGAAAACACAATCTTGAAAGCATAGAGAAAACATTTCTTTTTAACAGCCATCGTAAGTTAAAAAAGACTACCGAAACAACTGCAGACAATTTCAATGTATTTATTCATATATGTTATGAACTCTATGCACTGTATCACAAGTAACTCCTTTTATAGTGTGGCAAAATTCCAGGTTACAGAGATCACTTTCCCAACAGAAGCCCAGTCCCCTGTTTTATCCTATCATATGCTTAGATTTAAAGCACACATTGACTTCAACTCTAATATGGCAAGAGCTAGAGACTGAAGAGCATATACGAGAGACCTGTGAGAGCTGTCTGAATATCAAGGGCTTACGCAGCACTTAAAATAAATACCAACTACTTGACAGCTTAGGATTCTGACATGCATGCTTTCTCAAAAGCTTATTTTAATTCATTTAGGTGTTCAGACTCAATATCAGATCATTAGAAAAAATAAACAAAAAAAGAAGAAAAACAAGAGTAAATGTAAATCATAAGTGGAGAAGCATACAGATAATCAAGAATTCTCCTCTGAATGAGTAGATGGGACAAGCTACTCTTGGCTCAAAAGGGCTCCCAAAACTGGTTTTGACTGACAAAGTCATAGCAGATAGTCACAACAACCTACAGGAGTTTTCATTAAATATTCAAGGCCAGTACTTACTCCTGTCATTGTCAGAAGTTTGTTAATACTAAAGAAAGAAATGCTGAACAATATTTATATGCACAACTACACCAGCAGACTATTCTTGCTGCATATAACTCATTTGTCAGGGGTTAGGAAGGGAACTCCACTCGTCTATGACACCTTCTTCCTTAGCTACATTACCTTGTCTCTTAATACCTAGAGCCCTATAGGTGAATTTCCAGAATTCAAGACATAACTAAACCAATTTAAAATTAAAGCCTCAACTGTCAAAGGGCCAACTATAATGTTCCTTTCATTCTTTCATCAACTAAATAAACAGGCTTCTATTTGTTCATTGAGCTTAACAGCCCTGTAAAAGGACATCACTAGTCCATCATAAGCTCCATTAAAATAGAGGTGCAAACAGGAAAGGTGACACACGGGACTGCACAGCTGCCTTGTGAAATCTCATCTTCAGTTCCTAAGTCAATCTATTAAACAGCAATTATCTCAATATAGCATTTCAGAAAGGATCTATAATTCATTGATGTTTCTCATTTCAAGCATCCAAGTACTTAAACTACCTGAATGAAGATGTTTGACAAGCTTTCAATGAAAAGTTACACTGGCTCTTAAGTGTCAAGAATTATCTTCAGTACGTAGACCTAAAACTTTTGATTTAAGGAAAATGCTTGGAGCAGAGGTCTTCACACTGGGGTGTATTTAACAGAATCCAATGGGGAGCAAGAAAGGATTTTTTATATCTCTAAAAAATAAAATAAAGTAAAAATTTTTAAATGTGTTCATTTTGGTATTACGTCATTCTTTCTTTTTCCTTTTAAAATTCTGGAACAGGCATCCAAGAGATGTGGTTGACACCCAGAGTCTACGAGTGTAAAAGAGCATTTGAATAATGCACTTAATAACCGGATTTAACTTCTGGTTGCCCAGAATTGGTCAGGCAGTTGGACTAGGTGACCAATGTAGCTCCCTTCTAAATGGATGAAAAAAATTAGACTACGTTGTGTATGCTTGATAATGTATATACTAGTAGAGTAGCACATGCATATAATTATAAATAAATGTCAACATATCTGGGGGCTGTGCTCAACAACCTTTCACCAATACAGGTGCATGACCAAAATCATTCACCTGAGAGGTCTTCCCTGTCCACAATCCAATCTCTCCTAACATGTAAAAAGTCAGTAACTTTTTGGTTCAAAAACACTAGCAGACTTCCATCTGTTTTTTCTCAACACCAGTTACCCTGTTTTGAATCTTAATACCTATATTGATTCCAAAACAGGAAATAATCCACACTTTGGGATCAACTTTCCTTAGTTCCACTAGTTCTTAGTGCACAGTAGGTGACAAGCAGTTTTAAACATTACTATGTCACCTTAAAAATACACATACTGAATGTAAACTCACACACCTGGAAGCATTTCAAAGAACTCTGTTTCTGATAGTTTCAGAACAGAACTTTCCCAGTCTCATCACCTCATTCTTATGTGAAACCTCTCATACATAGCTGAGATAGTAACAAGTCTTAACAAGAACACCAGCCTGAAGGCTTTTCTGCAACAAGAAATCAAGTCAGTGCAACCTGACAGAATTTATCCTTGTTCCAAAGACTGTACTTCTGACCAATGAAAACATTTTCTAGAATGCAGTAATTTTATTTTACCAAAGTTCAAACATATGATTTTAAGCTTCACCTTCAAAAACAAACAGGAAATTGAAAAAAAGAAAAGCCTCGGGAAAAAAAAATAAACAAACTACATTCAGGACCCCAGCTAAAAATAATGCAAGAAATTCTCTTCTAAAATGACCTTGACCAAATCCTTTTTTCTTCCAGGTTTTTGATAACAACCAGCTGTCCACAGAGACCATGAGACTGTAACAAGTTTTTCAGTTTACGATCAGTCAGCAGTCAGGCCTGGCAAAGTTGGCACCTTCCTCAAAAGTACCCATTACAAAAGGAATCAAAATCTATTTAAAAATATTAATGACCTGTAAGTTTAGACAACTCTCCTCATCAAGTGAATTCTTCTAGTGCTGTCTGCAGCCAGTCATACAATGTTTAACATTTCAAAACAAGTCTAAGCACGCAAGCTAATGAACCTCGTCCTTGAAAACAGACCATAAAGTAAACTACATTCTAGACAACAGGGCACATCTTGTGAGCATTTCATGAGCCTGTTGTTTTCTATGTCTTTCCACGAAAAAGATCAGTTCTGCTGTGCTGACAGACTACAACTACAGGTTCAACAACTGGCAAAAACTAAGTGTACACGTTATACACACTATGTGCCACAAACTGAAGAAAACAGAGGCCAGATGATGATGTTCACACAGCCAAGTCACTGGGCTGATTATGTGCTAGCTGGATACCTGTCTAGGTTCAAAAAACAGCATGAGCACTCCAGCCAGGGACTAGTCAACAGCCTTACTGAGCACAATAAAACATAATGTGATGAAACCGCTGCATAACTTAAAACACGATTTTAAGGCTATGACTGTCATTTGACATCTTTCAGTATCAGCTTTCTAAAACTGGATTGCTGATTTTTGCTGGTAATCTGAGATGAACTCTATAAACCACCTGGATCTAGAGATATTTATAGACAGATTTAGGGTCTAATCTAGGCAGTATTTAAAAGGATCCAGCATCAAAATTTAAAGTCAGTATCACAGTTTTCATTTGGATCAAATCAAACTGACAAACAGCATTTTTGCTACCAGACTAATACAATGTGAATTAAAAGCAAGGTCCTTAATGTCGATTATTCACACAGTTTCAAACTAGATATAGCTAAACCAGCACCTTCCATGCAAAATCCATGACAAGTCTTCTTTTAGAGCCACAAAACTTTTAAACTTTCCATAAAAAGAAAACTTTGTGAACTTCTGTGTTACTACATTCTGGGTAGTGATAGCATTTGTTCCATGTTTTACAAAGAGTGTTTCCTATCTTCTGTATTCATATGTTCATCTATATAAAACACAAAATAGAAAGGTGAAAGACATGAAACATACATGCTAAAAAAACCCTACACTGCTACAACTACTACTTATGTTGAGCACAAGCAGAACTACAGTCTCAAAAGAAGTTGCTTGGAAGTCTCATTTTTTAGGAAAAAACAGTGTTAACTGTAAGCAGATTGGTGTTGCATATTCTCTTAAGACTATACTGGTATCACTAAACATCGTGGATAACTGCTCAGTTTCACAAATACTGGAATATCCTGTAAAGCTAGCATCAAATTTTTATAACCGCTTCTGGAAAAAAAAAAAAATTAGCAGACGACAGGTCTTTTCAGCTGGTAAAGCAGCGTCCGAGAGCTTATAAAACGATGGATACTCACTCTGCAGTACCAGATGCTTAGCTGAGATGGGAACAAAACTGCGAAGAAAGCTCTCTGGGGATCCGTCTGTATGTGAAGCGGTCGCTCCAGAGACTCCAGAGGACACAAGAGCCTCTTGGGCCAGCCGCTGAGGAAATACATGGCTGAAGATTTCCAGAGGAGCTGGCGCTCAGCCTGCTCTAGCCTAGGCGGGGGAGCAGCGGGGGCATCAGCGGAAGGAGACACACAGCGTCCGCGGCAAACCACGCATAATCACCGGCACACCGACGGGACCCTGGGGCTCAGCACCACTGGGGACGGGGGACTGACACCTCCGCGGCGCTGGGACAGCCGGCGGTGCAGGACGAGAGCGCCGCCGCGGCAGCAGCCGGGAGCGGGGGCGGATGCGGGCCGGGCCGGGCCGGGCCGGGCGGCCTGCGGCAGGCGGCGGCGGCGGGGGGGACGCGGCCGGGCGGTCACTGCTGCGAGCAGGCGCCGGGGCGCTGCGGCGGCGGCAGCGGCGGCTCCGCCCTCCCGCGGGTGTCTGGCCCGCCCGCGCTCCGGATCGGTGTCGTCGCCGTCGCCGAGGCCCCCGCCGCCATCTCCTCCCCCTTCCGCTTCCGCTCCTCTTCCTCCTCCTCCTCCTTCTTCCGCTCCTCCTCCTTCTGCGGATCCTCCCCCTCCGTCTTCTCGTTCTCTTACTTTTCCTCTTCCTCTTCTTTCTGTTCCTCCTCCTCCTTCTTCCTCCTCCTTCTTCCTCCTCCTTCTTCCTCTCCCTCCTCCCCTCCCTCCTCCCCTCCCCTGCGGTGTCCGAGGCCCCGAGGGGCGGTGGCGGCACGGGGAGAGCGGACCCGACCGGGCGGAAGTGACGTCACAGAGCGGCGCCTCGCGGGTCCGGGCGGAAAAGGCGCGGCTGAGGGGGCGCGGCCGGGCGGGAGAGCGGTGCCGGGGCGGCAGGACGAGGAGCCTCAAACTTGAAGAGAGTGGGTTTGGAGTAGGTCTGAGGACGAAGTTATTTGCTGTGAGGGGGATGAGGCCCGGGCGCAGGTTGCCCCGCGGAGCTGTGGATGCCCCGTCCCTGGAAGTGTTCCAGCCAGGTTGGATGGGGCTCTGAGCAGCCTGGCCAGTGGAACGTGCACCTGCCCGTGGCAGGGAGCTTGGTACTAGATGACCTTTGAAGTTCCTTCTGATCCAGGCCATTCTGTGTTCTGTGATGAAGTCCACGTGAAAAAGCCTTGTGAGTGTCCGGTGTGAACATTGCCACTGAGGTGGATTTGGGGACAAGGACGAGTGCAGGGCACAGTTACTCGCACAGTGAGTGTGCTGCATCTTGTGTTTGGCATCAGGCTTCTGACAGGTGCTACCACAAACTTTTCTCCCAACAGATGTGTTGGACTGAGGATCCAAATTGTGTTATTTTTACCCAAGACTTGTTTGTTAATCTTGTTTCAGTCATTGCCCAGATGCTTTTATTCACACACTGTGGAGAGAGCAGGAGCGTGTGGCATGAAGAATGGAAAGTAGGAAGCTGTAGCCTTAGAGGTGGTAAATGAGGCTTGTTAGTCTTTTTCTGTAACTGGAAAATAAAAGGAAATGGAAGAGAACTAAAAGTAAAATCTCCATGCCATTGCAAGGGCAGTGCCTGTGTTAGAAAGAAGTAGCTGTTGGTAGAAATAATCAGAAGTTTTATGAACCAGTCCCCTCGCACTGCCTGTTAGAGGAGTTTGTCCGGACTGAGCTGTCTGGTAACAGGTCTCACTGCACAAATTACCCAGTGCTCTTCAAAGAACACAGGTTATCTGCACACCTAAGGCCTTTTCTCTCCCAGCAGCTCTCTGGTTACATTACCATATGTATTTTTGTTACTATCTGAATACCATTTTCCAGCTGAAATGTTTTCATCTGAACACAAGCACAAAAAAGAGAAGTGAGTTAAGAGGACACATATATTAGAATCCTAACAAAACCATAATATAATTTGGAAAAAAGTAGTAAGGGAACAAAATACCCAGATGTTTCATACGTTATGTTTTTAACTAGTTGGGCTAGTTGGAAATGCATTAAAATCAAATTCACCACTCAAATATATGCCAACCAGTGCTTTATGCTACAAATACTCTCCTTGCTTTAGTCTTTTCTCTGAATCTTTTTCATCTGTGTTTTTGACTGCTAGCCTTCTAAATTAGGAAATGGAAGTTATGTTAGGAATGTAGCATCATCTCATTTTATTGTCTCCCCTGTTCCTCAGATTATGAAGTAAATGGTACCAAATGCACACTGAAGAATAGTTACAACTATAATCATCCTTCTGGATTAATTCCATTTAGCCAAGTTCATTTTACTTGAAAGTAAGGAGAGATTTGTCAAAGAAATTCCATGAAACAGTTAATAAGAGACCTCCATGTTTCTCATACTTGTTTGTAGCTTCCTTAGTTAATGCTGCAGCATCCTAACATGGCTGTGTAAGAAGCAAGCAAACTTCCAGATCATGCTGTTCATGCGTGTGGATCAACGTGAGGTTCTGTGCCAAGACCAGCATTAATGAAGAAAACAGCTGCTGCTTTTAATAGCCACTACATGGTAGGATTTTGTGGTAACTGTACAAAAAGTACAGTTTTTGTGCAAAAAGTAGAGGCTGAAGCCTTTGGAATTTTTCGATTGCTGCTATTGTTCTTTTCTCTGTGGAGAGACACGAGGCACATATTTGAAATTAGAAATCATGGTGATGGCACTATGTTGTTAAAAGTGTGACTACAGAAATCCTCACACCAATAATACAAACGTGATCCAAAGTATTTGATTGTTTTGATACTTTTTTGTAGGCTGAATCAAGAACAAATCTAGATGCCTAGAATGGTAAATCAGTAGTGATCAACTTCTAATAACAGTCTGTTTGTACTTGGCTTGAAAAGCATTTCTAAGTGTTGCAGTATGGGAGTGTAACTCATAATGGATGAGTTACACTCCCATACTAGGGTGCAAAAGTTGTATAGAAATTAAATATGTGCAGTGGACCAAGCTCAGAGAGTTTCTTGAACAGCTCTGGCAGTGGCTGCCAAGGCACAGTTACAGGAGATAGTAGCAACACTATGATAACAAAGCTCAAGGGAATTGTACCTTTATACACAAAGGTCCACTTGTCAGTTGTCATCATCTTCACCAAGTTGAAAATAAGTCTTGACTGCAGCTGCCTATTTAGTGACAGCCGTATTGTTTTGGAAACCACACTCCTGAGATGATTGTGTCCTGGAAAGGAAGAGCTCACGCAGGGACATTGAAATGTCATGTGCCCAGGTGCAATAAGTTTGGATATTAGCAGGCTAGAGAAGGGAAGGAGGAGATACTGCTGGTGACAAAGTAGGTCTGCAATGAAAATGTTGGGTGAGGGTAGTTGTTCTGTGTAGTTGCCTCTGTTAACATTCCTGATGTTGATGTGCAGGTGTTGCCCTGATCTGTCCCTTAGATTGTGCAGCTAGCTCTCACCTAATGCGTCTGCAGCTCTTGAATGAGCAGTAACAGTGTTAGTTCCTGCGTGTTACATTTAAACAGAACAATTGCTCCTCCCCCTACTACTGTCACTACTAGCACTGCAGCTCAGAGTAAAAGAAGAAAACTCAGAAAGACTGAGGCATGATCAGAGTCAGTGTCATAAGGTTTTTGCCATGCTGCTTACACATGTAAGTATTGTGTCATGTAAAACACACTAAGTGTGTGACAGTGAGTGAGTATCTGTGTCATGTACATAAAAATGTCTTCATTAAGTCATCTTCACTTAAACTGGTTGTGGAACAAATGAGTCTTTTACCTTGCAGATTTCTGCTGCTGGAGTGTGAAGATTGCCAGAGATTAGCCTGTTATTTAAACTGCCCATGTTGTTAGTCATCCACTGATACACTAAATGGATATTTACATTAAAACAGTTCCAGATAAACTGGAGGAGGTAGGACAAATATTCAAACCATTTTCCCACAGACTATCCACAGAGATGTTCTCATAGGGTGAGTTATAATGGTTGTTACCATCCTTAAAGATTAAATCTGAAGTATCAAAATAATAATACCAGAAATTTTTAAAAAACCCAAACACTCCAAAACCAACCCAGTAAAGGGAAGTGATTTCTTGTAACACCACAAGAAAATCTTGCATATTTAAAAGTAAAAGGAAGAAGACCAAACAAACAGAGGATTAGATGCTAAAGCTAGTCAGTTGCAATTAGTAAATCACTCTGATTATTTCAGACAATTTCTGAAATCAGCAGAGAGAGCTGGAAGGACTATTTCTGTGAAGAGACTGTTAGGAAGAAGGGAAAGAACAGTTTATTATATTGTTACTACTCAGTGCAGCAATTTGTGCTTAGGTACAGTGGATGGCCTGAAGTACTGGGACAAAAACCAATAATTCTGGTGCAGAATACAGTACAGTTCTTAATCCTAATGTTTAGATTTACTTTCTGACAATTTTTCAAAGTTGTTTACTATACCCAGCTACATTTAAATACAGTAAAAAGCTAATTTTGAACTAAGAAAGTGCAAGTAATAAAATCAATTAGATAAATTCTAGCTGATTTTTCTAGCAATCAGTCACTCACAAATGGTCACAAATTTATCTGGCAATATTATTTACCATTTGATAATTTATAAATTAATGCAATTAGTAGTGATTGGTTTCAGATCATTCTCTGATTATATGTACTATGCTGCCATCCATTTTATAGTGTATTTCATACACATCACAAGGTACTGTTTCAGTTCTTGACTCTACAATTTAAGTCACCAGCAGTATAAAACAGTATAAACCCAGTTTCCCAAGTTCTTCAACAGTGTTTGGGGTTTTTTGGGTTTTTTTCACCAGTGGATAAATGAAACAACAGACAAAGTTGTATTCTAAATTTCTTAAGTGTATATATTACTGAAAAGTGGCTTTCACCAAGCATTCAAGAATCCAAAGCTAAAATTTTCAAGCTTACTAGTGAATTTTAGAGTGGATAAAGTTGTGGTTATTATTTAGTTAGGTTAGTTATGGTTTAGTTAGGTTAGAAATCAAATAAATTTGGGCCCAAAATACTTTTTTTGTTTACTTATTACTGAGAAAATAGAAAGGGAAATCATGACAGAGCTCATTCCATACATTAACAGTCCTACCAATATATAAAGCCAGATAAAAAGGGAGACAAGTATTTCAAAGTTTTTGAATACCAAAACCATGGTCTCTCAGATTTAACATACCTAGCACAACATTTGCAGAAAATCTGGGTTCTTCAGATTATACAGTCCTGAGAACTTCAATTTGATTTTCATAACTGCTATAAGTTCAGGTATTTTTTAAAAAAAAAAGTCTTCTGCATCAGGAAAAATATCCCTAGAAATACAGTCTGTTCTTTCAGACTTCATTATCTGGGTTTCAGTGACTGGTGAATATGCTCTTGGTTTCGTGAATAGCTTACCACTGAAGTATTTGCTTTGTGCACACAATTGTTTTGCCAAAAGCCAGTGTGGTTTCTGAACTGCGTTCCTTCAATATTTGATACTGGGAAGACGAAAAATCCAGAATCTCAGATCATTTTTGAAATCTCAGCTTTAGAAAATAATTAAATTCTTTTAGATTCTGGAACACACAGTGCTGCCTTCTATGCAAAGCACCAATATATTGAACTTCAGATCATTTAATTGCATTGGGTCACTGCTGCTCAATAAAGACTCTGTATATAAACTGTATATGACTTGCCGAGAGGAAAAAGGGTTGTAGAAGGAGCTAACTGACTCAGATGTGCATTTACTAACATAATTTTGAGTATGAACCAATGCTGGAAAGACATTTTATATTCATTGTAAACAAACTGACAAAAGAACCATGCAAGCTGCTGTGTGTAGAAGGAAATTAATGAAACTTTTTTTGGTGTGATAACTGCATGTTTTTGCCAGGTAAGACCACCTACATGAAGTACTGGCTACACAGTAGGGTTAGAGTGTATTAGGTGGATATGGGAGTAGCAGACAGAGGAGTTGGAGAGGTAGGAGCTCTTGCATGTAGAAGCGTTGGTAGATAGGATGGCCTAGAATTGTCATATATTATACATTTAAATTACTGTTTTACTAGGTGTTTCTGAAATTTTGTGAATATATTTATTGCCTGATCTGAAATTCAAAGGAAGTGCACTTGAATTATATTGCTATTCATAATATAGCCATACATGTTTTCCGTAACACACGTGTAATACAGTGTTCATGCCTCAGCTCTGCTGATGAATTTGAATGTTTTCGGTCTCAAGGTGAACAGTAAGGACAACAGATGCTGGAGGCAGGAGTCTGATCTAGCGGTCTGTTGAGAATCCTCTGCAGCGTGGAACACAGTCTATATCCAAGAGGCAGGGCCCTGACTTTCAGGTGACAGGATGTAAAACACATCCACAGGTTTCTTCTTGAGCAGATATAAGGAACAAGTAGAAGGAAGAAAGAAAACACTGGAATTATCCTGTACAATCTAAGTGGATCTTCACCTTGTCTTCTGTGTGTCTTCTGTGTCACTTCATTGTAGGCACTTATTTGGACTGAGATGTGTATTAAATGACTTAAAGTATGTTAAGATGCAAGTGCTTAGCAGTGCCCTCTGCAGGCTTTTTTCATGGTGGTTAGAGAGAGCTGTAGTAGCTCCACTCTGTCTTGATTATGTATTTGTAGTGGTTGAGCTGGTTCTTTTTAAAAATTTTCCTAGCCGAGCATCATCTGAACTTTGGAATTTTATTCCCAAGCTGCTTGGAAACACACACAGAGTGCTGTAAGTGATTAATGAAATGGCACACAAATTACATGCTTGTTTCAAGAGCCTGGTTTCTTACTAGTTTTTGTGTTACAACTGTATAGAGTTCTGAGCAACAGGAATTCCAACTCCCCTGTCTTTCCCGTAGATGCTTATTTCTGCCTGTATTGACCTGGCTGTGTCTAAAAGAAAAAGGTGATCAATTCAGCTTTTAGTTCTTTGTGAACGATGATTACACTAAAAAAAAAAAAAAAATTCAACTTTTTTTTTAGCGGCTTTTATCACTCTCAGCCAAGTTGGTACTGAAATAGAACTGTCCAAACTTCCCTAAGGTACAACTGCAAATACAATGGAAATTGGCAGTGTCGGAGACAGCATCATATTTTGAGCTGTAGCCTATAGAAGTGCCATGTAAAATAAATTATTTACAATTCTTATTTTTTTATCTATTTGTTAATAATCTATGTATCATGGCTTAAAGTACCTTGCAGTTGCAGGACAGCAGTTGGAAATAATTCCTCTCCTGGTAAATTACATGAAAATTGATTGCTCATTCCAAATCATCATTGATTAAACGGTAGCCCTTTCAGTTCAAAAATATAATCACATAAAATAGAGCCTTTTCATTACTATATTTATTAAGAAATTGCTCTCATTCCTGACTGTGCCCTGCACATTAAGCAAAATATTATGAGGTTCAGAACAATGTGGACAGTTGCAAGCCAAGTCTTCTAGTCTGAGACTGTGCAGGGACATCTTTGTAATCTCTAGGATGTCATCAAAGTATTTGTTGCTAAAATTTTATTAAGAAAATGTGGATCACCACACTTAAGTGTGGAAATTGTTTAAGGAGACAGATTTGAAGTTTTTGTCAAGCAGAAGCTTGTACTTCAGCAGAAACTGGAGATCTGAAGTGGCAAAAGATGTGACATCAGGAGTAGCTGAAAATACAGACACACCAAAAAAAGTGAATACTCTTAGTTATATTCTTAGATAGACCGGACAAATATTAAATAACCTAAATGAAAAATAAAACCATTAAATAAGAATGCACTTGAAAAATTATAGAAAGTTAGTTGACTTTATCCACATTTAGAAAAATCTGTAGGCTTTCTGTAGCCTGTTCAGAGGTTTGATGTTGGTAAGCCAGCACTGTGTGGAGCTGTAGAGCTTGTTCTTCAGTAGATTTAAATTGTCATCTAAACAGCAAAGTGAAAGGAGAAGTGCTGTATGAAGTTCTGCTTTTAGGCTATACTGCAGTAATCACATTTTTTCAGTCACTGGCTCATGCCAACTTTTTAGCAGTTCCTTGACAGAGTTAAATAGATATTTTCCTAATTGTAATCAAAGCTCTCATTTGCAGTTAATAAAAAAAGAGGAGCATTTCAGCTTTTGTAGACCATACCCACAAAAATATTAAGTGGGAAGCAAACTGGTTGAAATGCTGGCAGAACAAAATACAACTCTGTACACCAAAGCTGACTTGTTTTGATAACTGTTATTTATCATTGGATGCCAGTTTTTCAGCTTGGATACTGCTTTATGACTTGGCTGATTTCCTGATTATAGTAAATAAATAAGAACATGCAGAAAACTTTCCATTATTCATCTCTTTAGGCATCATACAACGAAATATAACACCAGTTGTTCTTAAATAATCCTGTGGAACACAGGTCTTGGAATGACTGGATTACAGTCTTATTAAGAGTATCTAACAGATTTTACTAAGAATACTATACTGCCATATTAAGGGTTATTTTTCTGTTGTACATATGTAGGTCAGTGAAAAATTTTAACCAACCCTGAATATATTGAAATTATCTCTGTGACGGGAAATGTATGTCTTAGAGAAGACAGATGCAGGCAGGAAGATGTTTAGTCAGAAGACTCATTTAGCAAGCAGGTGCTTTAAGTGCCTTAGCAACTCACATTGGCTTCAGTAGTATGTAGATAGATTCAACTGTTTAGCTATACTTTTTTGTGTGACGTACTGTACTGGTAAGAGGTTTGTAATTACAAGTTAAAAAACACTGAAGCATACTTCTAATGCACTCCTAAACTACAGCTATGGTATCAGCTTTTAAACACTTTTTTAGTCACTGATGTTTTGCCCTAACAACTGCCAGCTCAATATTACTTATAAGAGCATTATTTTGTCATTAAGTTCAAAGTGGTCTTGTCACATGAACACAGTGGGCTGTTTTCATCCTTTGATGTGAACAAGGGCAACAAGAAATTATTAAAGGCCTCAGGACTGCAGGCTGCTCAGTAGGATCTAACCAAGGGTTAAATCATTGAAAATAATGTGAAAAAATACTGTTCATGACATGAAAAGCACTGCAAATGTGAATGTATCTTTGACATATGTGAGTGGGGGCCTGTATATATGTTGCTGTTGATCAGCCAGAGAGGAGGAGGAGGATCAGGCCACCTGTGTGCCCATGCTTATGTGAGTTCAGTTTCTGTTTGCATGGGAGGCACAGAAGGAAGAGATGAGGTGGAAACATTGCAAAATCTATCAAACTCGATGACATGAACAAGGACTGGTAATCACTTGTCCTTTCCAGTATAAGACCTAGGAAATATCCAGTGAAGTTTGGCATTTGGTTAGGTACTAAATAAGCAGAAGGGTGAAACTGGTGTGTTTCACTTCTTGAGTAGGCTGTTCCATTGCAGGTGTGTGTTTTCTCACCATTTTATTATTTTTTTCCAAAATCAGTTCATCAGCCAGTATGTATTTTTACTTGGTAAGGGTGAACAAGATTGCCTAAAGGTTAAAAATCATGATGCCCAGAGTGAAAATCTCTGTCATTCTTGTGTTGCCTCTATTTGGAATGCATATCATTCACAAGAAAGGGATTATTTGAAACATCAGCCAGACAGTGGTGCTCTGACTTGGTGTTAGTTATATATGTAAAAATGTTAACAAACACATTGTCTTTTTTGTGTGTGTGTGTGTGTCTTGTCTTGTGGCTATTGGCACATACTGCTTAAGAGAAATTTGAAATATGAAATATGCAGAGAAGGGCAAGAGGAGAGGAGAAGGACTAGACAGCAAATAGGGCTGAAAACCAATTTTACTATCAAATTCCTGACTAAAGATCCCCATTAGAATCCTTTAGTTGTTTGAGGCACAGAGTATGCCAGCACAGCAGTTAAATAACTGCATATCAGCACA
Source organism: Passer domesticus (assembly GCF_036417665.1). NCBI lineage: Eukaryota > Metazoa > Chordata > Aves > Passeriformes > Passeridae > Passer > Passer domesticus. The sequence continues at coordinate 29,157,432 of NC_087512.1, read as the reverse complement.
GTTTGCTTAGATATTTAACTGTTTTCTTTTCACATCCTCTGGGCTGCTTTAGTCAAACTTTTTTCAGATTTTTAGCAGTGTATTCCCTGTTGGGGTGGTGGACATGATGCAGGAAAGTATCAGTTATTTTTGTCTTTTTTTTTTTTAATAGTACTTGCTTTGTTCTTGCGTTTTGTGGTTTGTTTTTTTTTCCTTTAGTTGGTGAGATCTTATTATGAGATATTTGTTATAATTCTGCATTACTCTGCTTGGCAATAGATCTGACTGTGGTCAGCTGTGCTGATGATTTATTCAGCTGAAAATCACTTGGCTCTGTACTCTGTGATACCTTGTATAACACTATATTTTAATGTCAAGGCTTGCCAGAATGATTGTTCAGTAAAGGCAGAACTGCTGCAAAGAAGGTCTCTAGCACTTGCTATTGCATTATCAGCCCTACCAGTCTTTTGGTCTGCTGACTTGTGAGAAGCAGGAAAATTGCAAAGTCACACTATGTTTCTGTTAGAAGCAGATGTCAGATGACATTTCCTTAAATATAATCAAGTTTATTTTGAAAAAGAGAGAATAGGTCACTAAAGCATGTAACCAATCCTAACTTGAGATAAGATCTGTCAGCAGCATTGTGGTCAGTTCAGCAGAACTTAGCTGTAAGAGAAGCTGGGACAAGGTTTTTTCCTTGATTAATACTTTCAGAAAAAAAAATCTTGAGTGGGTGCAGGGATCATGTCAGCTAAATTTCTGCTCTGAGTTTTCCAAAGCTCTGCTGAGATGTCAAACAGTTCTGAATTTCACAAGGAAAAATGTAGTGCTGCTGTTCAATGAAGAGTAAATGGAAGTTTACTGACTTAACTTTTGTTAACAGATGTTTAGATGTGAGTATAAATAAATATATTTGAGCATAAGTGTTTCTTTATTGCAAAAGAAAGCCCTTTAATATTTAAAAATAGCAATATGCAGGGCACTGGTTAAATACTACAGTTAAAGCAGAAAGAACATGGTTCCTCCAGAAGTAGCTGCTCTAAAAATAGGATTTATGGGAGTCATCCTACTCTAGTACAAAGATGATTGCTATTAAAACTAGGAATGTTGAACGCAGAATGTGTTATAGAAGGCAATGGAGGCTTCTCATTGTTGGATGGCTATGTCTGACAGAGGGCTTTAGCTACCCTGGCCAGCCTCCCTGGTGACCCCAGCAGTGCATCCTCTGCCCATGGGCTCACAAACCGCACCTTAAGTGCATGCCTAGGCAGCCAAGCATTGCCTGAACCAAGCTGTAGGTAGGTCTGTGCCAGCTCTGTCCTGGGCATCCTGATGTGCTGCTTTTCCTGACGGGGCCATTGCTGCATGCTGCACCTGTGTCCAGGCCTGGCTGGCTGTGCCCAGCCAGGTCTCCTGGATGGGTCTTGAACTTGACTCAATCACCTTGACTGAAAAAGGGTTGTTTAGAGATGTGTTACCAACCCCTGTCCTGCTTAACCTCGGTGTTAAGCCCTGCTGGGGAGGATGTGGTGCTGAGGTTGCCTGTCCTCTGTTCCTGGCTCATAGCCCCTCATGGGGCAGCCCTGCTCTTGAAGCTTACTGACAGTCTACCTTGCAAGGATAGTAAAGCTAGTTACATGACGATTGTAATGAAACTTCATAGATAGGACTTTTATTTCTTTGATGTCCTTCAGTCTGCTTTTTTTAAGGTACATACCTTCTCCATCAGTAAAATATATTTGGAAAACCTTTCTAGATTCTCAGATAGCAGATGCTGCTACTTCTCTTAAAAAACACAAAGTCAGCTAATTAAATCCCTTTCTAAGGAAGTTCTTACTTCTTGTGAAATAGATCAGATGACAAATAGCAAGATTCAGTACAAAAAATTAGTCCCTTTCTCAAGTCTTCTTAGGAGAACTCACACCAAAGAGAGAAAATGGGGCCAAAATAGACCACCTTGTTCCTTCTGAAAGCAGCCATCCGAGTTCTCTATGCAGTTACTCTTTTTCAGAAACATACTCAGCTATTTTCCTGCTACTTTTACCTGCAAGTGTTTCCCAAAGTTCAAATAAATATAGTAGTGTGAGGGTGGGGTGTATGGCCTGCTCTTTGGGCAGACACTTTATGAAAGCAGGTAAGAACATCCCTGCCTTCAAAGACATTTGCTGTAGTATAGTCTGCTGTACGTCAGTGTGCTTCTGTAAATATATCAAAATGCAGCTTGCAGCACTGAGATCTACAGGTACCAGGTTTCGGAGGAAAGCAAGTATAGTCTTATCATGTCCTAGCTTACCAAAAGCCAGAGGAAAACCTCTCTTTTCCTGAAGAAAAGTGGATTTTTAGAAGGCATTGTAGCCTATTCAAAGACTACTAAAAAGAACAGTTCAACTTAAGTGTAATGAAGTGAAAAATTCTAATAATTACACTGAAAAGACAAGCCAGATTCCCTAGCTCGTTTGTTTCTCTTATCTTCTTATAGCTTTTTGGATGCTATGGCTTTTTTGATGGAAAATTAACAATTTCAATAATGTCAGGGGTGTTCATAGCCACTAGGACATTTACTTCATGTCTGTGCAAGATGAGAACTGTTTTTAATGTCTAGTAAGTTCTCAGCATGTATCAAAACGGTGTACATGTTCTCCTGGGTAAATCCCAGGTTTGAACAAGTGTCTCTTCAAGGTCAAAACTTTTTTATTAAAACAGGCAGAGGCCTAGGCTATAAGAGCTTCTGAGCAAGAGCTTAGTAGTGGCTAGCTACAGCTTCTTACTCTTGTTTATTAAAGGTGGTTGTGAATGCAAATAGTTATAGGCAATGCTTACTGGTGGGAAACTGTGTCTCAAAAGTTTCAACTCAGGAAGGCTGGTGTCCTCACAGGTACAGACCTCAGGTTGTGTTAAAAAGGGTTTCTGTGGTCTTCAAAACAGAAGCACAGAATTGGAGAATGGTCTCTTTATTGCCTTGTCCAGGATCCCAGTGTCACAAGACTCAGGTCATAAAATCCCTTTCATAAACATACTGGGGTCTAGCTGTAGATGTTTTGCTCTACCTCTTTCACTGAAAAGCCGCTTCTGATCCTCTGTTCTCTAAAACTCTCAGGAAGTCTAATTGCTACAGTGGATTTAGGATAGAGCCACTTTATACTTTTGTCTCCCTGCCACTGTTGTCTTCTAAACAATTCCTTTCCATCCTGGTGGACTATTTCTCCAATAACCTATGTGAGATAATTCACTTAACAACAATCCTGTCTTCACTTGCATAGGCAGGCAAAATCCAAGGAGTACACAAATACTATGCAAAGGACAATGACAAAAATAAAAACTATGCAGGCTTGGAAACAGGTAGTTTAATTATAAAATATTAAATGAAAAATGAAATAATATATCAAGGAGCATTTTGTAAGTGTAGCCCAGAACTGCAGCTAACTCATATATGCAGTTGTGCTGCTGTTACTGACAGGGTACCCGTCTGGGCAGAATGGAATCTTTGTGCAAGGTTCATCAAGGAGATGCTTCCTTTCAGTGCAGAAACAATATGCATGCTTTCTAAATGCCTTCTTAGAATGGGGTTTTGGTGTGTTGGATCCAATCCTCGCCCCAGACTTGGTCAACTGTTTATTACTTTATATATACTTATTTCTTTAAATTTCTATTATACTTATTATACTTATTCCTTTACAATAAAGAATTACGTAGGTCTACTTGAGCCTTTATATGACTTTGTCCTGAATGATTAAGGATGGCAAACCAAATATATTTATATAAATAAATGTTTTCTTCAAATTGATGGTAATGATTACACTAAAAGATCTTAATCAGAATTACTTGCTACACAATGTAGATAGCTATAAGTACTAGTATAGTGCACTATTTATTGAGGCAACATTGAATCAGTTATATTAATGTTAGCAAAATAATTCAGTAGATATTGATATTGCCCTACTCTACCAAGGATCATGGACACATCTCTGGCTTAGCCATGAGGACTAACCCTGAGGGGTGTGACTATTCAAGGGGGAAGTAACCACATGCATTCTGAGGAGGAATATGTTAGAAGATCTTACCATTACAAAGTGGGACTGGGCTTTTATAGGGTAAGTGACTATCAGCTAAATGTCTCTAGGCCAGCTGTCTCAAGTCAGCAGCTTTAGATAAGTTACCAGTAATATCCCTGATTCCTTTTTCAGGAACCTTGTATCACCATGGCCAGTTTGCCAGGAAACACTGTTTTTCCCCAGAATGTTTTAAGTTCAGAACTGATGAGTCAGGCTAGTTTCAGCATTCTGCAATACCAAAAGCAGTGTGTGCCCTCTCCTCCATCCATCGCTGGTGGGTTTTTCAAATAGGGTGTTATTCAAGCTGGCTTACCCCCACTCTAGGCAGAACATTCTGCTACAGTACCTGAGGCATATCAATTAACGAATGAAGCTCAGAACGTGCAGATCAACAAAAGGTGCATGACTTATGCAACACCTGGCACACAGCAGATATGTAGATAATGACCTTTGACTGGAGAAAATCCTTGGCCTTTTCTGCATGGTACTGGGATCCTGTGTATGTAGTTGATTTTTGTAATCACTTCCTACCATTCTTCACAGCTTTCCATATGCGAGTCAAGAAACTTTTAGCTTCTGCCCATGAGCAATTCTCCTGTCAGGCCAAAATCACAACTAAATATCAATGTTTTAGACAATAACCAGTCACCTGGAAGCACTAGGAGTGTTATATTTTCCCAGTGCATAGTTTGGCTTCCAGAATAATGGTGTCTGCAGTATGAGAGACCAGATAGTCGGCAACAACTAACTGAGCAGAGTTGGCTTGTGCCCTGAACTGGCTTCCACAACATGTCTTGTTCAAATCTACCTCGGCTGAAGCAAGAAAATGCTTCCCAGCCTTGGACTCCTTGTACCCTTTTCTCTGAAGTCTGGAGTACAACTGTACAACTCAGCATTGTGGAAATACTGGGAGTACCCAACCCAACAACTTCCCCCAGTGGAGGTTCTAGGAGGATAGGGGCTCCAACCTTCTGTCCTCTTGCAGCAGTTGTCATAAGCTTTAGTTTTGGAAAACTGAACAACTGTAGAAATGAAGTTTAAGATGTTTTATAAAGGACCCAAACAGTTCTTCATACACTCTAACATAGTGGCAATTAAAACACTGGCGTGAGTAGTCTCTTCTGAAGTTAAACTGTTAAACCTATGTTAAGAGAAGAATTTATGGGACAGTAGAAATCATTCCAAGTCACAACATATACTAATTTTCATACATCTCTGTGAAATTTCATTTAAATAAACTTCACAGATGGGAATTCACAAGATAGTTCATCTCTTAGGTTTGGTGAATTAGAGTCTGTGCCTGGTTTTGAGCATTTAACTAGACCAGAAGCAGGCTCTTTCCCAGTATCTCATCAAGGTCTACCCTCTGTGGCTTGCATTGTACTTCACAGCTCTTTAGGAGCATAAGGTACATGCATAGCAAACATAGAGAAAAATCAAAGACTGCATGGAGGTCTAAAATGTTGCTTCTGCTCAATAAATTTTTCAAAAACTGTCTTGCTTTCTCAGTTTTCTTACCAGTCTAAGGGACATCTGTGCACTAGGACTGCAATATTTTGGGGGTGTACAGAAACATGGCTCAGCAGTTATAACTTCTTATATGGACTAGGAAGTTCTTTGAACCCACAGTGCTTCATCTGACTTTATTATTTTCACAAACAATCTGTGTCCCTCCTGAAAAAAACATTGTTGACCTTCTCCTGTTCCCTATTCTCACCAACAGCTTCTCCTTTCTTAGTGATTTTCTTAGGTTTGTACATCTATTCACTGATACCTAGCCTCTGTTTTGCCGGGTTTGCATAGTTAAGACTGACAATTATCTATTTTACTTCTCTAAGGAGTATGTTCATCATATCACCTGAAAAAAAGTTGATTTCTTACACAAATACTGTTGTCCAGTAGCACAGAAATCCTCTTGCTAGCAATGTTGTGATTAGAACCCCAAATTTCTTATTAGATAGATTCCCCCCCTCACCAGTGAAAGCACCAACTTAACCAGCTGAGACTCAGGTAATCATCTCACCTTACTGCTTGAAAAACAGATGTAAGGAATGAGCTTAAGCCCACTGTGCAAATTTCTATTGCATCATTCTTTATGTAAAGTAGTTTCTAACAGAGACTTTGCATGATAAATGTTTCACTTCTCACTTGGAAAAGCCCATTAAGGAAATGTGCTTGTGAGTAAACAAACATTAGTTGCTGAAAATTGCATTGAAAATAAAACCAAAAGTGGTCTCAGTAGTTCATTAAAGTCAGCTTTTAACAATATTTGCACAGTGCACTTACCTGTTTCAGCTACTTTTTACCATATGACTGCATATTGAGTTTGAGTGAAATAATAACAAGCATTGGCTATAAAAAAGTATTACAGAGTGTGCTTGACATATGGTGAGGAAAACCAGGATATCTTGTTGAACCAGATCGTAGTCATTGATCTAAGGCTATTACTTTAAGGCCACATGTTTATCAGAGTAAAAGGAAAACCCGATCATTACAAAGGATATGGAAGTTAATGTGAGCAACAAGTTTACAGTCAAAGGTCATTTTGGGTTAGAAGGGACTTCTAAGATTGCTTAGTTAATCCTCATCCCCACAGAAAGAAAAGACAAGTTAGACTTATTCCTAACAGTGACTCTTTACTGACTGGATAGAGGTGGTTTGTAAAACCTTTCTCTGTAACTACTTTGTGGAGTAGGTAAGTATTGGTTTTGGTGCTAAACTGAATGGTTCTGTCAGATGAAAGAAGAAATTCTGTAAGAAAAGATGACTGCAGTATTTCTTAAGAAATAATAGGGGTTTCTTGATTCCAAAATTCTAAAAGACATTTCAGTTGCTCCCATAATCAGAATCAGCTGGTGGTTTTGTAGTGTGCAGACTTAAGTCTTGCAAGGCATTTCAATTGGCTGTTAGGAATATCTCTTCCACTTCAGTCTTCTTCCAGATAATTAACCTTCTTGATGTTAGCAGCTGCTTTCAGGCAGGTCTATGGTAATGGGAATCAAGAAGATAGTTTGGGTTTAGGCTGCTGCCATTATGAAAGTGAACTTGGTACAAACAGCTCATCTTCTGCTCTGTGCTCTTAATCACAGACCAAACTGCAACTCACACCTACTGAAAATGTTGCGGTTGTAGAAAAGCTGAAATAAACCTACTGTAAGCCCTTAAAATATCTGGTAGATAGCAGAGGTGCAAAATGAACAGAAATTCTAATCACCCAATTTGCCAGTTGCTCCTGTGCTAAAATGGCAAGTACCTCATTCATACATAGTAAAGCAGGTCAGTGGATTGGAAAAGATTTTCCTTAGCCATACCAGAAAAATTCAATATTGAAAACAAACTCTCTACTTACTTGTGAAAAATGGTCATCATTAAAGTTCAGTGAACTATGTTTTAGGTGACTATAAACCACTGAGTAGATTCTTTGCACATGTTTTCATAAACATTCCACCAACTTCAGTTGAATCCCTACTTTTTTTCCAGTACACTAAGATGCTATTGCTTATGACATGCACCTAATTGAGACAAATGTATGGAGATGAATAGAGGTGGTACATATCAGAAAGGGTAACTGTGTCTTCTTATGCAAGATATCCTCTCTGCCATTCAGAAATGCCAGATGACAATACAAGTAAGTCAAACTCTAAAAATACCTAGTAGTTTTATGGTCTAACACCACCATGACTTGCTGTAAAGCTCAAAACTATAAAAAACCAAACAAAAAGACAACAACACCACCAAACAAAAACCCCCAACAACCTTTTTTTTTTTTTTTTTTTACCCAGCAAACAAACTAAACAACAGCAACAACAACAAAAACCACAGAGAGAACACCCCAGTCAAACAGAATACAAAACCTTCAAAAATTTTGCAGACAGTTTGTATGTGAGAACTCACTTTAGCTGTTTGGAGATAACAGCATGTAAAACAGTAGGTGAAGCAGAAAGAACAGAGACTCATCATATCACACATGTATCACATGCTCAGTGGTTTACAGTAAAAGACAAGTCTTGCATGAACTCATAGACATATGTAGACTGGCCAAGCTGCTGACAAGCTAACTTTCACATACTCAGATGTGACAGCTTCATAAGCATCCAGCGAGAGCTGGTGAAAATAAAAACTCATGAGCAAAAATATGTTTCTAGGTATTCTTATAGCTATTGCAGTAAACAATGTTATTGTTCCATTCATAATGAAATAGAGTGGATAGGGGCATAGGAGTGTTGTGGAAAACTGAGCTGCCTCTGCCTAGGGATGCCAGGTGAAACCTTTCAGTGTACAATCCAGTAATAGGGAAAGCAGGGTAATGTTTGCCATGCCTGTAAAATGGGCAGGAAATGCTACCCACACTTGTTCTTTGTTGCTCACACCAAGACAGCATTTACTCACCAGTATAAAACAATGACAAGATGACTTCCATTTCAGCAAGGAACAATGATAACCACTATAAGCTAATTGCAAAGACTGCAGTATTTATGTTCATGCACATCAATTTCTTTTTATTACTTTCATTTCATCTTCATGTGGAAAAAAATAAATAGAAAAATGCAAAATTAACTCTTTCCAGGAACACAGTGGGTTAGATTTTACCATGGCTGATAGAAGAGCAAGGGCTCATAGTTCCCAGCACAGTACAAATCTGGAACAGAGAGAAATCGCTTGGCCTTATGTACTGACCCTTAAATATTGCTAAATGGTGCAAGCCAGAGCAGTTCCTAAGCTGCTATTCCGTATTAAGCTAACCAATGCTTTAAGAAGCTGCCTCTGATTTTCTGACATGTGCGTGATTTGCCATGTCAGCAAGGACATAGGACATTTCAAGCCTAGTGCAGATTTGTGTCAGCTGAATCCAATGGCTACAAATGGGTAATTAAAGATGCAATACATAGATATTAAATTACAGATGATGTCAGAGAGAGATTAGTTTTTGTCCTCCACAAGTAAAATCAATGGCAGTCCTGCTTTTTAAAATCACCTGTCCTGGTGAAACAAGAGAGGGTGAATGCTGATGTTCTGGTCTCATAGCAGCACTGTAGGTCCACTTTTTGCTGGAATAAATAGCTGCAAAGTGACACTGGAGAAGCAGTTCCCATCCAAATTCAGAGCAAGTGCTATCCAAAAACTTCAATCAGTGGAACTCTTCTAAAAGCAGGATTATAGCAGAAATAGCTTCCATGTGAATACCTTTCTTCAATCTTGTTACATCTATTTTAGTAGAAAACACAGCTTACCATGGCCACTGGTCTTTCAAAACAATATGACAGATCTTACCCAGTGCCCTTGCTTCACTATCTCATGACTGACGAAGAGGCAAAGTTTTTTCATTTTGGATGTTTTTCCAAATCTGGCATTCCAATATTAGGAAGCAGACCAGCCTGGCATAGAAAAGACTCACTTCATCTGAACAAAGGCAAACTTACTGTTTAAAAATAACCAGTGCAGAAATCTGTCTGAGCTTCATTTTCACTTTTGCTTCCAAATTCCTCCTAAAGAAAATTCTGTTGAATAATCAGTCAAATTTGAAACTTTTTTACTGTCATGTAGCATAGTATCACAGTTCATGGTTTTTTACCTGATTTACTTGTGCGGTTTTATATACACATGAAAATTCTCTTATGCCACATAATGTTGATTTATTGCTAATATTGGGTGGGGGTTTTTTTTGGTCTGTCCTTTGCTTTAATTTCAACCTCTTATTGTTCTTGTGATATGAAATATGTTCTAGATGTTGCAATGATACAAGTTATATGAGTGGCTACAATGATGTGAGTGGGTACTTGTGGTAATTCCCAGTTTAATGTGTTAGAAAATTTGGAAATGGGATATGGGCATGTAATGATGTTTCTACCAGAAAGATACTTAAGATAGCATTTACAGCTTTTATTCAAATTCCACAAGATTTTTGACTCCAAGCACAATTCCTGAGACTGGAATAGTTGATAAAGGCATGTAATGATGTTTCTACCAGAAAGATACTTAAGATAGCATTTACAGCTTTTATTCAAATTCCACAAGATTTTTGACTCCAAGCACAATTCCTGAGACTGGAATAGTTGATAAAGGCATTCTTAAACAAAAATCCCTTGAGCAACAGTAAGTTCAAAAGTAAAGTGTATCAAAAGCACTCAGCTGATTCTTAAACAAAAATCCCTTGAGCAACAGTAAGTCCAAAAGTAAAGTGTATCAAAGGCACTCAGCTGACCTCTCCACAGTGTTAAACCACATTTCATGACAGCATAGTTCTCAGTAACTTCAAGAAGATATGGTATCTGAGGAGGCATGGCTTTCAATCGCTGCAGTGCAAATACATCCCCATGAGTTCACTGTTTATCCTAAGGCTAAAGTGCTGTAATTTTCTTTTGAAGTCCCCAAAAACCAATGGTAAAAGTTCAAATTATGGCATGCAAGATGAAGAATTTTCACAGACCTACACTCCCACAGTCTCTTGAAGCTGTGACAGTTGACAAGTATAAAGCCTCAGTCTGAGAGTTAAAATCATCACCTTAAAGAAAGAAAATGCAATAGTATTAGTTTAAAAATCTGCAGTGATTTAAGAAAATAAAAAGCCTGATTTTAACAACCGAGTGGTAAAGAGTGAAAACTCAGTCTCCTGGATCGTGCTGAAGTTACAATTGCTCCTTAAAGCTGTTATAATTTACAAGAATATCTGCTGCAATCTTTTCTGAGGAAAGAATTATCTCTTTTATCTGTAGTGCAAATTCTGAAGTTTCTATTACAGCAAAGCTATCACTCACTTTCAGCCATATAAATGAATAACAAAACTGAAATCTGTTTAGATTACCAATCCATGGAAATGATTGTCAGTAAATATGTGTGTGTGATTAAAAGAGTGCAGAACTGGGACTTCAGTGATGAGTTTAAATGTCCTACATATTCAATTCTGATACAGCTTGAGCTGTAAGTTAAAACTTAGCATTAACAGTCCTTGTTCCTGTAACCAGGACTGTATGGGTCATTTCCAAGGCACTGTGGTAAAGTATCTGTGGCTTTTATGCTTCAACTACCTACTCATCATGGAAAAAAGGTTCTTTCCAGGGTTTCTTAAAAATATCCAATGCTGAGAAATATAAATGTTTGTCATCTGACTTACTGCATGTTGCAAGTAAGACAAAGTTTTTTGTCATTAAAATGAAGAAGTAAAACCACAAAGAGTGGCCTTGTCTCCTTTAATTTCTTCATTTCACTAAGTGCACAGAAGAGGCTACAAAATACAAATACAAAAGAAAAATACAAAAGTAATACAAAAAGCCAGGGGAAGCCAAGCTATGCTCGGACAATATGCACTGGAATGATGTCCAGACATGCACCAACGCTGTTCTCCAGAATGCTGCTTGCCTTGAGCTTGTGTTCATTAGTGCATGACATGATGCCATACACTAAAGTTTCACACTGTCACATGAAAAATAAGAATGAGATTTTGACTGCAGCAAGGTTTCTGGAAGGTGAAAGTGTCTTTCTAAAAATGTTTTTTCAATTGAAATATCTACTGATGGCAGTGGATCAAACACAGTTCAGATGCAAACATGACAATCTGAGATGATTTGGAAATCAGCGAATTCATGCTCTCTTCATCCAGTCTCTAGGTTTCACCTACAAAATTTATTTTTTAAGCTGGTGACTTCTTCATGTCACCAGCTTTTTAGCAGTGAGAAGCATGGGTGGATTCTCAAAGAAATCCTGTCCTTGGAAAAGCCCTGAGTTTCTCTGTTCACTTGGTTATCTGCATCACAGTGTTACTCCATTTGTGCTCCTTGGCAGCCTCAGGGCTGACCTCAATACACAATGTGAGGGTCTGCTTGGACACCAAGGAATTATGGCTAAACTAAGTACCTCTGTACCTAACACTGGCCACAGCCTTTGCCTCACAATGCATTAGCCTGTCAAACTGTTACCTGTAGGTGACAAAATTGATTTATATCAGTAAGTGTATTAAGATTTTCCTTGTCATTGTTTTATCATTTTCCATGGTGGTATTTTTTTATTTTTCAGTTCAATTTTAGTATGGAACAGTTAGATGCATCCTGACAGTTTTTTAGGTATTATCTTCTCTATGAAATGTAAAAGTTTCTGGATGTCTAGGCAAGATTCTCATAGGACAAGAAGTAACATCGGACATGATATAATATTCCAGATAAATGAGGTGTCATTTTATTGGTTGTTAAAACCTGTATCCTGATCCAAAAGTATAACAGACTGTTGCCACAAAAATCTTTATGCTGTCCAAAAAAACCAGCTTTCTATGAGTATCCTTGTCAGCCAAGACTATTAGAATCCCAGGTAGTATACAGAGGTGTGTGCTGAGTGGTGCAAGAAAGCTATTGGTACCTAGTGAAAGGGAACCAGTATTTATAAATTTTTACATTGCTCAAGAGAAGGTCAAATCTTTAGAAACTGCATTTTTAAAAAAACTCAAGAATAAAATAATTTAACCTCAAAACTACCCTATATTCTGATGTAACATTATTTAGGTTTCAATCTACGTATTTTTTAAGATTTTAGATGTAAGAAAGAAAAATCTGTAAATGTAAATTTTAAAAATTGCCTATGACTTACTGTTCTCATCCTTTGCATTAGGGTTCAGTTTTCTCTTCCTGTCTGTTAAAGTAAATATATAAAAATTTAGCTTAAACATTTCTAGATTTGAAAGAAACTGTATTGTAACTAGAACTATCCAACAAATCTTTACATTAAACTGAGCTGTAAGTTATTAAATCATATCAAATAAATAAACTTCTTTTCTTTTACAAAACTCGAATCAAAAACTTTACAAAACTTGAATCAAATTCTGAAATCATAATGTTAAGACTTTTTTCTTGACTATAAATACATATAATCTGGTTTAATGGAGTCCGTTCATGTGCAAGAAAATACTAGAATAAAAGTCTGTTTGCTTTATTGGTTTTGTACTACTGCACGTGCAAACAAGGAAGGAAGTGCTGTGATAGTCCTGTATCACACTTAGTTATAGACCCACAGTGGTGCTGGAAAATAAAAATTCTGTGTAATATACTGTAGCCACAGTGTCTTTGTAGCTATGAAGAAAACACTGCTCAAACTATGCTTTTACAGTCCTCCTTATGCAAGGTAAAGTTTGTTTGTGCTCTGTCCAGAATACTAACTGGTTAGCTTTAAAAATGTATCTTTCCATACACCTTGTCTCGCATAGGTAACACAGTAAGGAAATAAAACCCAACTCAATAAAACCCAAGATCTCCTTTTCTATCCTCTTGTAATCTGGAAATAAAGCGTGACATGTGAGTGTGCCTTATTAAAATTTCTTGAAGGTTGTTCATAGAAAAAAGTAAAGAAATAGTAAAAAGTTTCACTATCTGAAGTAAAATGTACCTTTTTTGGGTTGCTCATTCTTGAATGATTTTCTCTTCTGAAATATTATTAGTGCAGAGAGAAGGACAGCTACAGTCACACATGTGGGGATGATTAAAGATATCAGGAATTTTTGTCCACTATACTGTGTACTCATTAAAGCTGTTAAAAACATTAAAGGAGAATAAATTTATAACTTAAAAAACAGGCATTTTTTATCAAGGTATTGGTTCTGTTTTCTCCAGTCTTGCTCTGACTGAACGAAGGATTTTTAAAATTTATCAACATAGTGATTTACACTTATTAATAATTTGTTCTGAAATATTACTGTGAAAAGCCTCAACAAAAGCCAGTCAAATCTTTTATTTGTATGGCATTTGAGTCTGGCACCATCCTATTGGCATCTGCCTTTGAAATATTTATATATATTGATGAGACCTCCTCTCAGTCTTCTCCAAACTAAACTGTCTCCTCAAAGAGAGATGCTTCAGACCCCTCATCATCCTTGTTCATCATTGCTGAACCCTCCTTCTCGCTCGTGTCCTGAGGAGCCCAGAACTGAGCACAGCAATGGGCACAGCACTCCAGATATGCCCTCACTACTGCTGAGTAAAGGGGCAGGAGCATCTGGCTCAGCCTGCTGGCAATGCTCTTCCTAATGTGCCCTAGGATAACATTAGCTTTCTTGCTGGCTCAGGGAGAGCTTTTTGTCTGCCAGGACTCCTAGGTCCTTCTCTGCAGAACCACTTCACAGAGGTCAGCCCCAGCCTGTGCTGGCATGTGCAGCAATTCCTCCCCAGGTGCAGAACCTTACCCTCAGCTGAACCTCACTAGGTTTCTCTCTGCCCAACCCTCCAGCTAATCAAGGTCCGTGGAATGGCAGCAGAGCCTTCAGGTGGATCAGCTACTGCACCCAGCAGTGTCACCAGGAAACCTTTGTCTGGGTTGTTGATAAATTGAATGAGACTGGACCCAGTATTGATCCTTAGGGAATGCCACTGACAGCAGGCTTCCATCTCGATTCTATTCCTCTGATCATGACCTTCTGGACTCTGTAATTTACCAGTTCTTGATGCTGTTAATCTAACCCACATTTCCTGAGCTTACCCTTGAGGATACTATGGGTGACAGTGTCAAAAGCCTTGCTGAAGTCAAGGTAGACAACTAGATAGAACAATTAAGAAGAAACTATCAGGGAAGATGCCCATGCAGATGAAAAAATTTCCTCTGTATTGGTAAGAAAATAAGGAAATCTATTCTAAAATTAAAATATACAGAAAAATACAGACTGGTTTGCTGGAGTGGAAGCTAGCTGACTTCAAAGACATAAATAATACTGACTTGTACTGTTTATCAAGAATCAATATGACACTGATTTCTAGAACTGAACTCCAGTGATGGAGCATAACACATGATGAACACTGTCATGTACAAGTTCAAGGTCATACGAACCTAAAGGGGAAAAGTGAGCTGAAGTTTCTCCATTCAGTTCTTTGTTCCAGAAGACACACGTGTAGTTTTCTCTCATATTTGGTTTGAATGTCAGGATGGTGGTGACATTGTAGAGGCCATCTGCAGTCAGTGTATAGGTGGTATTTGCAGATCCACTGAGATTGAGGTTCTCATTTTGCCAGAAAACCTCTGCCAGAGGAAAGCCTTCTGACTGGCACATAAAAACAAACTTTTCTTCACCTGGTATTCTCATTACTTGAGTGTTTATTCTCTTGTAAGATGCTGCATGAGAAGTTGTTGAGTGAAATTCTTGTATGCAACAATAGTCATTTTCTCACTTCACTTTCCCTGTTTCCTTTTAATGCTATGTATTGTCTCTGGCTATATCTGTGGAACATGTATTTAAAATGATGAAGGTTGTTTTGTAGAACAATGCAAAATTGATTATTCAATCCTTACCATGCCTACAGCAAAAGAACATACTCCAGTACTTTATATAGGGCAGCAGTTGACACTAAATTTGTGATTTATTAAGACAGAAGAGATAAGTGGAATCTTATGGGACTCTTATTTTCACTTTTAGAATATGCCACTTCCAGAAAACCTGATTTCATAGCTTATAAACAGTGTAATATTTTCATCATATTAGAAAAATATTGACTTTTCATAGGAACTAATGTGGGTCTTGAGAATGTCTGTGTCCATTTTTGCATTTGATAAATATTTTTATTTAAATATCTGGGTGGGAAATTAATTCTGTCTTGCATCACACAAAGATCTGGTCTGTCATAATTTCCATTAACAAATACCTTTATTACTAATGCCCATTTGGCTTCAATGGACACAGAAAATCACATGTCCTTGCTGTTGGAAGTGCAGTCTTAGGGAATCCCCAGCCACTTGGGTCATTGCAGCAGGATTCATAAGTATATCAAAGCATCTCTGAGAAACTTTTTGGAATAACCAGAGGGTGGCCCAACAAGAGGATCAATGGAGAGGAGGGAGGTGATGGCACAGAAGAAGGCTGTAGAAAGAAGGATGGAAGGAAAACAGATGCTGTCCCTTCCCAGCACCAGATGCCCCTGGAGGAGCTCAGCTGTTGAAAGGCTAGCCACTACTAAGACAACTGCTTTGGTTCAGCTGGGAGATGAGTACAAAGTCTTGATGGGACAACTAGCTACAAATTCCTTCAGATTAACCAATTTCTACAAGCCTGTAGGAATGTAGTAGAGACATCTCAATGAATATACAATTACCTTTAATTTAACCACTCACCTCTTACTTCCAAAGCAATGTACTTGTAGTCCACGCCCTGGTAGTCAATGAGACAAAGGTATGATCCTGCATCTGTTATCTTAACATTGGTGATCTGGAGGATGGCTCGTCCCAGCTTCAGTTCACTGTGCAGAAGTGATGCTCTTCCTATGTAATCAGGATGTTGAGATGGATGGAGTGCCTTCCCATTGCGGAATGTGTACACCTCTTTTGATTTCAACGAGCCCTGCCTTTTCTGCTCCCAAACAACAGTCAGGAGTCCTAGATCCACAGAGCCATTCACAGGGAATCTGCATTCCATGGTCACATTGCTCCCATATTCCGCAGTGTAGAGCTGTTGAGGAACTTCAACTGTAAATAAAGCTATGTGAGGAAAAGAGAACAGTTTCATTTGTTTCATCAAAATATGTTCTGATTTTCTTTAAAGCTGGACAAAACTGTGTCAGATAGTGTACAAATAGTATACTGTGTACAGATAGTCAAGAATATATGATTTGACTAAAAGTTATAAGCATTTTTTGTTCATATTCACAATAATATTTTTACCACACAGTAATTATAGCAAATCATTGATATTCTGTATTGATTACAGAATCTGAAAGATGAGGGCAGAATTACCTAGTTTTTGATGGTGGGTTTTGTTTGGTTTTGGGGTTTTTTTTGCATTTTATGAGTAACTTAAAGCTAGGCCAGTGGTTACACAGGGACCATTTTTATCAAACTATGATATGCTCTCTTACAGTCCTAAGACTGTAGTTCAAGCAACAATTAATTGTGGAAATTGTAAATTTAATGTCACTATTGTTCACAAAAAGAAATATCAGTGTTGTTCCTGTGAAACTGGATAAATGTGTATAGCTCAAAATTGCTATGTAGCAATTGCAGTCTCCACAAACCTGGAACCATGTGGGTATCATTTGAGCTCGCATTTTCACAGATACATGCAACAGTATTACAGAAAATATATCAAAATAATCTTAACTATTCACCCAATCCGAAATTAATATTGTTATGAATAGGTTGCCATTTTAAAGTGTACTTGATATGGCAGAGTTATTTCTAATACATCATTCAGTATACTTTGTTACTACTTTCCATATTGGATGTGCTATTTATTGGTTGACAATTCAGGAGCACTTGGAAGTGTTGGCAGAGACATTGCAAAGAGAAGTCTGTGCAACTCTTTAGGCATTCTTTTTGTTTTATATGTCTCTGAAATACTTACAGGGAAACTTTAGCATTGCTAGGTTCTTCTTAGCGATGTTTTTTTTATTCACTGTAATACAGCTGTAGCAAGGGAGAAAATTATGTGAAAAAGTGCAAGCTCCTTTTGGGTTTTAGCCAAGCTGCTTCTGCTACAGGCATGGACAGGGGAACACCAGTGATTTCACTTCACGCCATCGCACACTGAGATTGTTATGCTTCCCAGTGGACATTGGTCACTTTGGTCATTCTCCTTCTCACAGCCATGCCACTGATGCTGGACATCTCAGCTGCCAATACACAATTTGTTAAGGAAGCCTGACTCTGGAAAGTGACAGACACCTATCCTCTGCTCAGTCAGTGTCAGTACCTTCTATAAGATGGAAAGCAGAGGCTCCAGACATTACTGACCATTCCTGCAAGTATTGCTGGAGGTGTTGAAGCCCACATACTAAAAGCTGCATTAGCTCTGCTAGTGGAACTGAAAGGCAGTTTCTCTCTTACCTGAGACCATGGAGAGCTGTGTTTCCAGCAATAGTATTGTGAGGATTTGAAACATTTTCTCAGGTAGATCTGAAATAAAAGAAGAATTGCATTGGAACTTGCAACAATTACCTTCTGCTGAGGCAGATCAGAGCCATGCTAGCATTTAAAATCCATCACAGCTCATAAACAGCAAAAACAGAAACAAACACTAGGCTACTGGCAGAAACAGGGAAAATCTGTATTAGAGAAACTCATGCACACACAAAGAATATTAACCAATGGCAATGAACCAGTGGCAATAAAGAGAAATGAAACATTTCCACAACCTCAGTCATGACATTTTCAGGATCTGTAGCTTGCAGGCAGTTTCAAATAGACTGACAGGGAAATGCTTTTATATTTTTTACTATCCACAAATACTAATCAATTGCAATTGACTTCTCAATCTCAATCTTCTTCAAAATCTACTTGTGTTTGTTCATTAATCTCTCAATGTAGGAGAGATTCATGAACAAACACAAACAGATTTTATAACTGTCTGCACTAACACATGATCCAGACTACAAGATTTTTAACCCTGCTTTTGTTTCAGCTTGGCTTTGCATGGGGTATTTTGCAGTTTCCTATTGCCTTAAACCTAAAGACCAGGCAATACTTGGAATACACTGTGATGCACTGGAAATTTCAGGATGGATAAATTGAAGTTTGCTTCAGAAAGGATTAGAATGAAGACTTACTGCTGCTATTCTTTCACCTTACATATAGCAATGTCTGACGTGTACAAATCACCTTGTATTACTGACAGTAAACCATCAGCCCTGGAATAATGCAAAAGGGTAAAGTACAGTTTTAGAGTGAGTGTATTTGTGTTCCAGTAGCAAGCAAACTATCACATATTTTTCATACTATTGTATACAGATCATCATAACTAAAAAGAGGAAAAATCCCCAAACAACAAAGAAGCACCAGGGGCAAAATTTATAGCAAAACTAATGAGATAATAGAAAAGACAGAAGAATTACTTTGAATAAAGATTGTTAACATGCAGTATAATCTGAAAAATATAGTGTATAAGATGCAGAAATAAGCTACAAGGAAGTAGAGAAGAGAAGGAGCAATTTTAGGCTTCCCCAGAGCTAGACTTACTGGAGGAGGGGTTTAATTTTACTTCCCTATTTTTTTGTGGGCTCAGCTTGAAACATTCTGGTTCCAATTTTCTCAGGTGCTGCATTTCTCTCATTGCTTCTACACTTGAGCTTTCAATCTTGGAAAGTGAGGCTCAAGCCTTAGCAAATTAGCAGCCAAAATTATGGGACTTTTTGATTTGATGTCACAAATAAAGGTTTATATGCAAACTACTGTAAGCAGACTTATTAGATGTAAATGAAAGCTAGTTACCTTTATCAGAGGACGGAGTCCATCACTGTTTAATGCGTGATGAATCATAGCTACTATGGCTGTGTGAGAAAGGAGCTAATAAACACCATCAGTATCTCTATTTTCCAGATGCAGAAGTAAAGACTGTTACTATTTACTACCCTCAGTCTCCTACTATGCTCACTTCTCTACACAGCTTACCTATCAGAAGATTGACAGAAGGGAAAGAACTGAATGAAGAATGAAACAATATTTCACATCAATATTTAGATCCCTGGATTAACCTTATGTGAGACACTTTAGGGATTCTGGTCTCTTTTTATAGTTTAGAGTACATTCAGAATGCAGAGCATGTTTATTTTTAACGCAGGAGATAAGATTTTTTAAAATATGCATATTACTGATAGTAAAAATAAGAAGATAAACAACCTGCCCCAGCAGATAGTCATAATTATATACATATCAAGTAAATCTTGTCTGACCAGAGGGGTTAGTTTTAGGAAAGCATTACACATAATATAAATACACAAAAGAAACCAAACATTAGAACATTTTAACTTGGGATACTGAAAGCAGTCATAGAATGCTTGTGGGAAGCAGGAAGGATCTGTATTAGAAAGATCAAAGATCTCTTAGCACAGATGTGTATTAGAAAGATCAAGGATTTGTCAGCAAGAATCTGTATTAGAAGGCCTCCTTCTTTATTTCCATAATGTCACAAGCAGACAAGAAGTTGTTGTGCAATCTCAGTGCAATTTACCCATGCAACTTCATCATGTGGCTCTGACACACTTCCATAGAAGAGCCTGCACCAGCGTCTGGAAGGTGATTTCTTCTGAGCTTGCATTACTAACCATTCGTGATGTTACAGAAGAGCCCTCATGTTCTCCCTATTTTTCATAAAACATGTCATGCCCTGCTCTTCAACAGTCCTTGTACACAACTGTCTTAACTAATGCTAAGCTTATGCAAACATCTTTTGTTTTTCTGTTAAACAAAAGACCACTTCTAAAATGTATTCATCATATGCCTGTTACAAATTCACAGGGATAAAAGAAGGAACACTCTGCCATAAAAATTAGTACTTAATGCTTCTTGCAGCAAAGTGAGGAATTGAAAATATGTGTCCGAGCACAGTAAGAAGTAGCATGATATTTCAAGAGCAATTCAGATGGAGTCAGTAAATTCATTTCCCAGACCAACCTGCAGAAGAAAAAGCAACTTATCACACAGTGCTCTGTGATTACGAGAGTGAAGTCCAAAAAACCTTGGATAATTGAGGTGGTAAAAAGTATCACATCAAACATCTAAAGATCATCATGGCTTTTTATGAGTTGTAATAGTTTCAATGAAGATTTAGGGCCCAAGACAAAAAGTTTGAACGGGACCACTGAAAACAGAAGTATGACAATGATCAGGGAAAATGAGGAATATAATGTTTTCTTTTTGTGCAGCTTGTTTGCTTTACTGAAAAAGCAAAATAGAAACCCATACTTGACATCGTTGGGCCACAAGCAACATATTCTGGTAAATTTTCTTAGTGAATGCTGACTGAAACCCAGATGGCAATAATAATAAATTGATGTAGTTCTATCAAAGATGGAAATGAGTATTGAACTAAATATTGTTTTCCTCTTCTTGATTCATTCAGTTGATCATGCCTGTGACTTTAGCCCTGGTCCCAGCTCACTTATCCAAGAGGGTTTATAAAACTTGTCTCAAAAAAATGGGTAATTTTTGGCCTTACTTTATATGAAATCTCTAGTGCTTGTCCAAAATCCTTGTGTAAGGAGTGAGAAGGATATTTCTTGTTCCTTTGGAAAATTTAGACTCGGTATTCCCACTTCAAACTGTACAAACTCTATGCTTCATGCAACTATATGATTCAATTTGCAACATAATGTATAGACTTTATTCCATTCTACAGACAGAAGTGAAAAGGTTCTTATCTTGACTGGATGTTATAGAGATGCTCTCAGGAACTGAAACAGATGACAAAATATGAATATCTGCTACATGCTTAAACTGTGCAGCTCTTGATCAAAAGCTTGGGTAGCTCATTTAAGAGCCATGCTTTGTACAGACCTCTTTGGTATGTGTACATTGTTATTTACTGGATCCTATTTTCAGAAAACACTCGTATGTTTTCACCACAGTGCATTGGCAACTGAGGCTGGCATCAGTCTGGTCATAATAGTTAGGATTGATTTGGCATTAGTGTAAACTCTCACAATGTTCATAATGTTAAGTTTACAAGAAGTATTTTAAGCAAAGGAATATGAAGACCACAGAATATTTTGCAATCTACTCCTTTGTAATAACAATTGAAACCCACATCTGAGTAATGTAAATGAAATCCTATTCTTTTCATCCATAAAAGATCATAATGTTTTTCTTAAGTAAAAAAAGCATCTTAGTGTAAGGTCCTCTGGAGCTACCTTTGATTAGTACCTTGCTGTGACTGCTCCTGCACATGGCAGGAGGGTTGGAGTAGATCACCTTTAAAGGTTCCTTCCAACTCAAATCATTCTACAGCTCTGTAGTTCTGTGATTATTCTCAACACCAGTTTAACAAAGGATCCCGAACAAAATCTTTGTGCTGTTCACTAAACAAAACAACCAGAGACAGAGTCACTAATTCAGAGACCTTATAGTGGAATAAATAATGGAAAACTCTTTTCTGGAAACATTGTTTCAACTATTAAAATATTTGTTTTCTAGCAAATGGATGATTTAGAACAGTAGACATTTAGATATTTAGTGTCTACATAATGAAATTTAACAGCATTAAGCAAGAAGAGCTTTGTAGACCTGTAACTTCTACTAGAATAATCAGAACAGTTGGAAAAGCTAAACAAACTTTCAAGCACACTGGCTTTCCTCCAGGTTTAAAGCAGGAGTCTAATCAACACAGAGGTTCACAATAATCTCTCAGATTTCACTCTGGAATATCAAAGTATTAAACGACTAAGGAAGGGGTACTTGGTCCTTTTTATGTTTAATGGCTATGGCAGACAGACCCTTCTTTGAATTGTATTTCCCTGCAGACCAAGGTATCCCATTGGCAGTACTTCTGATGTCATCCTGCTTGGTTTTAGCAGGTATAACACAGGTGTTCTTACAACATAGAAGGAAGTGGGGACATTGAACTCCACGCCTGGGAGCTGGGAGGATGGAAATGTCACCAGGCTGGCCTGTTGGCCTGAGTTCACCTCTGCACAAACTGTCCCGTGCACTTTGCAAACAAGATTTTGCAAGTAGTCTTGCATCCTGAGACATGTTGAGATGGTAGACTTTGTTACGGATTTGAAATACCAATATTGCAGTTGATCTATTCACTCCTACATTCCTACATTCAGTGTTTTTGCTCTGCTGCTGACAGTCTGCAACATTACTGAGCTGAGATCAGCTATGTTTTCTGAATGACTATGCTTTTCCTACTCACTCTTCTTCCACACTCTCTGTCTTATCGTACTGCCAAGCTAGAACCCATACTAAGCACAGGACAGTGCCTTCTGGAAATAATCCAAAATGAAAAACTCATCTTAATGAAAAGCAATCAAGCTGTGTTAATAGGCATCTGACTTGGCTCCATTTGACTCTCCCTGCATGAAATGGAGTATTATGCTCAATTAGTTAGAAAAGAGACTATCTTCTCATGCATCTATGTACACAACAAAAGATTATATGATCCCAGTCATAGTTTCTTTTGTCTCTTTCTGTTACTGAAACTCCCCTGCCTTCTGTACATTTTGCAATTGGAGCAAGTTTTTCAACAGCTTTCCTCTAACACTCTCACATGTGCAAAAAGACATAAATTTTTGACATCTTCATGAAATGGCTAAACTGATTTTACTTTCTGTGAAGGATCCAGTTTAAAGACAAAAGAAACAAACAACTAAAGACAAAAGTTTAGAAATCCTAGGTCATAAAATAAGCAAGAGAATAAACAAAAACAAGCATTAGATCCTCATACAAACTACAGTTGTTCCATATCTCAGAAAGATATCTCTTTCTGATACCATCAGAAAGAAGGTACTTTTTTTCTATTTCAGGTATAAATAATAAAAAATCCTAACCATGCATATTAAAATTTGTTCAAAGGCCATTTCCCCAGCCTGTCCCAGTTTATTTTGTGGACATAATCTCTTGTTCTCAGTCTCTCAAGCCCACCTTATCCAAATGCCATCTCACCTGCTGTTCTTCTTCTGTCTTTTGCTCACTTGTTTCAGTCCTTTGTTGCCCACCTCACCACACTGGCAATTTATTGTTGGGATGATTGGTTTATTCCTGATGTTTACCTGTGACAGCCTATTTGCATCATTTCAGTCTGCTCTCCATCTCCCTTCAGCCTTCAGATGAAGAGATAGAATTTCTCACTTCCTCCTTTGCTCACACTGTCTGTGAATTCTCACTTTCCCTGCATCGCTTAACTGTCACCTGTTGAAAATTTTCCACTGTCAGTTTTTTTGTTCCATGACAAATACAGTCATTGTAATACAGCTGAATTTTTTTTTTTCTATAGATACTAGGATAGAATTGGGGTGAAATTTTGTTACATTTAAAAAGAAGCTGTGTATATCATAGAACCTTTCAGAGCCTTTCAGCTCTTATCAGCATTACTGAATACAGACTGACATTCTGGCAAAATATACACTGCAATTTTTTTTTGTATCTCCAGCCTCTACAGAAAGAAAGAGTTCTCAGAGAGACAAAAGAACTCCTCTTCATAGCTTGTGCTTTTTCTAGGAGGCAGAAGGTGAAAGTTTCCAGGCTTTCTGTATAATCAAAACATGCAGGTAGCATGTTAGTAACAACTAAAAGAATATATAGATACAAATATATATAGAGGTTTTTTTTGTCCATTCAAATCCTCCCTGAAATTCAGGATGAAATATTTACTAAGAGCTACATGCTCATGCATAAGCTGAAGAGGCTCACCAGCACCACTCCTCTGCTTTTGTCTATGAGAGAAGATAGAGTTGTAAGAGAATTTCAGCTTCTAAAAATATCAGAAATTAGAAATTATATGGATCTGCATTTTAGGATCTGGAACTTATCCAGACTTTCATTCAGAATCAGAGTCTGTATCCCAGTAATAATTTGAAAATTAAAAAAATCTTAAGAATAAGTTGTAAAATTTAAGAACATAGGGGAAAAAACGGCAATCCATCAGCCAGAAATACAGGAAACATCAATTTGCATTTTATCAGTGTTATACTCACATGAGATCTTTGTGCAGGTCATTGCAATAATTTGCAAAGATTCTCAAAGCTCTATCCTCTTTGCACAATAGGAACAACCCAACTCTTATGACAGTGTATAACATGCACCAATAGCACAGCTGTAGGCTGATCTTCAGGATTTAAGTCATAAAAAACCTGACTATGTTGAAAGGACACTTCTCAAGATGTTTTTAGTTTCACTTTCCTGCTGAATGTACACTGAGCTCACTTCTCTGCATTGCTGAGAATGTGCGTGCATGCAACAAAATTAGACAAAGCATTCTGTAAAATTTATGTGCTCAAATTCTGCTTTTGAATCTACCCATGATTTTCAGTGGGTTTATAAACATTTAAAGCAGTGTACAGCACTGGCATCTGAACTTGTATTTACTCTGACTGTTGTACATTAGTGAAACTATAAAGTTACATTCTCTTACCTTCATCAGACTAATTTTACAAGAATTCATCAAGAAATTACCTAATATGTGCAGAATCTGATTCCTCTTAATTTTCATCAAAGTTTATGTTATTACCAAAAAAAAAAAATCACTATGAGGCTAATCAAACACTTCAGTGAGGTTGTGAATCTCCGTGCTTACAAACTTTATAGGACAAAACTTGGGCAATTGTTTTTAAGATGTCACTGCTTTGAGTGGAAGGTTGGATTAGATGACTGATAGATCCCCTTCCAATATAAAAGTATTTTGTTCTATCAAACAGCTTTATCAATGGATGCATCTTTTCATTTTTCATCACTCTATCTTTTAATTTATGATGACATAATGAGTGAGGGACATAAAAGAGATACAGATGTGTTTATGCCACAGCTGGGACACACATACTCTTTTGTCTCCTATTAGATTCTCACTGCTTGTGAGAATTGTGTTCTACCTCAACAAAAATCTGTTGTGGCTTTACTTCTGCAAATCCTAGCTGGCTTGAGATGATGTATGATTGCCTGCCTCACAGTTCCAGACTGATTTATGAAATCATGTCTCCTGCTGCCTAGTACAGAGCAAACTAATTTAACAAAACCACCGTTACATTACTATTTTTCCTCAGTAAGCTTATTATATGTAGCCCTGTCACACAAAGTAATTAATGGGTAGTCTCAACTTTTCCCAGAAAAGCTTCAATGACTTTTATGGCAGAAGTCAATGATTTGGATGACAGAAAAAACCCACCAAAGTTACTTCATAATCACCATCACCATCATCTACTCATTCTGAGCTAGTCCTTCCCTAAAAGATGTTATCTTCATGCCTTCCCATATTGGAACAAGGAGATAGCTCAGTGAAGTTGCCCAAGAATCAGTGACTTGCCTTGGACATCACATGAACCCCAGTAGCATCTGACTTGCCTGGGACAATCATATATTTGCAGAGCCAGAGAAATATGGAGAGAGACAGGGAATACGGGACAATATGCTGAAAAAACAGAAGTCCTACTGTTAAGGTCTGCAAAAGCAGAAATTCCACTGTTAATACCTCTGTTGATTTCCTGGCTAGCCCATGATTGAATGATGCACCGTTGGTAACTCTTTAGCCAAAGGGGAAAAGGGACATGGTCAGAAGTCCCGCAGTTCTGCTCCATGAAAAGCTGTGCAGGTCAACAGCAATGATTCTATTTTTCAATATTAGATCTTTATTAGAATTATAATTATCAATAGCTTTCATATTCTACAAAATTAAATGCCACATCACAAAGCAGGCCACCACACTGTTTCATAGTTACATTTGTAAAATAATTGAGTCTTGAACTGAAATACCAATAAGCCAATTTTGATTCTGCACATGAACCAGGCTTTTCTGAGCACTTTTGGAAATAATGCTTGGCTGCTAGGAAGTAAAATGCAGCTTACTGAAGCTAAGTCTGCTCCTGCTTGCTGCTGTATTTTGCCTTCCAGATATCTGAAAACACTGAAGCATCATGCAAATGTTTTTAACAGAAGGAAAAAATGTTATTACACATATAGTGTTTAACTACATTTATTAGGATAGGAAGGATTTTCACTTACCTAGTTCTCATGAACTAAATGCGTTCCCTCTGTAATGAGTGGAGAATACTTGATCTGAAACCACTTATGGCATTCAAGGATAAGCATGTGGGCCTCTCTCACTGTATTTATAAATTGAAGCCACAAAACTTAAGCCATACTAAAGTTATACTAAAAGCTTAAAATAAAGATTAGACAGTTCAGCTTTGTATTTCAGACGAGTATAAAAGAGCGCTTATTTAGTGAGGGCAGGTCTTTTCACTTTACCTGTTATTCACCACATCTCCTACTTTTCTAAGCAAAATTTTATGCTTCCCATCAACCACTCAGGAATTCAAGCACTGTCATTTCAGAGTTAGGGTTCAGCCAAAGAATTTCTTTTTTTATCCCCTCATCTCATTATCTTACTCATCTGATATCACTCATTTTCAACAGCAACTTGCCCTTTCTCCTACTGGGAATAGAGAAATGTAACAGTTCCTGCTGTCCAGTAGAATTTGACAAAGACATTAACTTCAGTTCTGTAACACTAAGCAAGGACTGCCTTGCAAAGGCTTTTAAGAACTAACAAGAGGAGACTTCTTCACTTTTACTGTAATATACACACAACTTGTCCAGTCTCAAACAGGAAGTAGAAAGTGAAAGGTCATCTTGTCTGGAAAGTGAATGATTTATGTGGTGATATGATTCTATATTTTTGTGCTGAGTCAGTACTTTGTCTACAAATGGCCCTGATATTTAAAAAACCTTGCTGTAGGTAATTAAAATTTGTCTATTACCTTCAATGACACCCAGATTCAAAAAGCATATTGGGAAGCAGGAGGAGATATTCAAGTTCACATAGTAACCTTGAAGACTCAGATGGGAAGAATCAGTATATATGACCCAGATTACACAAGGTCTGCAATGAGTGCCAGGGTCAAACCATGAAGGGTATATTTCCAAAATGGTTGCTGTGAGATGTGACCTGGGAACAGAACAAAGCAGGCTCCCATTCGGGGATGGAGGGAAAAACACAACACTTTATTTATTACAAATCTAGAAAGGAACACATACCAAGCTAAAAATGAAAACCTTCCAGATACTTTCCTCCTCCCCCTCCCTTTTCTCCACAGATTCACCATCCCTCAAATTATCAACCCTCAAATCCATCAGGGAGAGAGGAGTCCCCCCTTGCCTCATAGGCCTCCCCCGGAAGCACAATTAAAACCTCCTGTGCTTCCGTGTCACCCATGGCTCCACCCAGAGAACATCGGCCCTCGTGACTTCTCTCCCTCCATATCCAGTGCTCTCACCACTGGACACGGGCCAGGACTGCTTTTAGGGCTCCCCGTTTAAAGATGCTCCACCCACTCCCAGAAGCAGCAGTCTCTCAACTTTGGGACACCAGTCCCCCCCAAATTTCACCCTCTGGGGCTGAGGGGCCTCATGAACAGAGATCTTCCTCTCAGTGGAGACAGAGGGCATCTCACACCCCGTTTAGCCGTCTCTGTTCACGCTGCTGCTTCACTCTTGACTCCCGGGTGTTGCTTCCCCCTAAATACAGTCTCTGGGTCACAGGGAAAAAACATGGGTCTGTCCATGGCTATGCAAGAAAGAGTCCAGCCCAAGGCCACTCCATCATCTCTTCCACCCAGGATTCTTCTCACCTCTTCCAGCTTTCCTCACGCTTGCCCATTTCATCTCTCATCTCTCTCTCCTCATTCTGATTCAGGAGGATTCAGTATTTGTAAGGTTTCCATTATTTTACAAAGGGGTTAAAATCTTCACTTCTGCCTGTCCAGGACTCCCACAGCTGCCGGGCACCTTCTCTCACCGCATCCCCCGCTTCTGGCCGGCTGAGCTGCCAGCACAGTCTCTGTCTCTCTCTCCGGGAGGGCTGCCCAGACATCTCAAGTCTCATCAACCCCTGCATGTTCTCCTCCACCTCTGCACCTTTTGGGGCTCCCGGCCTCCTCCCTGTCATGGCCTCCCCCCTCCCCCACCCAGACGCAGCTGGGCAGGGGAGAGGTCAGACCTCACTCACCAATGCCGGATTCCCAAAGAGGAAGTTCTCTGGGAATCTCCTGCTTTTAACCCCCGTCTGTTCTCAGAGGCATATCCAGATCCTCAATGGCCACATCCCATGCCAATTTTGAATTTGGCCACTGATTGGCCCGACTTAGACCTTTCCAGAAACACATTTCCGGGCCAAACCACGACAATCAGGGAAATAACTTGGTAGTAACTGAAGTTTTACTAACTGTGGTTGACCAGCCCATTATGATTCTGAGAAACATTTCTCTAGTCTCCTACACAGGACAGCTTTCTGAGATTATTAAACAAAATCTTATATTAGCTAGCTTGAATACTGCCAGTAGTGAAGCCCTGATATTCATTAATGAGGACTGTGTCCACATTCTTAGGACTGCACAATAAATTATTTCTTTTTAAATGAAAAATAAAACCTGAGTCCAATGAGATTCCAGTTCTCCGCCACCTGTTCTTTGTGGGAGCCATTAGAGGGAGGTCATGGATGAAGACTCTCTCCTACACCTAAATCTTAGATACTTTTTTTTCTCAGAAATATGCAAATAGAGCTTACACTACTTGCTGACAGGTTAAGGAAAGCAGGAAAAAACACAGGAAAAATAAAACACATTTTATTTAAAAAATACAATGTGAATACCATTGTAATAATTTTTTTTCACCTGTCTATGATCCCCCCCAAAAAGCAATGCACTTAACAAAATGCAATACAACAATAACTTGTGAAATGGGATCCAGGAACAGGTTTCTTCAGCATTTCTATGTAATCACATGTGCATGTACTTTCATGTCCTAGAAGTAAGTAGGCTTTCTTTCTTCCACTCCCAAGAAAACAAAATGGTCATCCAAAGCATTCCTAAATGTCCAAAGAATTGTATTATCCCCAGACTGTAAATCACAAGACAGTAAGCAGAAACCAAGTAGTGCCAACAATATAATGAGGAAATTAAATGCCCAAAATATTTTTCAAAGAAAGATGTCAAAAAGCTTAGTATTATTTAATTTCCAAACCATAGTTACCAAGAGTTTTAAATCATTTTTTTCATGCTTAGCTGTGAGCATCTGGTATTTTAAGGACCAAAAATGACCTGTATGTATGGCAACTTGCCTTGCTGCACCTTTTATGAGGATCAAAGTATTGGAAAGATTCTTTAAATGATGGAAAACCAGTTATGTGCAGGAAATTGGGAGCTCGGGTGAAGGAAGAAAAAAGTTTCAGAAGATGACCTATCAAGAGCTAGCTTTGAAATTCATGATGGTCATAGACCTAAAGTGCTTTATATGAAAGATACATTCAATTAAATAAAATCTTTGAAGGACACATTTGCCTACACTTGACAAGGCAGAAACTTTGATATTTA
The DNA here is from genome assembly GCF_036417665.1 of Passer domesticus. Classification (NCBI taxonomy): domain Eukaryota; kingdom Metazoa; phylum Chordata; class Aves; order Passeriformes; family Passeridae; genus Passer; species Passer domesticus. Next base: position 29,127,653 of record NC_087512.1, on the reverse strand, counting down.
AATAAATATCTCAATATCTAGTCATACATACAGAAGCCTGCATTCAATAATTTTTTATGCTATAATAATTAACTTCATTACATTTTTCCTGTGTTACAATATAGAAGATTGCCATCACACAATAAATACAAAAAATTTAATATCCCCTTCAATACATAGAACACAGAAGACTTGAGCTGTCAAATCTTCACAATAGAAGAAAAAAAGTCTTCTCCTGCTCTCTCTAGGTCTTCTCAATTTGCATATCTGTAACAGGAAGAATTATATGAAAAAATTATCCAATTACAAAATTATGAAGGCACAGAACACTTCATAGTTTTTCTCCCCTTTCCTAGAGTTTGAAGGTACCAAAAAGTTTCCTTCATTGACAGAATTAAAGATCTAAAAATAAATTAATTAAAAGATCATACAGGAAAATATCACAATTGGAGGAAATAAAAGTGGTAGTTCAAACTTACTGTTGGGAAGTGCTCTTTAGCATATACAGTGAGATTTCTGTTGCTTAGGTCCCCCTTTCTTTCAAAACCTTTCAAAATTCTTTCAGATACATTTAGTGCTCCCTCTGTTAGTATTCCCAGTGGCATATCTCCAGGCCCTAACTCTTTGGCTTGGAGATCAACATCTGCAGGACCAGCAGGCTTACCTGTAAGTTTACTGTAGTAAAGTGTAGCAGGGAGGGATTTGGGATGCAATTAATGCAAGTGCTTTAGGAGTCAGCAAGAAAGGGAGAGAAATACCTCAAGAATTTCACCCTCCTGTTCCACACATAGGATGTTCCATGGATTTGAGATATTTGGTCATATATTTTCTTGTTTTGTTGAGACAGAATCGCACAGTTTGAGACCTGTTCAAGCGGCTGTGACAGGTTCCTCTCCCCTCCCTCACTGCCATCACTACCCTTACAGACATACATGAACAACTCTTTCTATAGCAAAAGGGCAAGCTGGAAAAAGCAACTGGTTTGGGTTTTATATATCTCCACATCACATTTTCCTTTGTATATCTTTACTTTTTATTTTAAAAACCAGATTCATTATTTGATGTAACAAACAGTACACAATGAGTTATGATGGTGAGTTTGTAAGGCACAGAATGGGAGGCTGTATTATCTCTTGAATGCTCTGTCTATTGAAACAAGAGGCTAAATAAACCAGCCTTGAATCAATGCTCCAGTGACCAGGGATGGTTTATGCCGTGTAAAATTTGCTACTAATTTTTTCTTTGTCATATATACTTACATTTCAGCTCTTGGTCTTCAAAAGAAGCATCTCTGCAGTTGTGTGTATCCTCATCTTTTGACAGCTCTGTAAGTAAAGGACATACATACACACAGCAGTGAGCGCAGCTTAAACTTTTCCTATAGTGATAAATCTGTGTTAGAAACTGCCACCTCAGTCCACTCAGGATCTAGAGTGACTTGAATGCAGAGCAAGGGATGAGATTCACACCAATCTGTGTCTGTTTGGGTAAGTATTCTCAAGAGAGTTTTTCTTAGGAAAATGCCAATGGCCAGCATGAACTAATTTTCACACAGCAATTTAATTTGTGGTGGTCTCCAAATACCCATACCACAAATTGAAAATAAGTCAGTCAGTAACCATCTTGAGAGGCAGAGAAAGGATTTTAATATCTCCTGTCCTGCTGTAAATATTAAGTCTCTTTGCTCTTTTCTTCATTTTCTTCAATACCACCTGTCATCATGGTACTGGCCTTCCACTGAGCTTTGCTCATAGCAAATATCATCAATATCACAACATAGAAACAAAAGCTTCCCTGAGTTTCTCTCAATGGGGCCAAACTCTCTGTCATTAATGTTGTGACAAAGACCCTCAAATGCATGCTATGATACTGGAGAAAACAGACGAATGTGACAGCACAGTTCAAATTGCAGCAAAAAGTGTGCACATCAGGATGTGATGCATTCTGAGGTATTATTTCCAGGGAGCCTGTCCCATCCTATTGCAGGCTTTCCAAAACACAGCATACTGCTCTGTCCCTTTCTTGTTCATATCAGGAGTGCATCAGTTCCTGGAACAAGTATACTTTTTCTTTCACATTTTTCTTTCAAAACGATGACACAGTCATGAAAAGCCATTCTTCAATTGTAATTTACAGTTGTTATGTAAATGAAATGTAGAAAGCAAAATCAAAATGTAATTTAAATATCCATTTGGTTGTCACCATTATGGAGTTAACTCTCAAGCAAGTATTTCCACAAGAATCACACTCTGCTTTAAATCACACTAGATTTATGTCATAAGTACATACCTGCTATTGATGGACTTGCCACAGGTGTTCTGTTGCCCATATTTGCTCTAGCTGAAAGAAAACAAAACAAAACAAATTTTAAAAACTATCCAAAATACTTGATTTAGATCTAGTGAGGAACTTAAATACATTGGTGGGAGGGGCACACATTACATAGTGTAATAATTTGTTCTCAAAACACTAAACTTCTTCAAAAACTTTAAAACAAATTTTTCAGTGCTCCCAGTCTCTTGGTTTCCTTTCCAACTCCCTTTTTTTGTTTCTAAGCCAGAACTCCATTGATACTATGCACTAACATCACTGGAAAATACTTGTTCAAATGGTTTCCCATTGCATCTCTTCACCCAGAAATTGAACATAGCAGAAAACAGGGAACAGAACAGGGATCATCTTCCCAGTGCTTTTTGAAGGGAAAAATGCTCACATTCTGGGAAGATTCTGTTCTGAAAAAATCACTTGTCCAGTAACCCAGGACAGCTTAGGGTTTAAGACAAAAACCTATTGTCACTAGTTTAGCTTTTGAATCAACTCGTAGTTTATCAAACACACACACTCACAAGTGTATGTGTGTATATATAGACAGATATGAAAGCTAATGCAATGTGCATTACCACATACACACACAAACAATAAATATTAGTCAGGCAACCTGGGAAACTTCTGACCTTCAATGAAATCCCCAGCGGGATTCTTTTGAGCAGTCAAGGATTTTGCTGTCCCTTCTTCCACTTTCATGTTCTCCTCCTATTCCTATTATGTTCTTAGGGTAAGTATATTCTTATACTTGCAGGATTTTCTACAGTCCTCTTGTAGCCTGTTAGAATCACCTGGAAGCCTGTTAAGCTTATGAATACCTCTCTCAGGATGTTTCCATAGCTGCCCCCCTCCCCTAACCAAACTATGAAAGAAAAGTAAATTAACAGTACTTCTTTCAATTTAAGTTACAAGTTTAAAACCTTTTTTTTTTCTTTATTTTGGGTGCTAGCTATAGTCTTTTCATACACAGACCACCTACAAATTATTTCTTCAAGTTTTTCTTTTGTTAGCTAGCAAGTGAAAACAAATTATTGCCAATGCTTTAGCTTTTGAAGATACTGTGATACTGAAAATGTCCAATCTTAATTCAGGAAGTGAACTTAGAAAGCTCAAAACTTAGTAAGGAAATCAATGAAATATTCACTTAAAAAAACAGATGCTCTCATAGTTCAGTGAAATTTTTCAGAAAATGCAGAAAAAGAACCACTAAAAAACCTCTAGTATCCTGTCTGCTACCAGCATTCTGGTTCCCAGTCAAAAGGAAGGAAACAGTACAGGAACCTCCTATTTCCAGTAGGTAAAAAATAAGCGCTTTGAGGTTGCAATAGGTTAGACACTAATTTTACTACTTACATCCTTACCTATAAGAAAGATTAACAGACATACATGAGTAAGTGGGGTTTGTGAGGGGCTGACAACCTATTTCACTTTGACAACTTGCTAGTATCTACTCAAGTCCAGCAAAGAAATAGAAATAAACAATGTGGTAAAAAACCACATTCCACTCAGCGAGGATGAATTAACAAAGCAGATTGATAATAACTCTAAAATACTCTAAAATAAATAATTTGCATACCTTTTCTTATGCAGAGCAGAAATAGAAGCACTGATCCAACAAAAGCAGTAGCAATGAGAGTTGCTCCAACAAAACGTCTGCTCTCAGTCTGGAGAATGCCATCAGTTGAATCTTCAAGAAAAACAGGTGGGGGATAAGACATGACATAAGATCCTCCCTTTGTATTTAATTTTAATTGTATTATTTTTGCTATGAGCAATTAAGGCATGATAACAACATTAATAGATTGTGTCTAAGGTCAGGTGTTAATGGTACACATAACACTTTTTTAAAAGAAGGCGGGGGGAATATAGAACATATTAATATTTGTCTTTGTTCTCTGCATTCCCTGTAATAGTGCCTTTGACCCCATCAGAATTCTGCTTGTTAAAGTGTTACATCTGGCTTAGTTTCCCATCAGGATTACAGGAAAAAGGTAATTGAGGAAGAGGACAGAGTCCCTTTCACCTGGTAATGATCGCTCTAAATGCAAAGGGCAAGTGGTCTCCTTGAATCCCAGATATTTTTCTTATTAAAATCAATAAGAATTGAAATTTCCCATTGAAATTTCTCATTCCCATTCTTTCAACTGCCCATTGAAAGAATTACTTGGTTTTCTCACTCTAAACCTGCCTGTTTCAAATCCTTGTCATGTCCAAAAAGTGTGACTGCACAGTGTTTCTAAAAGTAGGTGGTGAACTGAACCAGGGAAATGAGTTCACTAAGTAACAGTCTGACAAAGAGAAATATTATTTTTGAGTTGGATCAGGTCTCCAGTCTGGTTGAAAACACATCAGGCTACAATGCAGAAAAGAATAATTAAAAGCAAAAGCAGCAGAGGAGCTGCCCAGTTAAAAGGTTTAATTAGGAATTGCATTGTCCATTTATGAGTTTTCCTTAAATTCCAACTTTATGAGGAAAAAAAATCTGTGTAAAATTACTGAAATTTAAATATGCTCAGAGCAAAGGCTGTAGTGGCAGGAAAAGACCATATTGTTCAAGTTTATGTGACAGTGATCGTCAACAAACTAAAATATTCTTGGAAGAAGGAAGGATTTAATTTCCAGATGCTGAGTTGCATGTCTTCCAAACAATGGAACTTTTTAAACATTTAGACTCAATATCCACATACCTGCAGGTCACACAAAATTCCTGTCTTTAAATTCTGACCATACATGCATAATGAACATGTTACTATGGTGAAAGTATACATTAATAACAAAACTTAATGACACAGGTATGTCTTTCTAGCCTCTTCAAAATTTGGAAAGAGAAACAAATCACAGCTGATTTGACTGGGACAAAATTACATTTGCACCTTGAAGTGTATTACCATAAATGAAATTTAGAAATGTTACCTGCTATGTGTAAAACGGCAGTTGTATTTTCTTGCAGCTCTTTATTCCAGAATGTACAGTAAAAAATCTCATCAATTCCACTTTTGATCGTAAGGGTACTTGTCACAAGGTACAGCTGGTCACTTGCAGTTTCAAACCTTGTGTTTGCCTTATAAGTCAAATCTTCATAGTTTCTATTTTGCCATATCACTACAGCTTCTGGGTATCCTTCTGACTGACATGTCAACCTCCATTCATTGTGTCCTGTGCTCACAACACCTTGGTTTATAATTCTGTAAGGAGCTAAACAATTGGGAAAAAAAATCATTACCAATAGGATGCTAGAAGAACAGCCTGTATTAAAGGAAAACACCTTTTCTTTTTCCCTAGCCCCCAGGGTCAAGTTTCAGCTGGGACTTTAACAGGAAAAGTAAGTAACACTATTGAGTCTGTAAGTGGAGGTACAGGATTTATTACATTTTGATGTGGTTTAGAAGGCTTACTAGGCTTTAAGGTCTTTGTACTCTCTACATGATTTTGCAACCTGATTTCTTGCATGTCATAGGGGATTTAAAGGACAGAACACAGATTCAACCTAAACAGAAGTGCCAAGTTACACAGCTGCACAAGTACCATTGGGCAGCTCCTGCCTCCAATACAGTTTCTTTAACTGCTAATCCAGATATATCTTACTTCAGGGTCTCCTCTGAAATCTAATAAGACTATCAGAGTATATATCTCTGGTAGTAGCACACGCACCCTTAACTTTCAGATGGATTGTCTTGTAGTCAGCTCCCCCATAGGCAATAACACAGCGGTAAACCCCTGCATCTCTGAGCTTCACATCAGTGATCTGAAGGAGAGACCGTCCCAAGTTCAGGTTCTCTTTCAACAATTTTATTCTTCCCTTAAAGTCAATATGCTGATTTTTTAAGTCTTCCTTTCCTTTGTGAAGTACATAAACCTGCTTCAACCCATCTTTCTTTTCCCAGCTGACACTTAAATCTCTAAACTCTAATTTCCCATTCACTGGAAATGTGCATTCCATGGTGACATTGTTCCCACGTTCCACAATGCAGAGTGACTGAGGAGCTTCAACAGTGAATAAAGCTGAAAAACAAAATTTGGAAGAAAACTCAGTTTTTAAATAATACACCTAATCTTTGAAGTAAGATTTTGAAGTCGTGTCTTACCATATCCATAGAAAATTTTAAGGACCAAAGTATCTGCTCTGTTCTGAAAAGTTAATGTATGTTGTTGTCCAAGTGTGTGACAAAACACAAGACCTCTGCTGTAAACACACACAATGGGCACTCCTATCTGCAGACACCTGCTTTGTGCACACACACAGTGTGATGCTGTATTAAAAACAGTGAAGTGTATATGCACCGCCCCTCAGCTGCTGCTTTGAGAAAACACTGCCATGGTAACAGGCAAGAGTTCGTACCTCCAATGGGCATGTTCTGTTTGTATAAGTGCCAGTTGTTTTTTACCCACTATGTTAAAGAATACACAACATTTCTCAGGTTTGATAGAGCCTAGAAAACCTTTGATGTAATGTAGTGGTACCTCATTTGAAATAGTGCCTCTGCTGGAACACTGACAGGGATTTTAACCTGACCCCTTATCAAAATACATGCATCTAGTTTAATGTAAAGCTATGCTTAGACCTTTTCACTTAAAACATTAAGGGGAAAAAACCTCAAATGCTAGCAGCTGAAGGAAAACTGGAGAAATTAACATTTCTGTGCTTAGACATGGAAGGAAAACATACTAAAACAGTTATACTGCTTTTTACAATTCTTACCATTTAGGAAATGACAGTAGAATAAAAATGCATAAAAAAACAAAAGTCTTCCCATTATGTAGATGGAACCTAAAATGATAAAAAAATAGGCAAGTATAAATACATACTCATTTTCTGAGCTCCACTGTCAAATACACTTTATAATCAATCCACATAGAGAACTAGACAGGAGACACTGAATTCCACCCTATTTAAAAACAGGATGAAACTGCACCCAGTAGATAATCAGGCAGAAATCTTCCTGTACGGGTGGGTCCAGGAAAAACATCTTACTTAATTTGCTTTAAATATCTGTTCTTGACTATGGCTAAATAGATGCTTTATCATTATCTGTTGATTAGTGAATAAGTACTCACAAATTCCCAGTTGTACCCCTAACTATAGCAGGGAATGTTGCTCCCATCAGGAGAATGAAAGAATATTCTATACTGTCAGTGCAGGAAATAGAACTTGGTTCTTCCCCACCTGTTTGCTTTTTATTTTAACACACTGTGAATACACCCTGCTTTTTTGCCCTGGTCCCACAGTACATACCAGAAGGCTCACAAAGTTACACATATTGTGAAAACAATTAATGCAGTAGTTCATCTCATAACATGTGTTTACGTAATAACAACTATGAATCAATGCTTCACACAATAGTGCCTTTGTAAAACAGTGACAAAGCCAGTCAATCTACAAGCAGAATCTATTGCCTTGAATTTCTGCTGCTTTACCTCTGAATACAAAAGTAATTTCACTTTTCTGTCAGAAGTTTTTCCCCTCTTTACTGGCATAGGTTTTATAGTCCTACACAACATTTTAACATTTTAAAATGCTTATTAATATCAACACATACATTTAATCTTCACACACCCACTGCTTTTGGTAAGTCTGTATTTTAAGTCATAAATACAGAAAATGGTATATTTTCTTGCTAAATAAAGTTCTAATTTTGACCCCACAAAAATCCACCAAAATAAGGAAGCCTTGCCTGTAGTTGTTTTCTAGTGGTACCTTCAGAATCTGCATAAGAAATTAGACAACTGTAATGCCCATGACACTTCCTAATTGATGAAGTTCTATCTTGACTGCCATCCTTCACAATTTTTGTTTCATCCTTCTTTCTCTGATTGTCAACTTTAAGATGATAATGACAAAACAATTTTGTCTTGAATTCATAAGACACATGTGCCCTTATAGTGCTATGGCTTAAAGGAACTAGACTCCTTCTAACAATTTGATTCAAGCTACTTCCTTTCCTCAGATTGCTGCTGCCTGATCCCAACAGCCAATTTGCAGCAAGCAATGCATATGGAGAAAGAAAGGCAATCCACTACTTTGTTAACAATGTAAGCATAGTCTGAAAACAGGTGCAGGAAAAATACAAAGAAAATTCTCAGGGGGCAAGATCTGATTAATTGATAAATCCTAGGCTTCATAAAGTGGTTAGGTACCAGTCTTATTCCTTAGCCATAAGTGATGTCCTTGAAAGCACTAGAAAATTGCAGGCCAGTCCTGTGGGTTCCCAAGAGCTTCTCTGAACACGTATGCATAGGAATGGCTCTGTCATGATTCCCCTACTAGAGTAACAAGCACACCAGACCACCAATTAAGCTCCAAAGTAACACTTCTCAAACAAGATAGAGGTATACCCATCACACAAATGTGCCATAATCACCCTTATTCTGGAGACAAGCCTACACAGGGACTGACTGGGTGTTGTGCACTCCCCCATCAGAATGACCAGAGTTGCAGCACACTCAAAATCCTTTCTTCTTTTTTTTTTTTTTTTTTTTTAAGTAGAGGCTGTAGACTGCTTGTAACAAAGCAGACTGCTTGGACTAGTACACTGCTTGGAACAAACAGTATGTGCACTACAGTCAGGATACTGAAAGAGACCCATATTCCTGCCTGCAACCCCTATCCACCTTTTTGACTGTAATCCTGCTCTCATTAACTCCTGGAAGACAGATGACAACAAGTTAGCTTTTATAGTCCTAAGACCCATGCTTATGTCCTGCAATTGCTGAAACTTATTAGTATGCTTTCTCCCACTGTAGAGGAAAACAAGCTTTACAATACACAAAATAAGTATGACTATTACTTACAAATTTCCTCAAGACTGAGAAGATTTGCTGCTGTATTCAATTTTTCACTTTCAAAGGGAAGAAAATGTAGGTCCAGGTCAAATCCAGGTGCACATGCAAAAAGAAAACCACTGAAATAAGCATTATAGAACCTTCTTCTGTTTCACCCGAGCAGAAGAATCCTCCAGATCAGTTTGAGACCTTGACATCAATCAAAGTCCTTCCCTAAAGCTATCTGCTTGCTGTTCTTCTTACAGAACCTACTAAAATGCCCTTTCTGTCCTCCTGCCACCTTCCAACATCTGTGGCAAATAGTTTTTTAAAAGCAAAGTATATTCTGAAGTGTGCAATTGCTCCTCAGTACTGCTGCTGCGCGTTTCTGCCACAATCAAATGAAAAAGACAGGAAAAACCAGAACTATTTGTCAAAGGACTTCATGTGACAACTTAAATGTTAATGTAACTACACCTACTTCTTTAGGAAACTTCCCCATTATTGGAAAGTTCCCCAGCAGGGAAAATTCTGTATTGCTAACAGTGGTTCACTGTAACCAAACACATAAATGCTGCAAAAATTAGAACATAAAATGCCATGGGCATTTTAAGAAACACATAATCCAGTCAAAACTATGTGTGAGCACCAGTCCTTGGAACACCAATTGCAAGTGGTCATCCATTTACACAAACTCAGGGTCCCTAGATTATTAATCTCAAGACATGCCAAAAAGCTGCTAACAACAACCAGAACTTTCTACACAATTTTCTCATGTCTGTAAAGGTCATAGGAATAGAAATAATGTAGGAATAACAGGAAAAGCATTTCCTAACCTCCTCTTGTAAAGGTATTGTCTTCCCAAGATTTGGACACAGTGAAGGCCCCTTGGCTTGCTACTGTGTAGCGAAAAAAGAGTTCTTAATCCTATGTACTATGTTAGCAAAAAATAGAGAGCACTGTCTTTTTCATTTTCTTGATTCTAGAAGTCCTTTAAAGAACAGAACCCCCCTCCCCCCTCAAGTGTTAGAAGCAAAAGGATGTACTCACATTAACTTGTAGACTGTAGATGGAGAACTGAGTCAACAACACAAAATACAGCTCTAAACATATGTTTCAGGGTAAATTAATTCTCCTAAATTGTCTTTACATACACCAGAAAAGGGTTGAAATTCTCAGAGGACTTAAAATACTGTAAAATGAGCACTCTAAAAATTTCTGTTTTCTTCTTTCCACTTGACAGCCTGCTGACAGTACCTGTCATGGAAGAAAAACCACGTAATGTACAAACTGATTAAGGTTAATGTCTTTACTTGAGGTGTGAGATGAATGTGGAAACCGTGGTATATAAAATAGCTGAATGTAACATTTAGGTTGTAACAACCTGAAACTACCTTAGGAGATTGAGGGGGTGGATATTCGCAGTAGGTGAGACTGATAAATGTAAATTTCCACTGTTTTTTTTTACTTCTCTTAAAAATAGGCTAAATTCTATTGTCTCAGTAAAAAAAAAGGTGGAACAGAAGAAAACTGATACAGATTTATAAAATGCTGTGAGATCAGAGAAGCCACCTTTCAATGTAGTGACCTTTCAATGTCAGGAAATTGGTTTCTGCTTTTTCATTGCTTACCTTGAGGTCACAGGGTTGCAATTTTTTATGTAAATTTTTAGCAGCAAATAAAAGACCAGTACAGGTGGCATTTTGTTTTGTTGAGTTTCTTTTTGTTCTTGTTTAATTTTGTTGTTTATATACACATACTCATATATATATATATATATATATACACATATACAGGCACATAAGCACACTTTACTGCACAGTTCTATAATGCAGTGGTGGAGTTTGAGTTTTGGCGTTTTTTCACCTGTTTTGCAACAAACTTCCCAGACACCTATCTCAGCCGTGCCTGCCTTGGGGCATTCCCAAGCAAACCTCAGGGCGGGATGAGGTCGGTGCAGCACCGGGACGGGCCCCGGCCGCCGGCAGCCCCGCGCCCCTCAGAGCTGCCGTCCGGCTCCTCCCTGCCCGCCGGCTCCTCCCTGCCTGGGGCTCTCTCCGCGGCCCCGGAGCTGTGCGGAGCGTCTCCCACCCCACCTCGGCCGGGCCCCGGCGGCCTCGGGTGTGTTCCGGCCCCGGCCCCGGCCCCGGCCCCGGCCCCGGCCCCGGCCTCGGCCCCGGCCCCGGCCCCGGCCCCGGCCCCGGCCCCGGCCCCGGCCTCGGCCCCGGCCCCGGCCCCCCCGCTGCGGCCGTGGCACTGCCGGGAACTGCTCCCGGCCACGACCCTTCGCGGAAACCCGTACCGAAACCCCCAGAGCCGTGCTCCTACGCCTCACGGTTCCCAGCGCTTCAGCCGTGGCGGAACAGGGAGTTCTCCAGGCAGCTTCTCTGTTCCTGAGAGCCTTGAGCTCTAGAAAACAAAACCAAAAGCAGCATCAGTACCCCTCCCTCACCCTGCTTCCCTTGCCTTTTCCTTATCCTTTCTTTTTCAACATGGTGAGATCATTTTATTCACTTTCTAAACGGATGGCTTGCATGACTGATGTGTACTCATGCAGAGGATGACTGTTGTCAAAGGACTGGAAATTACAGTCATCCAGGATAGCCATAAATTCCGGGAGCTATGTCCTGCTTCTCCAGAGACAAAGAAGCAATTTATTTAAATAGCTCTGCTCCCTGCCGCTTAAAGAGCCTTCTGGGAAACAAACCTCCAATTTAACAACATGCTAATATGATCTGGACGTACGATGTTGTGCATAATTTTTTTGCTGCAATAATGTTTCTTATGTTATGAAACATAAACCTAACAAGATCTCAGCTGTAACTCTTCTGTGAGAGAGCAACCCCGAAATAAGGATATTAGTCAAGATATTACCAACGAACCAAACAGCGGTTGTGAGAGCGGTTTACTAATGAGTGTATCTACAGGGTAAAATATAAATCAAATACAAAATTCTGATCCCTGATAGCATACGTGTCTCAGAGGTGTATACTGAAGGAGGGGAAGGACACCCAGACCCTTGTGCTCTCTATGCTCTAAGCATCAGGTACTGCCACCTGCAGTATGAAGTTAATGGTTTTGTTAATGCCATAAGCCAGCAGGTGTCAGAAAAACCACAGGAATCCCTACCTAGAAGCCATCGGGATTTCTGTTGATAAAGCACATTGATGTGGAGGTGTTTAACAGCAATCAGTTTAATTGCGTTCAAATCTTCCAAAAACATACAACATGAGTCCCTCAGAAAGAAGGATGTAGATATTAGGATATGCAGTAAAAACTTTGCACACCCCTCACATGTACGTCCAGACAGACAAAGACTGCTGTCCCTGCTGCTTCCAGGCCCTTCCACAGGGGATATGAGCCCAACAGAGACACATCTCCACAAGCACAGAGAAGCACAGAGGTCTCAAGGCAGGTAGGAGTCCAAATAAAGGACTTAGAGGAAGCTCATATTTTAATAAGCTTCAAATTGTTTAGCAATAAACACGACATTTGTAAATGGACACAGCTATGTGGTGTACATGAGGTACAAAACAGCCATGAAACCAGACAAAATAATGATAAGCCAAGCTGTGAAGTTCCTTTACAGTAAGAACAAAAAATTACTACAGAAACATTCCAGAATGAAGTGGAAGCTTCTAGTTTATGACAAATACTTTAAGTTAACTAAGAAGACCAGATAACATAGGGACTTCCCCTACAGCAATCAAAAAATGCTGTGTCAAAACTACAGGCTTGTTGTAGTTCTGTGTAGCTGCTAGGATTTTTCTTCACACAACTCCTATTTTAAAAAGTCAAACAGTAAAACAAAAGCCCAGGTAAAAATCTACAAGGTTGCAATCATCTTTCTTCAGTAATGTAAAATATTAGCAATCTGCATAGTTTTGCTGAACATTCATTCCTAAAATATTTTTTAAAAAATTACTGTCACAAGTTAAATAATTAGTTATTATAGGGTTAAAATGTCTTACAGACATCTATGTTTACCATCAGTAAACTTCTAGCATACTTAAGTAAATATACTGTGGTAAAACAAGGAAATTGGCTTGTAAAATGCTACAAATTCAGGACATTTATCTTAAATTTATTTCTTCAGTTTCTTTCAAACTAACTATTTTGATTGATAGATTTTGGAATTCAATTTTGTAGAGTCTTTCAAGTTCAATGAAATCAGTCAGGCAGATTGATAGAGATATAGTCTACTTTTCAGATACTAGTTCTGCAGGCTGTGTCTAGCATGATATATTTCCTTCTCAATCTGGATTATATAATTGAAGAGAATAATGATTTGTTTAACATCCAAGTCATTATAGTAAAATTAAACTGATGCATCCAAGTGCACTACATATAATGAAAAGAGGAAGAACATTTGCTTTCTTTCAAATATTTCTTCTGGTTCTAATTCTCTGTTCCTCTTTCTTCCTCATCTTGTAAAAATCGCAAATAAATTACATAATAAATATCTGCATTGGCACAAATTATAACTATTTCAATTTTTTGTTGACTCTTTTTTTCTGTTGGGTATCACAGTCAACATTTCCAAGGTTCAATCATTTTTGGACCAGCTGTTTGTGGAGAAAATACACCCTGTAATTTAAATATTATTTTTTTAAATATGACAAGAACAAAGGAGACATGACTGCCTATCTAATGGATGCCAGATTTGTGTTACTATGAAATGTCTTTATGACTTTGTGTCAGTCTTTTGTAACGGCAAAAATACCTGTTGCTTTCTGGACTAGAGAAATACTGCCTACCTTCAGAAATGCTCACAATCTAGCAGCACCATGCAACAGAGCATGCTGTCTGATTTTTTGCTGTGGTCCCCATACCATGACCTGACAGACTGGGAATTGGAACAGGAGAGGCTATATCCCCCACGTGGTGCTATGATTATTTACAGCATCAGTGGAATCACATAATTCACTTCATGTCCGGAGCCGCAAAGTGGTACCAACAAAGAGAGGCAAGAGCTGCAGCCCCTGCTGCAGGTGGGCTTCTGCCAGTCTGTGAAGTCTGATGTAGCTCAAACCAGCCTCCCTTCCACAGGCAAGAGTCACAGTGGCTTCTTATGCCCTATGGAAACTAGTGTCCATTCTCTATGCTACTTCTTAAGCCCTAGATCCTTTCTTCAGAAACCTGTACTGTTTTTCTAGCAATAAGTCACAGTTCTGCCCCTCCACCTCTGCCTTATCTGTTCCTGTGTTATTAAAATCTGCTGCCCCATTGTGCTAACCCCTCCACAGAAAGCAGATCTCTGTAACTCAGAGGTTTGCCAGAGCTGCACTACAGACGTCTACTGCGCTCTGAAACTCCTTTCTCCTCAAGGAACGATTTGCACAGACCAGAATGGTTTACTTGGTTACAAGGGGCTCAGTGGGTGAAGATGGATGGTATCTTTGGTAACGTGCTTTGAAAGAACATTAAAGTGTCACAAATTTATCAGTGAGACACCCATCAGTCACCGTTTTCTCTGAAGTCTAGTTAAATACCTGCCAGTGGCTGCCAGTGCAGTAGTGCCATCTTGCGTGGAGCTGGAGTATATCAATAAATTTCTGCCCTGGATCTCTGCTGCATCAGAGATCCAGGGGAGAAATTAAATACTTGTTGAATACATCAAAAAGTCACAGACATTTTCAAAATATCACAGTAGTTCAAGTTCTTTATTTCAAGTTTTTTACTTCAAGTAAAAACACTAAGCAAGTTTCCACAAGAGAAAAATAATTTATTTCTTACTTTTTTCTCATTTTTGCTCTACCAGTAACAAAAAAAAAAAAAAAAAAAAAAAAAAAAAAAAAAAAAAAAAAAAAAAAAGGGAAAACAGCTGGCTTCTTCGTGGTTTTTTGGGTTTGTGGGTTTGTTTGGTTTGGGTTTTTTTTGTTTGTTTTTAAAGAAAACTATTTTAAAAATGCCTGAATTTAGAAACTAAGTATTGTCAAGAACAGCATTTGCAGTTCAAGATATCAGCAAATTGAAGGAGTAGACTGTTTCTGGAAAAAATATTAATTCTTGCAGTAAGACAAGATGAGCACTTGCACTATGAGGTGGTGTTTGAAGTGCCGTGTATCCTCACAGACTCAAGCTGGAAAACTGAATGAGATACTCTTTAGTGCCAAAAGAATTCTGGATATTAGAGCATGCTCTTAATATTATCAGGGCTGTAGATTTGATCCCCGTATGGACCATTAACTTAGGAGTGGAACTTGATGATCCTTGTGGGCCTCTTTCAACTCAGAATATTCTGTGATTTTGTAATTCTAGCACTTATTTGTATCACTGTTGTAAAGACCAACTGACAGAGCATAATTTCTGACTCAGTATTTTTAAGTATGAAAATTTAGTTTCTTTCAAAGCCAGCCTGTCGTTATGGGTGACGATGTCATGAAAACATTCTGGCACATGATAAAAGGCAGAACAAGATAAGAACAAGATAAGATTAAGCAACAAAGGCATTTTAATTCCTTGTTCCTTACATGCATTGCCTACATGCATCACCCCCGAGTGGTGAGCCAACCAGGGCCTGTGCATCTGTTCATATGAGATGGGTTTCTTCAGATTTCTCGGGATAGTTTCTGTGGCCGAAGAGGGGGCGATGGGGAGGGGAAGAAGAGGGAGCGGGAGCCAGGACAGACGGCTCCCGGGGCGCTCTCCTCTTCCTCGCCCGGTTCCCCCGGCTTGCCGGCATCCCCCGTCTCGTGTCTTCTGCGCTGCAGGGCGCGATGGGGCTCGTCTTCTCGAAGGCCATGAAGGACAGCCTGAAAGGGCAGCAGGAGTTTATGCGGCTCCCGGTAGCAGCGAGGCCGGCGGCGGTGCGGGGGAAGCCCTGCCGGGGCGCGCTGCCTGCGCACGGCCGCACTGGCAGCCTCCCCCGCTGAGCTCCGCTGTCCTCCCGGGCTTAAAGGTGCTCCCTTTACGTGCTCCGCCAGTTCCTGTGTGCTTACCTTGTGCAGCAGGTTCAGGTGTGTAAAGCGCCTGTTCTCTGTGTCAAAGGACAGCCTCGACAGTCTGCCTTAACAAATTGTAGAAGTGGAACCCGTCATTAAAGTAGCCAGACCCTAAAAGCAGTTTTGGAAACCTACTTTGAAAAGTACATCTATGCTGAAGCTGAGCTGTCTTACTGCACTGTAACACTGCAGTGGTAAGAAGCATGTATATGCTAAAGTGAAGTTTTCGTGTTGTTTTTTGGTGGTTTTTTTGTTTTTTTTTTAAAGAAAGTCATAATGGAGTTGCTAAAACATGGATCTTATACTTTTAAAATATATGAGTTAAATATGTTTCAACTCTTCCACTATTAAAAAATCTTTTAAACAGTTCTTTCTTTAAGTTCAATCAGGTAACTGCAGCTGAATTTTTCTAGAAACCTCAGGCTAGGGCATGGGGATGTTTTATTCCCTCTCATAAAAATAAGAAAATAACAGCAGAGAAAAAGGAAAACCAGTTTGATTAGGTTTCAGAAAGTTGTGCTCAACAGAGCTACAGTATAGCACTGTCTGATTTGTTGTTGAATATCTTGTAACTTACTCGCAATATTTATATGCCAAGTGCTGGAATGCAATCTGAAGGATTTAGCTGCAGTTTGTTCCTTTAGTTTTGCATTTAAATTGAACACAGGTAACATTTTTAGAATGTTTAAAGTAGTGACGGATGAGCTTCCAATTTACTAAATTGCCAGTAGATGGCATATTCTAATTTATAAAGCAGTGTGCTGTAGTAGGTTTTGTAGGATCACAAGTAAACTCTGAAGGTGGCCTTGGAAATGTGTCTCAGAAGAAGAAAGATAGCATAAGAAAAGACTATATAATAAAACAGTGGATAACTCTTAAGTGTTCAAAGAAGAGCAACCTTTTGAATAACTTGTAGACATTTTCTGTCTCTGCTGTGTTACATGTTTCTTAGATGAAACCACAAGTTTTGTGTACCATATTTTTTTTCCTCCTGCAGAGAGATGCTCCTCCCACCCCCAAGGGTTTTGGAAATCCAAATAACAGGAAGGTTTTCAGTTTGACAGATTGATACTGAAATTACAGTGGAAGCTTGCTTCACAAACTGCTCTCTGTTGGGTAAACAAAGTTGAGGAAAGGCTTGAATTCAAGCTAACATTTGTAGAGGTAGCTGCAGACCGCGAATGCCAGTCTTTGGCTTGGCTAGTTCTAGCTCAAATGCTCAGGCATTTATAAAAAACAAACTTTGAAGGCAGTTACAAAAATGCCCTTTCAAAATTACATAAAAATTTTTTGCAAGTTGTTCTTTAGGAACTTCCCCTTCGCTGTATTTCTCCTTTTTTGACAAGAGTTGGCCTGCATTGTATTTCTTCTTTTTAACAATAGTTGTGGTGAGAATAGTATGTTTCTTCCTAGCACTACAAACACCTGATCATATCTGTTTCCTACTGGGTTTGCAGACGCACCTGCCATGTTAGAAAACCCCCATCTTTTGAAAACACATGACGTGTACAGTTGAATCACGTGTAAAATACTCAGTGGGGGCAGGGAATATGGGGATGGAAGAATATAGCCCTGCTTCAAACTTGGGGAGAGTGTAGGGAAGAGGGAAGATTGCCATTTGTCTTTTCTATATGTGACTAAAACCTATGACATGGAGTATAGTACTAGACTTTCAAGGTATTTGTAGAAAATTATATAGCCTGATTTATTTGCTTTAGACAAAATTGTAACTAGAAATGCTTGGAGAAGTTAGGTCATGCTAGGACCAGAATGAAATAGCTTAACTTAAAGCATATATATATTCTTATGGTGAAATACTGGAACTTGGATGCTATCAGTTCACCCATCTTACCCTGAAAACCATTATATTTATTAATAAAATAGAAGCTTACACTTGAATAAATATGATGTACTTAGTATAAGATATTAAAAAATAGTGATTTGTTTTAAATGGTAATCAACCCCAAAACAACATGTGGGATCCAAACTTCTTGGAGTTTTTCATAGCTTCTGAATGTTCTTAAAGTGTCCCATAATTAAGATGTTAAAGGAATAGGGTAAAATTGCCACTCCAGGCTAATTGATGTGGATCAAGAAGTCATCAAAGTTGTTTCACCTAGAATGCTTTCCCTACTAGCAGTGATGGTGTGACAGTGCACAGAAATCAGCTACTTACTCTTTGGGTAGACCTGGAATGAAACACAGTAGGAATTGGTGAGAGAGTCAGAACCTGTAAAGCTTCTGCTCCTTGCAGATGAACAAATATCATAACGTTACTGTAAAGTGCTTGGAACAAGATTTTTGTGCTATTAATTTCTGTGACAGAACACTTTTTTTTTAAAGAAAAAAATTCCCAATAGGTGTATGCTCTCCTCTGAACAGAGAGAAAGCACAAAGCTATTTAGTGACTAACTTATTTCATGTGGAAGATTGTAGGTTTGAAAGAGACAGTTGCAAAAATAAAAAGACAATAGGATGATAGAAGTTTATAAAGACTCCTCCAAATCACAAACTTTGGTGCATCCTAAAGCTCAGTCAGTTTTAGAGTCGTTCCAATATGTGCTGGACAGCCAAACCAGCCTGACTAGTTTAGCATAAGACAATATTAAAAGATGTTGTGCATGGGTTTTTCATTTATGCCTTTGTTGGAATAACTCTGAAAAGGAGGGACTGTGGCCTTGTAAATTGTATCTTAATGCTTTTTGGAAGAGTAATAAAACCTCAACTGTTTGCCTTGATGTTGAAGGACTTGCCAGTTGTTTGTATTGTCTTTGTGTGGCTCCAGAATAAAATACCAGTCTGTGTCAAGTGGAGACTGTTTGTGGTAGAAGTTTGTTGAGGCTTCATTTTTATCATGAGCCTGCTCCTTAAAGTGTAGTTTGCAAAATTATTTTCAAACACTTTAATATCACAGATCTGCAGCTCAAGACTAGTATATGACCTTGCAGAGTGCTTTTAGTGAGGCTGAATAGGCTAGAGTAGGTCTCTGCTCCAGGCCACAGAGCAGCTATAGAAGATTTTTTAATGAGTTCTCTGTGTCCTCTTAACATAATTAAATGTGAAAATTGCATATATTTCTTTAGTAAAAGTGTACATTCTGTACATTCTGTTCTAGTGAGGCTTTTATTCCTTGTCCTTTTAACATCCCAAATGTATACTTAAGAAAGCTATTGCAATAACTATTTATTAAGAAAGCCATTTTAAGATGTACAAGGCAGGTTGGAAAAAGATGCATATCTGAAAGTGGCAAGTGAGAATGCAGAAATGTTTGTGGCCAATTATGCTTTCCTTAATATGGATCAGAACTCTTTAAATATTTCTTATTAATATTTCTAGACAGTGACGTTACTATTAGAACCAGGTGTCAAGACAGGTTGCTTTTTAAACCCTGACAGGTTGCTTTTTAAATAAGAAATTGTCTGACTCCATGTACTGTGAAGATATATTGAAGATACTTCCTAAAGACATTATTGTGATGAGAGAGACTTAAGTTTGGTTAGTGCATAGTACAGGTATATTGTTTTCAAATAATATTAAAAATACAAAAGCAATCTTGTAGACTCTGCGTAGTGTTATTTAGAATGATGAAAAGCAAAATCATGGTAGAAGATCACAGCACAGTGCAGATAAAAATTTTAATTCTCTGCTAATGAATTTGATTCTAGGATTGCAAAAAGCAGAACTTATTAAATTTGCATCTCAGAGTAGTATTTTTGCAGTGATGTGTAAAAGACATTCTAAGAACAATTTAAAAGTCTTTTAATTTAGGGGTCCCACATAGAAAATCTAAGTTCCCCCACCAAATTTTAGCCAGATCTCCTAATACATATAGAGAAATCAAAAATGCTTTCTTTAGTTTTGAACAGAACCCCACCAAGTCAGTATTATGCCATTTCCTCCTGTGACACCCCACTCCACTCTGCGAGTTAGATTTTAGTTTATGTTCTGCTTTTATTTTTATAGAGGTAACACTGCTTTTGGCTCTAAAAAGTTGTTTTTCCTTTCTTTCCTTGGGAAACACTACTTAGGGGGAACAGATTAATATCCCAGTTTTCCTGTATATAGCATGTCTGCACTACTTGAAAGGTAACCCTACAGAGGAGAAAGCTGAGATTTTGTTTTAATAACAGGGGGGTTTTTCCCAGTGGTATTATAAGAGTTGAATTACATGAAGATATCTTGATGTGTATAAGAATAATACTGCATAGTAAGTAGTGGTTTCTAGTCCAGACAATTAAAAAAATTAAGTCCTAGTAGCATTTAAAATCCTTCTTGATTGTTTTCAGGTATATCTCAGTGTATAGTGTTCTATTACTTAATTAGAAGAATTTTTTTTCATTGGAACTCCACAAGTAATTGGTGATACACTGAATCTGTTATTGACTGATCTTTTTTACTCTTTATCATGTTAGCTTCATCATTAATAATGAGATCTGAATTGAAGACTACTTTGTAATTTTGTTGTGTCATTATTTTTTCTATTTCGAGATTATAGATGGAAAGACATGGATGAAAATACTGATTTGTTTTAATATCTTCATGTATAACAATCAGACCTAGGGTTTAAGTGCGTCTCTTGATGTTGTCAAACCATTGAAGTTTTCACCTGGATGCATTTCTGGGAAAACGTTACAAAAAAGGAGTGAGGAGAGAAGCACTGATTCAGAATCAGAGAAGAGACATGGAAGAGACAATTGTGCTGCATAAGGGCCTGCTTAGAGAAATTAAGTAAATAGGCTAGTAAATGGAGCACAAAGAATTCTCTAAGCTATTGCAGAACAATTTACTCTGGTTTTGAAAAAAAAAAAGCATCAAATCCCAGGAAATTAAAAACCTCAGTGTTTTCTCGAAATCAAAAAATTAATCACATTGTGCTGTCCTAAAAAAAGGTTTCTACTACAGCAGCACAATAGGAGCATTCTGCTGTTGCAGCAGATATTAAATAAAGAAGCCTAGAATGTATCTAGTCCTGGCAGAAGCTTTTATGAGACAGTATGCTGGGTTTTTCTGCAGTGTTGATGGCTCTGGAGAAAGGAAGCCTGTACATGCTCAAGCACAGATGTACACAGCCTGAGAAACAAGCATGAAAAACAAGAGCAGTCTCTGGTCACAGTACTGCAACATCATGGGAGTAACTGAGATATGGTGGGACAGCTCATGCAACTTGAAATCTCTAACAGAGAGGTACTAGCTCTTTTGGAAAGACAGGAAGGAAAGACAAATAGTAGTGATGCCCATGATGAGAAGTGTAGCCTGTCAGTTAAGGTCAAAGGAGAGTTCACGAAACGTGACACTGTGGACGGAGTTTGCTGCAGGTCACCAGTCAGAGTGACAAAATACATGAAGAAACAACAAGTTGCCCTTTCAAACAACTGAAGAAAGTCTCTGGATTACTAACTGATTCTCATGAGACTGTAGTCTCCCTAAAATCTGCTGGAAATGCCATAAATAGGAAGATGTAAACAACTGAGTACATTTCTGCAAAATGTGAGAAATAACTACTTGATACAGGTGTGTGTGTACTAGATGGGCCATCCAAGGGCCATCATGCACAGCTGAATTTGTTATTTACAAATGAGGGGGAACTGTAATATTACAGTCAGACTTGATTGTAGCAAGATGAGTGCAGACACTGGACACTGGGAGAGGGGTTTTCATCTTGCTTGGGAAACTGGTAGGCAAGGTGCCATAGGAGCTGTGAAGGATAAAGGAGTTTAGGAAAGCTGACATGATTTAAGTGTCAGCTAAGTGTCCTTGGCCACAACACAGACTGAGAGCTGAAAAATGGGAGCAATTCTGTAGAGATGCAACACTGCAAGATAGCAACTAGGGCATAAGTCAGCAGTGTACCCTGACAGAAGAGAGAGTCAAAAGGACAAATGAGGGCTTTTTAAGCTGTAGTGAAGCCAGTAGGTTGACAAAATTTTCTGTTGTCTTCTGTTCAGTGCTTTGTTAAATCCATTTAAATACTGCATCAACTTTTTGCCCCCCTTCTTCCCCAGTGCAAGAAAAATGTAGGTGAAAAGGAGTAGCTTTTGCAGCAGACCACCAAGATGGCCAAGGGCTGGAGCACTTCTTGCAAGGAGGCCAAGTGAGCTGTGCTTACTTAACCTGGAATGAGAGGCCTTCTGGGGAGCAGGATCTGAAGGGCAGCCCCTCATCAACCGTGAGTAATCAAGAAAGTATAGCCAGAAAGTGCAAGAGGAAATGGGTATACATTGAAACAGGATTTTGGGAGCCATGCAGACTGAGTGTAAGGAGAAACCTTTTCCCCTGCAAGGCCAATCCAGCAGTGGAGCAGAGGCTCAGTGATGCTTCCATCTTTGGATGTTTTCAAGACCTGGCAGGATAAAAGCCCTCAGTAGCCTGGTCTCCTGGTCTGATCACATAGCTATCCTAAGACTGCTGAGGTTGAATCCAAGTTATTTTATGATTCTCTAACACCCACAGAAGCAGGCTGTGGCTCACTGTATTTTGTTGGTCCTGTAAGGGAGGATTTTCTTACCTCTCTTTTTTCCCAGACTGAGAATTATGAGCGGTTATTTATTGACGTCTGCACTCGTACTGGGCACCACATGCACAGCAGCAATCTGTTGAAACAAGATGTGACTTGGTCTAACTTTTAACTGACAGCTATCAGACAGACTTTAGAAGTATGTTAAGTGATAATGATACAGAAATAACATCACAAGGGATGGACAAGGGAATTCGGAATTAAAGCCTCTGTGTGCCCTGCCTGTCAGAGTGCAAAAACAAAGCAAAAATCTTGTTTGTGGGAATAATTTACCTTAAAAAGAATGGTTCAATCTCCTGTGTATTTTGGAACTTTTGTAATATATATTGCTGTATTAGCAGATACATTATTTAAGCAAAACAAATTTTAAAAATATTGCATTGAGATTACAGTAGGTCAGCTCTGCCAGTCTCTCAGGGTCAGACTGGCAGACTGAAATTCTTGAGAATTTTAAGAATAAGTTACACAGGAAGAGCCAAGAATCACTGAAAGTACTGGAAACAAAGGAATCTAGTTAGGGTTTAGGGCATGTCATTGTTTTATTGGTTTTTGAGGGTTGCATTCAGAGTGATTTGGAGGGGTTTTTGGTAGACTTTTGGGGTTTTTTTTTCCTTCGCAGCAGGAGGATTTCTTACCATGCAAAAAGACCGTCTTCTCAGTGGGAAAGCATCATTGCTTTCAGGAGTCAAATGCAGTCTCCCAAATTAATATTTGATGGGAGCCACTAAACTAGTAAGAAAATAAACATGCTAGAAAAATAATACACTTCTGACAGATCTTGTATTTACAAATAATAAAAGTGTTTTATTATAACCTGTCTACAGCATGAATCTCTGGATAGTCTCAATCCCAGTCTGCTGCTGTTCCTCTTCTCTCCCTATTTTATTATGTCAGACTCTAAAGTGCATTCTTTTCCCCAGGTAATATTGGATAGCCAGGAAACAGTCACAGATCTGCTTTTGTAGCAGTTAGTCTTTGAAAGTTTATAGACTTGCTCCCTATGTGCTCCCTGTGTGGGCATGGAAAAGATTCTATACTTCTTGGTTAAAAAAAGAGTAAAGATCAGGTAAATCTAGAAAAGTAAGGGCTTATTTTTCTGAGTTTTGACAATTCTGTGGTACTACTTTTTGTTTTTTTTACTTTTTTTCTTTTTTTTTTTTCTTTTTTTTCTTTTTTTTCTTTTTTTCTTCTTTTTTTCTTTTCCCTGAAAATCCATGGCAATCTTTTCTTGGTTTTTTAAAAATTTTCTTTCTTTTGGGATCCCTAACATCATCTAGGTTCATTTTGAGTAATGATAAAACTACATTATCCTATTTTAATTAGGACCAGATAGTGGTATGGAAAATCCTCTATAGTTCTGTATCTCAGTGGATACTTTTAAACTCCTTTCTTATACGACTTTCTTTTCTTTTTTTTTTTCACTTCTCTTTCATGGTCTTCCCCCCCTGCCCTCCCCCCACCCTCCCCTACTTTGTTTTAACAGCTTCTTTTGAAGTTTTGGCAGTGATGCAAATTAATAAAGCACATAAAAACTAAAGGCATTTTCTTCCTCAGTTAGTTAAAATCGTGGAGCAAGTGGGCAGATAGTATAAAACATTGCTAGGGAAACTCATCCTCTAGTTCAGTAAGGCATAGTCTGCTTTTTAATAGATATAAATTATACAGCATTTTCTTCTGTAAGAGAAATTTGCTTTTGACACAACACAGAAATACCAAACATATTTATCTCTTACAGAAAAAAAAAAATCTTATTTAGTTCTTCAAATTATAAATTGTAAGATTTATACTTCTGAAAATGGCATTCAAGTGGTCTGTTCTTCAGCTCTTGCCTGTGGAGAAACATGTATGCATTGCACACTGTATGCATAAGCCACGTCACATGCATTCACAAATCAGCTTGAAGTGAAACTGCTGGTGAGTGTTTGGTATATCTACAAATGGCACTAAAGCTTTCAGTTTTGTAAGAAAATGTTTCAGGGATATTATTTAATCATATATGCTAATGTATAAATATTAATATCATTAGAATGTAATTTAATGTTACAAAAGGTGTGTGACAAAAGTATGTTTTTTTGGAGAAAAATATCAAAAACTCACTGAAACTGTAGATAAATGTGACTGAATATCGTATGTTTTCTTTCCTCTACACTGTCAGTTCTTGATTAGGGGCAGACCATAGCATGATTACATGATACAATCCTGCCAGGATTGTATTGCCTTAAGAAGTTTGCTTTGAATGGCAATAAATGAAAGTAACATGGCAGTTTTTTCTTCATGTTTAACAATTGTCCTTAAATCTGAATTGAAAGTATAGAAATACCCCATAGAAGCTTATTAATTGGCCATATCTTTTGACTAAATTATATCCTTTTTTTTTTCTGAAATAAAGATATAAAAACAATTTTAAAATATAGACCTATTACAAGAGATGAAACAGGACTACATTTCCGTTTATATCCAGACACTCATGTGTATCTCAAGACAAGATGTTGTAACTTCAGTTATACAGCTGTTTATTACTGGTGTTTGCTTTTCACCTCAATGTCTTTTTGAAAATGTACAAAGAAGTCGAAACATTTGTGTTTGCCCAGTAAGAAATAAGTTTGAACCTCCCAGCAGGAGTTTTAAGTTTGTTTCTTATTGGATTCTGTTTGATAGTCTAGGTAACCCTCTAATGTTTTTTGAAGTTCTTACTTCTTAAGAAACTTTAGTGAAGTTGTGACATATGGTAATATGTGTCAGGATGTATAGTAAAATAGGTAAATGAAGCATTTTAAACATATCTTCAAGTGAAAAATGAGATTACACATTTAGCAGAGATAAGGTACAAGCAGTATTTGTATCTGCATATTTAAGATAATGTTTCCGTAAAAATGTACACCTTTCCTTAAGTTATTGGTTTTGTGATGTTTGAACTGAGTCATGGATTCTACACACAGCACTTTGCTGGATGTCCTTGACTACAGATACTAAGAATTTTGTGAGTGATGAGGAAAACCCAATTTATTTATCAGATAGCTCATGGGTCTCATCTGACCTCCTCTTCTCAGTTTTAAATTCCTTAGAATTAAAAATATATTAAGAATGTACAGATAATATTAAGATAGGTCAGTAGAGGTTTTATTAGAAACTAGATATTGGACTACTTTCTTAAAAACAAATGCAAAATGTTAATGTAAATTGGATGAGGAAAAACCAAAACTTTTGAAAAATGAAAACATTAAAGTCTTTCTGATACCTAGTAGGCTCAGTCCTAGTACTCCATCTTAAACAGGTACACGGAATTCATAGAATCATAGAATATGCTGAGTGAAAGGGAGCTATCAGGATCATCACGTCCAACTCCTGGCCCTGCACCTCATAAGACTATTGTTTGTTCTTGGTAGGGACTTATATCTTGCACATGTCCTGGTCTTTTATTCTGGGACTTTCTTTGAGTAATGAGCTATAAGTAGGAATGAAAAATAGAGTATGAAAAAGTATGAGTAAAGGCAGGGGGGAGATGACATGTCTTTCATCTAAAGAGGATTATATTTATAAATACAGTTTTGGGGTTCTGTTGGGTTTTGGTTTGTTTTTTGGGGTTTTTTTTTTTCATTAATAAATTAAATTAACTCATTACTCAGTCAAAATGCTATCAATTATTTATCAGTTGATTTTAAAATGAAGTGGTGCTTAAAATGCGTATGTGTGCAATGTTTTGACTCTTGGCAGGAAAAATGGCTAATGTTAAAATGCCAGTGAGCTTCTGAACAAGAAATTTTTTTTCATGTTTCCTCTCTTTCATTGATAAAAAAGGAAAGTACTGACATAGTTTTCTGCAGTTCTTCCTGAGCCTAATAAAACTTTTTGTGATGACATTTTTCCATCTACAGATTTGTCACCTTATCTTTGTTAGTAAAAGATCAACCACCTCTATGATTATACCCAAAAAATTTAATTTCTCTTATTGTCTCAGACACTGAGTCATTTTCTTAAGGGTCTTTTAAATCCCTAACCTTTTCCTCCCCAAAGTTTTCAGTGAAATTTAGTCAAAAGGACTTTCTTTTAGTTCTAGTAAAATGAAACCAATTGTTCCTGTTCTTTCTCGTGAAGTAAAATGTAAGCAAGTTTTGCCTTTCCAGATTACTACCATCTGTTTCCCTTTGGGGTGGGAAATAGCTAGATTTGTTTTATATTGACAAGATACTAGTAGCGCTTACGACATCACTAATGCATTTGTCTTGAAGCCTTACATAA
The DNA here is from genome assembly GCF_036417665.1 of Passer domesticus. NCBI lineage: Eukaryota > Metazoa > Chordata > Aves > Passeriformes > Passeridae > Passer > Passer domesticus. Next base: position 29,100,893 of record NC_087512.1, on the reverse strand, counting down.
ATTGTTTTGCCCCTTAGGTGATCTAGGCCTAATTCTGGGAAATAAATGCTCTCTGGTAACAATTCTATATCCTTATTAGTTTCTGCTCCTCAAATGGAACAGAACAAGATAAATGATACCTGTACTGAGGAAGATTAGAACCATCTGTCTTGCAGGAAAAAAGCCAGTTTGGTTGGTATTAGCTGACAGGTTGTATACTCTGCCTGAACACCGTAAAGAAACAAATGAAGTAGTTAACAAAGAGCAGATTTTAATAGCTATTTCTAATATTTAATGACTACCAGCAAAAGATGCAAAACAAAATGGTTGCTGCACTAGTAGTGAGACAAATATTAATTAAATTTATTCAGTTAAATTTATTAAATTATACCAGCGTTTCTGGGAGGGAATATCTGTGACTAGTACCTATCATTGTGAATACAGGTTGCAAATTTTGTATTGCTTGGAGGTGTACCTCCAGCTTACCTTTATACGTTTAGTCTCAATTTGTTGGAGGAATTTAACTGACTTCAAAGAAAAAATGCCTTCTGAAGCTGCTTCCTGTGACACAACATATTTAGCATAGTTCCTTTCTTCTTAGTAGAGCAAACCTATCATTTCAGTCTTTTGTTAAATCCACTGAAGTAAAATTTAGTCTTTTACTTGCTTTCTATGAAATACTACTTCCTGAATATTAAATTTTTTTGGGGGGAACTCTTATTCAGTTATTAGTCAGATATTGAAATTACTTTATATTGTTACATTAACTCTTTATTTTATATGTCTTGACCTATTTTACTATTCCTTCAACAGTGATACCTGCTTTTTACATAACTGGCTATTCAATGACTTTGGTTTCTCTCTATAAATCTTGTATAAAGCTTCTGAGAATTCTGAACACTGGTAACAGTACCTTAAAACTTCACTTACTTTTCTTGATAAGATTATTTTATACAGGTGGTGGATGCCCATCACCACTCTGCTGCATGTTTGTTGCCTAAAAGCCACACAGAGGAAAAATAATAATGCTGGATTACTGCCAAGAAATTTTACCTTCATGCTTTGCCCATTAGATTGAGTCTGCCCTTTGTGCAGCACAAAATCTCACATGGATTTAAGGGCTTTTGATAATATTTCTTCTTTATACAGAGTACAATTTCAGTACCTTATTGACAACAAAAGGAATATAAAGGATTTGGTGCTAATAACACCAAGGTCATGGGCTCAATCTGTGATGGTTCAGTTAAGGGTTGGGACTCAGTGCTGGTGGGTCCCTTCCAACTCAGAATATTTTGTGTTTCTGTGTGATTTTTTTCAGTGCAGTTTCCATTCTGGCTTGTGGCTAATATTGTGAGACCCGTTTCTTTTTCTGATAACTCTTTGCTTGTAAATAATTTGTAATCTGTCTTTGCATGGGGAAGCTTTAAAAATTAAGTTTTCCATTTAGAGTGCAGTTTCTTGCAGTACTAATAATTTTAATTGCTCTGTGTACTTGATGTGAAAAATATCTGCAAACAAGCTTTGAAGCAGCAGGATAAAACATTTTGGTGTGATTTATTTTAACTGTTTGATCTAGAGGCCCATTTCCTGAAATGTCTGTGGGCATGCTGGTCATAGAACCAAGCAGATACTGCATAATTATTTTAAGTTGTCATCTCTATATTGCACTCTGGTGGCTTACAATGGAGGTGTAGAGATAGGTATCACTGTTATATTTTTCATTTATTTTTGCCAAAGAACCACTTGCAGCAGCTTCTTGTTTTACCTATTGATTAGAAAGAAGGATACCAAGGATAAGTCCCATGAGCTTTTAATCTTTGATCTGCTGATGAAATGCCATGTGTAACTGTACTATCTGCACACTAACTTTCATAGATGTTTTGGAAGAGATTTGCAGATTTTTTATGTTTGATTTTCTTTTATTTTTTTTTAACTTAAGCATTATTTTTCATTACAGCTCTGAGTCCTCAGAATTTAGAAGTTAATACTTTTTAAAAGAATGCTTTCAGAGTGTCTGAACACTGAAAAACTGTAAGTGAAAATAACCTATCATAGGCAGAGTAGCCATGGCGTATAACAGATGTATTAACCTGTGACAAAACTGGAGAACTCTTTTTCATGAGTGTAAGGGTATCTCAAAAATTTCTTCAAGTTTCAGTTTTCTTAGATTTATAAGTTTAAGAACTTAAGTAGAGATGGTGTTTATTGATAAGAAGGTGTTTATTTATAGAGATGGGGTTTCAGAACTTAAGTAGAAATGGTGTTTATCTGATTATTTCTTATAAGGTAGTTAATTACTTTCCTGTCCAAATATCTGTTTACCAGGACATCAGTATAATTACATCTTAATGATAGTGACATTAAATGTGTTCTCTATAGGTTTACTGCCATGACTGCTCTCAAGTTAAGTGTTTGTTCAGCCCAGTATTTTGGACAGGTTGGGTAAAAGAGTGTATCTTCCAGGGGAGCCATTAAGCATATTGGGTTGCAAATTGACTCTTTATTGAGGGGTGATTACTGTGTCTTCCTCCACACAGACACTTAGATTCCACTGAAATCATATTTAATACATGTGGGCAGTAAAGAAGAGAGCATTTTGCACTACTTTTCATTTCTATTGAGTATTTGTACACCACCTTCCATCCCATTTGGGGTTACAAAACCAAAGCAGCATCCATTCCACCTACAGCAGCTCAACATGGAAGAGAGAAAACAAGCTAAGAATCTAAAGTATGAGAAATTTCTAGTCTAGTGAAGATGTGACTTATAATCCAGAGAGTGGTTTTTTTGCAAGTTTTCAAAGTCTATTAAATTATTTCAGATGAGAATTTTCTCCCACTGGATTTTAATCAATTAAATGATGGTATAAATGCTCTTTTGTGTGGTTTGACATCATTGTGGCAGTCTGAAAAATAATCAGTAGAAATGATAAGGATGGTTACCACTGACTAGTTTATTAGCATTATCAGTTTCACAGTAACTGACCTTTTCCTTCTGTGCCTCACTTCTCTTCATCTGTCATGATTCATTTTGTAACATTGATTTCCTTTTACTCTAACAATTTCTGTGTGACAGACTTCAAAATCCCAATCAGCCCTTACAGTTGCTCACACAGTGTTGAGAAACTACTAGCTGTATTTAAAGAAAAATGGGAAATTTATTTCTAAAAATTTAAAATGTCACTTGCTATTAGGACCCATTTATTTTGAAATACTATACTTAATTTTTAAAATTATGCAATCAATATTTTTTGCCAATATAGAAGTTGCTACTGTCACTTTTTTATTATTATATTAACTGTGTCTATAAAATCATGGTCTGATTGTTACAGGATATAAGTAATTGAAAAGCATGCTTGCATGTTCACCCATGCATCCACATTACAGCTTCAGCTCTCTTGTTCTATGTACAGCAACCTGGATAGGAAAATTACAGTATCCTTGTTACTCCTGTTTGAAAGCTACACTTCAGATCCTTTATCTGTAATTTTTAGTGCAAGTATAGTCACGTAAATCATTCCTATTGAACTTTTTATGTCTATTTAGATGGGTCATTTATGTACTTAAAATGAAGTAGAATTTGTTCCCTAAGATAATGGCACTTGGATGGTGAATGGTTGTTGACCTGATATGTGTGATATGCACCTGTGGCTTGTTTTCTCAATAATCAGCTTTGCCCATCAGTAAGACTTTTCTAAATAAAATACAGCCCACCTCTGCTAAGTCTGAATGGCATACTTTTTTTGTCTTGTTATCTATAAAATTCTGTAAAATGTTTTGCAGTAAAAATGAATACCTACTGTTCTTAATTCTTACTTCTGTTCTGCCATAATGAGAAAAGAAGTAATTTTTTAAATTATTGTAAAGTCCTAAGACAGTAGGACTTGGTGTTTTTCATAAAATCTGCATGTTAATAGATCAAAAGTCTTTCACTATCCCAGTGCGACTGACATTTTCAATAGAACACATGCGGAGGAAAATAAAGACACAATTACTAGGAAATTAACAGCTGAAAATGGGATATTGATTTGAGCTGCAGTCGAATATGGTTTGGTTTTCTTTCATCTAATTTTGAGTCATTTTTTGTGGTAGACTCCTGATTTTTTTCCTATATACATATGTTTTCAAATCCTGACTGGCTTAAGCTCTTAAGGTAGTCACTTAAGGCATTGGTTTTTGCCTTAAGATCTGCCAAGATCTGGTTGTTAGCCAGTTTAAGACCAGCACGTCAGGATATATTGGTCATTCAAAACTACCCAAGCTCCAGATAGTAATTTAAGATTGGCATGTTAAATGGATAAGCATAAGGATATTGTTAAATTGTTTAAAAATTAAAACATGAGTTGTTTTAATTTCTAAAAGACTAGTTTAGAGGAGTTGCCTGAGTGCCCATGTAGGTGTTTTATTTTGACACTTAGAGCATTCAAAATTTATTTAAAGGTATATACTCTTTTACAATCAAGCATTGCTTTTAAACCTATTTAACTGATCAGCTGTCAGATCTGGACATGCTAAAGTGTATTTGATTGCACAGGATAGGCAGGTGCTCTGCCTTTTGTCTGCTTTGTCAGAATATGCCAGAGAGGTGCTCCCTGCTGTGCTACACAGTGGCTACAGAGCTCCCTGAAAAGAGCTCAGGTGTAGCCAAACTGGTTTTTCTACAGTTTTTTTCTGGTAAATTCATGTGATGAAAGAGCATTTAGTAGGACAACTTTGGCCATAATTGTTGCTCAGTTTTTGCTTTTCCTTAAGGAGAGTTTGAAATCCAGTGCAGTCAATGTGGAATTGCCCTGGAACACTTAGAACACTTAGACTAAATCTCATCATTACTCAGATTCCTGTTGTAATCCTAACAGCTACAGCATTGTAGTCTTCTGTTTTGCAAGATTAAACTTTGACAAGTAACAAAACTCATCTTGGAAATGGAAAGCATGAATGAAGATTTTTTTGGAATAAAGGAGTACAGAACAAAGGGAACTTCTGGGATTTGAGAGACGTAATTCTGGATTTGGCATAAAACCACATAGGTTCAAAGGTGTTTTGGAGCACATATTCATGTATTGTTACTAAGTTTTCTCTGTATAAATTATGACAACATAAAAGTTGGTTTACAAATCTGTGCATCAGTACTGTAGCTTACTTACGATCTCCAAACTCATCTCAGGGCTTTCTTGGCGCTACACTGTAAGTTTAGTGATAAAACAGGTCTTGTAAACTATTCATTGTAATATCATAAAACTTCAGTAATAGCAAGAATTAAATTATTATTTTAGCCAAATATCACTAGACCTGCTTTTTACTGCCTTTTGTGGATTAGTGTTCATCTGAAACCATTGTTTCTTGGCTTGGTCACATTTCACCATGTACAAAAACAATGTTCATCTCTAAGATTCATAGTTCTAAAACGTCCCTCCAATACATTTTTTTTAAGAAATTAATTTAAATAAAATATTCTGTTTCATCTGGTTTAAATTTTACATCTACATAGAAGAAGTTTGCTCAAAGAAAAGGAATTACAGGTGTTTTTCTATGCATTTCATTCTACCACTTGTTTTTTGATGGAGAAAGTTGAGGGTTGTTTCATTCAAGTGAAAGAAAAAAGATCTAGTTAGAAAAGAATACGAAAAATGTTTGATAATGTTATCTGGCTGCTGTCTATAATATAGAAAACAAGTTGTTTTCAATTATCGTAGGTTATTTATATGAACTACTTGTAGATATACATGAAAGTACCCTTGGGCTTCTGGAATTTGATATTACAGTCTCCTGCAGCATGGTGTTTGGTGACTTTATTGTTTGTGACTTATCTTTTTCTTTCAGCACTTGGGTTTTAAAGAGCTGTCAAAGTATAACAAGTGTGAGAGGGTTTTTTGGTTTTGTTTTTGGGGTTTTTTTGTGTGTGTGTATTTTTTTTTAAAGAAATCATGTTAGGATCCTTTAGTTTACTTTTGTAAGTTTGAACTTACAGCCTTCTTTTTATGCCATACTTACTTCTTTCTAAACACTGTACATGTTAAACTGTCTGTTTTTCTTCTTCTCCATTGTTCCCTTTTAGCAAGACCTATATTTCATCAGCATATCCTTGTCCCACTTCCTTACCATGTGCTTCTTCAAATTAAAGCTCATTTAGGGTAATACTGTGCATCTTGGAAGCACAGACCCTTATCTGTGCTGACAGGCAAACAAAGGATCCCTTAATACTTTTCACATATGTGGAAACTACACCTATAATCACACTGGAGATGAAAATAAAGTCATTAAATGGATATTACATGTCATTATTTTATCTTATCATGTCAGCCCTCAGCAATTTACCAGGCTTAGGATATTTGGGACCAAAATGGGTGTAATTAATGGGCAGCGTACTTGTTTATTTTAGAATTTCCGACTGTCTTGTAGGTAACAAAATAAAATCTAATTATTTTGATATTTTATTAAGTGGTGTGTCAGCCATTATATAATTACTTATTCTGAAAAAAAAAAACAAAACCAAAACAAAGCAATCTGAAAATTATGGCTATCAGAAAGGTAAAGCCTGTTGATATTTTTTGTGAGAACAACAATTGCAATGTAAGTCTTGAGGAAAGAGAAACAGATGAAATAGTACTGTGAGACTATAGTGAATGTTGTTTTCCTACTGTGTGCAATTATATGTAATTAGATCTGTCCTTTTTTCATTATGCTGTCTCAAAATTATTTCTACCTATGTAGGTACTGAATAAACTCGTAAATAAGATAGCAAGATCAACATAGTCTGAAGAAATAATTAGTAACAATTTAACAGAAATTGTTCTGTTCAGGCTAAGTCAATAGTAATGGAGATGAATAAATGGGTGGAAACCTTAAGTAATTACAAATCCTTTAAATTATTCTTGAATTAGAAAGCAGGAGGAAAGAACATATTTAATTACTTTTAGAGATTCATTAGAAGAGAACTTTCTGAATTCAGTCTTTGTTCCTTCTTCCCTAGAATACACTCATTTAGGCAGCTGGTATTCTGTTTCCTGTACCTTGCTGAACCTCTCATCCAACTTGGTTAGCTAGCCTAGACATACAAACCCAGGTATTCAATTTTTGCCCCACAATGTGAGTTGTAAACATTGCTGTGAAGATTTATTTTTCTGTTAACTAACTTCTCCACTTTGGTTTCAGACTGCTTATTTTTGGTACAATTATTATTTTTTCATCACTCTAAAAAGGAATTTTTTTTTGTGTTCTATATAGTTGAGAGGAACTTCTGAGAAATACTGAATTTACCTTACTTAATGCAAATGTACCAATAGGTTTAGATGGGGGATGCAACTAAAAAAAAATTACATCTAGTTGTTTGCTTTTTTATTCTTCTGTACCATAGAAAGTTCTTCTTGGATATGTGAATATATTGACTAGATTGTACTTTTTTGCTGTTTTTAATTTTAGTTACAGAAGTATTTCCTTATGGACTTTTGATATATATTCATTATCTATAAAAGATCTGTTATCTTCACAGTGCTTTTCTAAATTTGTAACTGTGGTATTGCAGAAGAGTTATTGGGTTTATGATGCATCATGGGGAAGAGGAAATCCTCAAAGGGCAAAGAGGTGTCAATATTGATTCTAAAATTATTACAACTAAATTAGAATTAAGCAAAATGAATTGGGAAAGCAGGTATTGTATGAATCAGCATGGAAATGCGAAGGTCAGAGAATCTTAATCTAGAGAGTGCTGCTGAGACTTGGGTCCCACTCAAAACCTAACACTGCAATTTTGATTATCTGGACCTTGAGAAGCACAATTAGAAAGATTCTGCATAAAAGTATTTGCTAATGGACCTAAAGGGTTTTTTGGTAGAAATTATTACTGAAGAAGGCCATTCTCAATCAAAAGCCATGAAAGATTGCCTTCTTAGTTAGTGTTTTGGATTTACAGACCACTGAGAGATTGAGTCAATCTTTGAAATAAATGGATGACTTAATTTTGTTTAACCTGTCTCCCTTCTTTAGCTGGAAAGGCAACTAGCACTGCAGAACCTGATGAGAGAGAGACAAACAGCCATGCAGATTGCTTGGACACAAGAATTTCTCAAATATTTTGGGACATTTTTTGGACACTTATTGCTGTAGTTTTAACAACTGGGTACGAAGTTTATTCCCTAACAGAAAATATATTACATTATATATTTCTATTTTGCTGGGTCTTAATTTTGGATTACAGGTAGTTATTTTTATCCAGTACTTGCTCAGAGATTGATCAAATAACAAATGGACTCTGAATTCTGTCTGCTTTGAATGTGTTCTGGTTATGTCTGCAGGTTTATTTAAAAGGAGAGACATGAGCTGACAATAAAATGACAATAAAATATCTGAAGTACAAAAAGTCCACTGCAAAATAAAAGTTGTGTGTGGAAGAGGAGAGAGTATTTAAAAGCCATGCTATTTTCTTGTCTGTACTGAGATTTAATGAACTGTTAGTGAGTAGCACTAACTAATTCTCCATCTGGATTTTTTTAATGCAGTGAACATATTCTGAAGTCTACTCACTTAAATTTGAATCAACTGACCCAAGGGAAAAAGAAACCTGGCTAATAAAGCTATATTGCATAGAGAAGAACTTGCCCTACAGTACTTTTGGTTGATAATGTTTTCTTGGGCTGTAACATGCTTAGAGGGAATTAGGAAATATTTGTGGTTTTGTGTGTATAATGAGGATTAAAAGCACCTTATGCATTATGGGTTCTCTGTAGCATTTGGAAATGAACATAGAATTTATATTGTTACCTGTTGCAAGTGGTGCCCATGCATGCTAAATGAGTTAGATCATCCCATATTTGTTAATATTTTCAAAAACCACTATTGCATTTTTAAGATGCTCTTGGCTTGAGAAAGAAGGCAACCAGAGACAAATGTTTCTGAGGAAATAAAGACTTGCTCTTTGATTAGAGACTTTTAGAAGGATACACATGTCCTACACAGTCATGGTCAGCCTAAAGTAACAGTGCTGATGCGCTGAATATCCTAAATACTTTTTCTTTCTTCTTGCACAGAGCAATAAAAAGGAAAAAAATCCAGAAATTTTACTGCCAATACTTCCCTTAAGCTTTATATTTTCCTATCATTATGGTATGGGCTATGGGACACTCTTGCTAAGGATTAAAGGTATGTAAGTCTGTCGTGTTCTCACAGAGAGCCAAGCTTCAGATAACCTGTTATGTTTTTTTTAAATGGCTGGGAGAAATAATGTAATAGATATTTGACCTTTTTTGACAGAAATATTATGTCTCATTTTTTCTCTTCTGTTGAATCAGACATTTTGCTAGTCAAGAGTGCTCACTATACTTTTATAACATTTCTTTTCAGTTAAGACTGTAATTTTCTGTTCTTGTTTCAAAATATTTGAATGCTAAGTTATAAACACAGCTGATGTAAGAACTGGATATTTGGGAGAAATGAGTGATTTACTTCTGTATTCCACTCTGCTGTTGTTTTTTTGGGGAAAGGGCTAGGGATTACAATATAAAGGAATAGAGACACAAATCATGGCCTTACACCTTCATGACCAAAGACAGTCATCAGGTGATGATCTTACTGCAGTGTCCTGCTAAGACCGAAGAAAGGTGAGTCCTGGAAAGTGGGGTCTTGCCTCATAGTTGTCCCTTGTCTATGTAATTAACTTATATACATTGTGTTGAAGTATAAGGAGATGCATTTATGTTAACTCTGATTCCTAGTGAAGGAGACTGGCTTGGTGAGCGTTGACTATAAGTGAAAACAGCATCAGGCCATGGGTTGTCACCTTCACAAATTGACTTAGTTAACTAAGTCTAAGTAATTGTCTTGTCTGCTACTGGCACAACCTATTGAAACAAAATAAAAATCTGCTTCAGCACTTAGTCTTTAGCCTCCAGATCTAACACTTAGGTTTCCTAACACTGTGCTTCATGGAAAATAGTGGTAGGTTAATTAGACAAAATCTGCTGTAGTTCCTGCTGCATGCAGGTGCAAATACATTTAGGTGATGCAGGATTATATATACCTGTGAACATTTCCCCAACAGCATTAAACAAACCTCTCAGGATTTTAATATGAAGAGTCAGCTAAGCATAGGGAAGAAAGGGTCGTTCTCAGCAATCAAAGTGTTAAAAACGAGATTAATACACACAGAGCAGAATTAGCACTTTGAATTTATGATCTATATGTAATGTGTTTACTGTGTACCATGTGGTCCTGTATAGGTTGAAGAGGAGCAGTGTGGTATCCTATTGCTTTCCAAATATGAAAAGTCATCTTCAGCACTTCAGATCCATTAGGAGAACTTCAGCAGTATGCAAGGCTTGTGAAAATGTTTTGCAGAAAAGAAACTGTGGAACCAAATAGAAAACAAAATTGAGTATGCCAAACTAACTCTGTCTTTTCCAGATTTTTTTTCTAAAAGAAATGTGGTAGATCCATTATAAACTCATGAAAGCATTTGATGGTATATTACCTAAAGATTAAGTTAGCATGAAAGACATGGAAATTAGTAGACAGGTAAACATGGGAGTAAAGAAATTATGTCAAATTTTGTGCTTGAAAAGGAAGATTAGGGTTCAGCAGGGTTATTAACAATATTTCTCAAGATTTGGTCTGGATCTTCATTTGCTTTATAGTTTAAATTATGAGTAGGGTATCCTAATCAAATCTTTGGGTGACAAACTTGATTAAGTTCATCAACAGAGAAGAAATAAATTGCAGTGCAAAAACTTACAGTCTGCAGAAATGAGAGAACAAAATAGGATTCAATTTGATAATGTCAGCAAGCAACTAGGGATTAATCAGGATTTCTACCACCAGAGCTCATCAGATGGAAATAGTAGAAAAAGGGAAAACATGAATGCTGATGATCACAGAATGAGTATAATTCAATAGTGTGAAGAAATTGAGTTAAACAAAGTCTAGAAACATCAAGTGAGGTTTCCTAGTATCATGGCATGGTTGAGGTTGGAAGGAATCTCTGAAGGTTATCTGGTCCAAGCCCCCTGCACAGACAAGACCATCCATAGCCAATTGTCCAGGAAAATGTCCAAAAGGCTTTTGAATATATCCGGAGATGCATATTTCACAACGTTAGTACAAATAGAATATAGATGGGTTTCACTCCCAATCCTATGAGAAAGTACCACTGATAGGAAGGTGCAGGAAAATAATAACTCCTGTGGAAATTTACATTAATTCAGATCACTTCTGGAAAGGGAATCTGTAATTATACTCAAGAGCTAAAACTATTAGGTAATGACAAGCTGCCTTGCAAGAGAAAAAAAAAAGTGATTAATTTGTTTAGCTTTGTAAAAAGACATGAGAGATTTGGGTCTACAGATCCTACTTACAGGATAGGATAAAGGAAAGTAAGAGAAGGAAATTAAACTAATTACCAATATCAGCACTAGATTAAAAGGAAGTGGAATAGCCTGGATGAATCTGGTCTGGAAATCAGGTTCAGGAGTTCAATTTCATTTTATGATTAAAATTACGTAGTTGAAGAGAAGGTTTTATGACACAATAGACCTGCAGCCACAATGCTTATTCTCAACACTCAACTGATCCCCATGTTCACTCCCATACCTTTGCAACCATTTCTCTGCTTGTTTGTCTAATCTGTTGGTGCATGCCACGCTTAATCCCTCTGGTGTAATAATGTATGTATGCATTTACTGTTTTTTCTTTAAATGGTCTCTTTCTTCCAGCGTATACCTATCATCAACCTCATAGCCAATTCCCTCTCCTAAAATAATCTGCAATTATTTCTGTGCTGCATGGTGAACCTTGTATCTGAACTAACTTGATCACATAATGTCTGCATCTGCTGCCTGTCATCCTCTGGCATCATTTTATACCCGTGAAAGTTTTCATTGTTTCATTAGGCATTTTGTTTCTGATCTTGCTTACAGTTAATTTTTTCTTCTGTCTCTAGCCTATTTGACCAAAAATTATCTCATTATTTTAGTATTCTTCCACACTGAGATATTGGAAGGGTATTTTTTCCTGCTTTATAACTTGGGCTAATTAAAACCCCAAACTGAAGACATAGGGGAAAATACCTGTTTTGAGTTCTGTTTGTGCTGTTGGAAAGCCCTAAATTTCCAGGGCTGTGTATCAGAACCTAATCTTTTGGGTATGTCAGGGTTGAACAGCTTTTGGGTACGAACAGCTAACCTAAGATTAGGTTGAACCTAATCTTTTGGGTATGAACAGCTGTCAAACTATCTTTTCTAAACCCCTGAGGACACAAAAAATCAACCTGCTGTCTGTGTTCTTGGCCTCGCTGTTTTGTTTTTCCTCCTAGTCCAGGCACACACTGCTGGTGTTTTCCACACAAATTATTAGATGAGGGGATGGATTTTATGGCCAGCCTCTAGTTGCACAGAACTTCTCCACTAAGCAATGGAGCTCTGGCTACCGTTTCTGAGATTTGCATAGCTGAGTCCCTGTGTTCTGAGCAGTCAGTGGGCCAATGTCCTCTATTCCATGTGAGGGACAGGCATAGAGATTTGTCTATCTACATCTCTGTCCCAAGATCTTTTGCTATTTCATAATCAATTGCTATATGCAACTGACTGATGTTGTGGGAGTGGTAACCAGTGTTGGATATTAGTGATGGTCCCAGGCACTGTTGTGCTATAAAAATTACAGCTGGGAGATGTCAGCGCTCAGACCTGTTTTATGGAATGACCGTAATCCTGACTGCATTGCAATAGTCAGTGAGGCTGATCACACATAAATACACTTTCAAACCACTGCTATAAGGATCATAAAGCTGGGACTTAAGGCATAGATAAACAAGATTGTTGGCATTGTGCCAAATGGCATCAGCCAAAACAAATGCATTCTTTGCCTAATCTTCATCTCTTCTTATATCACAATCAGACCACCACAACCTATGTATGATGTTCAATCTGTATCTTTGTTTTTTGGATTCTCTGTCCTAGATGTTTTCATTCCAGCCTTACCCAGAGCATTCTGCACTCTATAACTTTTCCCTGCCATGCTGCATGTTTAGGTAACAAAGTTTTTGTGAGCAGTGGCTTTGAACAATGCTTCTTCAAGTCCTGTGCTGCCCACATTCTGACACCTTTTAGGCTAGTCCTGAGGCACGAAGAAAGATTGTGCCCAAATATGGTACATCTGTGACACTGTGTACAAGTTTAGTTGTTAAAGCTTATGTACACCTTCATGTGAATGTCTCATCCACATTCTTCTCAGATTCCTAATTACCCAACCAGTCTAAAATTCCTTAGAGACAACTTTGCTTCTGTATTGACATCAGTTTATTTATAAAATATATAGCTATGACTTACTATTTTGCTAATGTGGTCCAAACAAGAATGGCTAAAACAGTTTCTTACGTTTTTTTCCTTTCTTTGCTTTCTAGCTGTAAGACTGAGGAAATTTACCTTTTGTTTTCCTTTTTGGTTTGGTTTGGTTTTGGTTTTTTTCCCCTTTTTTTAAGGTGAAGCAGAGAACACACTTGATGCACAGGGCACTTTGCTGGAATTGCCTAAAGGACCTCTCACATTTAAAGATTTGTAGAAAATCAGAATGTCTCAGAGCAATTTCTTCATAGAAAAATAGGAAGATGGTATTAAAGCTACATATCTGAAATGTGATTTAATACTGCATTTTAACATAATTAAATAATTTTAAAATGTATAAGATTATGAGCTGTTATAAAATAAAAATGTAATGGATTTTTAAAAATTAGTGCTTTCTAAAGCAATTGGTTTCATGCTATATGTATCTCTTAAAAATAATCATTTTTCTGTAGTATATTTTTCTTGTTTATAATGAAATACTGAATTTGCATTGTCTATTCAGAGTCTGAAAATAACTTTCACCTGTTGTAAAAAAGTCTGGTACTGACCAAACTCAGTATAACCAATAAAGATATGGTAATTGGTAGTTATAAGTTTGTATAAATATATAAAATATATAAATAATTATATACCATTTTCAAATATATTTCAGGATACCGAGCTCAATTTGAAGTCAGGAGCGGGCAGTCAATTTATTTGAAAAACAAGACACTTTTTATTTGCTCTTCTTTAGCAAAGAACTTACCATCTCTGCTTCAAGTTCTGGAATAAACAGCTTTTATCAGAAGTAGGTTCAGAAGTAAACATATAACTTGCTAACTGTGTGTTTTACTCTTAGGGAAAACTGTGTTAAAGTATGAGTAGAGATAGCTTCTGAAAAAGAGGAAACAAATTATGTAGCTATTTCCTGAATCTTTTTCATGCTTGTTCGACATTCTGAAACTCAGGATAATTTGTTTTTTGATAATTGAAATCAGAGTTTCCCTACTAAGATGAATATTAACTTAGGCTAACAGCAAGCAAAATTATTAATGTATGTTTTTGTAATGAGTAGATCCAAGTGGCCTTACAAGTACTGAAAAACGGAGGGATTTTTTGTATGCCTTTACTCTAACATGATATATTCCAAGAATATAATTTTAGTATACTTTAATGTTCTGATGTCACACTTGGAAAAATTGTTTCTGATTGGAAATATTGTTCAGAAACAGATTATTTTGTGTTTTGGATGGAAATTCTTGTAGCATTAATCTAATTGTGGAATGAAAAACAAATGCTCAAGAAACATCCAAAAATTAATTAAGCCAAAGTCTCTATTGACAATTTGTTGATTTAAAAATTAAATTCCAGCTGGAGATAATGCCCCAAATATGATTTTGAAGACTACTTAACTAAACGTAGAATATTGCTACAACAAAACAGCCAAATATATAATGAAACAAAAGCTTCTCAACGCAGAAGAAATTAATAGCACAGTTTCCACAGTCTGACTTCTGAAAGTGCATTAACTTCTGCATTCAGGCACTTCTGTAATCGGTTCTGTCCCCTGCATGTTAACAATGCATACAGTCTGTAAGTGATCTCAAATGTGATGTGTTTTAATGGTCAGTGTAATAACATGAACACAAGTACTCCACTTTCTTGTTTTGCTTTGAATTACAGAGCGTTTGCTATGTTTCCTCCAAGTTCTGAAGTCCACCTTCCTTTAATTTTAAAGAATAATTTTATGTTTTGATATCTGTCATCTATTGATACTTTCTTATCTGTGTGCTTGTGACAGATTCCTGACTATGAAGTTTGATCAAAAGCCAGTGTTAAAGGGCCAAATCATGGTCCAGGTAGCAGTTTTAGGGGATAATAGGGTAGGTACATATTAATAAAAAATTGTTTTAATTTTTTTTGCTCCCAAAATTTGAACTTTGATTAATAACGTTAGTCTATTGCAAGACTCCACACAAAAATGTGACAGAAATGGGGTAAGTTTCATCTAGTATTACACAGTATCAGTGAAATTTACCAAATTTATTAAGGAAAAGGCTCTAAGCAAGATGGTCTAAGCCAGAAATAGATTTAGATGGGCTACATAGAATATGCCAAAAATCATCAAGCAGTTAAGGGTTATTCACCTTTATTGTCCTTATTTTTTACTGTTTGCTTTGCTTTTGTTTTTTGAGAAATGCATGGTTTTGTTTTGTAAATGCTTGTTCTTTGTTGCAGAATTCTACTGGCAGTAGAATAACTGCCAGTGTACTAATCAAAATGCTTGCACGTGCTGTGCACAGTCATATCTGTGACATAGTGAAAGATACAGAATAATTGAATGGTATAATTTCCTTCAGAGGACAGTGAAAGAAAACAGGGGCTTAGTAGTGACAAGGTTTACTTTGGGGAAATACATATTCACAGCACAAGTTGCCCATATTCATCATATTTGTTATATAAATAAATAAAGCGCCTAAAACATCCTGCTCCTTTCTGTAATTTGTGCTCAACTGGCCTCAGCTGTTAGACTTACTTTAATATATCACAACAATTGCCTTTGTTTCCGTGAATCACTGGGGAAAAAAAGGAGAGCAGTTCCAGGGGGAGCCTGTTCTGGCCTGAAGGCACTACTCTTACCATTCTTAATTCTAATGGTTTCTTCTGGTTATTTTGTCTGATAGCCATATATTCTGAATCAGTATCATTTGGAGCAGGATTGTTCTGGAAAAGGGAGAAGTCAGTCCTGATTAGGATGCCAAAATTAAGCTGTTTGTGTTCTAATTATAGGTGTGAACCCAAGGAAGTGCCTGCCACAAGTGCTTCCACTTCACTCTTATCTGGTTGTGATAATATATATGAGCACTGAGGAGAAACAAGCAAAATTGCTTTGGAGAGTGCAGGTTGGGCCTTACAATACGGAATTCCTTACAATAAGGAAAGTTGAAAATCATGGCCCCTTCCTACATGCTTTGGAGTTATTGATGACTGCATATCGCTGGTTTTAAAAGAAGGGGAAAGCACGTATGTGGATGTATACAAACAAGATTATTTCTGCATTATTATTTATTTTCTTAATCAGCCTTGCACTTCATTATGCAAAAATGCATGGATTTCTTAACTTTTTCAATTATGAGCTTTCTTAAGATTGAACTGTTTTCTAAACTGCACAATCCTCTAATGAAGGCAACTGGATAATGCTCATGCTTGGTCATCAATTGATGCTGTGATATTTCCCATTTGTTGCAGAATCCTGTATGGTACTAAGCAAACTTTAGAAATGCTGTAAATTCATGTTTGGACAGCTTTCAACAACGAAGTTGTCTTTGCAGAAGTGAATTGCATGAATTTGAAATTAAGTCTCTGGAAAATGTCTAATGAAATCAGTAAGTTTTTGTCTTACTGCTGATTTTCTTTGTCTGACATTTGTGAGTGATGGGAATAAGAGTTTAATTTAAGATATTCAAGGCTGCTGAGATATTGTTAAAGGATATTTTTTATTTAGCCCCCAGTTTTCATGAAATCTCCTTTACCTTCTATAAACTTTGCTATTGCTCAACATATTATTTAATAATTTAGTACAAGGAGAGAAGTAGTACAATTATCTTTAGCTTTTTTTAAGAAATTAAAAGATAAAAAATACTTGCATTGAGCCAGTACACTGGATGTACTTGCCTTGAAACATCCTATAGATAATTAATGGAAATTAGTTTCTTTGCTCTGCTATTGTTTTTTCTTCTTTATAAAACAAACAGTAGGAAGTTATATAGTTACTTCAGATTTGTTAAATTTATATTATTAATCTTCTTCTGCATGTTTTGTTTTGAATAATAGTTTTGCTAGTCACTCAGGAGGTACTATCCTCATTGCCTTGTCCTGGCAGTGCTTTTTCACATTACTACAGATTTTCAGACACTGAAAACAAATCTGTTGTCTGGAAGACTACATAAAGTCCATGCAGAAGTCCACCTGATGTGAGTATTTTCAGAAAAAGTCCATGAGACCAACAAAACCAAGGTACTGCTCTCAAAATTCAAGTTGCGATCACCCCTGCACAACTTCTGTTTGTAACAGTATAGTAGGTAAGACTTCAGCTGAGGGAGGAACAGATCGAGGTTTTGTTCTTCAGGAATTTCAGATTAGCAGACTCCACTTCTGCAGATTACACCCTAGCAACATTCTGGATGATGGTGCCTACTGTTGTAGAGGTACCACTGTTTAAACACTTAAGACTGGACCAAAAAGAAAACTGTCTGGGTTTTGGTTGGAGATTATTTTAATTTTTAATTTGGCTGGGTAGATTTAAATTTTTTTGGTGGTTGGTATTGGTCTGTGGTTTGGATTTGTGCTGAACACATGGTTAATAATAGAGAGATGTTTTTGTTATTGCTGAACAGGTAAGAGCCAAGGCCCTTTCTGCTTTAGTACTGCCACACTAGTGAGGGGACTGTGGGTGCTTGTGAGGAGATACAGCCAGGACAGTTGACTCAAAATGACTAAAGGGATATCATGCTGGTGGTATATGAAGTGGGGGGAAATGGAAGAAGGAAAAAGGAGGGTACCTCTGAAGCCATGGCATTTGTCTTCCCATGATGGCTGAATACCTGTTTGCCCACAGGAAGCACTTGAATCAATTCCTATTTTTCTTTTTTTGTTTGTTTTTTTTTTTTTCCTTTTGCTTTCCCTGTTAAACTGCCATGACTTTTCTCACTTTTCTAAGTCTTTCCCCAGTGCACAAATGAGCAAGTGACTGTGTGGAACTTGGTGGCCGGCTAGGGTTAAACACAACAACTTTGCTCACTATTTTAGCCCTCCACAGCCTTGTTCTAGATCCAGCTCAGTGTAAAACATCCAAGTCCTCCTTGAAGAAGAGACTGGATCCTGTAACTTCTCTGCCAGCACAAGTGAACCATACACCTTTGTACACTACTCTGTAGATGTATTTCTTCTCTGTGCTCTCCTTCTAGATTGAGTTTTGAAGGTTTTTTTTTATATGCCAACAATACTCAAGGGATTGAAAGCATACCCTTCATGTGAAAGGATCTACAGACAACAACTTCGAAGTATTTTAAGAGAGATTAACTTTTCTTCACAGAAGAACCAGAACCTCGTATAAAAGGTGACAGCAACCACTTCTTGTCCTATTGTACTAGGGGAAAAAAAACCAAAAAACCAAGGAAGCCAACAAACAAATCCAGAAGTGAAGTTTACTTTCACAGAGTGCAGAGTTCTGCATGGAGTCCAAAGACCACCACCCTTGTCAGCAACAGCCTGCTGAGCCCTATTCAGGAGACACACAGATGTGGAGCTCCAAATCTCTAGGATGCCCACACTGGAGCCAGAGTATCTCTGACACTTGGATACCTATGGCTACCACTGAACTCAGGCCTCCTGTACAACAAACCTGAGAGGAATCCAGGCTTTGAAATCCCCCTTCGAGTATCCACAGCTGAAGTACTTCCTTAGAAGTGCATTTCTTTTACTTCACTTGTTTCTGTCTTTTTATGTCAGGCAACAGTTTTAGGACACAGAGGTAGTTATGGAAAAACAATGGAAAAACAGTCGAAATTAAGTTTTTCAGGTTTTCAAAGCAATACGAAAGGGCATCGGCAGTGCTATCTGGCCGCAAACAGGAACAGCTGAGGCCCAGACCCGGCCGAGGCCCAGGCCCGGCGTGTCCCGGGCAGGTGTGGGCCGGGAGCCCGAAGGTGAGGCACGGCGGCGTGAAGAGCCGCGACAGCGAGCAAGGGCAGAAAGGGACGAAGGCGCTGCCCGAGGGCTCCTCGACGGCTGTTCCAGGCACAGGGACCGCCCGGCGGCAGACGACAGCCCCGGCACTGGGGAAGGGGAGGGGGCTCGGGGCCAGGGCCGGGGCGGTGACTCAGCGCCTCCCGCAGCGCATAAAAGGCGAGCGGCGGGGCTGGGCTGGACGCCGCGGTCGGGGGCGTTGTGGCGGCCGTCGGGTGTGCTGGGACGGCGCGATGGGGATGGCCAAGCTGCGAGTGCTGTGCGCCGCCGTGGCACTGCTGAGTGCGGCGCGGCCGGGGCAGCCCGGCGCCGTGCTGCCCGCGGGCGAGGGGGACGGCTACGGGGTGAAGCTGTGCGGCCGCGAGTTCATCCGCGCCGTCATCTTCACCTGCGGCGGGTCCCGCTGGAAGCGGCTCTCCCTGCTGGCGGTGGAGCCGGCGCCCGCGGCCGGTGAGTGTCCCAGGAGCGAGCCCGAGGGGCAGGCGGCTGTCGGGGCGCTTCGCTCGCTGCCGAGCGACGGCCTGCGAGGAGGGATGGAGAGCACGGGAGGGAAAGGGCGAGGGCGGGCGCTGCGCGGCGCCTCTCGCTCCCCCGCCCTGAGCCGCTGAGGGAAGGTCCCCGTCCCTCTCTGGCTTTCCCTCTAGATCCTAGTTGGCATTTCCGAGACTTTTGGAAGGACGCCCTGAGCTTCAGAGTCGGTATTTGCCTTTCAAAGGAAAGGCAAATAATGCTGGGGCGTTATTTGCCGGGATAATCCGCAAAGTTTTTGGTCAGTTCGGGGATGCCGCGCCGCTGCGCAGGGCTGCCGGCTGCAGAGGAGCTTCTGCTATAAAATCCCACAAAATCACACTTCTCCCCTCTCTTGGCCATGTGGGGACGCCTGGTGCGCCCTGGGGAGCGGTGGGGAATGCCTGTCGCTATGGCTTCCCTCCCTTCCCAAGGCTCCGCGGTTCCTGGGGCGGCGGAACGGAGCGGGGTTCCTGCCGGCGTTTCCCTGCCGGCCGGGAGCCCTGGCGCCGCGCTGCCCTCAGAGCTCCCGGGACGTGGGATCGCGCGCGATGGCATCACTGCTGCTTCTCTGAACCAGAGAGTTGGCACGCTGGGGAGCACGGGCTCTGGTGCTCCGGGTTACAGTCTCCGGGCTGTGCTCTCAAACCGCGGTAAATGTAACAGCAATTTTAAGGGATTGCTCTAATTTATGTTGATATTTGGATACTGAAAAAGAACGTTTTTTAAAAGGACAAAAATTGTAATTTTGGGTAAAACGTGCAATGGAAGAGATTTTTTTTTCTGATTAAACACACTGCAGTGAAATAACCTAAGACTTCAGGCAGCTAATGAAGCCAGTTTTCTGGGAATATTTGCACGGTTTTTTCTCCCAACAGGTTGAGTAAAAGATAAAAGTAACCTTTGTAATTATAACAAATCACTTACACACAGGCTCTGTGGGGATTATGTCCTTTCCCAGCAAATTTTGCTTTCCTTTTTGTTAACAGCAGCTTCTGAGAACAACAGTCACTAAGGAGCCTCCACTATGCTGCATGATATCTAACTAGAAGACTTCTTCACCCCAAAAGATTTTTATTAAATGGCAATCAATGTCTAATTACTAAAGTAGCTACAGCTACTTTTATTTTTGCACATACTCAGACAGCTGTTCTATCTGAAAATTAGGTTCTGTATACTAATTAGCCATATTTAAGTAAATAAAAAGTTGCTGGATATTCTCACGTTCTTTCAGCTTTCTGAAACAAAAAAATAACTGTATTAACAGCGTTAAGATCACAAGACAAAGACTTGGTTTGGATTCTTTTAAAATTAAGACTTGAAGAAGCTGTTTTTCTTCACATTGGCTGAAGTAAGCAATGTCACTTGCCTTGCAGAAGTAAATTTAAGAGAAACTGTGTAAGGTGAAAGGAAGTAGGACTGTATTTTTGAGAACACTAGTCAGTGAGATGAAGCATGTCATAAGTGAATTCTGCAAGCCCCTGATATGCCTTGAGAAATGAAAAAAATGAGAGGAAAGCATCAGTTAAAAATAGCTGTAGAAGAATGCAATCTAGGAATCAGTTTGCATAGAATCCTTGCTTATTTAGTCCTTCCTACGTTTGTTCTTCACATGATGCTACTGTGTATGATTGTGCACAGGAGAAGAGGGGTCTGATCTAATTCATCCAAAACAAGACACAGCTCTGTGGTGTTTTTGGGTACATGCCTTTACAACAAAATTCTGGTTCTGTGGAAAAATTGAGACTTCTCCATCAAAAACACTGCAGTTGTGACAGGATGCCTTTACTTCAGTTGCAGTTGTTTCTGTGTGCTCTGCATGTCTAACAGGAGGTATTGACTTTAAAACATAGATTCTGCTAAAAGTAAGCTACAAGTAAGTAATGGTGTGGAGACTCTCAAGTACTGACAGTTATCCTGCATAATAGTGTTTCCCTTATTGCTAACTGAATGGGTTTTGTTGCTGTTTCTTAGAGCTGTGTAATCCTTTTGATGCTCCTGCAGTCTGAATTTAAGATAAGTCTTCTCTTTAAAACAGATTCTGCGCAAACAGCAAGTAACAAACTACTGGGAAGCTTCAACCTGCAATCAGTTTTGGATCCTGAAGTGGAGCAGCTGCAGAGAAGCAGCCCATTTCTTGGATGGGAGACGTTTAAGGACTTGTACAGTTTAAATTACTATAATGAATATGTACCTGTGGCAGGTGACTTAAAAAAACTTGTTCACCAGGTAGAGGAAGCTGTTCAGAAGGACAGGGGGGGAACAGGAAATGCAAATCCTGTGGAATCAAGCAGCTACCTTTGGGCCAGGTATCCCAGAAGAAAACGGGAGTCTCTGGGCTTGGCAGGAATGTGTTGCAAATGGGGCTGTACAAAAGCTGAAATTAGTACTATATGCAGAGTTTAAAATCTTCTCTACACTTATGCATGAAATCAGTGTTTGTTGCAGTGTTACTTGATTGATTACTTAATGGAGGAAGAAAACTTCTGCTGTATTTTATCTTGTCTATATGTGCCAGTCAATATAGCTGGTTTTCTTTAAAAAAAACCCAAAACCAACAAAACAAACAAAACATAAATGTAATTGCAATGAGTATGTTTTGCTGCAGTAACTTCTAATCTATATTTTTTACTAAGTCTTTTCATTTTAATGTTGAGCCTTTACACTTACATTACGAATGTATTATATCTTTGTAACACTTTAAGAATAACTTCAATATTTCAATAAAATGTAATTATACTAAGTGTTGCCAAATTATTGTTCCTCTGACAAAATAATTAATATAGAATCATAGAATGCCTTTTATTGAAAGGGACCTTAAAGATCACCTAGTTCCATCCCCCCTGACACAGGCAGAAATACCTTCTCCTGGATGAAGTTGTTCAGAGCCCCATTCAACCTTGGCCTTTAATACTGCCAGGGATGAGGCATCCGCAGCTTCTCTGGGCAATCTGTTCCAGTCTCACCTCACGGGGAGCAATTTCTTCCTCAATATCTAGCCTAAATTCTCCCTCTTTTAGTTTGAACCCCTTATTTCTACTGCTACTAAGTTTCTAATAAAAAGTCCCACCAGCTTCCTTGTAACATCCAACAATATTAAAATGGGATTCATGGTACAAAGCTGTAGAGAAAGTGTCAAGTGAGAGTTCAATTGGCAAAATATTCTAACTCAGGTTGCTGATTATTTTGACCACGTTTTCCATTTTCTTGTAATTGCAGAAATTTTTTTATGCAGTATTATCTTTATAGCAACTTTACTGCAACACAAGAGCAGCCTGCATTTTTTTTTATTTATGTCTAGGCTTAAATAGTTAGAGTTTTAACACTTCAGTCATTCCTTGTTTACTTCCCCATTTTTTCAGTACTGCTGCTGAGTGAGAGTGCTGGATGTGCATCAAGTAACTTGTTGTACAGACACTCAGACATCTTTCTGTGTGTTCTTAAAGTCTTCTAGTGTACACTAATTCAGATGTACTTCTAAGTTGCTAATTGCCTCTGTATTTATGAATAGCTGATTTATTCCTTGTAGTTTCTAATCCTTTTGCCTTCCTCCATGATTTTCTCAGCTGTAAAAAAGTTGTATTTCAAGCAATATGGTTCATGAGGTGAGAGTTTTGGTTTTCCTGACCTCTGTAATCCTCAAGGTAACTTAACTTTGTAGCAGTAGTTGACTCAGAGTATGCTTCAGGGCTTAGGCTGTGCAGTTGATGCCTTTTGCTTTGTTCTTCAAATTATCTTTTGACAAGTATTCCTTAATTAGAAGAGTGCTCTCTGCAATTATTGTGTAATTTTTTTTTTTATTCCTTAAGATATTACTGTTATTGCAGCAATTAGGCATCTATTGATTTTTTTTTTTTTTTTTAAGACATGTTTAATTCAGTAAAGATTGGGCAGAATGGACATTCACTATGAATGCTGTTATCTTCCACATGAAAAGAACCATCTCTGCTGTCCTGGTAATAATATTTGTGAAGAAATGAGTCATCTTCTTAAACATCTTAGTTATAGTGACTTGAAATGCTTTTTTGCCACTCTGAGTGGAAACAGCAACTGTGCAACATTCTGCTATAGTTTTGGGTGGGTTTGTTTTTGCAACAGATTAGCTAAATGTCTACAATTAGCTTCCAGCAACGTTTCTGTTAGTTTTGGGTTTTGATTAGAATTTCCTAGAAGATTACAGGAGGAGTTTGAGGGGAAGTATTCCTTATTTTTGAGCAGTTTTAAGAATTTTTGGAGTTAAGATTACTTAGTAGTAAGGTTAGGAATAAGAGGTATATAGAATCCCTATGAAAAGCCAAATGAAAATTCCATGCGAGGAGAAAGTGAAAATTATCCTGTATGCATTTGTCTTGCTAGAAAACTGTCTCCCAAACTTTTAAAAGGAATATTGGAGAAGGTGAATGGTTATAGACAGTAAATGGTTATAGCAGACTTGAGTGAAACAAAAATGTAGTTAAAACATTAAATTTGTGAGTTTAAGTCTTGAATGGAACAATCTGGAGTTTAACTTGCTGGGTTAGATGTAAACCATTGGTAAAACTATAAATAGTGTAAGTGGAAATAGTGTTTGAGTGGAAGTGTTTCAGGCTGAGATGGGATTATAAATAGAAAAATCAGACTTTATCTGACATAAACAGGCTTTTCTCAGAGGTATGAGTCAACCCAGAAAAAAGGTGAAATTTATGTTTTCATTTGGTTTCTCTAATAGGCCTTGTCATAGTCTGTAACAACTTTAGCAGTCAGGCCATGGCAAAGGCAGATGGCACAGACAAAAATTAAGTCTGTGAAAAAAATTAGAGTAAAAAAGTATTACAATAAAATTAGGGTAAAAAAATTAGAGTAAGAAAGTATTTGTGTACATACTAGAGTGTGCAAAGGGCCCTTCCCTTCCCCTTCCCGTGACACTAGGCTAGGTATTTTCTAATGGTATTTTTGCAATGTAGCCAAAGGTGACAATTTTGTGTCACTCAGTTGGACCAGGTCTTGAGGATGCCATCTGCCTATGCTCACATCACTTGGTGTCCAGAGATACTTTTTTAATACGAGAAGCAAGCCTTTTATGTAAAATGAGGTGTCTGACTATTTGGGTAGGGAAAGCAAACACACTTTGAAGCAAACATACTTTGGAGCAGACCGCTCAATATGTAAAATAATGATTGAGTTGGATATTGATCCAGATAGCAGAGCACAAGGACACTGTCTCTGCTGAAAGTGCCTTTGGGAGTGCTGCTATATGTATCCAGCAGCATAAACATGAGGACAGCAGTTTAAGGGATCACATTCTGTTTACCATCACAATTGTTCAGAAACATAGACTTTTTATTGAGGAAAAAATTGAGGTTTTTTCCAACATTTCTTTCACAGACAAATTAGGTATTGAGGAAAGCATTGTTTTAGCAACTAGCTGCTTACAGAAATTTCTTACAGTCCTGTTGATTAAGTCTTAGTGTACAGGAAGTATCCAAGTTCTGGATAGTCCATGAAGATGTGTGAGCCTACATCTGAACAGCATTTTAGTTCATGAGTAGAAAGAGGTATACCAGCACATTACCATATTAGTGCTGCCATTTGTGTTTGCACGAGTGTATTCTGAATGTTTTGGGGAATTTTTTTCACTACAGGTGTAGTCTGATTCAGGTCTGACTATGACCTCCTAGAACAGTGCCCAAAGACATGGGAATAATTCAGGGCAGTATGTAATAGCAGGTTTCCCAGCTCTGTTCCCTGATATTTCCTTGTTTTAAATCTGATGTAAAACTCTTAATGCAATTATGCAATGTGTTGATAATCATACAGCTAGAGCCCAGTACCTCAAGTAGTGATGATATGTAAGAACATAGAATGATAAATGTGCTACAGGAAACTGCATGGCAAGTCCCAGAGACTTGACAGACACATCTCCCTCCTAACTCTAGTCCTGTTTGGCCAGTTCTTTATTTTGCCATTTGTTTAAACCATAGAGGAAAACGTCCAGATTCATGAGTTACTGAAGATATGCTGTCCTTTTTTTTTTTCCTTAGCCTCCACTTACAGGCAGAAAAAAGATTGACATTTATTTTTGCCTTCTGGCAGAGCTGGAGACAGACCTGGAGTTAGCACTCTGAGTTTTAGGGAGAGTTCCTGAGACTACTGTGTTTCCTACTCAGCTAGCAGTAGAGAAATGACTGTAGAAAATGGCAAGTCCTTTCCTACTCAGCAAATGGAACTTGGATGGATTTGTATCCCACCTCCTACTGTGCAATTACTCACCTGTATAAGCAATTAGCTCAAAGGGAGTCCTTTCCTAATTTATGCCACAATGCCACCACACATTGAATGAATTCTATTCATCACACAGCTTTCATGTATCTTGGGAACAAACACCTGGGAAACCTGGGGTCAAACCAATGAGGAAACTTAGTCTGACTGGGTGTGAGTGCAGAGAGTCAAGCGGGGCACCCATCGGCTCTCTGGAGATGCCCACTGTGGAGGGGCTTTCATCCCAGTTGTGGAAGTGTCTGCCCACACCTGAATGGTCAGTCTGGGAAGTTCCTTAACACAATAATGTCTTAAATTTTATCTTTGAGTCTAATTTTAACTATAAACTTAGATTACATCTAAACTAAATTAGTTGATTTGAATAGGTAGTTGGAGATCCAAAAGATCCCCAAGACACAGACCACTGCTATCAATGAAGAGGTCATCAGGAAGCAAGGCTCTCTACAGCAGTATATGGGAAGAGGATGAGAGAAAATACTGATAAAGTGAAACACAGAAGCACAGGCTGGAGATAAAAAGAAGCCTTTAGCCCACCGGGGTAGTTTTGGCAGCCATGACTCAGAGAAGTTGCCCCCAGTTTGAGGAATTTTCAGGCCTGTCAGGGTAATGCCTCAAGGAGCCTGGTCTGACCCTGCAGCTGAGCATTCTGTGGGCTGAGTGTGGGACAGGAGCCTTACCCAGCGTGCATTCCTCTGAAATTTCTCCTTCAGGAATGCTGAACAGATACAAAACAGTAATTGATATAAAGACTTAGATGTGGAGGAAGTATTTTCCTGGTGTGGTCTTGAGGGAGCTAAATGGACACATCTTAGTTAATTACATACAAATATTTAGTTATTGCATGACATTGTTCATTACAGATAACTAGCATTTATATATCTATACATACACTACATAGGAATATGGACAAGGACAAGAAAGAAGACAGGAAAAAAATGGCTTGATGTCTTAAATGGTATGCAAAATAATGTCTTAATTGTCATGATAGAGACTTTGTTGGATAGTAGACACAGGCAGGTATGACCTGTTCAGGAAAGATCTTTAAGACTAAAAGGCTATTTCGAGAATGTTTATTCTTAGACCAGAAGGACTTTTGAAGCTGGAGTGACTAAACATTTCTCAGTAAAAAGAATATTGCTGTCATGTAGGGGACTATGGTAAGCTGTAAATGAAGTTGTTAGTGGAGATGAGTCTTTCTCTGTGTGATCAGGACTTACCAGAAAAACTGCATACTAATGGGAAATTCAAATTACCATTTTGATGAGAAAGTGATACAAAAGGACACAAACTACACAGAAAACTCAGGAAAGGTGTTAATGCACTCTGCAGAAGATGGAGAAAACAACTGGAGGAGAGTGTGCTACTTAAGAAAATATCTAGCTGAGAATGTGGACATAGTGGGCACCATAAGAAATTACCAACACAGAGTTATTAGTTTCAGAAAATAAAGGAGTATTAAAACAAATAATGACATTGAGAATTAAAAAAACTCTGGTTTCTAGTACCTCTGTAGTACCCCAGAGATTACTGAAATTCCCCAAAAAGTGTGATTAACTAGCAAAACTGCACCAGTGATCTAGGGCTGAGGAGAGACACTGGCCTAGTGTTATGGATGAGTGGAGTGCATCTCAAAAGAGAGAAGAAGCAATATGTTTTATTAAGATAAAATAATAATTTGACATGATTCAATAAATTTGAAGGAACTTAATGAAGAGTGGTTTGACAAGGTTCAGTAAGTTTCATGGCAAGGTTCACCTTATCAATTACTGCACGGAGGAAATGAAAGAGAATCTATTTAGAATTTAGAATGCTTCACATTGAGAAAAGAGATGCCAAGAGTAGGGAAGAGCCTGTCATTGAGTTATGAGGTTCAAAGAGGACCCCCTTACTTTCTAAACTCTTCGTGGACCCAAGGTGGGGCTAGGTCCAATCTTAGTCTCAGACTTGGACAATGGTTTATGTCTAAAGAAATTGTCTATACAAGGCTTATAATAATATTGAGTAGCTAAAGGGATTAGTAGTATTTAATTGATTTTAATTCACCACACTATTAGTCACTTACCAAGGATCTGTTGTGGATTAATGATCTGCCTTGGGCATGACAGGATCTCTCAGTGTCAGGTAAGGAATCTGAAATCCCAAGAAGTGTCCCTGCTCATGGGGAGAGTCATCTGTTGCACAGTCCATCTGCAGTTCAGGCAGAACTCCGGCTGGGTCCATGCTGATGGTGGTATCTATTGAGTGAAGTAGTTGGCTGCTAGTGAACATTACAGGCTAGATATATGTCCTAATTTTAGCTATGGTGTCCTGTTCTCCATGTTGGATTACATGCATTCTTGGGTTTTGGAACATGATTTGAAATCTGAAATATTTTCCAGATCACCTTTATGCCCTTTTATGAGAGCCAGGGCTTGTTAAGCTGGGTGTTTTACCTCCCCCAGGCTTAGGCTCCACAACTGTTAATAGTTATCTGTGGGAATTCAAAGAGAGAGAGCTTTCCAGTGATAGGAAAAAATATAAACTGTGCAAGATTGGACAGAAAACTACAGATCAGAATTTAGTCTAATTCAAAGGGCAAGAGAAAATGTAGCAAACAACCAAGTGAACTCTATGATTACTTACTTATAAGATGATGAAGAGCCACCACATGGATTTAAAAAAAATAAATCAAATCTTGTGTTTAGATGTTATATTTCTTGCTATCAAAACTTACAGTCTTCATAATTAAACCAGGGCAAGACAGAACAAACTTAACTACTAAAAAAGATTAGTTATGTCAGATCCTCCTTGTATTATGTTTCTGCTGTTTAACAGAGGTGTGCTTCCAAGGCAGAGAGACAGACCAAACTGAATACACAGCATCTTCCCTTTTGTATAGTGTTATTTGACATTTCCATTAATTGCTTGCATGGAGTGAGACAGTGAAGTTGCAGAAACTGGCAAACAGATGAAGAGGAATTTACAAAAGGTATTGAGAAGGAAGGGACTGGAATTACATCCGGAGACTTCAGACTGGTCTTCAAAAATTAGGGAAATTACTTCCTGTGTTTAGGAACAATCAAAATCTTTTGCTATCAAAACATTCTTTTAAACAGCAATGTCTTTGGCTGATATTGCTGTCACAAAAGTGAATAGAATGAAAGGACCCTTATGGTAGGTCCTTTTTTTTTGAAGACTGAAGATTAAGTTCAACCTTAAATGTTACTTGGGATCTTTTCACAAGTACTTTCAGAGGTAAGAATCTGCACAAGCTTATTTGTAAGCGCCACACTTCCCATGCGAAAGCTGCTGTATGCAGACTAGATGTTAAGGTTGATTTACCCTTTTTGTTTATAGATCAGTATTTTTGAGAAGCAGGTAGTCCTAAAAGTAACCTGATAGTTAGAAAACTCCATTGATCTGACCAGCTATAGCTCAGGAAACACATCCAACATCCACTTTTAATAGCTCACACCATGCTTTTTTTCAACTGCTCTTGATGTTTAGCTTTTGTTGTTGTTGTTTCATTGTTCTTGTTAGTTAAATTCAATAATAGACTTATTATTGCTATGTGAAGTTCTTGCTGGAGAGAAATAACTGCAATTTTAAATGTATTGTAATACCTTTAAGCTAGATACTCAGATAAATTTAACTATTTAAAATAATTGATCTGTTAATGTTCAATTTCTTAATGAAGTCTTCTAAAAGTTATGTAAAAATTGTTCTATATAATATGAAGACCAAAGTTAAAATGAGTTCAATAAAACAGTAGACAAAATTATAGTGTCAAAGTGAAATCACTAATACCATTACATTTGTAGGACACTTATTCTCTTTTTAAGAAGTCAGTAATATGATTCAGCTGTATTACAGAGGAGATGAAACAAAATGATAATTTTCTTTCCCCATGCACCATTCAACCAGATATCATCCAGATAAAATTGATTGTATATATTTAAAATATTTGTACTGATCACATACTTTGAACTTAAACAGGAATTTTTTGCTGTCCTTGTTTGGGTAGTCTGATTTATGGCAGTTCTGATACAACTCTGCAATAGTATGGTTTTTTCTCCTGACATGCTTAATCTAGCTTTTGGTTCTCCTCACATTTTCAATTCTTCTAAGAGTCTTTTACAGGGTGGCAGGTACCTTTATTGATACAATTGCAATCTTATTATTGTCCCTTATTACAATGAAACAAATTGAGATGTGTGTAATCAGACTTATCTCCACAGGTACAGTATTCAAGACCCAAGATTGACTGAAAATGTTAAGTATTCTGTCATTTGTTATGCAAGCAGAACATGTTAGATATCTTCCTCTGTGTTCAGTCATTCAATTTGAAGATCTTAAAATACAGACAAGAGAAGGAAATTTAATAAAATGGTGTTTGGGAGATATCCAGTGTGTTGGACCCTGGCTACTATTTATTGGACATTGCTCATTACTAGACAGCACCCTCGGAGGAGGAGGGAAGCAGAGCAGAAGGCACTGTGGCCACTCAAAATGCAGCTGAATCAGGGGAGTAACCCCTGCTGGTAGCAGCTACCCCTGTACAGAAGAAGAAATCCAAAACCAAATCAGTTTGCTCTGTGAGGGATGAAGAGGAAGCAGGACCCTCACCACAAGAGGCAGGGCCAGAGATAATTATCCAATCCCCACCCCTGGGTGAGCTGCAAGACCTAGGAAAATATTTCAGCCACCAGAGAGGAGAGCTTCTGTTGGTCTGTTTGCTCCAAAGCTGGGACACTGTGGCACATGGCACGAAATCAGATGGTAGCAAAGCCAAGCAACTGGGATCCCGGTCACAGAATTTGGGCAATGACAAGGGAAGAGGACAGAAACTCTCACCCTCTGGAGATTATTTCTGTCAAACGGGAGGGAAAGATGTTCTTTCAAGGAAGACCTAATACTCAAAAGGGCATTCAGCACTGTGAATAAAAAAACCATTTCACAAAGAGAGTGCCCAAAAGCAGTAAGGTGCAGAAAGTTCCCATAGCTTTATGTCCCCTCCCTCCACCAGTCTGAAAACAACTAAGAGCTGGAACAAAACAAACCTTGAAGACAGATCATCCATGTTGCATTGCTCATTTCTTTTTTTTCTGGATTGCTGAGCTCAGCTGTGTTTGGCACTGTTCCCCAGGCTTGGCTTGGTCCCATGTGGCTAACTCCAGCACCAGTGGGGCTTGGCTAGGCTCAGTGGAGCTTTGGGCTCTGTGTGGCTGCTTCTGCTCTGCCAGAGCCAGGGTGTTCACTCCACTGGGCCCAAAAGAACAGGAAAAGGATGGGGGTGACAGAGCAGGGCCGAGCGCACCAGGCTGATCCCAATGCCTTCTCAGCTAGGCTGGTGCACTCCCCCTTCTTGCTGATCCTTGGCTTTTCCTGCTGAAACCATATTCCCATTGATGTGTTTGGTATGTAGTAAACATGTCATCACACCCACACAGCACTGAAAAGTCCATCCCCTTTCCCTGTAACCAGGACACTGTGGAATGTGTGCCACAGCCCAGCAGACCAAGCAGGTAAACCCCTGTGGTATGGTGGATGATGGTCAAAAGAAAAATATGGGGATATGGGGGGAGTCTGCAGATCCATCACCTCACACTTGCCCAAACCTGTCAAGGCAAGCCCTACATGCTTACAAATAGCAGTACAACCACTGGATGGCTGGAGAGGTACCTGTACCTCATGCCAGCACCTGGAACTCCATCTCGGGCCTTGAGAAGCAAGTCCTGGTGGGACATGGCACCCCTGAGAGAAGTCAGTTGGACAATGGGACTCATTTCAAAAACAGCCTCATAGACATCTGGAGCAGAGAGCACGGTATTGAGTGGGTGCTCTGCCCACACAAAACCTACATATACTGTGGAAGGGAATAAAGTCGCTGTGGTCCATATGGGGAATGTGTTAGGGAAAACTGTCTGGATTAGTCCTGCCTCAAGCAAAGGCAAACTCATCTGTGGAATTGGTTTTGCTCAAGGACACAGGTGTACTTGGTGAGTAACACCAAGGGACCAGTTGTGTATTTGATAAAAGTATTCAACTCTGTTCAAGGTAAATGGTGGTAATTTTCATTAAAAGTGGTGGTAATTTTCCTGTAAAGTTAAACAAAGTCAAATGGAAAGATGACAAAGTAATGAAAATCAAGACATTAGAATTTCTAACAAATTTAAGAAATGTAAGATGGTGTAAGTCATTTGTCTTACAGACTTGCATCTCTTTAAATACTGAGAACCAAAGGAAGTAATTCTTCATCCCAAATGAATCTGCTTAGTTTAAATCTTCATTAAAAAAGAGATTAAAAGCCCTCAGTCTTATTGTTTAACCTTTTAACCTGTCTAACATCTTTACTTCAGTACATCTAAGTTTCTTCCAAAGGATAAATGCTTAACATGGCTATTCTAGGAAGGTTGGAAAGTTGTATGTGTTGTGTTCTACCTCATCAAAGGGAACAGCTGCCTTCAGCAGTGATTTAAATGCCAGTAACAAATGTTAGTGTGCAAAAGAAAATGTTGGCAGGCATGCATCATCCATTGTATTCAGGTTTTTTTTTTTTATTTTCACTATCCAAATGCAAAAAGAAACACACAGTTAAGTTTCAGGTATGGATACACAGTTTTCTAAAAATATCCCTTTCATGTTCTCCTCACTAAACCATGTGTTCAAATGTTTACATTTCAATCACAAGTGGCAGGTATCTTTTCCTCCCTGCTCCCTACCACCAAGGGACTTTTTCTACTTTAATATAAAGTACTGTAAACCTCTTATTCAAAAAGAAAAATTCAGAACAAAAATTTTTAATCAAACATCTTTTCAGAATTGTTGTCTGGCATGGCACAACATTTAGTAGTTTATTTTGGTATAGTAATTACTGATTTTTTTCAGCCAGGTTGGGTGTCTGTGAATATTTCAGACTTAAGGCAGACAACACACAGTTTAGAAATATATTAGCACATATTTGTCACGGTATGGCATTTTCAGTAGACATCAGTTTTTCATAATTCATTGTGCACTTCACATTTCAGAAAGCTTCTCCCATGCTGAACATCATCCTTCTTCCTTTAGTCTTGTTCTTCTACACCTTTACTTTTGCTCTCAGAACTCTAACCTCTAGGTGTTTATGATCCTACATTCCTGAAAAGCTTGCTTTCTTTACACAAGAGTTACATTTCTTCATACTTAGTACAGTAACCTCTTTTCCCGTACATTTCAGGGCATCTGGTCAACATCTCAACTAAATGCAACAATTAAATATTTAATTGTGGGGGGGGAAATATAATTGTTACACATATTTTCACAGTTGTAGTCATCAGGACATTTAACAACAATTATCTCAACTATGGAAGATTTTAACCAGTACTAGGACCTGACAAGAGCATGTGTTTCTTTTCCTGAAAATTAATTTCTCCTCTGGCTTACTACATGACTGTTGCGAGTTTGTGGAATACTGTGTGGAATATATTTAAAAACTAACTTTGAAACTTAACATATTTATACTGATAGACAACAAATCAATACTACACAACACAATACTTGATTGCAGAGATTCTATAAGATACATTGTGCACTTCTTAAAAAATTATTTCAATTCCAATGTAGGTGCAAAGCCATAGTTAATACTTTAATTCTACACTGTAGTAGCAGTCATGTATACATAAACCAGCACTTTTTCTATCAACAAAAATCAAACAGCATTTTGGGTAGCATAATGATTACACTAAAGTATTACAAATGCAATGGCAACTGAAGACATTTTCTACAACAAAGTACTTAGTCTATTAATACAAATGCCATGTAAAAATATGACATTATCAATGCTACTGTAGATCTGAGAGCTTTCAAAAGACAGTGTTTTTTGGTGGTGTTGTTGTTTTGTTGGTTTTTTTTTTTAAGGTTACACAATTGGCAGTAGCAAATTCAGCAAAATCACTACATTTACATCCTCAACAGCTTTTTGAGAAAGCCACCAGGTCTGCTCTGGGACCTAAATATTGACACTGCAGATGACTATACATCTCCCAAGTCCTAAGCACTACTTGGTCCTATTCTCCCAGCTAAGAACTTTAATCCCAAATGCTCAAGCCCTCTGCACAGGACCAGCCTCTGGTTGTTAAAAAAGACTGTCTCTGGCCAACAGCACAAAATTACACTGCAGTGTAAAGATATGGCTTTCTCTCAAAATGATATAGTATTAAAGTAAAAAAACAAAACAAAACCCAAAACAAAACAAAAACATTCCACAAGACACTTAAAATTCATCCTTGAATTCACCACTACATTTATGCAATCAAATAGACTATGTAATTAGTCAAAATGTAGTAGAACAAGAAAAAGACCTTTAATTCACTTGAAAAATTAGCAGACTGGAAGATTTCTTCATTGCATTACACAAACTTCCCTGAGATTTTTACATAAATTATGTTTAGTCTACTATGTATTTGAAACCAGTGAGCTACCGAGTGTCATACACTGCAAATGTTACATAATTCCTGCATATGTTATTCAGCTAAAATGCTGTCTTGATACTTTAAAGCTTTATCTCCTTTGTTACAAAAATACACATACACATAACTGAGACTACAAATGCAAAGACATTTTTTTGCACAAAATTTCAAATCTTCAAAGCAATGTATAGAAATTGAGATAACATTTTAAGTTGAACATAGCACTTCAAAGTTCTTTGCAGCTTAAAAACTGACTGTGAAATTGGTTTGAAAAATCATCTATGCAAATGCTTGGTAGCAAGAACACTAACAGAAATAGTTTTAAATGCAATGGGCAGAGAGAAGGTTGACACTGCTCTCCGTACTTAGCACTCTCTTGTACTATAAAATAGTAATTTTGTAGGAGTGACTGTGGGAGAGAAACATCATAGTGGTACAAAATACTGCTATACTGGCACTATGTTACACTAAGTAAGGATTTTTTAAAGGGTTTTTTTTTGTTTGGTTGGGTTTTTTTTTTTGGTTTTTTGGGGGGGGGGTTTTTGGTTGGTTTTTTTTTAGTTTTTTCAAAAGCTGAGGTTCTTCAATTTCTGATAAGATGGATGTAGTTAACCACAAATATTAAGGAGGCTCTGTTTCACTAACTCACTGTCACAAATTTTCAAAATGAGCACTTCATTTTAAATATAAATCTGGATGTCAGGTCAGTTTGCCAAGCTGTATATCCCCTTAACTGAACTTCTCTCAGCAGAAGTCCAAAAAAGAACAAGCACTATACTTTGCAAACAATAATGCTTAAGTAAAAACAAACAAACAAACAAGATTATTTTAACTAAAAATAAACAAAACCTGCAATTATACTGCTTTGAGATATGAGATTATCCCCAAGTTTTATGCCTCAAGGCAAAACCGAAGCATTCTCTTGTCCAAAAATTTTTGTTACTTATTTCAAAAGCTGAATTATACAGCATTCAGGTAGCTCTGATCTCCATCCAGTTCTCAGTAACTGGAATCCTGTCCTTTCCCTCCGCTGAGTGTGAAGCAATTGCACTTGTAACTCCTCCTTCCAAATAGTCCCATGTTGGGTTTTACCACAGAAATAAATACGCTTGGGCCACTTCAATACAGAACAGGCTTGATGTGGTTGTGACTGGCCATATCAAATACTGAGTTGTAAGTAGTCTTTTTCTGTGCTGGAAGGAAGATATTAAGATGATCATCTTAACAGCAAAGTGAGGAATTGTGAAAGTGAGGGCGTTTTCTAGATTTTTAATCCTGCTTTGAAAGTTTCAATTCATTCACTTATGACTGCATGAAAACTACAAGGATGGAAAGAAAAAAAGAGCAGCATTTAAAAGCAGTAGACTTAGCTTTTTCTTATTTACACTGAAGACACTGCCTTGTGTAAAAATGAATTCAAACTTCTATGTGTTATCACTGTATCTTCAATTCTGTAAAGGTAATCTAATACTCATCAAGGGAGGAGTAGGAATAAAACAATAACAACTTTGTGTTTTCATTTTTAAATTAAATTTTTTGCATGGATTAGTAAGTTTTCTGTCTCTCCCAATAAAGCACAATTTGCTCCCTTTCCCTCAAAATACTTACAGTACATCACACAGCTACATCTCTTTGGATATACTGCTGGCTGATAACTGATTCAGACAGGCACAGCAAACCACTTCTGTTTTGTTACACAGAGAAGCCAGTTCTGCATCAACAATGAAAAAATCATCAAACTGTATTAACAGACCAAAGTTTTTGTGCAACACACAAAACAGGGTGCCAAGTCACTATATGCTCAGTGTAAAAGTATTTCTAGAAGTCTTTTCTGGGCATCTCCACTTTAACACGGAAATACACTGTTTTTTTATCCCTTAGTATCATCACATTTTAAGTCACTTCTTTTTTGTACTGCCAAGTAAGGCAAATAATGGTGTTGCTGAATGATCACCCATTATTTAATTTAGAAAAATAATTTCTTTCCCTATTTAGAATTTCAACATGTTCTCATAGTAACAAATATATCCTGATAAAAAAGCCCTAGCAGGATTCCTCAGTATGCAGATTGAGATATGGTATTTGCCACAGACTTTACTTCCAGCAAGGATAAGATGTGTGCACATGTACATATGTCAAATATACACAGCCGACCAAGAACATTTCGTTCTACATTCCAACTCATCCTCTGAAGGAGGGACAGTTTTCTCATCCTCCCATGTTTTCCCTTATATGATCCACTCTCTGAGCAAGATCCCGAAAGGTGGGGCGCTGGGCAACATTATTGTTCCAGCATTCTTTCATGATAGCATAAATCTGGAGAAGAAAAAAAAAATGGTAGTAGGTAAACAGATACCATACATATTTACTTGAAACTAGACTAAAGAACATCCAGCTTAACTTTATGCTTCCAAACAACAACTGCAGAAGAGTATGCCTAAACTCTTGCTATACTCATCAGTTTATCTGCTTGATCCCAGTGACTGCAAGAACCTAGAGTGGCTCTGCAAAAGCTCTTATTATAAAAGACAATTTTTTACAAGTTAACATGAAAATTCACTCAGCTGTTTTTTGAAACTTTTACAAGACTTACGTTATTTTGCCACGTTTTTGTATTTTTTTCCTTGGTCTTTTTTTTAAAAAAGCTCAAAAACACTTTAACATAACAAACACCAGTATGACCAGAAATCAGATTTACAAAGACAGTAGCTCTAAGTAAGACTTCCCCTGGAAAGTTAACATACTTCTCCACATTTGTATATTAAATTCTTAATTATTTTTCATATATAATTAGAAATAAGAAAAAAAAGTTACTGTGCAAACTGAACCAACTTTGAAAGATACTTCCACTACAACAGTTTTCTTTTTGCCCAGAGATGTACCTGATACCTGGTCTCATACAACTTCCCAAGCTCTTCACCTGTACTCTTCTCGTTAATTCAATGCAGACTCTTATTACCAATTTCTCATACTTTCAACAGTTTTTCACATGTTGCTTAAGAACAATCTGTACAGCTACCAGGAAAAAAATTAGAAACTGTTCCTTATCTTTCAGCAGATTTGAAACACCTGTATTGACAAAGCTGCTTTAGAACCAAGTCCCAAGCAGCTTGTAAGCTGCAAGATAAGCTGCTGTAAGCTAAGGTAACTGGAAGATTTATTATCTGTGATGACTGGTCTTCCAGAGTCAAAAGGGGATGAATACAGCTTCTGACACAAAGACATTTCCATCTTGCTTTGATATCTGGAGAAATGTCAGACACTGAAACCTTTGGGTTAGTTAAAATACAGTTTCAGTAAAACAGATTATTTATTATCTTGTACCTATGACATTCAGGTTATCTACAAAAAGCCCTTTTTGTAAAAAAAACCTTTGCAATTCAACAGTTGCTATACTGGTACATAAAATGCAAGAAAGGTTCTTCAAAGACTTCTCTTTCCATTCCCTATACATGTTTTCTTCCCCTGTGGCTTCCTGCCTCACTTGTACAATTCTTTCTCTCCTCTATTAGATCACTTGACCCTGATGTTTTCTCTTTCACCAGTTTTAAATGTATTATTTTTTGACTTATTGCCAAGTGTACTTGACTTTAAAGGGATGCAGCAATTAACCTGAGCTGGCAGTTACATATGTAAAAAACAACAACCCATAACTATTTTCCTTCCATTCTTTCACTACTGATTCACCTACAGAGCCCAACCAGGTC
This sequence comes from Passer domesticus, assembly GCF_036417665.1. Classification (NCBI taxonomy): domain Eukaryota; kingdom Metazoa; phylum Chordata; class Aves; order Passeriformes; family Passeridae; genus Passer; species Passer domesticus. The sequence goes on along the minus strand of NC_087512.1, from coordinate 29,062,965 downwards.
AATTTGACCGAACCAGGCTTTGTGCACTCTGGTCTGAAGAACAGAATACTACAAGACTTAGGAGTGGTATGAAAGTATTTTTTAAAGCATCTGGTATATAAGTAAAACCAAAAGAATACTGAATTTATGTGCTCTGAGGACAGCTTTACAGCTGTACTTTAGTATCTACAAATAACATGAATACAAATCTGAAGACGCTCATCATAGAAAATCTGATTCATATACTTAACTGTGCCTACAGTCTGCAAGTTGAAAATGCTTGACGGTGAATAACATACATTCTAAATATAAGCCTTCCACGCTTGAGAAGGGAACAGTAACAGAAAGGCAATAATCAAGACAAGCAGCTCTTTAAATCCCGGAATTAAATGTGAAAAACCTTAGGTGCATATTAAGATTTTTTTTACTGAATATTACATATTTCAAAAAAATCCAGAAGTTCACAGCTTTGATAGAGAATCTTCACATGGGACTTACACAGAACAAGTTCTATAATACTAATCTTGTTGCCTTAATACATGTATCTTTTTTGAAACAGAAGTGCAAGTGCCCAAGTACAGCAGTAAGTTATAGCAGTCCCAATTCACATATTCAGCAAGACTACAGTCTGGGCTCCTGAGGCAGTACAAGCTAAAGAATCAGAAAAAAAATATTATACTCATCATGAACTCATAGAATAACAGCACAGCCATTCCACTTGAATAAATACTTTAGTGGTCCAAGCAGAACAAAATACAAGTTTTGCATTTACAGGTACTCACCCTAACTGAGCACTCTTTACACTACAATAATATTTTAACACAGTACATCACCTCATCAGGGCATCCATCTGGTCTCGGCAGTCGTCCATTATTCTTCAAAAGCTCTATCAAGTGAAATACAATCATCTGACCTTGTTTATCATTGCCAATCATGCGCATGAATTCCTGAAACAAAAGGCCAACTGTAATATATAATCTTTAGAGGAAAAAAAGATGCTGCTATATTTTTACCAAGCAAAAATTTATAACAATAATAAGAATAAATTGAATAGTACATAACAATTATGAAATTATAAATTACACATCCAGAGAACATATCAATAATTACAGATATTTTGGTGTATAAAATGGAATAATAATATGGAATAGAATAAAATGGAATAATGATACATACACAGTTTAAAGCACTAAATGAAAAATCTTTAAAAATGTTGTTCATCATCTGATGATTTGGCTACCCTGGATAAAGAGAAGGCTGAGGTTTTAAATTACTTCTATGCCCGAGTCCTCAAAGGCAAGTGCTCCAGGCACACTGCCCAAGTTGAGAAAGGCAGATGGAGGGACTGAGAGAATGAAGACCCTAAGACCACTGTAAGAGAGGGTCATGCTCATGACTATCTAAGGAACCTGAATGTGCAGAAGTCTGCGGGACCTGAGGTCCTGAGGGAGCTGGCAGATGAAGTGTTAAGTTGAAGTTTGTGATGACTGGAAAAAGGGGAAGATAACCCTGATTTTTGAAAAGGGGAAACTGAAAGACACAATGAACTACAAGCTAGTCAGTCTCATCTCTGCCAGGCAAGATCATGGAGCCAATTCTCCTGCACATTATGCTAAGGCATATGGAAAACAAAGAAGTGACTGGAAACAGACAACATGGCTTTAGTAAGAGCACAACATTTTGCCTGAGAAATCTAGCAACCTTCTATGATGGAGCTACCTGGACTTATGCAAAGTTTGACACTGTCCCACATCCTTGTCTCTAAATGGGAGAGACGTGTGTTTGAGGGATGGGTGACTCCGTGGATAAAGAAGTGGCTGGAAGGCTGCGCTCAGAGTTGTGGTCAATGGCTCACTGTCCATGGGAGAGCAGTGATGGGGGGTGTCCCTGAGGGGTCAGCACCAGGGCCAGAACTGCTGAACATCTCTGTAGGTGATGTGGACAGTGGGACTGAGTGCACCCTCGGCAGCTCACTGACCGCAGCCTGCGTGCTGCAGCCGACACCCTGCAGGGAAGGGATGCCATCCTGAGGGACCTGGACAGGCTTGAGGGCTGGGCCCATGCAAACCTCATGATGTTCAGCAAGGAGAAGCCAAAGGGTCTGCACATGGGTCATGGCAATCCTGGACGCACCTGAGGGCTGGGAGGGGATGTGATTGAAAGCAGCGCTGTGGAGAAGGACTTGGGGGTGATGGTTGATGCAAAACTCCACATGACCCAGCCATGTGCACTCACAGCCCAGAAAAGCCAAACATGTCCTGGGCTGCATCCAAAGAAGTGATGCCAGAAGGGCCAGGGAGGGGATTCTGGCCCTCTGCTGAGACCCCACCTGCAGGGCTGCATCAGCTCTGGGGTCACAGCACAGGAGGACCTGTTGGAGCAAGTCCATAAAAGAACATGAGGTTGGAAAAGAGATTAATTAATAATATACTTACAGCTGGTGGGCTTTTGCTTTTGTCAATATAGGTGAAGAGTTCATACAAGACCACACCAAAGCTCCACACGTCTGAGGCCACAGAAAATTTGCTTTCTGTCAGAGATTCTGGAGCATACCTGCAACACACAGTACAAGGACAATTGCTCTCTGCAATATGTGCCATTTTGATTTTGAAAACATTTGTTTTAGTAAGACAGATTTCTTTTTCATGAGTAAGTGTTCTTTATTCATTGATATTAGCATGTTCTCATTTCCTTTTGGTACCTTCAATTACTAACTAGCCTTTTAATAATAGTTAATTGGTTTTGAAAACCAAATACACCTTAAACACAGTTGGTGATAACTATAACCAAGTTTGATTTTTTTTTTTTACAACAAGGTTGTAGATATAGTTCTTATTTGTAGTGCAAGTAAACAAGATGTGATGTGATAAGACCTGCAAAGAAAGACAACTATAGCCTTCCATCACTTTCAGTGAACTGTGTTGCAGGCACTTTTGGAACTAAACTGTACATCTCCAACAGCATCTACTAAGATGCCACTTTGTATAACTTATTCTTTAGGAAACAGTGTCTGAATCAGAACTAAAATACAGACCAAAATCGCATGTACAGAATGGCATTTTCTCTTGGGGTGTATCTCAGATCTCAGCTGGAAGACATGACTGACCAGTGTTTAGGGAATTAGAACACCTAAAAACTTGAAAGCATCCAGGAAAATGGGCCATTTTAGACTTCCTTTATCTCTGAATTGTTTTCTGTTGGATGTTATTTCCTTTAAGTATTTTTTGGGATTTTTGTTTTGGGTGTTTTCCTGGGTTTTTTAAAAATATGTTGAAAAGTTCTAGATGCTACTCTGTGAAGCAAAATATCATGCACATGACTTTCACAATTCTGGAAAACTGATGTGGAGCTTGCAAGTAAGAATTCCACAACACACAAAATCAATTGGCTGAAATGGCAAAAACTGAAAACATGCCATAATTTCACATACCAAAAGAAGACTTACCAAAATATAGGACTTTCGCCAGGTTCTTTCACTTTGTAGTATTCTTTGTCTTGTGGCAAAACTTTTGTCAATCCAAAATCTCCAATTTTAACTCTGTTCTCATTCTCCACCAAGATATTTCTTGTTGCTAAATCCCGGTGAACATATCTTTTTGTTCCCAGATACTCCATGCCCTAGGTGTAGGGGTTACAAACAGAACAGGAAAAGAGTTATTTTTACCACAACATAGCTGCACTTTCCCTAAGAGGATTAACCTCAAAGTTAAAACCAAAACCAAGTTTCTCTTCTCTGAGGAGACAATTTTTCCAAGCTCAGGAACTTCCCTTTAACTGTAGGGACACAGACTGAGTACCTGTCAGAGCCAAGTATTTTTTGATTATGTAGCTGGATAAATGCTACCACCCTTTCTGTGCCCAAATTCAGTTGGCTGGAGATATGCAAAAGGAAAAAGTTTGGGCTAATCTACACAATCCAGAGCACATGATCTGTCCAACATATCCATTTAATTTACTCTTTTTTCTTCATTTTCTGCATCTACATTCCTGAATGCTTCCATGAAACTTTGTATTATGATTCCTTGAATTTGACTATTATTCACTGTGTTCCCAACAGTGTGCTTTGTATCTCTTTTGTATGGACAATTATTCACCAGCACAGTTCTGCTTATTGTTACATTCTCACAGATTGCTTTTAACAAAGCATTGGTCTGAAGGCATATTGTCTTTTGCTGCTGCTGATCCCTTCTTACCAATGCACCTAATTTCACTAACGATGAAATTTGGAAAAAGCCAGTGTGTAGTGGCATTACTAAAACAAGAAGGTCTTGCTTAGACAGCAATAAATGGAGGACTGAAAGTGATGCTGCACAATGTCAAGAGATACCCAACTCATACATGAAAGGAATCACCAAGCAAGTTATCAGTTTCATCATTTTATAAGAAAGCATATCACCCTTTCAACACAACAGAAAAGTCAAATTAAACAAATAGCATTGGTGATCTCAAAAGTTCTGAAAAGCAACGTCTTTACTAGTTATGCTAAAAGGCTTACTTCTTCCTCTAATTTTTTTTTCTTAATGTGAGAAACCTCAGGAGTTTGGCTACAAAGTACAGTCTTTCAGATTCTAGTACCTCCCAGTACCATTGGGTGGCATTGCTGTTCTCTCACAGCTCGTTCCAAAACTGTTCAAAAATGCCCTATTCCTAATTGCCAACTTATTCACTGCCATAAATACCAACCCTAACTTCAAAGTGAGGGTTGTGTGTTTCTGGTACAACTAGCCTATGAAAATGCTACAGCTTTTTCTTACTACAATGTACTAATCCTAAAACAGCCCTAAAGTTTGATGATAGTAACTTTTCTGTTAGCCTGGAAAACACCTAAGACAGATCTTTAACTGAATCAATTTCTAAGTGGATATCACAATCCTGTGGCACTAGTCTAACAAGAGAGTTTAAATGTGATTTAAAATGTTTCTGTCTTTAAAAGTGGGTTCACCAGCAAGGACACCTGAAACACTTCAAACATTAAGAGAAGGAAAATCCTTTCCAGTATAGTAGCAAGGAACCGAAACACATTCATCTTAACCCTCAGGTAATGGGTGAGCCTTCATTTCTCTCACACCCTTCAGAGGAGAACAGCAAGGCAGAGGTAGAGATTACAGACTGACAGAAATGCACAGCAGAAAGATGAGATGTGAGATGCTGAAAGGCCAAACATTGCAAGAAAAGCAAAACCAGCTGAAAAGTGTAACACGATCAGCTAAACTAAGAAAAAGCATTCAGGTTTCATTTTCACAATATCAGGTATTTGCTATGTTTATAGTTAAGTTGTTTTGGAGTAACAGAATGCCACAGATTACAGAAATCTTAAAGCAATCAATATAACCTCTACTTTGCAGATTGTACAGCAACAACTTCAAAGCAAGGCACATACACTGTAATTCTTAGATTTCACTTTTCTTAGAAGTGAAGACATTTCCTTAAGAGCAAGCTCTATGTAGATTTCCTACATTTTCATACTGTTTGTCCCCATGGTTTGTCACTATCAAAGCAGGATGTTTTCCTGCTTTAGTATTTGCAGGATGCATATTTTAGCTCCCTTTCTCTTGGCTGGTGCTTGGTACCTAGGAAGGAATCATCTCATCTACTATTTTGATTTCTCACCATCCTGAAGACCTATAATATTTTCAAAGTTCTTTCGTGTATGTGTACACACATTAAGGTCCTTTTTTCTTCGTAGTTTCTGAATACGGTTCCTTTTCCAAAGATTTCTACCATATTTGCACAGCCATTAAAGGTCAAAATCCACCTTCCAGTCCTCCTAATGGATGCCTCAGACCAGGGTCCTGAGACGTGTTGCCAATGATATTTCACCAGGCTTTGAATGAAAGCCTGAGGACTTCTACATGCTTCGCAGCTTCTTATGAGAGTGCACAAGGCCAGCACCTTGAGGTCACAGGCTACATGGACACAGAATAAAACAGCTAAGTGTCTTCAGCCTTTGTGTGCTCAAAAATCCATGTTGCATCTTACTTCTGTGAAAGATTCAGTTACCACCCCCATAGATGGTGCTGTGTTTTAAGACTCTTCCAGTCTCTGCTTGAACAAAGGTTGTTTATAGTGACTTACCATCATAATAATGTAATTTTGTTGCAGAAGTAAGTATGAGATAATTTCTTAGGCCTGTTACTGACTGTTGATTTCTTACTCCTGTTCTTGTTTTGGAGACATAGATCAGAAAGCTCTTCAACCCTCTGAAGTGGGTGGTCACCTGTTCAATCCTTTCTCTCTGCAAAGACACTTGCCATAGACTTGCTTTTTTTGTTTTCCCACATTCCGCACTGTTTGCCTATGAATGAGCTCCTCCTGGAGACTACCCATATTGCTGTCCTTTAGTGAAGCACATGAATAGGTGGGATAAGCTATTAAGTGTGCAGCATTCCTCATGTAAGAGGTTGAGCAGCTAAAATGTTAGTCCAGTTTCAAGCAGGGAATCAGAAAGCTCTTTTTACCATGAGAAAGTTTGAATGTCAGGAGAAGGTCTTGGCCCTAGCAGAGATTCCCCCCTGATTATCAGAACTTTTCTGTAGATATTTCAGAAGCTAAGTCTTAGGATCTTAAGGTAGCAGGGCACAATTACCAGACATAAGAATATGTGTGGACAACATACCCTAATAAACACCCTCATCCATCTTAGTGTGATGAGAGAGCTGACAGAAGAGCTCACCAAGACCCTCTCCATCATCTGGCATCAGTCCTGGCTCACTGGAGATTTCCCAGACAACTGAAAGCTGTCCAGTGTGACACCCACCCACAAATAGGGCCAGAAGAAGGATCTGGGAAACTACAGGGCAGTCAACCTCAGCTCGGTGCTTGGCGAGGTTATGGAACAGATCATCTTGAGTGCCATCACACAGAACCTACAGGATGGCCAAGGGCTCAGACCCAGCCAGCATGGAATTAGGAGGGGCAGGTCCTGCCTGGCCAACCTGATCTCCTTTTATGACCAAGTGACCGCCTGGTGGATGCAGGAAAGGCTGTGGATGTTGTTTGCCTGAACTTCAGCAAGGCCTTTGGCACTGTCTCCCACAGCACACTCCTGGAAAAGCTGGCAGCCCACGGCTTGGACAGGAGCACTCTGTGCTGGGTTAGGAACTGGCTGGATGGCCGGGCCCAGAGAGTGCTGGTGAGCAGTGCTGCATCCAGCTGGGGCCAGGCACCAGTGGTGTCCCCCAGGGATTTGTGTAGGGCCCAGTCCTGTTTAAGAGCCTTCACTGATGATCTGGATGAGGGGATCGAATATACCCTCAGTACATTCATGGACAACACCAGGTAGGGGGGGGTGTTGATCTGCTGGAGTACAGTGGGGCTCTGCAGAAGGACCTGGACAGGCTGGATCGATGGCTGAATCCAGTGGTATGAGGTTTAACCAAGAGAGACCAAGTGCCAGGTCTCTTGCAGTTTAACCATAACAACCCCAGGCAGTGCCACAGGCTGGGGACAGAGTGGCTGGATAGTGGTCAGGCAGAAAAGAACCTGGGAACCTGACTGACAGCAGCTGAACATGAGCCAGCAGGGCCCAGGTGGCCAAGAAGGCCAATGGCATCCTGGCCTGGACCAGCAATGGTGTGGCCAGCAGGAGCAGGGCAGGGATTGTCTCCCTGTACTCAGCACTGGTGAGGCCACACCTCAAATCCTGTGTCCAGTTTAGGAAGGACATTGAGGTGCTGGAGCATGTCCAGAGAGGGACAATGGGGCTGGTGAAGGGTCTGGAGCACAAGTCCTGTGAGGAGCAGCTGAGGGAGTTGAGGTTGTTTAGCCTGGGGAAAAGGAAGCTCAGGGGGAAGGGGGGAAGCTCAGGGAGAAGCTCAGCTCCCTAAAAGGAGGCTGTAGCCAGATGAAGGTTGAGCTCTTTTCCCAGGCAACCACCAATAGGATCAGGGGACACAGCTGCACCAGGGGAGGTTTAGGTTGGACATTGAGAAGAAATTGTTCACAGAAAGGGTGATTGGGAATTGGAATGGGCTGTTCAGGAATGTGGGGGAGTCACCGTCCATGAAGGTTTAAGGAAAGACTGGATGTGGCACTCATTGCCATGGCCTGGTTGACAAGATGGTGTTCATTCATAGGTTGGAGTCAATGATCTCATATCTTTTCTAGCTCAGTGATCATGTAATCTTATGTAACGTACTGTTTCCATGTCTTTGATGAAGGTATTGGGAAAAGAAATTTTAAAATATTTCTGGTACATGCCTTGAGGGAGTGTGGTTATATTTTTTATTTTTGTCTCTCTCCCCCTTACTCTCATTTTTTCTTCTTTTTTGAAATTTCTAAATATGCAATGAAATCTCAGGTGTCTCTGGTTTGTAATATCTAAAATGTAATTACAGAATAAAACTAGGGAAAGCATAAGCCCTCTTTATAAGGAAAATGAAATATAACAAGAAAGATCAGATAGCAGTTTGTACCACTTTTCAGAATTTTATGAATTATGTTTGCTACCAAATAATTTATTAGAAGTTTGGGTACTTCTAAGGCCTCTGGTTCTGCATACAGAAGTCATGTATCTTTGTTCTTACAGTTTAAAGTAAATAGTTTAAACATACACATGTTGTTATATTATTTTTATAGCTGAATGTCTTTTGCGGTGAATGCCCCAAATGTGAGGACACGAAGCTTGACTCTATTTTGATCAAAAGGCTGATTTATTATGTTATATATTATGTTAAAATACTACATTAAAACTGTACTAAAAGGACAGAGAGAGAGGAAGGATCAGAAGGCTACAAAGACTAGAACAGAACAGAACAGAACAGAATAGAATAGAATGCAATGCATAACAAAATCCTGTGACTGCTCACAGCCTTGGCACAGGTGGCTGTGATTGGTCTCTAATTGAAAACAATCTACATGAATCAATGGAAGATGCACCTGTTGCATTCCACAGCAGCAGATAGTTATTGTTTACATTTCTTTCCTGAGGCACTCAGCTCTCAGGAGGGGAAAAATCCTAGGAAAGGATTTTTCATAAAATATCATGGTTACAAATGTCAGATTTCTGAAAATTCCATTACAGAATGTCATTAACAGATTGCCAGAGTGAGTGTATTAACTCCTACAATACTTTATGTCTGGTCACCTGAGGGAGAAAAAGAGAGTGTATTCTGCCTCAGTCAGCAGATAGACCAGTGTCAGCATCCTGCATTAATATACCTAAAAGTTTTAGGTCTCAACTACATTAATATATGGTTACTTTTTCTTAGAGTTATGTGGTGCTAACAGCCCAACAGCATTATAGAAGATGCACCGAAATAACCAGTTTTTGTTCATTTGAGACAAATGGGATGAAAAAAGGAGAAAAAACTTCGTTGAAATATGTATATAATTTAGAATGTCCTACCTTGCATATCTGAGATGCATACAGCAAAAGCTTCTTGTGGTCCAGCCTCTCCTTGTGTTTCTGCAGATAATCTCGTAAACTTCCATATGGTAGGTATTCCATAATTAATCTTAGATTCCTACGTCCTTTTACAGCAATAACAAAAAATACAAATGTAATTTTTTCTGTAATTTTCTAAAGAGGAGTTTTTTAACATAAGTATTTTAATTCCTCTACCAGCAGGCATAATAGAAAATGGACTTAAAATATTAATTTATGATCTATACATCACTATGCAATTTTTCATATACTAATTAACTGCATTTCCTCAGTTTTCATATACTAAAAAACTGCATTTCCACTCAACAACAACGTGGATATGCTTGAAAAATTAATATATCACTCATCAACATCATCTCATCAATACTTCAGTTACTACTGCAAAGGCAAAGTAGAAGTCTGTATGTCTGTGTTGTCAAGATGAAATTCAGAATGGTAAGTGACATCAACGTTTTACCAACGTTACCATCTTCCAAAAAACTTCCTTTGTTTTGTACTCTCTCAGTCCTGATAAATTTACGGCAAGTGAGTGACTGTCATAAACACTTACCTCTCTGAATTTCTCAATATGCATATTTAGGTGTATTCAATGTAGCACATACCTGCACTGTAGCATACTCCTTTGTATTTAACAATGTTATCATGCTGTAGCGATTTAAGTATTTCAATTTCTCTTTCAAAATCCCTAAGGTGCTCTTCTGTGCTATGTTGCAGCTTTTTCACAGCAACCACCTCTCCAGTATTATCCTGCAGCGGGTCATACCGGCACATCTCAACACTGCCAAAATTTCCCTAGGTCAAAAATAGAAACACTTGGGAATTAAAAACAAGTTCACATCATTTGCTCTTTGTGTTTCCTAGTGTACAAGTTTGTTCATATATAGAGTGTACTTTTTGTTCAGTGCTCACAGTACTAAACATTAAGGTTATGCGATTAATTATTTAAGTGAAAGGCCACAAAACTTCCCTGAGAGAAAAATTGCAGGACTGAGGGTAACAGTTGCAAAAGAAACATAAATTCCATGAAAGGAAGCAAACAGAACAGAAAACAAGGACAAGGAAAGAGGGTGATGTCCATCTGTTTTCTCTCCTTTCACAAATTTCCACTTCGCCTGGCATGATACTTTTCCTGCACTTGCATAAATCCCTTTGTCTTGGTTTTTAATTCTGCTCTGTTTCTTTTTGGCTCCTCTCCAATTTCTTTCAATGTTCTGGTTTTGTCTCTTTCTTCATTTATATTGTCTTTTGTCTTCCTTTATGCAGCCATCATCTACCACTCTGCTGTTCTCCCTATGCCATGCTGTCACAGTCAACAAACATCTGCAAACAGAAGTACTTCTGCTACTTCACTTTCAGGCTGCTTCATTACTTGAAGCCAAAAGAATACTGGTAAAACCAAATAAAAAAGAATACTGGTAAAACCAAATAAAACGGCAAAGAACCATGCTAGAAAAATAGTACTTGGTGAAGATCTGCCAAATGTACTTGGTCATCTGTCTAGGTCTGCTTTCACACAGCCAGGCTGCAATGACTTGCAAAACTAGTAACCAAATGCTGATTTCTAAAACCAAAAAGCTCAAGGCCTACATGTATCTTGAAGACATATATCTTCCTTTTGAATTTAGAGGCTGTATATTCAGATTTCTCAGAACATGCATGCACAAAAACACCAATACTGCTAGTTCTGCATAAGAGTGCTCCAGAGTGTTGTTAACTGAATATCAAGTGTATGTGTGCATCCATCCATCCATCCATCCATCCATCCATCCATCCATCCATCCATCCAGCCATCCAGCCATCCAGCCATCCAGCCATCCAGCCATCCAGCCATCCAGCCATCCAGCCATCCAGCCATCCAGCCATCCAGCCATCCAGCCATCCAAAATATGTCAGGCAGCTCTTCATTACTTAAAAATACTTAGCCTATTTGAGTGACTGGATGCATTGTGGAGGTTAGCTAATTTTCTTCTAAGAATACAGTGAAAGTGAAAAAAAGAACTAGAAGGAACTGCACGTGTTGCTCAGATGACTGAAATTAGTAACGTCTAAACCAGAAATTTCACTGTAAATAATGTATATGGGGTCATCAAAGGATAACTGAAAACCATAGTTATTTCCTAAACTATTACAGAATTTTGAAACATCTTACCTTGCCAAGTTGCTGTAAGAACTTAAGATGTCTTTCTTCAAATTGTGTTGGGTCCCGATCTTCAAACGCACCAGAAAATCCAAGTGCTCCAATTCTCATATTTGGCAACATATCACTTTCTGTCAATAGCTCATAATCTGAGAGGTAGAAGGAAGAAGGGAAGAAAGGGAACAGAAGGCACAGAGTAGTGAACAAGAAAAGGAAGAAGGTTATTATAGTCATAGCATGTTCTAATTTTGTTTGGCATACTTCAAGCTCAGTAGAATATTGACAGCCTTTATTTCTTTGTAGTAATTTGCAGTACAATGATGTATTGCAAAAAACATACTAAAAAGAAAGTGAACCAATAGGAATCAGGAGTCTTTTTGATCCTGTTGTATCACAAACTCACCTGGAGTGAACAAACTGTTCAAATCACGTATAATTGCTCTAAAAGAAGGCCTGAAATCTGGCTCATAATCCATGCAGTTGTTTATGAGGTTTGCAAGTTCTGTCCAGTTGGGGGCAGGAAGCTGGTGCCTATCTTCATAAAACTGCAGTTTCTGGAATCAAACAGGTAAGTAATTTTACATTTTACAACTAGGAAGAGTTGCAGAAGCCTTAACATTCTCCCCAGAGTAGCCAAAAATTACAGCTCTAAACCTAGACTTGCTATCTCACCAAATGTCCGTATCACCAAATTTCATCTAAGGCAAGGCTGGTATAATTTAGAGTGATCAGTTCAGAAATTTCCAGCCAATTACTGGTAGAAGATAAGAGAGAGAGAAATATGAGAAAAATAGTGTCTCCTTTATTGGGAATTTCATAAATTCTCAGCTGGATAGGTCCAGCAGAAAATTCTATTGACCTGTGAACTGGCTGAACTGACAGTTGTGAAAAGCTTTGTGAGTATTATGAAAGAATGTAGGGCAACTTCTGAAATACTTAGATATTTATCAGTTAAGTCTAGGTAAACCTTGTAAATTATTGTAAGAGCTGATTAAAATACCTGAAAAATCAAATCAGGCTTTATGGGAAGGTTATAGTACCTTTACAAAAATAATACTACCAGTACTTTTGTGGCATAGTGAAGTATTCTTTCTGCTTCCAAATAAAGAAGCAAATACATATAAATTAATATTTTCATAGAATGTGTTTCTCCTCCATCTCCCGCCCCTATCTGAGATAAAAGTTAACAGTACTGGTTTAGCTAAAATAGTAGAATTGTTGCAACACACAAAGTACTGCTGTATTTAAGATGTTCAATTATGGGAATGATAATTAAAATCCATGCACACTATTAGGAATACTTTTTTTTTTGTTTCAAGTGATACACTGCGGCAACAAAGCAACAGAAATGTGAACTAGAGAATACTGACAATTCTACACTTTGTTCCCCTAAAAATCAAAATAAACAACATAAAAACAAACGTCAAATCATCTCTTCTGGTTATTACTCACAAGCAAGTATGTCTTTTTCCTACAGTGGTCATAGGCCACACCACTTTACATGCTGATGTGGTTACAACAGCAGATGTTCTGAAGAAGTGTTCAAAGAACTGCTATGACTGCAGACCCAGTAATACTTACTCTTGAAGAATCTAGTGCACTCAGGGGTTTGTCTCCTCCACTGCAGATTTCCCACAAAGTGGTACCAAAACTCCATTTGTCTGTAGCTAGGCTTAGTTGTTTGGGATTCTCAATACATTCAGGAGGAACCCAGGGTATTCTCTCAAGAAGAACTGTGCAATCACACAAAGGAAACTTGTTAAGATGAATAACAATATCAGAAAATTCCGTAGCATAACTGATTTGGTAAAAATTACTTTAATATAGACAGGTATTTCATTGCAATGTACTTATAATATTTTCCAAGTATTTTTTCCCACCAAGAAAATCAAATTATGGAATATGGAAAAAAATTAAAATCGTATTTGTGAATCAAAGAGGAGATCCATTCATTTTACTGTAAAATAAGCCCAAAGGTATAAAACTGCCGTAATATCATTTCCATGTTACATTTGTTCTGTGATTTCTCTATTTCCTCCAATCTTACCAAGACTCAATACTTATCAAAAAGAACCAAGACATCAAAGAGTAAAAGGTACTTTGTTAGTGGTTGGTGTACTATGGCACAGCAAAAGGCACCATGAAAAGGAATTTTAAACTATGTGATTTTTAAGCTATTGCTACTGACTGTAGTAACAAGTTAAAACATGGGATTGTACTGACTTGGATTAGAGCTCCTTAAAATGAGATCTCACAAGAATAATGTAAGCTTCATAATAAAACAGGGAGAATTTAAATAGTTTACTGGCAAATAATGACACTGCATTATGCATAGGCTCTTAGATACCTTACTTCTTTAGACATCAATAAAAAGTACCAAGTAAGAAGTGTTTTTATTAAAAAGAAAGACCATAAAAAGAGACCAGGACATTCCAATCCATTAGCATAAAAACCTTGCACAATTTCCATTAAATTTTGCTGTTTATAAAGCACTGGAACAATCTTAAGAGTGGATGATAACCCAGTATTTTTAACATCATCAAGTGGCTCTAGTTATTCACCAAGAAATGCACTGAAGATGCTTTATAACTGCCAGTCAGTATTTTCAAAAGTGCATTTGGTTTCAGTTCTGAAAGTTCTTGCAAGCTATAAAAGATTTTATCAATTACAAGACACCAAGTTCAGCAGCTATCTACAAAGGTAATAAACTATATTACATATTTACAATATAGTATAACAATAGTACTACCAATGAAAAAGGGCTGAAAATTAGAACATCAGGGAAAAAAACCTCACACAGTGGAGAACTGTGGCTTGATGTCCTGTAGCTATCTGCTAATTTAAAAGATACACTCAAAACTGCTTGGCTAGGGATTTAGCAATAATTATAAAATGACACACAGATCAAGGAACTTACTACATCAAAATTAGATTAGATGGTAGTCAACAAAAAACCCACCCCCAAACTTATTTTTCAAGTCAGAAGCACTGGACAAGAAAGTTAATGGAAAGACTTACTATCTCTTGGCAAAACTGTAATACTGATGCCAGGATCACTTAGCTTTATAAATGGGAGGTTTCCAGACTTCCTGTCTTCCTCTCTGATAAGCAAGATGTTTTTTGCACAGACATTCCCATGAACAAGGCCTTTATCTTCCTATAAACAGAAATGCATCTTTTACAAACTGACCAAAAAAGTCTTACTGTTGAAGAGATATTTAAAAACAAATATTGTACAGCATGAGGGAAAGAAACATCAGCAAATAAAATAATGATCACAGATTAAGTTGATCAAATTTCAGGTACTCCACCAGTTTCTCTCAAACTTACAGTTTTCAGCTGATTTTTGTTATTTACCTAAAGTCTGAAACAATTTGACATTTTTTAACTCAGAAGAATACTCATCCATCCACTTAAAATAAATGTAAGAATATTTAAATTCTGTTAAAGGAAAGACTTATCTAGTCACATATGCTGTCTTGAATAACGGCCTTTATGTTTAACTGGAAAGACTAAGATTGAGACCTAATGCCCAAGAAGAATGCACTAGCAGAGTGAACAATACAGTGTTTTCCCTTCCCAGTGGTTAAGTGTTAACACTACCAGGAATGTTCATGTTTATGTTCAGCATCATGAGCTGAGGTGGGAAGCCCAGAGAGGACTGATTTCTGGGGATGGTGGGGGGTAAAGCATTACTGCAAATGTGTTTGTATTTTATGCTAAAACATAAAGCATTAAAAAAGAATGGACATTCAACTACACTTTGTGCAAGATACAAAGTCTGTCTCTGGGTATCTACTAAATAGCTGGTATATGGCCAATCCATTATCAAAACCCTTCAGAGTTTCAAGAATTCAGGTAGCTCAGCCTTCCTACACACATTAGTCAGAATCACTTGAATTTTGCCATTAACAAAACTGAATCACTTACCAGAAAATGCATGGCTAATGCCAACTGTTTGGCTACTTCCAGCTTCCACAAAATATTGATAATATTTTTGTTCTTTTTCAAATATGTGTCCAAGGATCCAAATTTTACATATTCTTGTACAAGGATGTCTGAGTCACAATGATAAAAAGAGTAACAATTAAAACCAATGACAAAAAATAAAATTTCAGGACAGATTAATGACTTTAGTACCACTCTTCTTTTCATACTTTGTTGGTGATCTAACTATAAATTTCAACTTTTGTGATACCTGAGTACTGCCACAAATACTCTATGCTCTTTATACTTCTTTGGAGCGTGGAAGTTCACCTAATTTCTTCTCAAATACATAGTTACTAGACTTAATATTTTAGGGTTAATTATTTAGATTTAATCTTTTACAGATTAGGTAAAATCCAATTAGCATCTTTCCACCCTCGTCTGAAAGGTACAATAATGTAACTGCTGATGTACAGAACTATCAATGTGGTGAATTGAATAACATTCAAGTCATTCACACTTCACAGTTGTTTACTATCTATATTCTTACTGGAAAATGCAATGCTTTATTGACAAAAGATGCTTTGCTTGAAAACAGAGAAGTACTTGCCCTAAAATTGTGTATATGTGTATGACATATGCCTCCATGCAGCCATCCAACAAATAACTCCAGAAACAAGAACTGACATCCTCAGTTCAACACAATAATTTCAAATCACATGACTGAATCCTTGCCCTCAGCTGCAAGATGCTCACACTGAAGCTACTAGTATTATATCTGACTGTAACAAAAAAACACAGATTTTTTAACAAATTCATTTTATAGACAGTACATACTATTTTTTTTTGCAATTCTGTGAAACAATTTTTATTGAATTTGTACATCAAGTGTGTAAACCATAGAATCAGTAACAGCTGCTCTTCCTATTTCATAATAACTGCCTTGCCTTAAACTGTAGTAAATCTCTTGCCTTCAGAAACAGAATAATTTCTAGAGGACAGCTATGATCTAAAGGTGAAATATGTACCCACGTAACTCTTGCAACAATTTCTTTTCAACTATTAACTTCATCTATCTGAAATTTTACATATCATCTCAGTGTGTGGCACAATTAATAAAATAAGAAACCCCCATGTGGTTGTTTTGGCACAAGTCCCCAGCCAAACATAATGCTGTGCCTTTTCCAGCCTTCTATGAGAGGTAATTTTTGATTACAGAGGTAAATTCTGATTACTGAATCCACCGTCTCTTTTGGAAATTCTTTCTCCCTAATGAGGGTAACCACCTACATAATATGCTCATACAATTATAAAGTGCTTCCTTTATACAAATTTCTAATCACAGAAAAAAAAAGGGTTTTGGGCAAACTGACATTTCAGCCCAAAGATTGAATGAAGAAGAAAAACTGTCAAAGTGAGGTCCAGCAGTCATATTTGAAGACATATTAGCATATGACAACCATCCAAAATTAAGATTTCATTTCAAGATGGTACAAATCTATTTCAGGTGTTCTTAAAAAAATGTTATTTATACATAGTCACAAAGCTGTAAGCTAAACTGGAAAGGCATTCAACTTTTGCAGATAATGCAAACATTTTACTGCTGCTAAAATTTTGTAGTGTGTTTGTTGAATTACCAGGACCTCATATTTTCAGAATGGGATCTCTAAAGCAAACTTCCCAAAGTTAAATTTGTGCTCATGAAGTCAGCACGTGTGGAAAAGGGCAGCAATAGCTGTTTCTAAGCGCAGTAAATGAAGATTTTTCTGGGTAGCACAGCACCTCCCTTTCTAGCTAACCACAGCTGATACAATGTAAGGCTGCAATTATTCTGGCACTTCAAAAGCTCATTCCAGAGGCGTGGCAAAACTGATCTCAGACAGAACAGACATTACAGAGGTTACTATTCACACTGTCTGTACTTTAAACAATTTTTCCCTTTTCTTTGTTTTTTACTATTAACTAGCTCTCAGACACCAAGGCTAATACTGCTGCAGCATGAACACATATTAGCTGCCCAGCTGGTGTTGAGCTTTTGTTTTGCTTGTTTTTTCCCTGTTTTTACCCAAAACCAATGTAAAACTCTAATAGAGACACATAAAAATTGGTAAAAAAAAGAATTAATTTCTACTTACTCTCTTCTCCACAAACACAGACGCCATAATTTAACACCAAATGTTTGTAAGAAAGCTGGCTCATCATACTTGCTGCTTCAAAAAAGGACTTTTTGG
Source organism: Passer domesticus (assembly GCF_036417665.1). NCBI lineage: Eukaryota > Metazoa > Chordata > Aves > Passeriformes > Passeridae > Passer > Passer domesticus. The sequence goes on along the minus strand of NC_087512.1, from coordinate 29,045,306 downwards.
AATGAAAGGGAGAGATCAACAAAGAAAATATATCAGTAAAAACAAAGCCCCAAAATCCTAATAAATTTACTAAACCAATTTTTTTAAAATATTTCAACTATCTCTTTGCAAAGACCCTACGTAACATATTTTATATTGTTTGTTGTTGGTTTGTGTTTGGCAACTGTTTCTTGTGTGGTTGGTTTTTGCTTCAGTTTTTTTGTTGTGGAGGTTTTTTTCTCATTTTCTTTTTCTAAATAACTGACATTGCACATTGCAGATAGGTTAACAACCTCTTTTTCTCTGGCAGCAAGTATATCTCAACATTATTTAAAAAATTATTTTTTTTTCAGTGTCAATTATCTAGGTAAATTGAAGGCAAATTCATCATACACTATTCACTTTCTAATTTATTCTGCCATAATGCACTATTCAGTTTCCAATTTATTTCTTTGTAGCACATTATTAAATTAAAAGACAAAAATTATTATGTAATTCATCCACTATTGCAAGACCTTTTCCAACTTTGTCAGGAAAGTTTCAAATGTTTTTATTGCTTTCTTTATTTTTTTATTCTGTTCAGTGGCATCTCCACCTACACTTGCCTGTGTACTGATTATTCACCCAACAAAGTGAAGTGAAAATGAGAACATTTTCTTTCAGGTGAATATTTTTGTTTCTGAACTCTGAACTTTTAGTAACTGATTCATACTTTACAATATAAATTTATTACCTATGTTATCAAAAGCAGTATTACTATAATAAACACTACTACATCTTGTGAAAGTCTTTAAAATTCAGTTCTCACATACAGGGCTTGATTACACATCCAGTTTATTAGTTTTTGCACAAAAGCATTTCAGGTCTGCTAAAAGCGTCACTCAAAAACTGAGAAGGCTCAGTGATTATGGGTGAATCCATGTATGGCAAGTTTTCCTCATACATAAATATTTCTGATTAGTTGATTTTATTGGAAAATCTGAAGACAGTCTACCCAGAGGAAGAGTTTTTCCATAAATGGTCCCTCATCTGTAAATAATGAATTTACTGGTTAAGACAATCCTGTGACCATACCACCCCTCCTCTGGTACTTTAATTGTATAAATTACTTGTTTCCAGACCTCAGTGGGTAGTTTTGAATTCTCTCATAGGCAGTGGGAACAGGGAAAACAAAGTACACAGGTGTACTTCCCAAAGCCAGTCTCAAATCCACACTCCCAGTGTCACAAGCCTAAGTATGAGCTTGGTTCAACATGCAACCCTCTACCACACAAATACTCATTTATGAACTAAATGGGTAATGCTCATGAAAGTAAGAAGAGTAATGCTCAGCATAGCATGGACAAATGATATATAGCAGTCAACAACCACACCAACCTCAGAGTAGTTTCTGTGCACTTTATCCAGCACCTTTAAAAGAACTTCAGTTTGATGGAGCTGGCCATAGTCTCCCACTTCTTTCCTTACACCTTTGAAAATCTTAGTAAACGTGCCCTGTCCAAGACTCTCCTCCTAAAAGGAAGGAAATATAAACACAGAAAAAAAAAATCAAAAATATCTGCCTGTTTTAAAAGACGTGTTTAGAAACCCTGCCCCTGCATAAGCATATGTAAGTCTTTAGAGGTGTGCTGGCTGTAGAGACCTGTTGAGAAAGAAAGGAAGCAACTATATCAAAATCATCTTATATTATTCCTTGTTTTTTATTGATTACTCAGGGATCTCAGAAAATAACTTGCTGCAAGAAGCAGAGAGGAAGCAATTCCATTAAATATGCATTTAAACATCTCTAGAATGAAATAACTGTTATTGCAGTCAAAACAATACTTCATAATTATTTAAAAATAGTTATTTGCATTACTGAAAAATAAGATAAATTATTTTCCACAACTCTAAGGAAAGATTACAGCAAAATCTCCTAGCTCAGATAAGATTCTTTTAAACACACGCTGAGGTTTTTAAAACTTGGTGTATATTAAACCCAACATCTGCAGTAGAAAAAGCAACAAACTGACTTACGAATATCAAGTCCTCATTACGAATTTTGTGAAAAACCATCTGATTGACATTATTGTGTCTCTGTAGCATAGGTGATGAAGGTACATCAGAAACACTATTGCTTCTGAAGACTAGGAGATTTGATTTATCTGGGAGAAGAAAGAGGGAAAGGAAAACCAAAGTAAATTTGTAAAATATAAAACTAAACCAATACTGTTTCAGAAGGATTGCTAATGAGGGGCTCCTGATTCAACACAAACAAGATATCACATTGAGATCAGTGTATTTAAAAAGCCACACAGCATTTAACTGAAATCAAAGTCTGATATTTTCTAATCAGCAAAATCATCTAAGTTTACTTATGCGTTTTATGTTTCTTAAGTACTCCTACTTTTGACAAACACTCTGAAAATATTCCTACCCCCTTTCACATTTTAACTGCTGCACTATTTGTAATAACAACTGGGGATGGAAAAGGTAAACTACCTTGTTTTACAATACAAAGTATTTGTATTATAAAAGAGCAAGACTGATACTAAAACTAAATCTGAAAAGTATGTCTTTGTGAGTATCTGCTCACATCCATGATTATATTTATTCAATAATTTATCATTCTGATCCATAGAAATTTTTATTTTAATGGACTAATGTTAAAAATTTATTCTCTATAATGTGCATACATATTTACTTGTTACATCATTTTAAGGTTTTGAATCCATTGGCTATTTTCAATCAAATCTGAGAGAAGTAAAATTATATCATACAGTCTGTTCTGGCAAGTTTTTCTTAAGTAAGAACTTTGATAGAGACAAAGACTGTACATAGTACTACTTAGAAGGGCAGATATTTAAAGATTTCATAAATGAGAAAGATATTAATATCAAAGGTAGGCAAAAAAATAAAATCCAAATACAAGAAAAATCCCCTCCTCAGGCAGAAGCCTTATTCCATGTGTATTTTTAGAGTGTTAAAAAGGAGCTGAAACAACACTTGCAGATTTGACATAGCTCAGCTAAGATCAACAATGACAGAAATTCAGTGATATTGTTGGTTCCATTGCCTATGGAAGTATTCTCAGTGATAAATAATTCATTTAGTAGCTCTTTCCTTCTCAAGACATGAAAACACTTGATGTAAGAAGAACTGCTGCTGCACAGAATCCACTGCAATTAAGAAATCAGTTTTGCTTTTAATCATGAAACTGGTTACCATGATTACTTCTGGAAGATATCTTACACCAAAATTTTGCAGACACTCTGACTGGAAACTATGACTAAGAAGATGAATAAATAGGTCCGTGAAATTAAAAAAACCCCACACAAATGTATCACAGAATCACAAAATATTTTGAGTTGGAGGGGACCCACAAGGATTACCAAGTCCAACTCCTGGCCCTGCACAGGACCATCCGCAAGAGTCACACCATGTGCCTGAGAGCATTGTCTAAACACTTCTTGAACTCCCTCAGGTTAGTGCTGTGACCACTGCCCTGGGGAGTCTCTTCCAGTGCTCAGCCGCATTCTGGGTGAAAAAGCTTTTTCTAATACCCAACCTAAACATCCCCTGACACAGATCAGTGGGTCCTGTCACTGGTCACTACAGAGAACAGATCAGTGCCTGCCCCTCCTCTTCCCCTCAAGAGGAAGTTTTAACTCTTGATATCTCTCTTATTGTGGCAGCCAGAACTGCCCCCAGCACTCGAGGTGAGGCCGCCCCAGTGCAGAGCAGAGCAGGACAATCCCTCCCTTGCCCAGCTGGCCATGCTGTCCCTGATGCCCCCAGGACACGGCTGGCCCTCCTGGCTGCCAGGGCACTGCTGACCATGTTCAGCTTGCCACAGACCAGGACCTCCAGGTCCCTTTCCATGGCATTGCTCTCCAGCAACGCATTCCTCAGTCTTTCTTTACATCCAAGGTTGCCCCATCCCAGCTGCAGAATCTGACATTTTCCTTCATATAAAACTTCATATGGCTAGTGACTGCCCCATTCTCTAATTTTCTGAGGTCTCTTTAAAGGGCTTCCTTGCCTTCAAGGGCACCAACAGCTCCTCCCAGTTTTGTATCATGCACCTACCTGAGAGCCATTTAGTATTAACTTAAAAATAAGTCTTTAATCTAGAAAATAGGAAACTTTCTGCTTAGAAATAATCTCTCTCTCTTACCTTTTGGTTTTGGAGGACAGCATTTGATGAACTGGAAAATTATGCTGTCTGAACGGACAGTTTCTGTCTGGTAACAGGTCAAGAGATCCTTAAGATTACTAAAACTTCTCTTGGTTCCACTAAGATTATATTCTCCATTCTCATTCTTCGTAATTAAGCAGTGCTTATAATCTGTAGTATTGTCACGCTGCAGATAATGTTTCCATTAAAAAGGAAATGGATTAATATTTAGTATTTGAAAGCTTATCTAAATGTATAGCGCTCTACTAATTAAAGAAAGGATGCTTCAGGAAAATATGATCATAATTTGTTATTTTGTTCTCACTATGTAATATCGATTCTGAGAAAATATGACTCTACTCCCATCACTGGAACAAGCATGTTGATGCTAGAGAAAAACAAATGTTAATGAAATCTGAAAAGATGGAGCTGAGAAAACAGATAATGGATCCTAGGAAAAATCCTTCAGAGCTATTAAGGAAAGCTTATTCACCCTGACAAGGGGTTACGTCAAAACAAAATTTTGTTGGAAGCAATAGCCCTAATGCTTACACTCTGTGTTTGTTTGGCAGGCATTTGGAGATCTCAGCTGTAGTTCTGCTTTCATGTAATCTCCAGCACAGTTATACAAAATTACTTCCTAATACGTATTTTTAATATGCACTGAATTATTTTCACAGACTCTTGAAAAGATACCATTAAACATTTTTAAACAAGATGAACTCTTAACAGTGCTTTTGTGGTCCTGTATCTCAACCTGCAGCACATGCTCTAACCAATTCTGAATATAAAAAGTCTTCCAATGACTTGCACAAGTCTCAGGAAAAAAAAAAGTTGCAGTAAAGTCACTTAAAGACAATGGTAGTCTTCTCTCACAAGGTTGACTCTCACTTTGCCTCTCTAAGCTTGTTCATGAACCAATTTCTTTGTCTACAAAATTCCCTACCAAACATACTTCATTGACTGAACATAACATTTCTCCATTCACACATCAGCATTATTTGGCCATTTTCAGAGATCTACCTGTCTCTGACATTATTAGCAAACTTGCTAGCTTGCTGTATACCAGCAGGAAAATTCTTGTATTACCTTCCCTAGCTAAAAACACAAAGGTAGCTCTGCTAATGTAATTAAAGAGAAATCCATTCTTGAAACAACATCATTTAATTATTTAATAGCAATAATAAAGCATTATATTATCACTAGCTGTGATGTCAGAGAGAAGAGGTACATCGGGTTCTCTGAGAACCATATGCATTTCCAGGGTGGCTTTCTCTCTAGTTAACAACAGATATATCCAGGAGATTTGTGTTGATGTAACAGCTGCCAAACAATACGCAGACCTGGGGATGAGGACAAGACCCAAACCCAGAAGAACCTGTGAAGGAGGCACTCTCAGATTGTCAAAGGCTGTACACCCAATCTAATGAAGCCCTACTTGTGAGGGGGTATGTGGAAAACCCAGGGAAAAAACTCAAGTAAAAACCCCCAAACATTAAAAAAATAGAAAACCAGATTGCTCCATCTCCCAAATATTTATCCCAACATCACAGTCCCAAGACCCATGTCATTATCTCCAGAACTCTTAAGCTCGCTTCCCTTGGTCTCCAAGGCATGTGGCATGTGCATTAGCAATTCTGTGTCAACTCTGATGTTTCTCACAAGACCCTGAAAAGTGGCCCATCTGACAAAAGTAGCTATAGAATATACATACTAGACAAACATTCTGGAGGAGAAATTCAGAATCATTTACTGAACATCTCAGGCTCAACATCATATCACAACAAAAATTAAATAGGCACTAAGAATACAAACCTCTATAGCAAAGGTAAGGAAGTATTTTTTAAAATCTTTAGGACTGCAGCGAAGGACGTAGAAACCAGTCTGATTACCTGCTTTCTTCAGTTTACTGATAGCAAAGTCCATGCTGCAGTAAAAAGAAAATGTTTAATATTGCATAATTGCAAAATACAGAGATAGAAGATGTTGATTAATGAGCAAAATTAACAAATATCTAATAGAACAAAAATTAAAACTTTCAATTTTATTCAGCTTTTTTAAAGATAATCTCTTTGTCCTTTATTTTCCAATATATAGGGTGATTGCTTATGTAGAGAGCAGCATATTAAAATGTTTTGATACTAAAGAATCAAAATTATTTATCCAATAAGAAATGTTAAGGGCTAAAAAGGATATTCCCCACAGCTTATGATATGATTTTCAACATGTATTATGAAAGAAGCTATAATAAAATTACCTAACAAATAAGCTTAAATTAGCAAAACATTTGTGTGGGTGAAAAAGGTGGGTTTAACCAGAAAAATGGCTAACAAGAAAAAAGAGCAGAAATAAAACAACATTCATTATTATAAAAACGAATTTCCTCTTAAACAAGCCTTGCTAACTCACTATTTCTATCCATATCAAGGAATGATCTTTCCACTTAATTTTTATAACGTGTCACAAATGCACTGTATTTTACAAAGAGAAAAATAAGAGGAAAAATATAAGGCATTTTGTGTTACATAAATGCAGCAAAAAACAAAAAACATTTAAAAATGCCTACCACAGTTCACAATCAACTAAAGCTCATCTTCAAAAAAAAAAAAAATTCAATTGTCATATTACTAAAAAAATACTTACAAAATTGGCCCATGACAGTTGCTTTGGATATTTTCAAGGACTGATGGTGGTGCTACTTCTTTACAGAGATAATGATGGGCATCCGCTGTTAATCTGTAATATCCATCAATTAATGATACAAAGGAGAGAGCTTCTCTTAATGACTGAAATTCAGCCTCCTGTTCAATTGCCAGAGAACAATGTGGGGCAGGGAGGGAGAGAGAATTTAAATTTTATAATGGGCAACAAAAAAATTCCTGAATATGCTAATGCTATAAAAGATATGCATATATGCACACATTAAAGACTGAATAAAAGCAGTTTTAAACTGATGTTTGTACATTCTGCCTTCTTGTCATCATTCAAAACTTTATAGCAACCTTCATTGTTCAAAATCAAATCCAAACCAAAGAAAACAGAGAAGTTGTGGATGCCTTATCCCTGGAACAGGCATTTGAGCAATCTGCTCTAATGATCTGTGTCACAGCCCATGGCAGGGGTCTTGGAACCCGATGATCTTTAAAGGCCCTCCCAACTCCAACCATTCCATGATTCTGTGAAATCTGCCCCCCAATAAAACAAGCAACTCTTAGTCTAAATAGATGAAAGAGCAGAGAAATGCCAGTATGAAAGAGCATTTGAAAGGGAAAAACAAGTAGATAGATACAAGTCAGCATGCAGACACCTACTTCACTGCCAATACAGTCTGTTTCTCTCCCTAAAGGAAAGCCTTCACTTATCAAAAATTTATAGGTCTGCCTTCAAGCAGAAAAGAAAAATCTCCAGGAAAGTACCTGCCTGAAAACTTAACTACTAGTCAGCAAAAACTAGCACCCTCAGCTGGATCACAGACAGAAGATGACCATTTACTACTATGAAATCAGGTACACTGGATAGAAGCAGGGAGAAAAATCAGGTGGTTAAAGGAAAATGGGTGTAAAAAAGGTCTTATGCACAGTATGATTAACAGATAAAAGCAGGGAAAAATTACATTAATGTGCAACAGCATATTAATTGCTGCAAATAAAACAAAATCAGAGAAGCATTGTCTGAGTCACCCTAGATTTCATTCAGCAGTATAACCCAAGAGAACAGGCTGTGGTATGCGTTTGCCTGTGACACCAGAGACATACTTAAGCTGAACACAATTATTTGCCAAGTTCTTTGCTAGAGAACAATAGAAAGAGCTGGTGTTTTTGAGGAAGTGTCAAGAATTTAGAGTCTTCAAACTCCTTTTTAAGAGGACCATGACCTGGAAACAACTGCAGCCCTTAGTGCAGACCATGGTGAGGCAGCTGTGTCTCTGCAGCCCATGGATGTTCATGGCGCAGCAGAGATCCCGCTGCAGCCCATGAAGAACCTCATGTCGCAGAAGGAGGATGTGCCTCAAGGAGGTTGTGACCCCATGGGAAGCATGGAAATGTAGGTGTTGGCTGGACTTGTGGCCCCATGAACCACTATGGAGCTGTGGAGCAGCCTGCTCCTTGAGAACTGCACTTTGTGGAAGGGACCAACACTGAAGCAGCTCATGAAGAACTGCACCTTGCGGAAACAATTTGCATTGGAGAAGTTCATGGAGGACTGTCCACCATTGGAGGGATCCCTTGCTGGAGCAGGGGATGAGTTGGGGAAGACTGAGAGGCAAGGAGAACATACAATGAACTGACCACACCTCCCATTCTCAATCCTCTACACTGCTGAGGGGAAGGAAGTAGAGAATAAGGAATAAAGGCCCAGGAAGAAGGGAGGGGTGGTGGGAAAATGTTTTTTAGGATTTTTTTATTCTCCTTACCCTACTCTGAAACAAATTTGGTTAACTTCCCTGAGTCAACTCTGTTTTGTCCATGACGGTTAATACGTCTTACTTTATCCTTCTCTTGACCCACAAGCCTTTCATTACATTTTCTCTCCTCTGTTCAAGCTGAAGAGGGGAGTGATTAGAGCAGATCTGGTGGGCATCTGGTGTCCAGCCAGGGTCAGCCCACCCCACAACTCTGTGATAGCTATAAAGCCTGACTCAAGTGCAAGGTTTTAGGTTCAAGTAGAAAACTTTTTACATTTAGGTATAAAATACTTTCTTAAGATCTTCTTCAAAGGATTGTACACAGTAAAAGCAGTAACATTAATTTTGTCCTGATATTTATTTTGTATCATCATTCTTCAGAACATTTTGAAGCCTTTTTCAATGTGTTGGTCTCTAGCAGACAGCTTATCAGGACACCATGGAAACAGCACACTTGAGAACTGAAACCATGGACTCAGGTTTAAGACTAATAAACAGAAGAACAAATCTGTGTACCAGAAATTTTCCTCAGATATAAATATCTATTTCTATTTCATTTCAAGCCCATAGCTTTGAATGCAGAAGACTTTTAGTGTTCTGATAACACCCCTTAAATTGCTGATAGGTGTTTAGTTTTATCGCCCACTTAATTAACGTGGTCACAGATTATACAATACTATGCATACAACAATCACACAGCCTGCTCAAAGCAGTATCTATTAGAAAGAACAGCAACCAAAGTAAACAGACCAGATTCTTGCTGTCTTGTTTGTGAATGGTGACAATTCTTCTCTCACTGGAGCCTTCTTGGCTTGCTTGTTTAATGCTGACATCAATGATATCAGGAAAATCACAGTATGTTTGTAAATCCTGCAACAAATATCATATAATTTCAGTAATTACATAAAAGTCAATTAAAAACCCTCACCTAATTGCAGCATTGGAACTTCTGCAACTCCAAACTTGTAAGCCAACAACAAAGAGGATTATAAAAGGATTATAAAACCTTAAACGTGCCATTACAAGTAAATAAAGGATTTTTTGCTTTATTGAATAATCACTAGAACATAAATTGAAGAACAGAGAGAGATCCAGGAAAAATGAACAGAAATATCTACATATGGGCTTGGGTTTTTATAACTGCAGATATTTCTTCACTCTGTAGTATTTTATAAACAGTGGATCATTTTGATCACTTTTTTTGAGAAGGGTTTGGGGGTTTTTTTGTGAGCTTATTATTGGCATCCTGATTAAACAGTTTTAGAAAGCCTGTTAATTATACAAAACGTGGTAATTTCATTCAGAGTGATACAAGCTGCAAATCTGTAGTTGGAATGAAGAAAAAGTGTAAGGTTGTCCTCTCAGTCCCATCTACTTGTTCATCTAGTTGGTGAAAATGTAAACTTGCAAAACAAATTTCTTCACAATCTACTCCACATATGTCATTACATACAAATAAATAAAAGTTATTTTTAGTTCAGTATCTAAATGATAATTCATCAGTAAAGTTTACTGAAATGAGTTACAATCATGTTTACAAAGAGCCATATTAATTCAGTTGGTTTTCAAAACCAACTTCATAAATAGTTTCTTTACCAGTGAAAATATATGCAGTGTCTGTCAATAATAGAATGATAATATTTTTAATTAGGAAAAAATAATTTTGCAGTCTTTATTAAAAAAACATGATTTATTCAAACACTATGCTTACTAAAGGCTTGGTTGCCAAGCCTAAAGAGCATCGTATGCATACACTCTGTACACCTATAACTGGAAATTGCAGAATCTGACATTTATGACAGATCCTGCCAGAGCAACTTGCATTTACAGGAAAATTAGGGAAGGCACAGGGCTGATACATAACAACTATGAATGAAGTAATTGTCAATCTACAAATATTCTAAGAACAGCACACCTCAAAAAAATATGGGCATGTAATCAAATTTACTTTTTGCAAAGTATTGAAAAAAACCACTAGCATATAGCATTTTTTACAAATTATTACAGCACACTGTAGAAATACAACTTTTTTGTACTTTGGTCTTTTCTGCTACATATTATGAATCAAAATTACCCAACCAATGTAATTATTTTGTAAAAACACATACTCCAGTTTGTCTTTAGTTTTGCCTTAGGATAACTCCCACACTCTCAATGTGCACTGCTTTGAGTTTCTATCCGGTTTTGGTAAACTCATCATAATGAACAGTCATGATGGGAAATCTCACACATATACAAAATAATACCGAAAAATAAAAATGCAGCAGTACATGATTACTAGCACTTACAGGAACCACTAAGCAGCTAATTCCTGAAGAAAGACTATAGGGACTCCACAATCACACAGATATCATTTTAAATTTGCTAACTGAGACACTGGTAGGTGTCTAACTGCAGCAGGAAAGAGGTATAGGAGAATCTGCCTCTTGTTTGGAGTCCTTAGGTGCCTGCTTTCAAAGACGATCTGGGGAATTTCTGCATTTTATCTACACCTGGGGGTATGGTCATTACATTTCTACATTTTTTATATGTCATTGTGAAGTAAAATTTGCCTACCAAAATTGCTTACTACTCTGTTCCATAACAAGTTATCAAAATAATTTTTTAAAATTACCTGCTCTCCAAGTGTCTCACAGTCTTTAAGTTTTCCTCTTGAACACTGAATTCCACCATTTCCAGTTATTACAACGGTTGCAAAGCTTTCCTCTCCAGAAGGACCTCCACCAGGTTCTTTTACTTCAAAAACCTCTGAATAGAAGGCAGGCTGAAGGGTTTCCAGATTTATGAGATACTTAAGTTTCAAGTTTCTGGCAGTAGCTTTGCATTGGCCAAACTGTTGTATAAATTTGCGGAACCTGTACCTTATTCTTTTTCGTGTTAAAATGTGGTAGTCTTGGATTTTCGCTCGCACACACTTAGGTAAAAACATTTTGTAGCTGTGAATACATAACCAGACAAAAAAAGCTAATAATTTTATCCATTAAATCCAGCAAAGATAATTAGCTCTGTGCTAAACAAGTCAACATTGAAAACATCTTTTCCTCTAAATGTACTGTTATTTTTACAACTGTAGGGTAACAAAAGATCCTTAGATCTGTAGTATGTTCTTTCAAACAGAGCCCCCTGTCTTCTTCGACTTTCCATTTTTTCCCCTCATTCAATTGCAACATAAACTACATAATGCATTTTTCACAAATTCAAAAATGTCTGTTCTTTCATTAGTGAATTTCTAAGGTAAGGCAGCACAAGTTACAAAATTGCTTTGTTTGGTGTAGAAATTGTAAAGAGGATACTGCATGGCAGCTACATGGATAAGAGACAGATTTCCTGGCTGAAAATACAGGTGGTAGAATACAAAACCGTGGTTGGTTGTCACTGAAGTTCCTATATCAGGGACAGAATTAACTCAGTTGGAGTAGAAACTGATAGGATTGATACACCAAAGTGAGTTGATAAACTCAAGAAAGTTTAGCAGAGATCTGCCCAAGATGGTTTAAGAGCCTGGAGCACATGACATGAGAGAAGAGGCATATGGGAGCTTGATTTGTTCAGCCTGGAGAAAAGTAGGCTCAAGTATGGTGTTCTATTAATTGTCATCTAATAATGTGAAAGGACAAGAGAGGATTATCAGAATCAGTGAGGAGACTGATTAGGAACAGAGAAAATCTTTCACAATGACCATGGTCAGGCAGAGGACAAAGGTGCACAGAGTTACAGGGAAATCTCCATATCTGGACATTTTCAGAACTTGACTGGATGAGGCCCTGAGTCACTTCATCTAACTTTGAATTTGACCCTGACAGGAACAGGGGCTTGGATCTGATGACATCCAGAAGGTGTCTCACCTAAAATTATTGCTTACATATTTTCTCACGTAAGAAGCTGATGCCTTACCTTTCATCAAGAGAGTCAAATCCATGTCTCCAAATCATGAGTCATAATGACACGTATTTTCTATTAATTTCTATTTTACATAATAAGTAAAATTATGTAACAATTTTACATCAACACATCAACTGCCAAGAAATGAACACTTTCTCCTAGACCCTAACGTGCAAAAATACAACCTTTAGGCATGAGATAGATATGAAACAGTTACAAATTATGGAATCACCTGACTGAATTGTAAATAGCCATTGGGGTTTGGTCCTTTTCTTTGGCCACTCTCATCATATCCAGAACAGCCATTCCAAGGCATTCTTCTTGTGTTTCATGAGTAACAGGCATCTGTACCCATCCATCCAAAAAATCAGCTCGCCACTGAGAAAGAATGCAAGAAAGCAAATGAAACCTGGTGTACTGCTGCTTAACAAGAATAGAAGTTTGGGTGCAGTTGTTGGGGGGAGCTGTTGTGCTGTTTGATTGTCTATATTTGGTTTGTTTAGGGGGTTTTATTGGCTTGGTTTTTAAAAGACTCAATTACCTACTTCATCCACAAAGACATGTACTTATTCATAAGGAATACCAGCTGCTATCATGCTTATAAGCACTGTTTTGAACTTCATCTCTCCAAATACACAATGGGACATGGAATTTAATTTCCAGCTTGAGAGGGCTTCAAGCTTTCAAGAGCCTACAGAGTTACTAGGAGAAGACGGAAGGGGAACAAATGCTGATAACCCTCACCAATCTGCATTTAGCAATAAGCAAGCAAATAATACCTGTGCGAACAAGTAAGACATGACAAGATCGTCAAGGACGGGGCTCTCTGCACCGCGAAGAACACCGTAACGGTATGCCCTGTTGCTGCCACTGCAATACCAGTGGGGAAAATAAAACCTGGTAGGAAATCAATTCAAGCAAACGTTAATAAACAGGCATTTTGGTTACCAGCATCAGACCTTACTGCTCTCATCCACACGTAACTAGTGCTGCTGATCTGGAGGACCACTATGAAACCCCAGTTACTCCGTGAAGACTTCAGATCCAGTTCTTGGTGCTTTGAAGTACTACAGTACTCAAGGTGATAAACTGTACTGATAGGAATGAGAACTTTGCTAAGTTATTCTCATTAATCAGAATACAGAGAATTTTATTAGTGCCTTCTAGTTTCTTTTGAAACAGTTCCCAAGAAACACTCAGGCCAAATTATACAATGTAAATAAATTAAACCCTTTACAAAAGGAAAACTGACTACAGTTTTAGTTGTTCACATTCAATTATAAGGTTAGGAAAAAATGGTTGTATTGCAGAAACATGTCTGACTATGCAGGACAATTACTCTGCATTTCAGAAACTGCTACTTTTTTCAAACAGGCAAGCACAGAGGAGAGGAGATGAGATGTATTATTATTAAGAAAGGTTTTTACTTCTAGTATATTTTTATTGTTTGTTTCTTCAATCTGACACTGGTAAACACATTGGATAGAGAAAATTAATAATGTACATAATTCAAATCACTCCAATATTTTTGATTCTTTTAGCTCCCTGTTTTCCAGAAAATGCCAGCAATCTGCCCATAACTTCTAAGAGAAACTACAGTTCAACTAAAAATCATATTGGTTGTGTTCTCTCACACAGTCTTGTTTTATCATGAAAAGTGTACAACATTTTATTTAGATTACCTTATCCGGTAGATTAGGATGAGTCTGGTTGTTTCATCTACATGGAAGATGTGATTTGGGGGATACCACATTCTGTCTGCTTCACTCATGAGTGCAAACATGTTATGATACACTGGCATGATACCTACATGAAGAGCAGAGAAGCAAACATCAGTAGGAAACAATCTTCACAAAATATATTTTTAAAAAATAAAATGTTTTTAAAAATGGGTTAAAAACAGCAGATTGCCACAGTGCTCTAATACTATCAGCAACAGGTATCAATATTGCCAACAACACTGCAACCTTGATACCATAACCTGCAGGCTGCTTTGCTGGTTAAATTTTTCATTCCTCCTTTATGCTTTCAGACTGAAGACTCCGTCCACCTGTTGTCCTATACCCCACTGGTAGATTACAAGATTTTCTCTCTATGGCATTTAATAAAATGTCTTCTTAGCCTCTCAGTTTAGAAACAGCTTACAACAGTAAATTTTTTTCCTGCCTTTCCAAAATCAGATGACTTGATTTGAGCACTGGTTTTACACCTATGCATTGATTTTAAGACTTTAGACTGATTAGCAATTAGGAGTAAAGCAACACAAAGAAAATTATAGTGACTAGGACAACCATTGGCCATTTCCATTTTAGTAACTCAGTTTATAGCAAACCCAAACATATACTGTTAAAATAAAACAGAACTGGAAAATATCATTTTCCCTCAACAACTTTGAATTGTGTTAATGGTAACTGACAAGCAATCCTACTTAAGCAGAAACTAAAAAAAATCAGTTGAGTATCGACTCTTCAGCAGCCCCAGAATTTAAATTTGACTTTGATGCTCCCAACTGAAACACAGCATATGATTCAGCATTGTACTGTGCTGCAATGTTATGTATCCCTGTGATGTCAGTGTAAGATTTAGAAAACAGGTTAACTGCCTGAAAAATGACAGCACAAAAGAATGAACTGCAGGTATTGACACACATTCTGAAGACAGAAAGAGACACAGGTCAAAAGGCCAGAGAGTAGAATGAAAAATTACAATGTCAAAATTACAGTAGGTCATATCTAAAGAAAACTTTACATTAAAGGAACATACTTTGGGGTAAGAAGGCAACAAAAAAATTGAAAAACAAACAGGTAAAGACAAGAAAAGTAACTTAAAATGACGTTATGAGACAAAAGAATTCTGAGAAAAGGCAAAACACCAACACGCTTGCTCAAAGACTTAGAATGAAGTAACTGAAGTTCTCACAAGAAACCAGGAGAAAAAAAAATCATCCTTTATTTCTTTCTGTTCTGAACAACATCTAGGTAATTACTGAAAGGGGCAGAACCCACATTTCTTTCATCACATCTATACAGCATGTAAGACAATCAGAAGAAACCACCAACCAATTCCACACACAAAAACCACATAACCCTTTGGAATAAAACATATTTCAGTCTTAAACAACAATTTGCTTATTAAATTTTATACAAAAAAGAGTTTGCTTATATAGGGATGTAGTAAGAGAGCTAAGAACTAGAGTTCTATTGCGTATTTGTGAAGATTAGACTGCTGAAATCTGTAGGTTAATTACCTGACACCTTAAACTAAAGCTCTACAAAACACACCAGAGCTGCAGGTCTTAACATATGATTTTCTGTGAAAAGGAGTCACAAGCTTACAGGAAACTAGAGAAGTGGAAAGCATTATATAAGGCAATGAAAGGGAAACCAAAACGAAACACATCCCCCACAGGAATAAAACTGAAAGGATAAGTAACTGAAAGATTGGCTGTAATTCTAAATGTTGCAAATTTATGGCGCAATATGACATATTTCATCCATCCAAGTTTTGAGGATTTTTTTTAATGGAGTTAAAAAGAAACCTACCCCATACAACTAAACATGGTTCTCATTTGATGTGTAAAGTGGGATGAGCTATACTATACTACATGCCAGCTGTCCATAAAGCAGTAACTTAGCAGTCACTAACTTAGCAGTTTTACGGCTGTGTGGTGTCTGCATCCAAACAATTTCAGACTAATTACAGAGTAATGTACGTGAGAATCATTAGCATGTTTCATGACTCTTGCTAGATGCTAAACACCATTCAGGGCAATGCTGAATATTTACTATATAGCTGGTGAGACCTATCTAGTCTCCCTAATACTTTCACCCAAACTACAAACCATACCATGTACGCTTACTGAACAACATTTCAAAACCACATTCTTAAATTCAAATGCTAAGCTGCTGTATTTGACCAAATACATTACAGACACCACAATCACCATGCCACCCCACATGTCAAAAAACCCCACCGGTATTTCAAGATCCTCATTGCCATTCTGAAACTTTAACCAAGGCATGACTGTGGTACTCCCCCCTACAAATCAGAAATATTTATATTAAGCCCTCCCCCTGCCATTGTCTTCCTTTGTTTGAAAAAAAGAGTAAATTGTGCACTCTTCCATCCCTCATATTTTGGCATTTATAGTTCTGAATGGTAATTTGCACCATTCAATATTTAATGACAGTATTTAAGGCAGTATTTAAGGACTCAGAGATCATGTATATTTTTCAAGAAAAGGAGTGGTTTTTTATCCCTTCCCCTTTATTCATTTGCTTTACTACACTTAATGCTCAACAACTATAATACAGAGCAAATTCCTTTATTAAATAGAGTCTTGAAAATTGTCCACAAAAATCTGACAAAAGCAAAGAGGCCAGAAACTTCTCTTTTCATGTAATTGTTACCACCACTATTAACTGCAGGGCCTTTTAAAGTGAAGATAACGGCAGTATTTAAATGTTTTCTCTAGAAACAATGCAAATCTAAAAACTGGAGTGGGGAATAAAAGTCTTCTGATGAAGCCTGGATATGTCAACAATAGCAAAAACTTTGGAGAAATATAAAAGTAAGTGAAGGTAAGTAAAATCATAAAAGCCATTCACAATAGGCACTGAAAAGCCTGCCCTGGATTTTTACACTGCATTAACCATGCTATCAGCTCAATCAGTGGTCAATTAGGAGAGAAGATAGTGACTCAGACATAGGTAATCAGCATTTTCACTGTTTTGCTTCTTCAGCAAGGGCTAGCAAGTAAATTTTCTGGAATATTGCAATGACAAGATCTCTTTAAAATTTATTTGTTTATTGCATAAGGCTGAAGAAAGGAGTGTATATATATATATTGTATATACATATATAGTATATACATGCTATATAGAATATATATACTTGACTATAGTCAAGTAACATCACAAAAGACTACAACACAGCATAAGTTTATATTTCAAACTTCTGTTTCAAACCTAAAAAAAGTAGATTCTTCTTTTCCTCATTATGATTTTAGAGCTTCATATCCACACAAGTCTCACTACTTCATTTAACCTGAAGCAGCTAAATACAGGTTTTCTGTATCTCCTCTTTTGTTGGCAATAGGAACCCCTTCTCCCATACAGTATATTTTCATAAGGTAATATCTCTATTTTTCTTTCTTTCTAATAAAAATTAAAAGCCAGGAAGTGTAAATCACTGCAAGCCATGACACCACTATGACATGTGAAAGCCATTAAGAGTCTGCAATAGAAATACTGTTGTATGAAACTCAACTCAAGCGTGTTAAGTTAGATATAAAAAGATGAAAGCAATTAGTTGAATGATTAATAAAAATCTCAAATTTTCTATATAAAAAGTCTAATACATACATTAGTTCTCATAAAATTGAAAGTAAACTATCTAAAACATATATAGCCTTGCATATACCAGATGGAAATTTGCTTGCCTTTTCTGACATAAAAATAGTATCTTGCATTATCATTCATACAAACTGGAGGCTTACCAAACCCTTAACATCATATTCAATGTCACTATCCTGTCAACAAAATGGTTTCTGAATAGTCAATCAAAGCTTCTATTTCTTTTCCTGGAAAAACAGAATTGCCCAGAGTTCTGATTAATTCATTCCCCAGCTAGTGGAGGAGAGCAGGGGGGCTGCATGTTCTGGGTGGATTTTCAGGAAAGGCTATCACCCAAAGGAAGACAAACAAAGAAAAACCAAATAACACGACCTCACAAAAACAAGCAAACACACACACACATACACACTCACACACATGAAAAAAAAAAACAACCCTGAAACCAAGTAAAACCACGGAACAAAAAGAAACAACCCTCAGTGAACAGTTATACTCAATGAAACTCCGAGCTGTGTGAACCCTGACTCATGTCAATTCTGGAAATTCAGCATGTTAGAAAAAATATGCCTAGAATTCCCTTGTTAGCAGCACGGAATCTCTTCTGGAGCATAGAAGCAAAGACGTACTACAAAACACAACATTATGCAATGCAGTCTCTCCCTTGAAAACATTTCATTGACTGCAGACACTGCCACCACTTGTCACATTAAATGCTTTGAAACAGTGCTTTTACTTACTTAAAATTAAAAACTCTCTGCCATTTTATAGTTTTCCAAGATAGACCAGCATTTTTCAAGGATTGTACCATGGAAGTTCCAACATATTTGCAATCCAGATGGGTGAGAGTTAAAATGAAGATACACCTAACACAAAGATTCTGCAACCTTTAGAATGATTTCTCTAATGTATTGAATTTCCATCATCAGTTAGTTCCTCTAATACCACTTTCCCCTTCAGGCTGAGAACAATACCTTTTCTTCAATTTGGTGTGACATTTCTAATATTTTACTTGGAATTAACTAGCTAACATGCAAGAACTGAACCATGACTAACTCATCAATTTAAATTTAATTTCAAGACACCTTATTTATTTTTGCATTTCTGCTTGCAAAATGTGATAGCCACTTTTACATACAGTTTTCCTTATAAAAATACAAACCTACAAAAATGTTTATATTTATTATATTTTTCCCAAACCAGAAAAAATTTTTAAAATAAAGTTAATTAAAAAAAAAAAGAAGGCCAAGCTTTTGCATGCATGTATCAAACTGGCAGAAAAATATTTAGACAGGCTAACATTTTTATAGCCAGATATAACAGATCTAATGTCAAGTTAGCAGTGACTGGAAAATTTTCCATTGTTTGAACTGTTTAAATGATACATAACAAGACTCTGATTGCTGATGTTTGCCTAGATCCAATCCTGCTTTGCCTCCAACAGCAGTCATAGCTGGATATAATCAGCTCTGTTATCAAAAGATCTATGAGCTGTTCAGATCACAGAATTCAGTAACAATTACCAAATTTGTTATATTTCAGTCTTGCTTACTACCGAAATCACTCTCTTCTTAACCAAGTATTCTGACTCATAGCTTACTCCTGAAAGATCAGTCTTGCAATCAAACATTATTTGACTGTATGGAGCCGTATGTGTTTTGCCGTACAATCAAAAAATCCTCTGGGAAAAAAAAAAAGAATAATAAACAATAAGAAGCAATGCCGCATGATTTAAGCACTAATGGTTGCTATGAAAGAGAAAAAAGAATAAAAAGATGGTCACTTTCATACCCAGAGATTATAGGAATGAATTTGTTTCATTAAAAAAATCCAATGTACTTTTGCAAAGAAAGACACATGCAAAAAACGCACTCTTGAACTATTATACTATAGATTTCAGCCCTGTTGTATGTTAGACTCTGGGTAAATGCAACAATTCAAAGGCATTCTTAGATATCAATGTATTATTTATTTATAATATACTGCCATGTTGTTTACATACTATATTTCCTAAACCATTACGAAGAGCATCAACCACACACACAAGCACTCATGTTATATCTAACAGAACAGTTTCCTTCTGCAAAGTGACTAAGCATGTATAATATACAACATATGCACATAACTTCCAGGACCAATCTGTTGTGCAGGACTGCATCAGGAAGTAATTCAAGCTATATACAGCTCCTGCTAAGATTTAACTATCGAAACTTAGCTCAATGAAAGAAGACTTTCAGTTACAGGATGGTATACCCTTAAATTATTTGAAAAAATATGGCAGTCACCCAATTCAGCTTCACAACCATTCTAATGGGAACAGTTTTACAGTCTGGTGCTAATTACATCTGAAAGAACAGAGAAAAAACAGTCTAAATGCCACCATTTTGATGAGCTTTGGATTGTTGAAAACTTTGTATGAAGCTGGATTTCACTGCTTCATTATATTATAAACTGTTAGATATATACTTACCACAGGCTTTACAGGCAACAGCACAAATCTCTTCTGCAACATATTCTCCAGCTGAAAAGTGAAGGTAATCTCCTTCTGTCTTCCCAGGAGAATGATAAAGGTACACTTGAAGCAATGGTTCTGTCTGCTTGGGTGCACTGCTATTTCCACGGATGTCACCATTCTGGTGGACAGTAGAAGTTGCTGTACTTTCCATATTTGTCATTGTAAGACAAGCCATAGTTTGTTTTGGTTCTGCTCAAAGCATCTGCCTGAAAGAAATGTAAGAAATACTTCTTGACTAACCGCACTTGGTTTTATTTGTAATATTCATATTGAGTGACAGTACTGTTCTGACACTGAAAATCATTAGAACTTGAAGGCAAGAAAATAGCAGTATTACAGGAAAAAACAAAATATAAACTGGGAGTCCAGCTAGAGGATTATCACTTTTCACTGGATTTTAGACAGCATTGTGCTCACCTGCAACATGCTAATTAAACCTGAATGCCAAAAGAATTGCTTTAACAAGATCTAGTTGGGTTACAAACTAGCACTGATGGAGAGAAGGATAGAAACAACATCTTGCAGCTGTGTTTTCCTTGTAAGCAAACACTTCAAAAAAGCACTGAGATGTGAATCTAACAGACACGGTTTGTTGACCTAGGAATGGGCAATCTTCCAAGACCACCTTCTTCCAGAAAAAAATCATTTAATCTGCCATCAAAATAAAAGTTGTCTCTGATAAATGTAATCAAAGACTAATAATGCAAAAAATAACCACACATATATTGGATAATGAAAAAAATGTTTAAAAATGTGAGATTAAACAGCATATTCCAACAGCCAGTTGAAGAAAATCTTCGCTTCTCTGTGACTGCATCATAATTTCAATTGGTACAACCCCTTTTAAGACAAAAGCTTAGATCACAGTCGAAAAGGTTGCTTTATTAGAAGCCATTCCAAGTAGCGACCAGCTGGGATTCTGCATTTCTTATTCTGAAAATGCAGAATAGGTTCAAACAAGACAATTAAAAAATTTTGATTTTTTTAGAATCAAAGTATGGTTTGAGCCACAATAATGTTGCCCTGACACCTCCTTCTCTCTTCTTGAGCTGAAGAACCCCAACTGCCTCAGTCCTTCCTCATGGAAGAGGCACTCCAGCCCTCTGATTGTTTTTGTGGCCCTTCCCTGGACTCACTCCAAATGTACCATGTCTTTCCTGTGCTAGGGATCCCAGAGCTGGACACAGGACTCACAAGTGCGGTCTCACAAAAACACAGCAGAGGAAGAGAATCACACCCCTTGACCTGCTGGCAGTGCTTCTTCGTATATGATGAATTTGGTTTTCTGGTGTGCCAGCACACATTGTCAGCTCGAATCTCACTTTCTATCTACCAGAATCCCCAAGTCCTCATAGGGCTGCTCTCAAATCTATTCAGCCTGTACTGATCCTGGAGATTGCTCTAACCTAGATGTAGGACAAGGTGCACTTGGCGTTTTTGAACTTCATGAGTTTCCCATAGAACCACTTCTCAAGTCTGTCAAGGTGTCTCTGGATGGTGTCCCTTCCCTCAATCCCTTCAGCTGCACTAGTCAGCTTGGTGTCATTCCCAAACTCACTAAGCGTCTGCATGTTGCTGCTTAAGATGTTGAATGGTTAATAAAGATATTGAAAATGTAAATCTTTAGGTTAAAAATATGTTTATTGTTCTGCATAGGCATATGAGTGTTACATTCCTAACACATTATTTTCAACAGCTATTGTTTGTATTGAATTATGTTGCTTTATCAGGAAAGAGCTGTTTGGAGGTTGTTTTTAAATTTTCTGTTCCTAACTAGAATTATTCAAGAAAGGATGAGTGTATGAATATTCATTAATGAGGGCTAAAGATGATGTGTGCTATGGAAACCATAA
The DNA here is from genome assembly GCF_036417665.1 of Passer domesticus. Classification (NCBI taxonomy): domain Eukaryota; kingdom Metazoa; phylum Chordata; class Aves; order Passeriformes; family Passeridae; genus Passer; species Passer domesticus. The sequence goes on along the minus strand of NC_087512.1, from coordinate 29,023,165 downwards.
CAGTTACATCAGCAGGAAAAAAAGGCTGAACATCTTAAATAAGGAAAACTTTAACTTAATGAGTTATGACATGACAAAAATATTGAATTACATATACAAGAGGATAAAACTGTGTTATCCTTATGCTAATTCTGGGGTAAAGAGAAAAGAAAAAAGTATACCATCACCAAGTGAAAAATACATCCTTTTACTTTCCAAGCTAAGCAACACAAAGAACCAGTGTATTATAGATATATAAATATGAATGTCTAGATGCAAGTGTCATTCACTACATTCCGTAGACCCTTATGTAGGGGATACACAGATCTCCTGCGCCTCATTACAGAGCCAGCCACCTTTAACTAAAAAGATAAGTGCTTTTAGCTCCAAAGGTAGCACAGGTGACAAGCACATGTTTAACTAAGGAAAAAAAAAAATCATCCCTCCTCTACTCAAAAAGGAATTATTGTTTTTTAGATGAAAATAACCACCACATGACTATAAACATCATATTTAAAAGATTTCTCACTACTTTTGTCAATATTATGCAAGACGTAATGTTTGTGCTGTGCAACTTGCTTTTATAAAACAGTCACACCTTTAACCCACAGGGTTTAATACCACAGGGGGTAATCTTTAATTACTACAGTAGTTTTCCCAAAACACTCCAAAATTAACCTCTGTTTATTTAAACCTTGACCTGAACTGACAGATTTTTCATCCTGGTCACTCAGCTTTACATCTGAGTTGCTCTATTTGTTGCTCTAATTTCACAGGTTCCATATGACAATGTGAAAAAAAATCAAGAGATATTATTCAGTAAATTTGTGTCATGACTTCAAACTAAATAATTTTCTAGTTTGTCTTTATGTTAAAGTGCACACAAAGCAGGTGAAACTACACCTGCTACATTATTTTCTTCACTGAAAACAGAAAACACGTTTTCTTGGCCTCTGCCTTATGCATGTAACTAAAGCAGTTATATGGGCAGAGCCTCACGTGCAAAGTAACTGAAACACAAGGTCACCACTCACTGGTGAAAACAATACAAAACTGCTTTTACCTGTTTTTCTTAGCAGACAAGTCTCAAATTGGACACATTTGGTTTTCCCTGCTTTGTTCTATTCAGAGATCACTATATTAGCACAACAGAAATACTAAACATGGCCAAAAAATTAACTGCTGTTGATCTAGTATATTTAAAATATGACCTATTCTTCTGATAGAGTTAAGTATTTTGAGACTAAATGTACTGGGAGACAATAGCATACCTGTTTGCAGAACTCACTGAGTATAATTTTCTGGGGTACACAGATTTGTTCATACTGTAATTCAAAAGAATTTCTGTGTTTCTGTAGAGAATGTAAATAATTCTCACTATTGTATGAAAGGATTTAACATATTAAGAATGCAACTTTTATAGATAAGTTACTTGGTGCCACAAAGCTATTTGTTTGAACAAAAAAAAATCCTATACCAAGTCCACACACATCTTAGAATGGATGTCCGACATAAAGAAGATTCTATTAAAAAAATGGCCGAACAGTTATTCAAGTAATAAACAGAAATAGGTAACAGTCTGAGATAAGGATGATGTTTTGGAGATGAAAACTACTAGCTGTAAGAGATGTTATTCTGGTACTGAGGAACAGATTATTTGATTCAATAGAATTATTTTATGTTGCTAATACAGGTAATATTTTAAGCCATGGCTTCTAAAGGATAAGATTAATTATTCCATACATTGCTGTAACCACAATCACCAGCATCTACAACGGAACATGTCTACATACAATTCTCTGCTGACGTTTGTATCAGCACTGCACCTGAAAATTATTTTCACCAGTCACACTGCGTTGCAGAAATGTAATTTACATGGTTCTTTCTAAGTCAACCACCAAGAAACTGGTTAATTAGATTGAAAATCATGACTCACAGAAGACATTTCACTAAAACATAGAGGACATACAAGATTCTCACTATTTAATAATATGCAGCATTCACAGCGTTCAAAATATTTTTTTTCAACTTACAAGGTTTCTTTTTTGGGGAGCAGGGTCGGGAGCATTTGAGGCAACAGCTGGCTCTTGAAGGGAAGACTCCTGAGCCAGTGTCTTTAGCCATACCACTTCAAATGTGTAATTTCAAAGGTTTAAAAATGCATCTCACTACAGATAAATCCCCAACAGTTAATTACCTTTTTATCACCTGAGAAATCTCTGTACTAAACATGGGAGTGATGAAGCCCTTTAAATGAGCATGTCACAAGACATCCACTCACTGCAGGAATCCACAGAAAGCCAGACAAAGCAGGCACACATGCAGAGGTGGAACATAATGTATCTGCATTAAAAGTACAATATTAAAAGAATGTTAATGGCTGTGAACAATGCATGATTATTGAAGAAACCAAATCTGTATTTAGATACAGATTAAGTGATCCCCTCCTGTCTTATTTGCCCAAATTCCTGTCATCTTTGCAAAGAAGTTTTTAATTTAGGCTTTTTAAAATACAAAATTAAAAAAAAAAATTAAACTACATTTGTGGTACTGAAACTACTTCTCAGTTCTAGCAAGAAAGTGGTATAGAAGCCAGATACCTGACTTCAGACATAATCACCAGGTTTTTTTGCATGCAACATGTTTTTCTTTTCTGTGAATACAGCATCAGTTTGAGAAAACTGTTGACAGCATTACATGGAGAAAATAGAAATGAAAAAGGGAAAGTAATCACAAAAAGAGACATGGTATGTTCACTTCATGTAATAATAATCTCTTTAGCCACAACAATTAATTCTGTTTGAAAACTGACAACATCCACTTATTTCAATTCATGTGGAAGTTAAGATTGACTATCTTGCAGCAGGAAGGGCAAGGGCACACCCACCCTTTGCTCTCATTGCACAACACTTCTGTGGTTGCAGAAAACTATTTGAAAGTGCTTAAGCACAACAGCAGCTTCCTGCAGCAATGAAAAAAATATATATTCCCTTTGTGACCCTCCCAACACAGAAAGGGCCTGACAGAGAACCAAAATTGTTTTTAAAACTGTATAAAGGTGGGGGAAATACAAGGAACAAATGGAAGTTTGAGGGGGGCAGAATTCAGAATGGAGAACTCTTCAAGTTCCATACTGGATGACTCTTCAGACAGGTATCTCCCTGAACAGGAGCAAAGACTTCAACACAGCTTCCACAGCACCATGTGCTGTGTTGACTGAGTCTATCATGAATACCACACTCCCTTCTTCTGTCCCCAAAAAATAATCCATCTCAGTGAGCAGTAAATTCAGCTTATTTCCCCACAGAAGTCATACTGGTGGCAATGATTAGCATTTCTTCTCTTGCAGTACTAGCTTTAGAGACAGACAGTTTTGCCTTGCTTGGACAGCTGTGTATTTTGTATGCACCTCCTCCAAGTGCTTCAGACCATACCAGGATCTGATCTCAAGGCCAGTACAGTCAGCGCAGATTTTCCAGACCTGTGATGAAGTGCTGGAAGTAGAGAGGAAGGATTGTTTGGGGGAGAACTGTCTGTCTCTGACCTTCTGAGCACACATTCCATGCACACTGATCTGAGAGCACGACCTTCAAACAAAGCAGAGCACAATCACCTATTCACACTTTTCAGATCAAGGGGTATTCTAATTTATCTTCTATTTTAAAAGTACAGTTACATGCTCAGAACTGCCTAGCATTCATAATTCCCAGTCAGGCTCCTGACTTTAACCAAAACCGCATGAAGATTTATCTATGTTTAACTATGTCGTTTTTCCACAAATCCAGCAGAATAAGGACTACAACATTTTGAATACTCTCAATAATACTGTAGCTTGTGCTTCACAGGCAAAAAAAATCAATGAAGCAGTCTAATAGAAAATCTATTCTGCACATGACAAACAAAATGACTGCTTGCTTATGAAAGAGCAGCTTACAGCTGTGAACAAGAAGCATGGAAACTCAGAGATTAAAAACACCAAATTCAACAGGTTCATGTGACATATTTCTCTCTTTCTCCCTCACTACATCTACAGGATCTGCATTAAGGCCTTATAAAACTATTCAGTTCACACACTTTAAGACTAAGTCTCATCTGACACAACTTATTCTTTAAGAAGCAGAGCTGCTGTACCAATCTCATAGTGCACCATCTTGTCAGTGACCTAGCTCCCCTATTTCCTCCTTCCCTCTATTTGTTCAAGTCTACACCATCTTACATTTCTGGTAGCTGCAAGGATTTAAATGCCCAATTCCAAAACAAACTTAAGAGTCTAATGAACCTCAGCCAAAATAAATTAGTCCATCATCTCCGAGTTGCCACTGTCTGCAAAGAACACAATACAGCATTTGTTATTTCAACAAGTCTTCAGAACTGCTATAAATACAATTAATGTTTGTGCCTTGTCACCAACTGCTTAGTGAAAGAAGCAAGAATAAATAGCATTTTTTATTTACAAGCAAGGCTTTGAAGACATAGACTGTCTCCCAACAACTCAGTATGTCTACTGCCAGTAAACCAAAGATGACAGCAATGTGCACACTTTCCATCTGCTTATATACACATCCTTCTTTCAAGGAATTTGAATGAACATCAATACTGAAAGCCTTCCCAAGTAATGGTGAGTAGGTGGTATAGCAGGATGCTCTGCCTAGAATGGGATGAACCAACTTAAACAATGCTCTATTTTGCAAAGCTATCTGCAGTGAACTAAAAGAGGGTGTCATGCTGCTTTTGGTATAGGATTATGCTAAAACCAGCTTGACTCATCAACACCAAAGTTTAACGTCCTGATAGTGAGGTGAAGATGTGGCAGATAAAGTAAAAGATGCTTACCTAAAAATGCTAAGGTATCACAGTTGGTGATACAGGTAAGTAACATCAATCTCTACTTAATAATTTTTAGGGAGTTTCTTTGCTAGTTTTAATGGAATTGCTTTAATATAGTTGTTTTGACATAGCACACACTATTCTATCCTAATTTTAGCTTCTATAATGCATAGTAAATAATTGTGATTAACATCTTCATTTCTAATCATTTATTATAGTAATTAATTCATTTTTATATGAATATATCTGGTTTGCCTCCCTTAATCCTGTAGGACAAAGCTGTACAAAGGTTCAATCACAACTCCATAATTTCTTAGGCCTAAAACTATTAGTTTGGCACTAAGATTGGATCCAGCCACACCAGGCACCTCCTTGAGAAGGCGTTTAGAAGGCAAGCAGGTCCCTTCTGCACCTCATGACTCAATGGGAACTTTTCCAATAAACTTTATCTGAAGGTCTCACTCTACCTGGACCGGAGATTAAGTTTGCAGCAAAGTATCATAAAAAGCACTAACAAATTTCACATTAGCCAGTAGTAACAGAAAATCACAAGGGTATTATGCATCTTGTTCCAAGGCAACCAAAATCAAGTTTTTACCTCTAAATCCAAACTTAGACTGAGAAAAAAAGTTAGTCAGCTTCCCATCTTTTTGGCTAGTTTGTTTGATTTACGCTTAATATGTATGATTAATATTTAATTATAGTCTTTGCAGTTCAGTTTGAATACACAGACAAATGGAGCACAATTAAGCGTGCCCATAACATGTGCTCAGCATGGCTTGTTATGCTATGAAAAGTTTAAAATTGTATGACAATAGCAATAGTTTTCATATTCTGCATATATGACATCAGGTATCCTTGCAAATTTGGTCTGATTTTCTTTGTGTGTACAAGGTACAAGCTTGTTTCATTTGGTTGCTTTAAAAACAAAAGTACACTAAATTCAAGGAAGCAAATGCATACACGATGCTGACAGGCAATGAAGTATTGTATTTTTAATACATCACCCCTTACAGAATGACAGTGCTTTTTAATGGACCAACAAGAGGTCCATTAAATCCTTGTTCGGTCCAAACACACCACATCAGTGAGAATTTCACAAAAAAGTCACAGCAACAGATTCATATATTTCCAGTATACATTCATAAAAAAATATTCTCCTGACTAACTTGGCTGAAATATTCAACAATACTTTTAAAAATATTAAGCAAACTGGAAAATCTGAGAACTTTTTTCCATTATTTGGAAAGCAGGTGGTAAGTTCATAAATAAAATTAATCTGCAGTTTAAATGCACCATTTTCTGCATTAAAACTCTGCTGGCTTTTCATATTTTATTCTTTTATTATTGTCTTTTAATATTTATTCTGAACTTAAAACCAGCTTTCACAAAAATACAAAATATTCTCCTAAAGCATATTCAAAGATGTTTAGTGAACAAGGAGTGCATCTTCAGTTTTCATATTCATTTTTCTAATATACTGTGCCTATTGTTCCCCTGCCATGAGGTAAAGCCACACAAGAAAACAACTGCATCTACAAGAAATAAGCCCAAAAAGTTAAGTAACTCCAAAAGAATTTTCCTGTTTTATCAGCTGTATACTAATAGCACACAAGAATTTTTAATAAAAATTTGAATGCATGTGATAGCAAGCAAATAAATACAGAAGGTGACAGGTTAACATATCAATGACAAAACATGCTAAAAAAAAACCCAAACTAAAAAAAATATAGAGAATTAAAGATAACATTTGCTTACATTTTTCACTTGGAAAACCATTCCCAGTATCCACAATTCAGTCCATGAACTTTTGTGTAAGAGAAGAGTAATAGTCCTGGCCTGACCTGCTTGCATGACACTCAGGGATTAAGTGGATAGCTGTTAACATGAGGATTATCCCATTTTCATTCTGATTAGAAATTCTAAAATTTTGTTTTCTAAGTTCTTCACAACAGAATGAAGTAATCACTGTACTTATTGCAGGAAGAAAACTACATGGGGCTACTGTCAGAAAATGAATGAACACCACGCTCAGGTAGAAGCCTCAACATCACAGTAACATGCCATGTAGGTGAGTTACCAGAGAAGTAATCAAATCAAAGACTTGCCCAGAAGCAACAGCTTTATTTAGGTTCCATTAAAACTTTGGAAAAAGTTGGTCCATATCAGCAAAACATTTCAGTTTCACCATAGTGATAAATTTTAGCAAAAGTCTATTTCATCAGAAAATTTCCAAGCAATTCAAACAGTTGCCCAATCATCTGGCACAGATTATGTCCCAAGATAATGGCATCTGAGGGTCCTCAGTCCATTCAGTGCCACCATTATCTGTACATCTTTATATACACACAAGACATGGAAAAAGTAATGATAATGGGTCAGGAAGACCATTTGCATGAAGCATGCGAAAAATATCACCAATTTACTTTTATTCCCTTACATATCTCCCAAATTATTTTAAAGTGATGCAATAAAAGATGACAACACCAAAATTACAACTAAGTGATATTTTCACAAATATACCACCAAAGAAGAAGAAAAAAGTACTTTTCTATTAAAAGGCATTTTTGTTAAAAATACTGTCTTGGGGAAAAACCTTTCAACAACCTCTAGAGAATATGTAAGATAGGTACAGCCTCACTCACAAGTTTAAAAAAAATGCTGGAAGTGCAAACAAAAGCAAAAATTACAACAACAGCAAAGTCATCTGTGAAGTTACTTCATTTTCTTAAATGTTGCAAGATTGAGACAGTCAGGAGGTGATGCTGGAAGACAATTTTGAAAAAAGCTAGCTATTCTTTCCCAAATGCAATTCCTGCTGTCATAACTGAAGAGCAATTTGTGAAAACATGAAGCAGCACTTGTTTCTACAGTACTGTAGGGCCAAAGAATAGCATCAACAGTTGAAAACAGGTGTCGGTTTACAGATGCTGTCAAGAGCCACACAAGCTAGAGCTCTCAGAGGTCATACACGTTTCACGCTGCAGTCAGTGAGTGCTGAAGAGTGGCACGGCAGGCACCAGCTGTATCACAATGGGAAAGGTTTCAAACCAGTTACTCTTCTCCCAGCCTTCTGAGGCAGGCAGGGATTTCCCAGGTATGTTCTGGTTTTAGCATCTTAACTGTGGAACAGTTAGAACAGAGAACAGCCAAGACACACCACTTGCAGTGGTCTGGTGCTTCTGAAAGACGTCAGACTTTTTAACAAAGTTCTTTATCCTCTCCCACTACAGATGCACTCTGGAGTTCTGAGTCTATAAAAATATTATCCTCTAAGCAAATAACACAACAGTTTAACCAAGCAGAGTTATTTACTGGTAGAAATTAAAAAGTTCTCTTCCTCACAGAAGAAAAAGTTTCTCACATATTTCTGTGAGGAAAACCAGTCATAACTCTTTCCAGCTGCCATTGGCTATTAGTACAAATTGCCCTGCCTGCATTAGTTCAGGAAGCTTTTTCCAAGACCTGGATTTTAAAATGTTAAACTCCTTTGGACTTCCTTCTGAATTCTGTCATCTCCATTTTCTTGCACTCTTATCTCACTTCCCCAGCCTGGCAACTTCCCTCCTCAGAGCTTAGTAAAACTACTGCCTCTACAGTAACTGTCATATGTGTTTACACTACATGCAGAGCTCAAGCAGGCTGGAGAGCTAGAATTTTCCTGAGAACCAGGAGCAGAAGATTATGTAGTAGGGAGAAAGGGCAGTGACATCACTAAGTCTCCTCTAGGCAAGTAGGAAGTAAACAGAAAGAGGAAGAGCCATTTTAAAGGCAAGTGTCAAAACAATGTTTAAAAACATGCTTTCACCTTCATGGTTTATTTTATGGCCTTTCTCTTTCAACACAGATTGCATTTGGTAGCATAAAAGAAAAAAGAGACAAAAGAAAAGATGGGAATGAATGATCCTGATTCCTGCCCAAGAATCAGAACATCTTAAGAAAAAAATCTGTTACTCAAACCTCAAAGACTGTTTAATGAAATTTGCAGTCACTTAAGTGAGAAATAATTCCATGGAACAGTATCACCAGGTCTCTTCATTCTAGGTGAAATGATACCTCCAGTTTCAACTCCAGAATATCTCAACTGAAACTACTGCTCTTTGCCAAACTTCTAAATATCTACCCTTAGAGATTAAAGGTACAATTTCCAGTCTGCCATACACAGTAAAGTATATAATATAGAATATAACAATAGTAACCCCAACCAGCTCTTCTGCCCACAAAAAGAAAAACCACAAGAAGATCCACTATGCTCAACATAACACAATGTTATATTTGTAAGATGTCACTCCTGCTGCTCCCAATTTCATAGGTTATTTTGGCTTCTTTCCCCTCCCAGTTTTCATCACCTGACCAGAACAAAGGGTAAAGTGGTCTTGGCCAAGAAAATTCTAATAATAGACTGAACGATAAAACATGCATTACCTTGATTCCTGTAACATTTTTTCTGGGAAAAATATGGTAGAAAACAAATCTAGTAAATCTGAGACAGAGACGTCTCAAAAATGTGAAAACATCTGGATGAAGGAACTATTCTTATGCCAGCTACACTATCTGAACAGAATCTGGAAACGCATGCTTCAACAAATTAGCTCTTTGCAGAAATAACTGTCAGCATGTAAACAGGATAACAGTTAAGTCAGAGTGAATCAGCAAAGTCCTCCAAACAGCCAAGAGCAATAGATGTCAGTGTCTCCTCTGGACTCTCCAGAAACACTTTCTTCAGCCTACCCTGCTTTTTCAGCTTCAGTTAAGAAACTACTTCAAAAGGTCAGATCTAATGCAAATTTTATTGTACAAATTTCCTCCTCAAGGTGCGGGGGTTTCTAGGGGATTTTGGTGTCATTGCCCTCCTTCCTCCTCATCTTTGGAAAAGTGCCTAAGTCTTATAAAGGAAACCAAGCTAGTTCTTTACAGTAACACATCAGGAACATTACAGGAACCCAGGACTAATGTTATTTACAACCCTGCCTTAAAAAACACCCGCCCCCGCCCCCCCCCCCCCCAGAAAACCAAGCAAACAAACAAAATCCCCCAAAAAATTCCCTAAAAATCCAGCCAAAGGAAAAACCAACAAAAACCCAGAAGACTTCCCTCCCTACTCTTCAGCTTAGATCCCATACAGTTTCAACAAGGCTATGACTAGGTACACTTTCATAAACCCTTACAGAGTCAGGGCCTGGTCACATAAAATGAGACAAAACATAACAAAGACTAACTAAGACATACAAGCAACAATCTGAGATATTCAAGCAACTGCCACAGAAATATTTCAAATAAAATTATTTTTGTAGAAGTTTGATTAAATAGTAAAGTCAAGACTATGTAAATGCACTCACAAGCCTATCAAATAATGATTCAGAGTTCAATTACTGTATCAATATATAAATATTTATATCAATATATAAATATTGCAATTATATAGATATTATAACATATAGATAGTGCAGCTTCTTGTTACTATTATAACATATACATAGTGCAGCTTCTTGTTACTCTTTAGGAGAAGAGCTGAAGTATTTTTGCAAAAGAATACATTATTTTTTTAAATCCTATGCTAATGCTTCATATTGCTGAATAATTTATGACACTAATGTTGATGCTTTATCTTTACAATTCAGGAAAATGTACTTGCTTGATAGTTTATTTAATGTTTCCTTAAACACCAATGGCCTGCAAGTTCTCCACTTGTTCCCTATCTGAAATACCAGACAGCTTTTGCAAAGATACTGCACTACTTGCTTTGCCAAGATCATGTTATCTCTATAAACGCAGAGTGTCAGAAAAAAATGCTGGCCAGAAAACCCAGGGCTCTGAAAGTAAACAAAGGTTTTTCATAAAATATACCGCTAGCAGAGATTCTGCAGAAGTCTAATAGAAGTGACAAGGAGAAAGAAACATTAAGTTAAGACAAGCATATTTTCACAATGTAGCATTTCAAATAGTCTGTGTTCTCTTGAACATTTTAAAAAAAGAACAGACTGGTGCTTCCCCAAACACTGCACAAGAGTGAAATTATCATCATGTGGATCCAGTATTTACAGAACTCTGTTCTGAGTATGATTAAGCATTCAATTGTACACTTCACTTTCAAAGAGAAAGAAAATACTCCAAAATAACATAAACTTAGAACTGACTATATTCACATTGACTGTCCCCCAAGCTCTGAAAAAAGAATGGCACAAACCATTTTTCACTATTTTTGAAATTATATCCTGAGACACCCTAAGAAAACTGCAGAAAGCAAGAGCATGAAATTGTGCTCCAGCAGACTAAAAAGATCTAGCAGACTATCTGACAGTCTCAATAAATAAAAAGCATAGTGGAAAAACAAGGAACTGTTTAAATGAGATATGCAATAGCTTTAGAATAAATACCTATTTAAAAAACTTTTTTTTCCTCTCAGAAACAAGAGTGTCAAACTACTGAAAAAAAACAGTTAAGAAAGGAGTAGATTCTGCATTTCCTGATTTTAAAACATGAAGAGTAGATGCACTGTTACAAAATAGGTTTTAGATAATCCTATGTTACTGAACTTGATGAAGGGAGGAAGAAAGCCCAAATGTAAGTGACTGGTTTATGATATACAGAAGATTGGACAGGAAGATACAGTGTTCTTTTCTGGATTTTAAAATATGCTGCTGCAGATTGTGCTATTATCAGTTCCTTTATGACTAGGCATTATAAAATAAAGATTAAGCATTCTAGCACAACATTATTTAATAACTGGTAAGTTGTTGATAAAAATGTTACATTGCAAAATTCCCACTAAACAACTATTTAACTCCTCCCAAAATTCTTTCTGATGACACAAAACTAGGAAAAAAACCGTGAAAACACTCAGATCTCTTAGTACAAAAGTCAAACTCCAACACATGTTTTACCTCTGAGCCCTGACGGCTTTCACCCACGTTTCAATGTCCTTAGCATTGTGGGAACTCACCCAAACGTTCTGCAGATGCATGCACCCAATAACATGAACCAAGGCACCTCAGCTCTCCCTGCAAGTCCCCACTCCAACTCAGCAATCATACTCTTCTGATCTTGCCTAAAAGTGTTATTTTCCCACCCACTCCTGGATAGGAAATTTGAATCTACCTAAGGTGATCTGTTCAAAATCTAACATACTCCATTCTTAAATTATAGAAGAACTCTTTCCTAGATCATCTCAGACTTACATGCCACTTCAGCTTTTTACAGAACTTTTCAGCATGCTTGGCATAGTTATTTGCAGCTTCACCTCAGCTCTGATGGAATAAGAATTTCATATCTCTCCCCAGGTTTTGAAACCAGCTGTTGCACAGAAGTGTGGACCCCAAGAACCACATCCCAAGGTAAAGCAGAATGACTAATGCAAAGTTGACAAAAGCAAGATGTGACCATGAAGCAATGAAAAATCTCGCTAGGCCCTCCAAATTTCCTGTAAAAGATACTGCAGATTCTTTGACACTTTTTATTTCTTTGAATGCAAATAATTAGATAAGTTGGAGCTATGTGTAGAATACAAATGCAACACAGTTTATTATAGCCAAGTTTCTTCATAACTTGCCAATTATAATAAATTCTCATTCAAATAGAGAGTAAGAATTGTCTCCATCTGAACTAGTTGCTCTAAGAGGTAAAGTTTTGTACATACATTTATAAGACAAATTGCTGAAGCCCATTTAAGTGAACTCAAAGTTTAAAACCAGCCATGGTCTCTCCTTTCTTTATGCATGCTTTGAGCTCCCAAAGATATTGCTAAACAAAGTACAAATCACTATAAATACTAGTGATTGGCTAGTATACATATAAAATATAATATAAATATATATTTTGCTAAATATAAATTCCAATTAGCAAACAAAAGCCAATTAAAATTAAAAATTAGTAAACAAAAGCCAATTAAAAATCCTAGGCAGGAATTAATAAAGTCTGAATAAACCACTTCTGATCATGCATTCCAGCGCCTATAAATGGACATCGCACTCCCCTCTATGGCCCTTCAGAGTTTGCTATATCTACCACTAACCAGTCTTTTAAATATTTTTTTCCTTAATTGGGACTTAGTAAGGACTTGGGGCCTAGATGCGGGTGGACAATTTATTGCACCTACTAATCAAACTACATATAACAATATTTGTCTGCCAATCCACCAAATAATAAGGAAGAAACCAAGGAAAAGAAAAGCACTGAGGGAAAGACATAGATGCAATATACCGACATATGTAACACCTCTTAAAGTAACACAACACAGTGATTCTGCACACTGTTTATTAATTCCATTCTCAATTACTCTTTATAGTTCAAAAAAGATATATAACTATGTAACAAACGTGACACTACTGTGAACAACTCTATCAGAAGCTGTAGGTGTATTGTTCAGTACCTCAGAGGTGACCAAGATATTCCTCATGCCTACAAAAGAAAAAAAATTCTTATTGACTGTGGTTCTGCTCCACTCTAAATGTCATTACTATGTAGGATGTAATGCCCTCTACATTATTTCAAGCAGTAAATAAAACAAACTCACAAAGACACACTCTTGTTATTCTTCCACCTGCACTGAGGAGTGATAAGTTTTCATTTACCAGATGCTTCTCCTTTCCACCTCCCTGAAAACTGTTCACAGACAAAGCTCACCATTTAACACTCGGCCTAACTACAGGCACAAGCAGGTGCAGGTGGTCACCACCACCACATCTCAGGACATTGTGTAGGCTGGGATAGATTCTGCCCATCACTTCAGACAGGCAGGCAGAATTGCAAGAAGGGTCTGGTGGGTTGCTCTACCACTCCCCTTGTCAGCTGGACAGGCAAGACAAAAGAAAACAATTCATAGGCTGAGATAAGGCAGTTTAATAAAGCAAAAGCAAAAGTTTATGCACACACAAGCAAAGACAAAAACCCCCTATTCTCTACCTCCCATCAGCAAACAATGTTCAGCCACTTCCCATGAAGCAAGGCTGCAGCACATGTCACAGTTGCTCTGGAAGGCAAACACTGTAAATAAACTGTGCTCTCCCTTCCTCCTCCTTTACTCAGCTTTTCTATCTGAGCTGACATCATATGGTATGGAATATCCCTTTGGTCAGTTTGGGTCAGCTGTCCTGGTTATGTCCTCTGCCAAGATTCTGCCCAGCCCCAGGCTGCTGGTGGGAGGTGGAATGATGGAGGGACAGCGCCGGTGCTGCGCAGAGCTGCTCGGCAGCAGCCAAAACACTGGTGTGTCACCAACCCCTTTGTGGGTACCAATGCAAAGCACAGCGCTGTGAGGGCACCTGTGGGAAAATGAACTCCATCTCAGCCAGACCCAATACAAAGAGGTGCAGCAGGGGTTATGGCAGTTAAATAACTCTTGTACTTGACAAAGGATTTTAGAAACCTAGAATCAAAACAATGTAAGAAGTGGTTCTTGAGCTTCTTTTTGCCAGACACAGGTTTTTGTGGACAGCAAGACAGTGTAATGGAAGGATGCCTTCTCTGATGAAGGATCCTATCTCAGATGACACGGAACTTTCCTAAAACCAAATTATCTCCCTCTCAGCCTATGTCCTCTTAAGCAGTGTAAGCACAGCAGCTGAGTCACAGTGAAGATTTGATGTCATTTTATGTGTTGTACATGATCTCCCCCAGAAAGAAGAAAAAGAGTGGGCAACAGGTAAAACAAGCAAATCCTTGAGGGAAAAAAAGAGAGTGAATTGAGAGAGAAAGGACAATATGACATGTATTAGAAACTGTATGACAGCAGAACATCAGATTTTCCAGAAAAATCTGAGTACCCCTTACTCTAAAACCTGGATGTTGCTTGAATAGTCTGCAAGTTCAGAATGCATTTCTAGGATTAGTATGCCAAGTCTGAGCCCAAACTGAGCCACTCTCAAAGGCGTCTGCTTTTCCTCTTTCCCCACAGCCACTCCCCCTCCCAACTAAGCTTTTATAATAAAGATAAATTCTCCTCTCTCACCCACAATTGGGTACAAAACCAGGTTCAAATTTTAGCTGAAATAACCTCAGTGATTTAGCACTTACTCCACATCCTTTAAAACTAATTAAAAATTAATTTAACTTATTTAAAACTAATTAAAAGTTCATGATTCAAAGGCAGGCATAACCTTAATATACACAAGGTGAAATCAATGCTTGTGCATAAGCAGATGAAAAAAATGAGAAGGTTGAAGCCTGCTTCATCTTGGTAGGCATAGGAAAAGAGTAACTACTGAACATGATCAAAGTGGATGCCATTTGATTCCTATAAAAATCCAAAAAAAGGAAGGAAATGTAGGCATCCTGCAAAAATTAAGTTCTTCCAGAGCATTATGTTTTAAACTTTAGAAATATAATTGAACACAAATGAAAACTTGGGAAGAAGTTCCAACTGCTCCTGAGAAGAAAGTACCTTCTCATGGATCATTTGCTGGGAGGCAGTGACAGGTACCAGAGGATTAAGTAAAAGCACGAGTCTCAGTTCAGGTGGAAGATGAAAACAGCACACTGAGCCTTTGAGCACTACAACTGCAGCCTTCAAGCATTAAAGTGCCACCCTCCTGACATCTTCAGGCTGGTTTATTTTAATGAAGGTAGAACAAACGAAACCTAAAAAAATCATATTTTAAACTGACATAAAATTAAAGGAAGCAGGAGTAAATACCTTCATGGGGGGAGGAAACCCCAAAGACTACAGGAGTTAATTTGGGGAAGAAAATGAAAAGGAGGCTTTTCAATAGAGCCCCTGAGCAAGAGCAAGTTAAAACAGATGTTCAAATCACTATTTTAATCTTTCTGTTGTGGAGTGAGAAAAAACACCAGTGGAAGTGACTGCTTTTTCTTAATGAATTTCAGCCACCATGGCACAAGAGGCCATGTACCAGCTGGACCTGGGCACTGACTGTCCCCTGTACTTGGCACTGGTGAAGCCACACCTTGAATCCTGTGGTCAGTATTGGCTCGACAAGGACACTGAGGTGCTGCAGCATGTCCAGAGAAGGGCAGAGGAACTCCTGAAGGGTCTGGAGCATAAATTCTTGTGGGAGGAGCTGAGGGAGCTGAGATTGTTCAGCCTGGGGAAAAGGAGACTCAGGGGTGACCTTATCAGTATCTATAGCTGCTGTGAGAAAGGAGGATGTTGCAAGGCAGTGTCCCTCCTCCCAAGTAACAAGTGACAGGTGAAGGGGAAATTACTCAGGTTGTGCAAAGAGAGGTTCAGGTTGGATATAATGAAAAAAATTCTTCACTGAAAGAGTGCTTAAGCTTTGGAATAGGCTGCTCAGGGAATGGTGAATTCACCATCCCTTGAGGAGTTCAAAGGAGTTGACATAGCACTTTATGCTATGGTTTTAGTGGTCATGGTGGTGTTCAGTCAAATGCTGGACTTATCTTGGAGGTATTTTCCAACCTTTATGATTCTATGTCTCTATAGCATGCTTTGCATGCTCCTAATTACAGGATAAGTCAGTCCCAACTACTGTTTAGTCTCAACTACTGGCAAATGCCACCTGTTGCAGAGCCAACTAACCTTACTGAAAGAAACCAGAACAGTAAATACTTGTAACACAATCCTCCAGAAGAACAAAGCAGCTCTAATCCTGTGGTTTCATCTGAGTACCCTCTAATCTGCCACTCTCAAAAAGAATGGAAAGAGAACAAAGTAGCTGTGTTATTTCCTTACCACCTGGAACATACAATGAACAAAATAAATAATTACATAAACATCTTGCTTTCTCACAAGTACATATAAAATCAAAATGAAGGAATAGTTATGAATAATCCACAAACTCACAAGTATGGATTTCACACTGGTTCAAATTTTTCTTGAGCAGTCTGTGCAAACATCTTGCTCAGATAAACCAGTTTTGCTTCCTCCTGGAAGCAAAGTACATAGTCTTCCACTACGAACTTCTAAAACACCCAGCCTAACAGGGTAGTGAAGAGGCTTCAGCAAGTTGTGCCAGCTTTTATAACATTGATGTATAAAATACACCCATGCCAGCCAATTTCATCTCTAGGGAAAAAAAAAAAAAAAAAATCACTAGTACAAGTTTCAATGCCCTAATGAAGCATTGATGATCTTGAAGGACAGTCAGCTTCCCAACAACTTCTGAAGCAGTTTTTCGTTTCCTTGTGTCTTGTCACAGCTTTCACCCCAACATACCTTGCTCTTGTAATATAAACCTGAAGGCTATGCAGCCATACAGAAGTTGAAGAGGTCAAAGCACAGACTGCAGATAAACAAACCTAGATGTTCAGAAGCACTAAAAGCAAGAGCAACACAATTAGCTGATTCCCACCTGTCAATGCTAAGTTAATCCTGCTCTTTCTACAGCGTGATTTCTCAGTCATCCTGCTCATTTAAGTTTGAAAAGGGCTGTATTACATCGAACACACAACAAACCCACCCACAATGTGCATGTAGGATGTTTTATCTATTCAGTCATCAAAATTAAACACACTTGCAGTACATCTCCTTCCCTCAGCTCTTTTATATACAATTATCATAACATATATGATGGATTTATGGGAAATTAGAGACAGGTCTGCCTTTAAGATAGTTCTCTTTCTTTCAGTTTTTCAAAATAATTCAAATTAAAGACAAGTGCTTTTCTACTTCAAGTACTTGCCTATATTGCCTAAGTTTTCCTTGTTAATAGTACGCAGTTCTACAGTTGGTGAAGTATTTGCTTTGTGATCAGTATCACAGCAAGAAACAGTTTATCACAAATTATTTTTTTATTATTAAATTTCCCTAGACTACCAACATGATGAGTTTGAAAAATTTACTTTTCCTTTAGTACCAGTATGTGACATAAATTTCTTATCGACTACTGCCCAGATTCAGCTGTCTACTGGACAGGAAAAGAAAGTGACAGAGTGAAGCCTACCAAGTTCCTTCTTACTACTATTTGATACTTTCTTGGATTTTGCTTCCAGTGGTTGCTTGAAGCCCAGTGCCCACTGAAGACATACCACAATACAACAGCTTTCAACAAAACTTCTACAGACTGATATTCTTTACTAGCATAGAGAGTATGAGAAAAATTAATTAGTGCTTATGGTCATATAATTTTCAAGTATATGAACATTTCAACTTGGCAACAAAGCTAATAAACATGGGCCATATTTTTTGAACAGACACAACATCAAAAAGGTATCTTGTTGCATGCATTTTGCACTACAGACTTTGCCTAATTGCATTCCTTTCCTCCTTCTTTGCTGAACACTCAGAGTAGGGAACTTTCTTGAGTCAAATCCAGAATTCCTACCTACGTCCTTTCTTCACCGTTCCCTGGTCTTTCATGACTCCTGATCCTAGCGTTCTGAGCTGCTACTGTTACTTCTAAATGAAGGTGTACCAGTAAGTATTTCTGGAACACCTACATCCCACTGTAACTACAGAACAGTGAAAAAACAAGTTTAATTCTTCACTCACTAGTTATGAAACATTTCTTTCTTAGTCTACCCCTTCTGTTTCTTTCAGCTATATGAAGCATTCCTTCCTTCTTTTCCTCAAACTGCTATCTAACAAATGGTGACCCCTGTAAATCCAACCCCAGTTTTGAAATATCTCTAGAGAATTTAGCAACAACAATTAAGGTTCTTTTACTTATTTATGAAAATACATTTACAGCCACTTTAGAGTGGCTTTGACTTAATGCACGCAAAGCTTACTAGATGTACTTAGTCATCTTTTCCTTTTCTAAACATCTGTTGTGGTTAAGGAATGGTACTCCTCAGTTCAGTGCCCCCACTGGTACTCTCCCAAACCAACACCACTTGCTTGATCTTCCCTTCCCACTCTGGCAGGATGGAGTTGAGAACTGGAACCACAAAAGGTGACAACCACAGGTTGAGATAAGAAAAAGTTACTGGAAACAGCAATGAGATAACAAAACGAACAGCAACAGCAGCAGAAGTTCTACCTGGATACAAGGATGAATTTCTTTACTGTGTAGGTAACTGTGCACTAAAACAGATTGTCCAGAAAGGCTGTGGAGTCTTCCTTACTGGAGATATCCAAGAACTGTCTGGATACAATCCTACGCCATGTGCTCCACGATGGCCCTGCTTGAGCAGGAGGTTAGACCAGATGACCCACTGTGGACCTTATACCTTTAAACACTCTTTGAGTCTGTGTCTTTTCTCAGCTACTGTCATTGTTTAGTGCATTGTATGACTAATTTTCAGACTTATTTTCAAATGCCCATGAAACAATTCTGTTACTTCTATTTTTTCTCTATCTAAACTGCAACAGGCAACTTGATTTTGAGAGTTAAATCTCTCTCAGTACATGTTTTCCAGGCCATTTGTTGGTTCACTTGTTTCAGAACAGGCACACAGGATGAGACCAAAGGCACATCTAGTTCTAGTGGCAGCCAAGAGTAAGTGCCCAGAAAAGAGCCTAGGAGCAGAACAAGCCCACAACAGTACTTTCCCATGGTAGTTTCATAGTGGTCCAAGATCCACAAATATTTTAAGCCAAGATGAATTTAAAAAAAAAACCAGCTTTGTCATCTTTACAAGCAACACCTGCAAACAACCACCTTCCTCTCTACAACTACCTGAAAGAAGGTCATAGTGAGCTGGGGTTTAGTATCCTCTTCCAGGTAAAAAGTAACAGAACAAGAAGAAATGGCATTAAGTTGTACATGGGGAGATTTAGATTGGATATTGGGAAAAATTTCTTCACTGAAAGGGTAGTTAGCCATTGGAACAGGTTCCCCTGGAGGTGGTGAAATCACCATCCCTGAAAGTGTTCAAAAGGCATATAGATGCGGCATAAAGGGATATCATTTCGTGGCATAGTGTACTAGGTTAATGGTTGGACTCAATCTCAGAGATCTTTCCCAGTCTTAGCAATTCTATGACTCTATGAAAAATCATACAAGTCCTTGTCCGTTCAGACATGAAAATCATCAGACCAGAAGATATTAACGTCCTAGAATGAAGTTAAAATCTCTGACTTTTTTCTCCAAATTATTAACCTTAAAAGAACACTCAATCCTCATTTCTATGTAATTTCTTCTGTTTCCTTTCTCAATCTTTTCTTGTCACTTTCTACAGTTTACTTCTTTCTTCCATCCTACTGACTAACACTCTTCTTCTGTGACCCAAAAGGGTAAGGGAATCAGAGTACCCTACTAACTTAAAAGACAGATAATCATAATCAGCCACTCATGAAGTCAACTTCCAAAGAAATAAAGCAAACTCAAAGCAGCACATCTGATAGACATTTTCAGACAAGAAAAAATACATACATGAGCAGTTGTTGCATGACCTAGGACAGGCAAGTCATTATAAAATAACAATTCCATACTAAAATAACTGGGTAAACAGAGAAAGAAAGGAAAAGAGAGAATGCAGGCCATTTTGCTCCCAGGAAAGACACAGATTACGGCAGCAAAATTAGGCAGGACTGCAAATCCATTTGGCAAGGACAATGACTCACACTGGAATACATCATGGGGTGAGGCAGAACTACCTAAGTTAATTATCTAGAGATCTTTAAAGGACTTGAGAAGGAAGGCAACTGACCTTCTCCAGTGAAGCCTCCTTACCCTTAAGTAGGAAAAGCCAGGCATACACTAAAGGAAAAATCCTGGCAGTGCTTCTATTGAGGCATAACTGATTATACAGGCTGACCAGCAGAGAGAGCTGCATAAATTGGAAAGTTTGCCTCTCAAATGGGGCACCAGTCAAACAGACCTTCTGGAACTGCAGAAGGAGCAGCATTTAATTAACAATGTAAGATACAAGGTATGCAGATTGGTACATGCACAAATTGACAGACCACAAGAGAACTGAACCCACAAAAACACAATAGATCAATTCTCATACAAAAGTGGTAGGCCTCCTGGCAATACATGAGAAGAATGCAGAAGAACTGGAAAAGTTCTTATATGAAAGTGGCACTTCAAAAAATATCAATACAATTTGGACTACTGAAATCAACACAATTTCCACTTCTACTTGAGTGGAGGCAAAACTGTGGAGGCAGGGGAGGCAAGTCCTAACATTACTGCAAATTCAAATGAAATCTTTTGAATACATGAGGGATCAACATGTAATTTATGAAGTCCAAAGAAACCTCACTTCAATTCTCAGCTGTCCAATTAACTCCTCTACATGCTATTTTGCAGTACATAAACAGACATATTTAACCATTTAAACCCCATTAAAAACCAGAGAAACTGTGAAATACTTATTCTATAAACATGCCAATGAAATAAAAGTTCAGTGAACCAAAGGCATTTACTTGAAAATTTACTTGTAAGAGAGCTATGTTCAGAGCTTAGCAAGCAGCTCAAGTAACTATGCCTACAAACCAGCCACACTGTGCTATTCTAACATCACCAAAACCTAAGATTATGTATTATTATGTATAATTATGTATTTATTATACAATTAGTGCAGTCTAGTTTTTGAGTACAGTGGTTTCACGTTAGCTTAAGTCTGTGAAATTCTGGAAAGCTAAAGTCTTATTCTCCCTTTTACCTGGTATTCCTAATTGCTCCCTACTTGCTTAGCACTTGTCTTTGTACTGGGACAACATTCAGTAAACCAGTTTCAGTTAGTGCTATTCAAAAGTTTTCAGAATTTGCTGAAGTTTTCTGCATTTTTTTTCACTCCAAAAACACAGGATTGCTAGCACAGTTGCAAAGACATGTATGGGAACGTGCTCCACTCAAACTGCCATATGCTGACTTGAAAACGTATAATCCTACTTGAAAATGCACCGCAGAAAATCGAAGTTTCTCTAAATCTGCAGAAAAACCAACAGAGTTAAGAAAAAGCTGATTTGTAGCTGGAAACTTCTATTTTCTTAGAAAGATACTCAAGGAAAATCTGAAAATAAAATGTTTCATAGAGAAAAAAAACCACAAGCATACTTTCTACATAGGCATTTCATTTAACCACAAATATGCATACAGGTTCAGCAGACATTTGCAGGGATTTGGACTTAATATCCCATTGCATTCCACCTTCAGAAATAAGAAAACCCTCACACTTTAGAAAGGTTGTTAGACACACTACACAGAATCTCAAAGTAATAATCAAAAGGGAATCAAAACCAAGCAATACTATTTACCCTACTGTTATGATTATTCATACACAGGTGCAATTTAAGAAAATATTTTCTTTGGTATGAAAGAATACACCGTTTTTGTACAGCAACAAAACTGAAAGTCACAATTATTACATGAAAAAGTGAAAAAATAAAATAATAATAGATTAATTTAGTTGGAAGGGACTTATGGTGGCCATTTTTTCTGTTATCCCTGCTCAAAGTAGGGTCAAACTATACCAGGCTCGAAGCCTATATAGCAAAATTTATAACATATTCAGAGATGGATATTTCACAACCTCTCTGAACAGCTTGTTCCAGTGTTTGACTATCCTCCTGCTGAAAAATATTTCCTTAATATCTAACAAAAATTTCCCATGCTCCTTGTGTTTGTTTTCTCTCATCCAAACACCCTGTGCCTTCAAGAAAAAGTCCAACTCCATATTTTTATAGCCTCCCATCAGGTAACTGAAGACGACAAACCGATGTCTCTTTAGACTTCTCCAAATGAAAATACACAATTCCCTCAGCCCACAGTACATCATGTACTCCAGCTGTATTTATCTTTGGCAGTACTGCACTGATCTTTTTCCAGTATGCCAATGTTGGAATGATCTATTATTAAGAAGCTTTGAACTGGAATCACAATCAGACAAAACTAGGTAGAAGCCTTTCAAATAGAACATTCTTTTAAAAGTCACACATTTTAATTCTAGCAGTGTTAGGTTAGATACTCAAGAAAAATACAGGCTACACTCGGGAAATAATTGAGCATGCCCTGAGTAGTAATCACAGTAACTCCTGGTATAGTGAGATCTGAATTGAATACAAATTTTCAATGTAATTGAGCAGAAAACTCACCTTATAAGCACTACCTATATATATGGAGCAGATTATGTGTTCTTCACCCATACAATAAACATTAGGCACATTCAATTTTACTTATATCCTTCAAATATATAAAGGACTTAACCATCATGGGGAGACACTTATATACAACCTGGCTGAAATTCAAAACAGAAGTATGGTTTTATAGCTTCTGCATTTATTTAGGATTATTCTAGTTTAAAGACTATCTAGACAGCAAATTACAAACATAAAAATACTTTTAACTGCAAAAATTCAGGACTACATCAAAGAATAAAGCTATCATTCATAAACATTTGCTGTCTGTTAAAGTTGTACATATTTGATACAATCACTAAACTTGCTGGAAGAGCTTCTAACTTGCAAAAGTCAGCAAAACAATTGCAAGGTCTGCATACAAGAGAAGGAACAGTAATCCAAAAGTCTATTTTTATATAGGAATTTTGCTGTAAAACAAACAAACAAAAAAAACCCCACAGAGTAGCTAGTCCAATTTAGTTTATTTGAGTTAACACAATTTTTTTCCCAAGCAGAGAGAAACCCTTTCCTCAAATTTGAGGATGCTTCATAATACTCTACAATACACTTTGAGTAAAATATTACTTTCATGTAGTCTAGCAATGACCAACAAACTCAATCTATAAATGGGGAAAAAACCTACACACAGATGCAGACTAATTCCTGGAAATAAATAGCTTTTTTTCTGGGTTCTTCATGAAGACAGAAAGGGACTAGGTTGTTTTTTGCTTTTCTTTTAAACCAAGATACACTGTCAGATGATTACATCAACCAGCAAGTAACGTCAATTAGACAAAAAAAATCAGACAACCCATTTTAGCATGGAAGAGATGTTACTAATTGCACAATGTTTGGAGATTAAAGGTTTTTCTTCCCTTGCAACTACAATAAAGTATGTCTCTGCAGCCCAGTCTGCCAATGAATACAAGCAAGGACTATAACCTCTTTCATGCTGTCCACTGCCTGTCCTCCAGCCCCTAGTCCTCTGATATCTTTAGAAGTTTGAGGTGGAAATGGATACTGGAGTTTTCCCGTAGCTCTTCTCAACATTGAGGTTACTTAGCAAGAGAGTTCTGGAACATAGAAGTTTATTAAACTTAGACCAAGAACTTCAAGGTTTTACAATAAACAGGACCTACTACACAGAAATATTGTCAAAGTAACATATCCAGTGGGTGCTAAATGGTGGTGGCCTCCAAAAGGCTCCATCTGGTATTTTATCTAGAACAATGACCTTTCAGTAGCCTACTTACCTCAGCAACAACTCAGAAATCAATCCAAATAAAAAGATAACACATATAAAATCTGCTTTGATTTATTAAGCAACTACCCGAGTCACATATTACTCAA
Source organism: Passer domesticus (assembly GCF_036417665.1). Lineage (NCBI taxonomy): Eukaryota > Metazoa > Chordata > Aves > Passeriformes > Passeridae > Passer > Passer domesticus. The sequence continues at coordinate 28,999,086 of NC_087512.1, read as the reverse complement.
ATTTGTATTAGGCCCACATACCTCAAAATACAAATGGTTTAATTCAAATGAATTCAAATAAATGATGCTGATTTCACAAGGCTTTGAATGAGAACCCAAGAAGAGAAACAGTAATTGAATCCTCATTAAAAAAAACCAAAAAAACTCAAATTAGAGAAGTTGCAGCTCAGTAAAGATTATGGAGTCTAACATGCTTACATGCTTCATTACTGACTTGCTTTATGCATATTAATCTAATGTAATTTCAACTTGAATCCCAAAAGATAAGAAACCAGGTGTCTAGTGATAATACTGAATCTTTTGCATATAGGTGTCTGATAGGTGTCTGGTTATTTTTAAATACAGAGAAACAAAAAAAAAATAGTGATCCAGAAGCAGATCCTCTTTAAAAGCACTTCAAAACATTTCCTTAAAACCCACTTCAATGGCTGTAAGCACATTTCCAGTTATGACTATTCTTCCATTATTAGTATTTTAGGGACCTTATTTTATAGTAAATGCAATCAAATAATAGACTCCTTTCTTTGATGAAAGCCACCTATATGTTGTACCTCTGGAACAGTATTTCTTCAAATTACTTCAAGTACTGTAACAATACTGAGTAACTAGGCATAATGATGTTGTCCCACCCGTTCTCACTGCAGCAGAAGTACTAGAAATAAAACAGTGACAAATAAAAACCTATGGCATTCTGGCATTCTTCACCTACGGTACTCAACTCCAATTAATTCAGTTGTCCTTTAACTCAGTCAAAAGAGGATCACTGCAGCACTGAAAACCCTATCTCATGGAGCCCTTCAAGAATGTGCCTGCTTGGCCTTTAACATGGAAGAAACTTTTCCCCCTCTCACCTCAGTGTTCTCTGCTCAAGGGCCTCAATCCTCCTGTTTGTAGGAGGTGCTGGTAAGAGTGACAGCAAGCTTCCACATACCGTCTCATCTCAGCCTTGCCAAACCCCTTCCTATTAATGCTGTCTACCTCACCCTATTAGCAATTCTAGTCTATAACCAAACAAACACAGAAACACTTGTATGGTTGTCTTCCTTTTCACTCTGCTTCTGTGTGTTTGTTACTAACCAATAGATTGGATAGGAAACTTTTGCCAATTCAATAATATACAGGAGGTACCAGCTAGGCAGCCAAAGGCTTCGTGAACCAGAGCTCACATCCTGGTGAATGGACGTGTTTATTGCAACAAGGGTGTTTTTCACTTTGACCAAACCAGAAATATCTTTGAATCTTATTCCTTTTGCAAATCAAAGCAGTCCCATACACAGTCCAACTGCCTTACTAGAGCTATAGTTGCTCTCTAATCAGTCCTTTCTGTACTGCCTTTGTTCAGCTACTGAGGGCTGCCTTACAGGCCCTTCGCTTCACAAGCTTTTCCAATGCAGTAGCTTGACTTGGGCAAGCGGTTACATATTTTTCCCCTTACCACACAAATGCAAATACATTGCTTATACTGGTCCTGCAAAACCTCTAAATACTTCTCAATCTCAGCATTTAGCCCAGCAGAACTATAATTATGCTGGCAGCCACATTCCCTTCCATTTTTTTTTCGGGTTTTGCTCTTCCCTTCCCTTTTATACATCATAATCCTCTCCCTGTCCTGAAAAAGACAGAAGGGCAAAAAGGAGGAGAAAAAAAACCCCACTTTTCTTCTTTCCACTTTATATCCCTGCTCTATTCTGTATTCTGTAGAAGTTCCTCACTTTAAGTTCCTTTTCCTTTATTTATTCAGGACAATCCCCATTTCCTATTTCCTCCTTCCTTTCTTAGCAGCTGGACTCCTCAAAGGAACTGGTTCTGCCCCTTTGAGAGGTTTGGGGTTTTTTTTTCCTTTTGGTGGAAGACAAAAGAGCCAGCTCTCCCCAGTATTTCATTTCTTTATCACTCAAGAGCATACAAGTTGCTTTCAGAGTTGATAATCTTCCATGTCTTCTTGTGTAACGGCTCTCAAGTCAGTAATTTTAAATAATCCATTGCAAGTAGAAATTATCGATTATCTGTGAACAGGCAACACTCAAAGAGTGTCTTCTAATGGGGAAACAAGTTAAAAATTTATATAAACCCTAGATTATCTAGGAAAAGGTTCTAGAAAAGTCATTTTCATGTAATCACAAGAGGCAGTATTGCCACAAAGACTGCCAATTTTCTCTTACTTCTGTGCTGCAAATTACTTCATTTCTGCCTGTGATGAAGTTTAGATTACTAATTTCATAAATTCCAGCACTATTAGTGAGCTAAAAATTACATAAGGGGATTTTTTTCGTCTTCTGTTTTTTTATGTGAAAGAAACATACCATTGCATATGTCAGATGATGTGTTGCTGGTATTGAGTCCAGATATCATGCATCTGTTCCAAATAAATGGTTTAGTTATCATACTAGTCTTGAGAGTAAACATGATGTTCTTAAGTCAACCAGGATTTTCAGGTTACAAGGACAAAAATGAAAAGACACACAAATTACCAAACTGACACTCCCACAATAGTCTGTGTAATCCACAGCTGACCTGCCATTTCTTTCATTACTTGTACACACAATTTAACACTTTAAGTATGGCTGTAATCATATAATGAGATTTGCTAAAGCCAGACTTTGCGTGAACTAGTCCAACAGTAGCATTTTGATTATCTACTTGCTGAACACCAAGAGTACTTTTCAAATATTTTGAAACTAGCAGAAACAGTAGCATTAGCCATACACATTTAAAATGTTCTATCACATTTGGAAAGCATATGAAATTCTAACAATTACCTAGAAGTGATGTCAATATTGTATGACATAGAAGCACGTCATAATTTAAAATACAGAATGACTAATGTTATGTACATATGCAATGATACCCTATTAAAGACTCCCTCTCATATAAACAACAGAATTGTATAACATTTTACAGTAAACAGTGTATTTACAGCACTGTACTTATGAGTATGTCATTGTTCCAGTAACAGTTATATTGTGTAGCAATTCACCCAGTGAATAAGTACTGTGATCCAGTATTTTAATTATGACTTCAAAAGGGCCTCATCCATTACACAGATAAAATAAAACATTAAAATAAAAGTATGTAGGAACAAACAGGAAATGAGAGATCACAAACTGTAATTGCAAAACCAATCCTGTACATGATCTGTGTCAGTAGATGGAGTTGTCATAAATAAAAGGCTTATTAAGCTGTTACTTTAATCCATCACACGGCCTAAAAAATGAAAGGATGATGTTAGAGTTCTAGATATTGAGAATTTTAGAATTAAATACATATTTCTGTTTATTCCCCTGCCAAGAAACTAAAGGTATTGGTGAAAAAGTAGTCAGGAATGTTTGCACACACATGTAAGATACAGCATTTTCTGGAGAAATGGTCACTAGTTCAGAGAAAACTTTAGTTTAAACTGTGAAATCTTTAATGCCACATACAGCCAGAGTGTCTGACCCTCAACCATGGGGAATCAAAACTGAGCAAAACACTTGAAGATAGCATGAATGCCTGCTTCAAACACTACCAGATGATCAATCTTTTCCTAAATCAATTGTCTATACTGAGGTTATAAAACAGCATTTCCAGTCTTATCATAAAGGCCCTCTCCACTGTCAACACAGCAGCCTCACTGAAATTTGACATTACACAGTACTTTCCAACAGTTACTACTGCTGGAATAATTAAACATGTACAGTAACAGTTAAAGTTGACATACAAGGATTTGCACCCATCTCTATTTCCATACAGAACCACTCATCTACCCACACCTTCACAGAACATTCAGTTCACTTTTGTGACACTTCACAGACAAAGAAGCAAGTACACTTGTAACTTTAAGAATCGCTAAATACTCCAAGCTGGAAAGGACCCACAGGGGTCACTGAGCCCAAGTCTTAAGGGCATTTGGCCTGTGTGGGGATTGAACCCACAAGCTCAGCAATACTAGCCTCATGCTCTAACCAACTGAACTAATTTCAGGGTTTCTTGCACCTTCTTAATTACCTGTCATCTGTATTTTCTTTCCCGCATTTGTAATACATTTTGACTTCCTACCATTATCCTTGTATTCAGACTAAACATCAGTTCTCATCTCCTACCAAGCAACCTGCTAGTTTTTCTTTTCCTTCCAGACAAAATACCAATACTTCTCCTTCCTCACACATCAAAAAAAAAATTCTAATCAAAATACCACACCCTCACCCACTGAGGCTAATAGAACTGAGCCTTTTCACAATCTGTTTTTCACGAGAAAATTGCTTTTTCTACTAACCAATCAAAACTAATTTCTTCTTCAAAACCAGCAATAGTTCTCCTCCAACTGAAAATCAGTTCTCCAACCCCAAAAAGATAATTTTAATATAGCTTAGCCCAGCTTGCAAATCTAATAATATTTAATGTGCTGTAAAGTGCTTTTTGGTTATCTTATTTTCTTCCCATTTTCTCTCCAGAGGCACTCAAAACTTGATTGGGGAGTCAGCTATAGTAAATCTGAGGACAAGAGATCCAGGAAGACAAAGGCTGTTTCAGCAATGTAAACTGAAAGACAAAATACTTGGCTAGATGTGGGCCATGAAGTTTGATTCCAAGTAGGTCAGACTGACTGACTACTGTCAAGATCAGAAAGCAATCTTAAAACCTACTTGATTCAGAGCAGAACAGCTAATGGCTGTTTTATTAACAGGACCAGAGGAAGAAATGCAAGAAAGCAACAAAGCCTCAGCAGGAGAGATATGGCGGAACATGAGAGAAAAGTTCTGAAAAAGAATAGAGATAGTAAGAAGGTAATGAACAGAGAGGCATCTGGAAGCATGATGAGACAAAGCCGTTTACATTCTTGCTCTCTCCTGACTTTAAACCCATATTATTTCCAGAATCCTACTGAGTTCCCGCTTCTGCCTGTAAATTCACCTCATGCTCTCCATATAATATATTATATTATATCCCAGCGTCTTTGACTATGAGCATCTTTTATTTTCAAGTTCAAAATAGTTATCTTGTTTGTGGTGCAGTATCATTCATATTAGAAAGTTCAAATTAACAATTTAAACAAACATTTTTTCCTACCACTTGCTGTGTAAGCTTACCAAATGAGTCCACATGCCCATTTAACCTTGTTGCTGCATCTTGTATGTTTTTGCCATGAATGCTTTAATACTTTTTTCCCGTAGTTTATCTTTTTTCTCCTGTAAACATCATCAGTGACGATGATTTACCACCTTAATTCCCTGACAGCAAAGGGATTTGCAGCTGTTTTGTTTGCTCAGTTTCTTCCTCTAAGACTCAGTGAGTAACTGGTAATTATGTCTAGATAAGACAACAGGTAAGTATTCTAGAATCACTGTGATGTATTATAAAGAACTAACTGTTAGATGAGAAATTAAATTTTCTTCTTAACCAGAAGTAAGCAAAGTATTATTTCAACCAACAATAACATAGTGATAATTCCTGCATGTTTACTGCCTCTGAACATATACCTCTGCCTAGTAGGGGAAGTAATTAAGATGTTATTTTTCTTAAAAAACAGGTTTCTTAAAATTTCTTCTTTCTCCTTAATATTTCATAATCAAAAAAGCAGCCTAATAATTTAAGTCATTATAATAAGAAAGGAGTCAGGAATATGAACTTTAAAAAGCAATAGAAACTAAAAATAAGTGGAAACAAGGCAAGTACTCTAACACTACATATATACTTAGCTCCTCAAGCACAAGAACAAACCTTAGTAAGAAATGGAAGAATTTTAGGCACAAAAAATATCACTAGTACAAGTTCTTATTAAACAAATTTAGAGGTCATTAAATGAGGCAAAAAAAATGGCACACTGATCCACGATATGTTTCATAAGGGAAGAAACCTGACTTCCACAATTAACATTATTTGTATGCAATGAGATCACAGAGAAACTGTTAGGAAAGGCAAATATTAAAACTTGACTTGTAAACTTGCACTCAGGAATGCAGTTTGATGAAAGAACCAAACTGCACTGGCACACCCTTGTAACCAGTTCTAGAAGACATTTGTTCCAGCAAAACAGAACGCATTGGTCTCAACAGGTTGAAGTTTAATGACTTATCAAAAACAAAAGACTGTAACACTCCAAAAGTTCCAGCTAGTTTAACAGTGCATGATTCCTAAAGACTCAAAGAGGAAATTGAAAGAAAACAAACACAAACAAATAAAAACCAAACAAAATCAAAAAAACCACCCAAACATACAACAAAAAACACAAAACAAAACCAAAAATCCCCCAAACAAAACAAAAACATCAAAACCCCACAAACTTCCAAATATAAACACGTGTTCTATTCATTTCATGTATAATTAAGTACTCAGCAATCTAATGGCCAAATTTATTTATTCAAATTAAAAACGTCTTCTTTAAGTTATGACTGAAATTAAAGAAAACACTTAATATAAACCATTCATGTAGCACGTTTACTTTTTAAACTGTTGTTCCACACGTTTAATCACTCAAGGAGCCAAATAGTTCTCTGCACTAATGTTTTTAATTAAACAAGACACATTATGGTGCATATTTATGTAAGAAAAGATAGAATTTAATGAGTTCAATCTAGACTTTGAATTTTAATTAATTAAATTATACCAGAAAGCACATTGGCTACAGTTTTCAACTACAGTAATTTTTAACTTACTGTTGGCACACTGCAGTTCTAAAATTGAAATGTGACAAAAACATAGGAAACTGTCAAAAAAACTACAGTTGACATTATTAAATACAACACTTATAAAGAAAAGTTATATAACCAAATTTATCAAAAAGTATTACATTTTTCAAACTATGCAGTTTAATAAATAATGAAAGTCAATTACATGAACTGAACAGCTTGTTTCTGGTCACAGTACCCTTCAAGGATTTCAACCACTCATCATTCATCATCCTATGGTTATTTTTACTCAAACTGGGGGAAGAATATATTCCCAGTTTGGTTGCTGGAAAGTCTCTGGCCACCTACTGTCCTGGCCTTTATTTAGAAATCTGCCAATATTCAGATCTTAGCTGAATTTAAAATTCTGAATCTAGTTCCTATTCTAATGCTCTAACATAGAAAAAAAACACTGGCAAACAGGAACAAGTTCACAGCAGAGGCCACCAACACCGTTGGAGGCTGTAGAACAGACCCTGTGAGGACAGACTAGGAAGCAGGGTCTATTCCACTTGGATGCGACTGGGGGAGCCTAACAGCAGTCCTCAGTACCAACATGGAAGTTATTCAGAAGATGGAGCTAAGCTCTTGTCCTCCATCCACAGGACAAGAGACAATAGGAGCAAATTGAAACACAAAATGTAAAGGGACAATATAAAGAGAAGGTTTGACATCCAGATGATGGCCCAGTGGTCGATGTGTTATCTCCATCCTTGGAGATTTTTATGACCATCCTGGATACGGCTTTCATACCTGTTATGACCTCCTTACTTACCCTGCTTTATGCAGAACTTTGAAAGAGAAACCAGCTGAGGTCCCACTTCACTAAATTACTCTGTGGTTCTATACGTACAATATCTGTCTTTAACTAAAAGTTACAACATTTAACTAAATTTAGGTTTTAGCATAATTGTAACTATAACCTTCAAACGGTTTTCTTGAAAACAAACAATAATTTAAATAAATCCTTTTCATATCTATTTGCTGCTTGTCCACTGAAAACCAGGGATGATAGGCTCTTGTTTTCATTCTGCATGTCCTCTGAGCATGAAAAGGGACCATCACTTTTCCTGGCTCCACAGATATTTAATCCATTAACTGCACAATAAGGGGCACTAAAGGTGACTTTCCTTTAGGCATTCTCACTTAGAAACACTTAAGCTATGTTGCATCAGCTCAAAATAATGCTGAGTTTTTTACCCAAGACACACTACAGATGTCAGAGAGGGAGCAAAGTAGTATGACGCACTAGCACAAAGCACCAAGTGCCCTACATGCTGTTCAAAACTAATGCTTTTTCTGTATTTGCAGAAATGGATTCAAAAAATCTAAATATAAAGCTGCTCAAAGGTCTTTCATAGAATTTGGTTGAGCAGTCCACAAGACTACTGCAAGGATAAGAAACCAGACGTCAATTCTTTCTAGCATTTTATGGCATACAGTTAATGTGCTGTAATATCAAGTCATGACCAACTTCAAATATCCTTCTAAAAAGTCTGACTAAAAAATATTATTCCACCACCCTGCATAGTCATAACAACTGCACAACCACATCACAGCACAACAAACTACAAGAAGAGACATCATGTATTATCAACCTACCCAAAAATTTTTACAAGTTTGAAAAACTTATGGGTCAAAACTCACCAAATCACTATAAGAATTGACAAATACTATAACCTTTCTCAAAAAACAGAGTAAAAACATTTTTGCATTCCAAAGTGAATTTAAAATTCAGTTTTGTGGGTTCACTGGCAGAATTATTGATAAGTGTCATGATTTAGGAATGATATTCCCAATTTGGTACTCCCACTAAAAAGAATCCCTGGCTGCTCCCTCCATGTCCCCACTCCAGTGGAAAAAAACCAAAAGGCAGAGATGCAAGATGTAAGCTGATGTAAGAACAATTTACTGGAAACAGCAATGAGATAAGAAAATAGACAGTAATAGCAACAGTATTAATAACAAAAGTGTACAAAAGAGGGTGATTTACATGCAAAACTCTCCCCACAGGCCCCAGGTTCCCTCTTCCCACCACACTTCTGGATCTGATGCCACACCCTTCTTTCCAGAAGTGAGATCACCCTACTTCCAACAGGATGAAGTGCATGGTATAGAACAACCTAGACACTGCCACATGGGTCCAGGCTCCACCCCTCCGCAGCTATTGCAGAAAAAGTAACTCTGTCATGGCTGAAATCAGGACAATAAGATAGCAATCTCAGCAAGTGGCAGAGCTCTTTGGAAAGAAACCTGGAAAAAATACCAAAGCCCAAGAAAACTATGGCATGGCTTAAGGGTGCTGCAGTCTAAAGATATCCTTCTAAACACTGCTAATACATGTGCACCAGCTTGGGTAGCAAAGACCATGTGAAACTTTCAGTATTCTGTATGGTTTAAGCTGCTGTAGCTTCCAACTGCTGAAATATTAACAAGTTCAGGTACATCTATGTGCATTACAATCACAAATGCAACTATATTGCAAACATAGCTTCAAATTCGTTTGTTCCTGGGTGATACTGGGGTAATCTAATTAAACCTCAGCCAAATAAATCCTGTAGTTTATTTATTCTCCACTTTGATGTACACCTATTTCATCACACTGCTTTTAGGTCTGCCAATGCATAACAATGAAAAGTGAAGACTCCGGTTCTTTTTCACATCCACTTTGCACAGTGCCTATATGTTTTAATAAGTTTTGCACTCTTGCTATCACAAACTTCAGTCTAACATGCTTATCCCCAGCTTCTGCAAGCATGCTTATGAAATACTCGCTGAAATTCAGTACATGTCCATCCTTGCAATGTCCAAAATATGGTTTTAGTGGGCTAGTCTCCAATTTTAGGGAAGAGAAGATACATAGAAACAGAATGCCCTAATGTAAGCCAACTACCTTGAAATCACCTTTAACTGAAGAAACCTAGTTAGGAGAAAAGCAGCCAGAAGTACATTTTCACAAGCTCCCTGACAGAGAGCATGGTTACAAATGTTTATGAAGACCCAGGTATGCGGCAATTAAAAGATAACCGTGCACCTATTTACACAGTTGTTAGAGTAGTTCCAAAGTCTGTCTTTTGGGAGCCAGCTGTTGGATTGACACAAGCTTTACTGCCCACAGCTGAGGATCTGGGTCTTGTGCAATCCAGTGCCCTCCAGTTCCACTGGGAACCCAACATTTCTTTTGTAGCTCAGTCCATCTTTGGGGTTATCCAGGATGGCATTACACAACATTTTCTCTGACACTGCAAGCCAGCTTAAGAAGTTATCCTGTCCATTCCCTTTCCCTCTTGCCACTTGCTCCCAATGAGACAAAAAAGTTAATTAACTTAGGTCACTTGTGATACAGTTTACAGCACAGCCCTACCAAAAGCTGTTGTGTTTACACAACCGAGGGAGCAGCAAATTCCAGTGTTTGTGAGAGGCTAAGAAAAGTCTTGAGAACAAAGACAGGTTAAGAGAACAGTTAATACACATCATGAAACTACAACTCCACCTTATTCTTAGATCTTTGTGACTTCATGGTTTATTATTCTCTCTCTATGGTTTATAAACCCCTCTTTCATTAGGAATTAATATTTGTTTTCCAATTGTCTTTGTCCTCAAATGGTCTTGCATTAGTCTCCCAGTCAAATTTTACCTAATACCTGAAACACCACTGAAATACCTAATAACTGAAATACCTAATAACTGAAACACCACCTGCAACCATACCTCCATATCTGAATCCATGCAAGTAATCCCATAATTTCATGCTGAAATTAAAAGGCCTCCCAATCTAAATACACTTGAATAACTGAGGCCTTTAAAAACTGTTTGATAAGTTCAGGCATCAAATGAACTGTATGTTATGTATCAACACTGGACATTTAGATGGCAAAGGTTTCATACTTTAGAAATATCTGACAGTACTAGAAAGCCAAACCATAGCCAGTATTATGACATACTGAATAGTGATGAACATTTTTGTCATGACTATGAAATCCTTGTAGTCAAACAAGACTAACAGATATCAGAGATGGAAAATACTAATTTAAAGCATACTAGGCCTGTACACTAACACTATTCCTCTAAGATATTATCTGTCCACCAAAAAAACCCTCAAAAGTCTTGCATTGTTTCTGGTGAGCAAGATGATATAGACTGTGCAAAAAAAGGTTTAAAAACTGATTTAAACTGATTTGATAGTTACTCTCACTAAATACTACAAAAAATAAATCCTTGAGACCCATGAAATCACATAAATAAGCACTTTTAAAGTTTTAATTGTACATGCTAATAACTTTAATCATAATACTTTGAACATGTATAATAAATCCACTTACTTAAAACATCTGTAAAAGACTTTCTTGCTCAGGCACACAAGCAGAATGATAAAGGTAATACCAGCTAAATCAGCTCCACTGAGCTGTCAATAAAAACCCTTACACCATGAACAACACATAGATTAAGAACTTGGGTAAACATCAGAAAAGACTGCTTTTCTATGGGGCTGCATGTAGAGCAAGAAATACCACACCATATATATTTATGCAAGCATATAAGCACTTTCAAAGTCTTAGCCTAAAAACAACTTTGGTGATAACCGGCTTACATGAGACTTGAGCAGGATCAAAACTGAGAGCTAGCCAAGAAAAAAAAAACAGAAGACAGATAATATCTGATGTCAACAAACATAACATAATTAAACCCTGAAAGAATAACTTGCAGTTATTCCCACGTGACATCAAATTTTAAGCCAAATGTAAGCAGATAAACAAAACAACCACTCACAGGATGTGCAGCTCAGCAGAATCTCTATTTTAATAGAGACATACACTAGACAAGAAAAAGTGTTCTGATGAAAAGAGAAAAGGTATTGAAAACATTCTCGATTCACCTGGAATATTGTCTTTTGTGACATTGCAAAAAAACCAGAAAAACAGAATTAGTTCATAGATTTGTATGAGCTATGAACAAATACGACTCTATGAAAAAAGAAAATACACAAATATACCCTCCTTCCCCCACTCCTGCAGAAAAAGCACCACACAAAACCAGAAGAAAACCAAGAAGGCAGAAAATCTAAACAGCAAGAGTTAATGACTTCATTCCTAATACGAGGAAATGTGCAACCATGATGAAAAAGCAATCTACTAACAACAAAAGGAACCATGTAATGCTATTGTGGAAGTCATTGTCAAAGACAGATGCAGAGACAACTCACCTCAGAAACGGACAATGTTTCTATTGATTTTAAATCAATAGGTGCTTGCACCAGATTGGACAGGTTTTTTTCTACAAATCAGATTTAAAGATTCAGCTTTGACTGCATGAAACAGTAACTACATAACCAAAATTAGATGGACAATTGCCTTCTAGGCAAGTCATTCTACATAACAGATGGGGGTTATCATTGTCCACGTGAACCAGACCTCTCTGTATCCAGTACTGCATAACCCACAGAGTTTGAGATTTGAGTGAGGCATCACCCTTCTTTGAGCATCTTACAGGCTGCAACTGACAGTAACAACCTACCTTACACTTGTACCTTGTAGCTGTCACTGTACTGATGCTCACAACCAATTTAAGTGAGACAATCTACTCTCTAGATGAACATAGTATGCAGCAGAAAGCATCTATTTGTATGCAGCAAATAAAACTGGATTACTCTTCCTTCAGCAGAACTACTACAAAGGAGTTTCTTTGTATATTCACATTTTTTGTACAGTTTTTCACGTCTGCATGAAGACAGATCTATCTTACAGAATAATTTTTAAAATCTCATGTTCAGAAATTCAAGAAAACTCCTCATTCAGCTTTTGATAAAGAAATTGTAACTGAAACAAGTTAAAGAAATACAAACGTAAGCATGAGCTCAAATGTTGACTCAGATCATGCTAGTATTACTCATATTAGTCATTACTGGCCTCATGCTGAGAACCCCATGGGACACATGAATACATAAAGAACCCACCAAAATCAGTGCACAGCCAGGGTCAGAGGCTTTGAAACAGTAGCTCTGTTAAGTCAAATGAAAAAATATAACTGTGTACTTGCCTAATGACAGTGATAACATTTGCATGCAAACCTAGGTAAAAAGTAGCAGGTGTGTTACAGCAAAAATGCTAGCCTGTAACAGAAGACGGGCACTAGGATAGGATAATTTGAGTTGAAAGGCACTGCATGAGGTCATCTCATTCAACCTCCTACTTAAAGTTCCAGTTACTTTTCTAAAAAAAAGGCACCAGATTTTGGTTACCTTCTTCCAGTTGTTTTTTTTTGGGGGGGGTTTTTTGTTGGTTTGTTTTTTTTGTTTTTTTTTTTTAGAACAAATACTTGTTTTATTATTGCATGGTCAATTCTGTTAACTGCTTTTTAATCGCAAGTTTTGTAACTTTTGATACTCTTCTATTCATAATGAACGTCATTTAATTACTGTCTCTGTTTAGTATTACTACATTTCTGAATTTTGTTTATTACCCTCTTAAGGCTCTTTCAGATGGGATCTCAGGTGATTTCTTGTAACTGCAAACATCGTCACTTAGCTTTTGTTTACATAAGGTCATATTGTAAAAATGCCCCAAAGCTGAAATAAAAGGAGACCAATGGCAACGCAACAACATCATTCAGCAATTGCTTTTCTCCTAACTTCAGAGAGATGATGCCACTGCTAGTACAACATGGCACTAACACTCACTTCAGTACTATTCTGTGGTCATGCATAACACTACCTCCACATAGTTTGGAAATGGTTATTCTACAGATTTCAACTTGGTATTAGCCTAATTATCACTTTGAACAGCTACAAGTAAAAAGCAGTAGCAACCTCCTTTCGTTTTCCATTCTGCAGTTCCAGTCAGTCTGATTCAACCAACAAGGATGTTGGACTGTTTTATGCATTCCATGTATTTCTTGCTCATTACAACTTCCCCTTCCAGCAGAAAATACTCCTTCCCCATGTTGCTGTCACTGGCGCTTACAAAAAATGAAAATCTGTGAATAGGTCAAATTCAGGCTTCTCTGGAAAGTCCACCACAGCTTAAAATCCCTGCTATTTTATACAATAATACTGAAATTGTTTAATTCAAGAGTCTAGACTTACACCATGTAAGTCACTCTGGATGCATTCTCATCAAGCAGAACACAGTAGTGGTTACTGTATTCCTACTGAATTCTCAAATTACTGCCACAAACCCTAAAAAGGTAAGAAAAAGGAGCATGTCCAAAGAACATCACTACAGCATTAGCACCATATCAGTTATGAAGAAGACTGAGATGCAAGGAAGGAAAAGAAAGTTAATCCATATAACTGATCCAAAATACCTTTAAGCGTGCACATCTCTCCATAGTCTTCTGTCAATACTGATTTTCCATAAAACAGAAACTTAAAAAACACTTCTCTCTCACCTAGTTACATTTAACTAGCAATAGAACAAATGAAGTAGATAATAAATTGGTAAGCTTAACAGAGCAAAGATGTCAGAAACACTGATCACGAAGCAAATTTACAGTTTGCTTTACAAATTTACACAAGTGCAAAATTACCCTCAAAACTGTTAATAACCATTATAATCTTCCCAATTAAGTTTCCTTCTATGCAACAACCGAAAGGAATACAGTCAACAATTCTCAGCACAAAACAATTTATGGATAACCAAAGGAAGGTGTTATTTTCTCACCTGTCACTGACTGCAGAAGTAAGAAATTTGAAGACAATGCCACAATCAGGTTCTAATTGAAAAAAAAAAAAAAAGAAAAAGAAGAATGAAAAAAAAAAAAAAGAAAAAAATCTGAGGAAGTTTTATCTGAAATTATTTTCTTAAAAGAAAAATTATCGTCTGAAAATTAATCAAATCTATTAATTCACAACCCACACCTAACGGAACACTTCCCCACGCACAAGCAAATTCAACAGAGACTTACAGAGAAAAACCACAAATGCGGTTTTTCGCGACTGTTTGCCCTCCTTCTGCGAAGAGATTTTTTTTTTAACGGCACAAATAAGTACTGGCGAGGAAGTTCTCCCGCAACACACAGCACCTCCACCGAAGAGGCGCGGCAGCCACACTTCCCCGCCGCCCAGGTCGGCCCCGGCCCGCCCCCCGGGAGCCCTGTTTACGGAGGGGGAGGAAGCCAGCGCGGTGCCCCGCTCACAGCGCCCGCCGGACCGGGTCTCCCGCCCCCCGAGCGCCCGCCCGCCCCCGCCCGCCGGGGCGAGCCCCCGCCCGCGGGACGGGGCGCGGGGCACGGCGGTGCAGCCGCCACCCCGGCCACCCCCTGGGCCCCGCCGGCGGGCGGGCGCTGCCGGCCCCACTCACCGCGGCGGCTGTGCAGCGCGGCGCGCAGGCAGCGTCCCGCCCGCTCCCTCCCCATGCACGGCGGCGCCAGCCGGGGGACGCGGCGGCAGCTCCGCGCCGACCCGCGCTCTCGCCGCTGCCTCCGGCTGGGCGGCGCTCCCGCCGCTCACGTCATCGCGCGGCTGCGGGCGGGGCGGTCCCGCCGCGCTGCCCCGGCCAGGCGCGGCCGCTCCGCGCGGGGCTCGCCGTGCCGGGCCGGGCCGGGCCGGGCCGGGCCGGGCCGGGCGGGACGGGGAGCCCCCCGGCCCGCGGGGACACCGTGCGGCCGCAGGGCGGGCGTCGCGCAGCTCTCCCGGGGAGCCGGCGGTCCCCTCGTCACAGAACCGCAGCATACTCTGAGTTGGAAAGGGCAAGGGACACACATGGATCATCGCGTCCAGCTCTCGGCCCTACACAGTACCATCCCCAAGAGTCACGTATGTGCCTGAGATCGAAACTCATCTGCAGCTCTGTCAGGTTCCGTCGGCACTAGAGAGGGCAGCAGGTTTTGTCAGTGCGGGAAGCGGAACCGCTGCCGAGCGGGCGAGTGCTGCTCTTTGCCCCGCTGCCTGCTCCACAGTCGGTGTGGGCAGCAAGGGCTCCTTGCCTCCCACAAGTCTCCGTCTGTAGGAGCCCGCCGAGGGAAAGCTGGACCGCTGTGAGGCGAAGGGCTGGGGACCAGCGAGCGTGAGGGACAGATCTGGCCTTGTTCAGCCATGGCAAACAAGCAGCGTCTTTGCTGCACTGTGGTGTGTGTTAGTTTGGCCAAAGAAAAAATGTATGGTTGAAGCAAAGTGTGTGTGTGTGTGTGTGTGTGTATGTGTGTGTATGTGTGCTAGTTCCGTCTCACTTCTTGGGATTTATTGCACAGTTCTGACTTATGAAATGCACACTTTTCTGTCACTTCCTGTGTGATGAGTTTGTTCCTTGTTTTCTTGTCCGTGCCAAGTAATCATGCTTCACCTGAAGGCTCTGGTGGGTTGTCTGTTAGACAAAGGAAAAACACAGGCTGGGACAGGGAAAAACTAAAAAGCCACGTAAAAGTTTGATGGTTGATGAGTCTCAGACTGCTAATAGACTCGGTTTCGTGACATTCTTGCTTTCAAAGCAGGCTATTACATGTCAGCTAGCAATTTGGTACTGTTAAAATGTAATTCTTTAAGGACAATCTCACTTTGTCATTTCTATGATGTGATGCATAGTCTTTTGCTCTGTACAGAAGAGTATACCCATGTGCTATAACATAATCTTCCAGGTCTCATGTCCTTTAAGATCATCTCACAAAATCTAGGCCATTTCAGAACTGGAAATTATATCAGTGGGTACATTGCTTGGTTTTTATTGAATGTGCAGTGTGAAGAATACCTGGTGATTTTGAAATAAAGTCAATTACAGCATATTTTCTTTGATAATATCTAGTCCTTCATCTCAAAGAAAGTTTCTGTGGTATTACATTCTCTAATAATTTGCTTTTCATGTTTAATGTCTCTTCTCAGTTTGCAGTGTGGAAAACTCACACAAACATGCTGCAGTGACACTGGAAACTTCTTCCAAGCAGAGAAAAGAAAGAAACTCCAAAATAAAAATATGCTGATGCCTCCCAAACATAATTACTTAATATGCCACTGATATCCAGACCACTCAAAAGATACAGAGAGTAGTGTACTACATTGGTTGTGTTCACTGCATGACATAAGACTATGCTCATCAAGATTTCTGTGGACAGATCCTGCAAATGCAAAGAATTTGACTGAAATAGATGACAAGTCCTTATATTGTTAAGTTTCAGTAGTTTGTCAGGATCAGGTGTAGTTGGGCCTGCAAAATGTCTCACCCTCTGGAGTGATAAAGCACACCATCCCTTGCTTAGATTTTGAAAGTCCAATCTGTGTTAGGACTCCAAACTTTACAGCTTATCTAATCATACCTGGTATTCTTGTTTGTCTTCAATTATAATTAAACATGTTTAAGTATAGCATAGCAAGAAACAGAATTGTTCTATGAAAAATCCTTTTTCACTGTTCAGCATTGTTCATTACTTTCATCAGGGTTCTGGCTACTATATCAATTTTCAAGAAAACCTTTAAAAGGCATCTGCACTCAAAAACTGTGAACATCTCAGGTTTGCATCTAACTGCCATTTAAGCACCCCCCCTTCCCTTTTTCTTTGCTAAATGATGATACAGTGTCCATACATTTGCATGTTACTATGCTTGGACACCAGTGTCAACCTGTGGGAGGGAGTTGCTCCATACTGTTCACACATTTCATTTTGTGTCTTCACACTCTGTGAATGCCCTTGTGTATAGGGTGTAGTAACATAGGCATAACCTACAGAATCCAAAAACATGGATGCTAAACAATAAAGTTAGTAAACATATTCCCGAATAATGGACAAAGATACTGCTAATAATACAAAAAACATTATTTCTACAGGTGGTGTAGCAGCTTCAAATTTAGTTTGCTTTTCAAAGCAAGTTACGAACTTGCCATCTGTGCAAAAGGCTTAGTTTTACTTACTTGATTACTTTACTTCAGTGTTCTAAATTCTGAGTTTAGTGTGCTGGCCAGGATATAGACTTTGTTTCATTTTCATGTTCAAAAAGCTGAAAATTACAGAAATAGTTCTGTAGTAGTTCCTTCAAAAATTCTCATAGTTGTCCTTTGATTTATAATTTTCAGCTGAAATTAAAATCAAAGCATATTCTCTTTTCAGAAGTAGGGAGTTATTTGCAAAACCTTTTCAAATTACAACACTAACGAAGTTACTTATTTTAGTCAAATCTATGCATGTATTTCACTTTTCTTTCTACTTTTGTAGTAGGATGTAAAATTCATACTGTTTAGTAAGTACATATGTCATAATGTTTTGTCTCATTTTATTTGTGTAATAGGCCCTGCCTTGGACAAAGACATAGTTTGGTTAAAAAGCCATGCTTTCTCTTTAAATATATGATGCGAAGAACAGTCTTAAAAGAAATGTTATCATTTTTTATAGTCATTCTCTGAAACCTTTTTCTTGAAGTTGTATGAGTGATTACCTCCTTCCTGGAGGGGAATGGAAGAAAAAGCACCTGTAAATACAGGTGCTTTGTGTATGACTCGGCTTGCAAAAGGACATACTTCTAATTCATCCCCTGTGGGAAAATATAACTTAGAAAAAGAAGCCATCTCTTGGCTTTGAGGGTCCCAACAGGAAGCACAAGATTTTCCTCTTCCATTTGAAGGGAAGACATCCATTTGATACTGTTCCTCTGAGGGACAGTAGAAAGTACCTAAAAATACCATTTGTAATGCATTTCTGAAAAGACAGCTTTTGGAGCATATACCTAAGGATGCAAAAGGTACTTCTCCAGACACTGAATTGTACCCTCATTAGAAGATGCACATCTTTGTCAGTTCCTTCTCCAACAGCCCACTGTGTTCTTGATCAGGTACAAAATGCTGCATAACAACAATCCCATAGGAAAAAAATTTTAAAAACCCTAACAAACATAGAAAAAGCCCTACAAGAACAGGCTTTAGTTCAGTTGCTGAGCAAGTAAAAAGCGCTCAGAGACTACAGGGACTAATGCAGGACGGTGACTTTTATAAATCAGTGGAATTGAATCAGGTAATGCTCCCTGTGTGTCCAAAACTTCCCTGTTTCCTTTCCCAGAAGTTTCCAGGAGCTGGATAAGCTTTCATTTTCAACAGCTCTCCGGGATTCCCTCCAAACAATACAAGGAGAAGACAGAGAAGCCTGCTTTGTAGCCGACAGTGATCAGGAATAGTGATCTGCCTGACAGATTGTATAAGAGATGGGTGTGTCAAATGTCCAGTGGCATTAAATCTTGGATTTAAAATGATTCCATAGAAGTATTGCTGTATTTCTTAACCAATATTGGTTAAGAAATATGTGCACAAGTCACCCACATGTAGTGCATGAGATTTTCATCTGCACCTTTCAAATTGAATTGTTCCAGTTTCGTGGATTTCAATAGTTTCTGATAGGTTTTCTGCAAATAAAGATTAAATCATTTTCTTATTTACTGTTTAGTGAAGCTAATTGCCTCATGTGAATAGTAAGACCTGCACTGATCTCCCATACTGCTTGTGGCTCTATTAAATGTTGCAATCCTTTGAGCACTGTCATCCATGTGGCTCAGCACAGGTTGGTGTGGATCTGATATGGAAATGGAGTAAATTCCTTCCTTGCCAAGTTAGTTGAGTCACAACAGAGCAGCAGCATGGGACTGCCTTTTAAGGAACATGTGCCTTTCTCTTATTAGAGGATAAAACCTAGTGTGCAGCCAACAATTTAGTAGCTGGAGAAAGCAGGCAGGCAAGTAAGCACAAGCAATTGGTTTAACTATAGAACTTCAAAATAAATTTTTGAAATGCAGTCCACTGATAGGAAATGGCTTGGTATAAATGGTAATACAGGGAATCACAAATTTACTGTCACCCTGTGACTTTTTGCTTAGTAAACATTTAGGTATACAAGTACCACACAGTGAAGAAAAGGGTCAGTAAGTCTGAATTTCTACTCAAAATCTGCTAACAGAACCAAACAAAATTAATAAAACTGCAGCCTGAGGCTGAAGGAGAACCTTCAAGCATGAAGACTCAGCTTGTAGTGTTTGTTAGTGGTTCTGCTGTCAAAAGTCCTAGTGATTGCAATATAAATACTTCAGGAGTCCATCAGTATGCCAGGACTCCGTCAAGTGACTGTCCTAACCAAATTTTGCTTGCATAGGTTCTGTTTTGCTTTGTTTTCCCTTTCATCTTTAAAGCAGGGTATCTTCTATGCTTGGCTGGTATCTAAATACAATAACATGTGAATTTTGTCTTAGGTTTTCATGGCCAGGTTTTGGTAGTGGGGGAGCTACTGCCTTCTGTCAGAATATGCTGGCAGTGTCCTCCATGTCTGGTAGAGCCAGTGTCAGTCGTCTTCAAGCCAGACATGCTGCTGGCCAAGGCTGGGACAATCAGAAATGATGGTGATGCCTTTTGATAACATATTTAAGAAGGAAAAAAAGTTATTGGGTAGATGTAATTGCAGCCGGAGAAGAGCAGACTGGGAGTATGCAAGAGGAACAGCTCGGCAGACAGCAAGGTCTGTGAAGAAGGGGAGGGATGAGGTAGACACTGCAGCTGGGTTTCCCCTAAAGGCCATGGTGCAGCCCATGGTGAGGCAGCTGTGCTCCTGCAGCCCACGGGGGACCATATGGATGCAGAGATCCCCCTGCAGCCTGTGAAGGAGACCCACACCCGAGCAGGTGCATGCCCAAAAGAGGTTGTGACCTTATGGGAGGCCTGTGCTGGAGCAAGTCCTGGCAGGGACCTGCAGATCCAGGGAGAGAGGAGCCTACAGTGGAGCAGGTTTCCTGGTAGGACTTGTGACCCTGTGAGTTCTCATGCTGGAGCAGGCTGTGCCTGATGGATTGCACCATCAGGAATAGGAATAGGCAATTTTCCTGTGAGATGAGCTCACACGGGAGAAATCAATAGGGAACTGTCTCCTGTGGGAGGCACCCCACGCTGGAGCATGGGAAAGACTCCTCTTCCTCAGCACTGGGAGAAAAAATGTCTGATGAACTGACCATAACCACTGTTCCTCTTCCACCTGCACCATTACAGGAGGAAGTAGAGCTAGGAAGGAAGAGAAGTGAGGGAAACTGTTTGTTTGTTTTACTTCTCATTATCCTGATCTGATTTTCTTGGTCCTAAATTCAACTAATGACCAAATTCAGTCTGTTTTGCCTGAGATGGTAATTGATTTACCAGTCTCACTGACTATATCTCAAATCATGAGCCATTCACTATATTTTCTCTCCCATGTCTAATTGCAAAGGAGAGTGTTAAGAGTAGTTTTGTTGGATATCTGGTATCAAGTCAGGATCAACCCTCCACTGAATTAAAAAAGTTTTCAGTGCTACTGTTATACAAATTGTATTCATATTCATAATAAATGCCTTCCTAGGTCTACCTATCAATAGGAAAATAATTTTTGACAAAGAAATTGTCTTTGAAAAACCCATGGGAATAGGGAAGTCTACTAGATTAAAAACCTCTCAAAATAGATTTTGGAGGGCCCAGGGTCTGTTTTTTCTTTTGAAAAATCAAACCAAAATCACCTCAGCTTTCTTACCTTAGGCAAATATGGAGAACAGCCTTCTTTCCTCATACATACAAACTAGTATTCCTCTATTAATTCTTGGAGTTTCCAGATATTTAAAGGGACTCAGAAATTGACAGAAGTACTCTAATGCATAATTATAGGTTTCCAGCCCAGTTCATCTTCTTCAGGACTTCACTGTGTACAGTGTTCATGACTGTGTAATGACCTGGCATCAATTTGTGGAAAGTAAGATTGTTCTTTGAATAGTGTTTTCATATGTGTATATATATTAGAATTTTTTTCCTCCGTCTCAAGACATGAATGGAGATTTAGATAAGAATATTTGTTATGGATTTTTAAAATTAATATTTCTAGAAGTTAATTATGTACTGTTTAATAATGTCTGATTTTAAATGCAATAGAGTGCAGCTCTGCCCATATTCTTTTACCATGCATTATTATGGAAAGTTAACCTTCCTTCGCTTGTTTGGCAGCAGTTATCTATCTGTGAAAGCCAGGAAGCTTCAAAAGTTAATGTTTAGGTAAATTCCTTTCCATCAGTAGTGTTTCAACCTGCTGGGTTTGGGGTTTTTCTTTGTTTTACTTAATTGTGTTTTTCATTGTTGTGTCATTTCATCTGCTTTAGTGTAGCAGGATGTGACTGTGATACAGCTAGAAACTAAAAGGACAAAAGACAACACAATGAGGTAACAACAATCCTGTTAAGGTCAGCTGTTGGAGTTTTTGAATTTCCTCACTCAAGAGCTCAACGTTTATGATATTTTTCATTCTTTTTTTTTTTTTTCATTTTGAAATACATTTAGATACAATTACTAAGCTGCTTGGATGCAATACAGAAATCAATGTCATGAAAGTGAACCAAGTGTATCTTGCACATTTTCTTAACTGTCTTCTGTACTCACATCAGTCACCAGAGACTTTTTCAGGGTTCTTGAGTTAGGATGGAGAAGAGAAGGCTTCAGGGAGAAGTCTTCAGGGAGACTTTACAGCAGCCTCCCGGTTTTAGATCATTCCTGTAAAGGAGTCTTACAGGAAGACTGGAGAGAGACTTTTTACATGGGCATGTAGTGACAGGACAAAATAGCTTTAAACTGAAGAAAGTAGGTTTAGATTAGATATTAAGAAGAAATTCTTTATTGTGAAAACACTGAGGTGCTGGAACAGGTTTCCCAGGGAAACTGCAAATGGTCCATCCCTGGAAAGGTTAAAGATCAAATTGGATGTGACTGTGAGCAATTTGGTATAGTGAAAGATGTCCCTACCTATGACAGGGGCATTAGAACTAGATGGCTTTTAATGTCTCTTCAAACCCAAACTGTTTTATGATTCTGTAAGAGCAAGAAACTTTAATAGACACACACAAATATACACACAAGAAACTTTTATGAAGTGATTCTACTGCATACAGTAAACTCAAAGTGAAAACATTTTTGTAGGTAATTTTTCCACATGGTATTCTCACTTTAATATTTCACAATGAAGTAAAGACACTGAATTTCACTTTTGTTTCTACTCAGTTTTACTTCTGATTGATAGTATATAGTAGCAGCATGTTGTGTTTTGATTCACAGTTCTGGAAAAGCATGAGCAGAGCTTAAAATCAGAAACCTATTCCAGTCTGAAATACAATTATAAAAATATGCAGTCTGCTGATTCTTCAAATGTGCTAAGTAATTGTTGCTCAAATTAAAATAGATATGAGACCCATTGTTTTATCAATATTTCTGAAAAAGTTACTTGAGGAAAAAGCTAGATATCAGTGTTGGTATCAAATATACACTGGCAAAACTTTAATACTAAAATATTTTATGTTAAAAATAAATTATTAGGTACCTTTAACATAGCAGTTTTGCTTTTGAATCTTTTGGCCAATTTTAGTTAAAACTAGTAAGAGTATAAGGTTTTCACAAAGAAGTAAATTCCTAGTCTGGATTCAAAAAGGTATGAACATCTGCAAACCAGTTAAGATCAATTCTGAGAGAGGCCTGTCCCACATGCTACCGCTTTGGTAACACAGCTTTCATTAATTAATTGTGGGATCAAACTCTACATAATTTAACCACTGATTTTCAGTATTGCTTTGTATTTACATTGGTACAAACAATATCAAACCTATGTCAAATCACTATTTTCTTCTCCTCCCTTATTTTTAAATTTCAGTCAGATCAGTTAAAGACCTTTCTTTGTAACTAAAACAATAAATCAAATTCAGCTCTTTAATTTCCTATATTAAAAGAAGCACCCAGCAACTATTAAATTTGAAAATACTGATATCTTGTTCCACTCTTTATAGCGTAATGGAAATAAACTACATATTGTAGCTCTCTGGGACAGCATTTCAGGATCTAGAAATAGCTTCCACTAACTCCATTTCTTAGAGGAGGAAGATTTTTAGATAAGCAATTCCAGTAAGTATTCCCTGACACTGAGGCACACATACAAAATAAAGCAAGAAAGCTCTCCCTAGGACAAAGAATACATATCACTTGCCATTAAGCTTCCTCAAAGTTTAGGTTATAAAAGATATTGTCAAGATAGCTGTACCCCAGGCAGAAACAGGAGTTAACTTGATCCTTCCAGGGAGTAGCTTCAGAGTGTGTCATTCCCAAGACTCCTTTCATGTGAAGGATCAAAACAACTAGATGTATTTATCTAATTGCTTCAAAGAGTAGAACTAGTTCTCATCTACAGAAATGAAGGAAAGCTAGTTGTCATGGTTTTCGATCAATGCTGAGCAATGTTGAATCTGGCATTCCCAGGACCAGAGAAGCTGCAAGAGTACCCTGCAGCCCTGGCACTGCCTTCAACACAGCTAGACCTGTGGAGGAAACCCAGCCCTCTGAGACGAGTCACAGGGTGTCCAACCCTCCTGGTTTTGAATGTCTTCTCTTCTGCTTCCTCTGCTGCTACAGAATTGAGTCAGCCATAGACAGAAAGCCTAGAGCTACCAAAAAACCCAGACAGATATTTTTGGTTACCAGAAATTGTGACAACAGGAGTCAGTTTGTGCTTAGGAGGTGTTGCAGCAGGCAACATAAATAAATATTCTACTGATCTATGGAGAGGTAACCATTCAGTAAATGGCACAGGAAGCAAATTGAAAAGATTGCAAAGGGAACAGCTTTTACTTGGAACTGCCACTGTTCTGCTTACTCTCAAAAGTGAAACTAACAAGCCCCACACAGGGCTACTTGAGTTTAATATTTTGCTAGCAGCTGCAGTAACACCAGTAGAAGTGGATTGTCATGCAAGTGGTTGGGGAGATAGAACTACTGCACTACTATGGTTAGCATCTGTGTTTCTTGATTTTTTATATGACCTAGCACTACAAAAATATGCTGGCAAGGGTTTGGGATTTTTTTTTAATCCCTATAAAATGCTGGTTGGCAAAAGAACAGTATTTAAAATAGCTTTAAACATTTTAAATATAAACAGATAATTGAAACAGTAGCACAATTACGTAAGTTTCTTCAATTGTGTGCTTCCATATCTTTGTGACTTTTATTCCCCACACTGCTTCATTGAAAAGCAAGAAGCTAAAAAGTAGTATCTAACCCCCAAAGCTCCTTCTCTTAAGCTAACCTTGTCTTTGTGCTGGAGATAGTCTTTGCAGTAGCAATGGTAGACACCTTATACGATGAAATGCAGTAAGGGTTTTCACCAGTGGAAACTGGAAACTCCCATGACTGATAAGCAAACACAACATTAGACTGGATTCCTTAACAGAAGTTCCTAAAATAATAAAGTATTTTAATTTCATAAGACTGGAGCTTTATATCAAGATTTTATCTTGTACAATTCAGAGACTTAGGACTTTATAAGAATGTGCTCATTGTCCATTTCTTAGCATAATATTCCACCGGTTTTAAAGCAGCGCATACATGTTAATGCCAGTCAGCCAGAAACTTTGATTTTGAGTGTTAGGCTTAGGTTCCTTTCTTGCTCCACTTTTTTCCAAAACTCAGAGGATTCAGCCAGAGGGCTATTACTTTTCAAGATGGCAAGCCTTCAAGGAGACCTCTGAGACAGAAAGATGAGGAAAATGCTTTGTTTCTACAGAAGGAACTACTAGGGCAGATTTAGTTAGAAGAAATCCCATCTGTCTCTTCACTCTTCTATTTCAGAAATCCTGAATGAAAATTCCTGTAGGGAAACAGATCAGTGACCAGTGGAAAAAAGAGAGGAAGATGACTGGGTGAGTGGCCAGGGAGGCTGCCTGCAGAGGATTCTGTGTGCATACAGGGAGCAAAGAAGCGAAATGATGTAGTAACTCAGAGTCTACTGCAGCATAATGGGGATTGTTCTTCCAGCTTGTACAATACAGCAAAGACCATGGATCTAACAGGAGCGAGATCAGTGGAGAAAGAGATATATCACAATGGAAAGCTTTCTCAAGTAAAGCTGGCAGAATTGGTCTTTAGAGGTAGACAAACCAAACAGTTTTGTGAAAAAAGCCTAAGCAAGAATGTAAACTTCACCAAAACATACAAACAAACAAACAAAACCCACCACCCTCAAACCAAAACCAACATAAAAAGCCAGCAGAAATAAAACAGGGAGACTCAGGCTTGTAGAGCCCAAAGAAGCTTATAGCCATCATAAAGTGAGGCAAATATTTGCAAAGACCTGAGGTTCTGTGAATCTTCATATTTTTAAGTCAGCTCCCTGTGGGATAAAAATTAGTCACTTCATTCTTCTCTACCACTGGCACAGAAGAAGTTGTCCAAAACAGAGACTTTGGAACAGAGGATAAAAATGCATGAAGCCAAGAATTACATTACATGTAATGCAAACAATGTACCTTTTTATATTTATAGGCCTATGACTTGGGAATAACAATTAAAATAGTATAGTAATTAATAGTATTGTTATTGTCTAGAGAAGACATAAGGCAGAGGAAATCAGTGACAGACTTCCCTGAAATCACACTGAAAGGTGTGAAAAGAGAAGTTTTAGACAACTTCTTTCATAGCAGCTCTTTCTTTGAAAGTAATTCAGTGAAGAAATGCCACGAGCATAAATATTATTAAGTTTTCACTCCATGTGTCAGTCAGGCAAGTGACAATTTTGGTAATTTCTTGTATTTTACTTACAATGTCTCAATAGCTATTCAACAGTTTCTGACAAAAGATTCTATTTTCTGTGCAAAGTTGTGAGACTGAGAAGGGAAAAGAAGAGTAATAGAATTCTGCAATATCCTTCTTTGCTGTTAGTTATACTCTGTTTTTGATTCTTACTGTAAATTTCAAGTTTTCAAAAAAATCTGCTAACAATGCTTATTTAACTGCAAACTGAAACACATGTTCCTTCTTTATTTGTACTTTAAACTAAAATGGAGAATACGTTTTTAGGCAGCTGCCACACCCAGCTTCTGCTGGTGCAGCTTTAGACTAGCCCCCTTCATCCTCTTGTTGAGTAAGAAACAGTTAAAGAAGCTTGTGCCTTGTCTAATAGCCTGTTCTGCTAGGATGCTCTACATAGCATGGAAAAAGCCAGATCTTTCAGAACAGTTCCTCACTTCGAGTTCATACATCGTTGCTTAGAAAAGTCTAAAGCAAGATCTTGACACTGTTTCAAGACAAAACTTGATGCTCACATTAACAATGAAGGATGAAGAAACAGTATTTTTGCTAACAACCTGACAGACACATTCCAAAAGAAACAGAAATACCTTTTCCTAGTCTCTCTTATTTAGTCCTGACTCACTCTGGATGTGTTCTTTGAAAATATATTATGTAGACTACCTATATCCCAAAAATCAAGTGAAAATAGTAGATAATAAAATTATGGCATGAATTATTAAGTAGATTTTAACAATCAATGCTCAGAAAGATTCTGCCATAGAAATTCTTTCCCAGTCTCATTCTGAATGTTTAGATGCGTTTCTAAATACAAATACTTTTACGAATCTCTCAGTAAGCCATACTGCTTCAGGCACCTTCTGAATGCTGGCATACAAACAAAACAGTATGGCTGTGGTTTTCTTCTCTTTTTTCCTCACTTTCATGATGTTGGGAAAAAAAAGAATAAATAATCAAAATTCATGCACATTTTGAGCTAGATACATCTTGCAAATCTTTAGTACATTATACAGAATCAAAACTGTATTACCAGACACACAAAGAAGATTGTTTGTCTTCATGTGCTGAGGGATGATGATTCAGAACCACAGTCTTCACTTACGAAATATATCCACATTCATCAAAGTTAAGAAAATATATCTAGATTTATGCAAAATTTGCTAAAGCAGTTTTTTTCTTATCCTTGGAGACAGTTTAAGATCAAAAAAAAAATTTAAGTAACTTTCAAGGAGTAAGGTGGCAACCAGTTAAAAATGCAGTGGGAAGGGGTAAGGCATTTGTTCTGAAGCCTGTAACTTCTGAGGCATCCTGCAACAATGAGTGCCCTCCTGAGCCTGTTGCATTTTGTAAAATGGGATGTGTCACTGACGTGTAGTGATGATCAATGGAATTAAGCCCGTAATCCTACTCGTTCATCCGTAGTTAAGCACTAGATCCCTCACACGATCAGTCTCTGCAAGCTCCTACAGATTTTCACCATGGGATCACTGTTGAAGAAGCACTGATGTTTGTTGTGTGGGCAACAGAACAGAGGCTGCCAGGGAAGCGTGGCCAGACTGGTACTGAGAAGAGGAAGTGACAATGTGGCAAACATACAGCATGAGGACAAATACACATCCCACCTCTGTGTGCTCAGTTGTGCAGAGCAGTTGCTACTTCAATTTCCATGGGCACCCAGCCACTGCTCACTCTCATGTAAAGAATTTATTTTGGCCTTTGTTTTCTTGCAGCAACACCCTTGATCAATACTACTTTAAACCAGGTTTCATCTGTGGGTCTCCTTATTGCTACATCCATAGATTATGTCTATACACTCTAATACACAGGGAATACAGCTCTGGGCACTCTTCTTCATGTATATACATAATCTTACTATTCCAGGAAAGAAATTAGCACTAACACCTGACATCTATTGCTACAGATTTACTACAAATCATCCTAATAGTTCTGTCTTGTAACAATGTCACAACTCAATTTATATCTAGTCCCAGTGCAATTTGGACATTGTGATGCTGTGACACAGTGCATGACTTGCTTCTGTTACTCATCCAATGCCGTCACCACACAGTTCAGCCCACACACTCTTCCCTGCAGGACTTTCTGTCTTTTAACCCCTCTCACTGACAACAGGTTATAGGTGTTTTTCAGAGCTTGTCAGTGTTGCTCAAAGGCAACAGGCACAAGGAGGACACTATAGTTCCCATTGTGAATGCTCTTTTGAGATACAGCTTACTGAGACCTAAGCAGTAACTTCTAAACATGCTCCTGCCACATTTTTACTTTGTTTAGAGTTGCGCTGACACAGTTGTGTGTCTCACTGGGGATCCCTTAGGAGACAGATTAAATAGAAGTGGACATACATCAGACATACAAAATAAAAGCATAGAGATGGCGATACAATATTAAAAAAAAAAGAATTAAAAAAAAGGAAATGAACTCATAGACAAAATTATGCATACTGAAATTTGTTTCTTGTTTGTCTTTTTTTTTTTTTTTGCATCTGGTTTCTCAAGAGTATGATTGAGAAACAGGGAAGTGTATGTCAGAATTTGCAAGCAGAGAATTATGCCTCTGTGGATTGAAACAAAATCTGTATCACCCATGGGGAAGAGGAAGGAGAAAGTATATATGCTCTGGCAATAACAAAACACCATTTTAAAAACATTACCCAAGACAGCAATGTACTTACTGTTTTGGCCCAGCCAACTTACCTACTGTGTGCTTCCCCAGCCAGTTATTGCACTGGCTTCTAGCCATATGCCTCTGATAAAGTGCACTTGGAATGAAACAATTTTGCTTCCAATATAATTTCTTCTTCTCCAGAAGCTGTCCTACAGCCAGTTAGCACGGATTTTCTGACATAACCACAGAAGATGCAATCAAACTACAATCATAACAGCTTAGAAGAAAGTTTGACAACAGGTATTACAAAATTGGCAGGAGATGCAAGGTAAAGGCATATTTTACAAATACTTATCATGTCACCACTGTGACTGCAACTGTCATGGGACCACACCTGCAGTGGTGCATTCAGCTCTGGGGACCCCAAAATGAGACCTGGACCTCTGGGAGCAGGTCCAGAGGAGGCCCCCAGTAAAGATCCCAGGGTCTGAGCACCACTTCTCCTCATGAGGACAAGCTGAGAGAGTTGGGCTTGTACAGCCTGGAGGAGACTGTGGAGACATTATAGCACCTCTAAGTCAGTACCTAATGGCACCTAAAGGAAGGCTGAAAAGGAACTTTTTAAAAGAGCATGTAGTGACAGAACAAGTGGTGATGAGTTTAAGCTAAAGAAGGTATGTTTAGATTAGCTATTACAAGAAATTCCTTACTGTGAGAGTGGTGAGCTGCTCTGACAGCTTACCCAGTGTAGCTGTGGATGCTCAATCCCTGGAAATGTTCAAGGCCAGACTGAATGGGTCTTTGAGCAACCTGGTTGGGGGGATGGTGGAACTAGATGATCTGTAAGGTTTCTTCTAACTGAAACCATTTTGATTCTATTATCAAAGCTGTACACCCAAAAGGGATTAACTAAATTACTGATGGATTATTTATGTACAGCTAATCACTTCAAACTTAAGTTACCTGAGTATTACTCTGCTATGGACAGAGGGACTGAGATGAAAGATGTGTCTCCTAGTAACTACCATCTTCACCATAAAGTCTCTGGCTACCAGCATTATGTTTTTTTTTTCACCAAAAATTAATTTCCTTTGTCCAGCTCTAAAATTAACTATCTTACTGCTTGTGTGATCAGACCACCAAAACAGATGTCAGTTGCTGTTTTGCTGATAAACAAACAGCTTTTATCTGCAGGATTTCCTTCTAATAAGTACTCTTCCCAGAACATGAAGGCCATATAATTTTAAGAAAATTCTTACCTAAAACCTCCTCTGGAATTAATATTTCTCCAAAGAGTGACTGTTCTGGAAAAACTTATTAGTTTCATACACCATTCTTTTTCTCTGAAAAGCAACAAGCAAATTCAGAGGATCTGAGTTGTTGCAGCAAATAGTGTGCTGTAGAGCTATTCAATTTGCAGCAGGGCTAAGGCTTACCAGTCCAATCTTAACACTAAGGTTAAGTACAGGTAATTGTGTAACATAGTATCTGCTGCTTGGGCAACTTATTGCCCTCTCTATGCCTGATGCAACTGGAACATGTGGAAAAATTCACAGCTTTATAGTTAAGCTTAAAAAGAATAAAACTTTTCATTTTTGAAATTGTGACAATACTTGCAAATTTTCATTTAAGCAATTTTTGGAAACTGGACCTGTGGCACAAACTTGAATCTTTAACTATTGTAAGCTTTATATTTCTATTGTAGTGGCTTTTAATTTTAGTTTGTACATTTCACCTTTTGGATCAGTGGTGCCTTGTATTTTGGATAATTTTAATTCATGAAATTTCTAGTTTTCTCACTACATAGTTACAGAGGGCAGCAAGGTAGATTCTTTCAGGCCTATATTCCTTTTTCTAACTTGAAATGTAAAAAATATAATCAAGTTATTTTATTTTACATCCTATTGTTATATTTAGGATTTTCTTGGCTGCAAGTCAAATTTTGGAAATCTAATAAATTATAAGAATGGCTTCACCCTTTTCCTTCCTCCTTCTCTGGAAACTCCCAAAGTTGTTTTTTTGATGTATCAGTTCAAGATAGCCATTTATGTTATGATGGGCTGAGAAAAGACTTCAAGGCTTCTCCCCCCCCATTATTGTCTGTTTTGCTTTAAAGGGAAATAAAACCTTACTTAGGAAAAAAAACCTTTATTTTTTCATATCATATCTGACAGATTGCAACAAGAACAAAGTACAGTAAAAAAATTACTCACATGGCCTGCAAAAGTTAACAAAACAGTGATCAAATATCAAACCTCTATCCAAGTCCTTTTTGGGTCTAATATATATTCTTCATACTACTTACTAAAGTGGGTAATGCCCACTTTACAGTGGCATCAGATAAAGTTTGTGAAACCATTTTAACACAGTCACTAGTATCTGCTCTCTATATACCAGCTTTTGACAAGTTTTATATTCCTCCAGACACATGAAGGATAATCTGAAGTCAAATGTAAATTTCCTCCCTTGTGTAAGGAGTTCAGCATTAACTTCAACAGGTTCGCCTGGAATCTACCAGAAGCCTTTAATGGGTAAATATCTACAACCTGGCAGAAACTTTTTTGCATCTGTCAATCCATTCCACACAGCATTATTGGCAATTTAAAAAGGGAGCAGATTCGCAAAATATGATGGTGGAACTAAATATCTTTTTCTTTCTCAAAGAGTACAGCTATTTTTGCTACTTCTAACAACTAATTGTAAGACACGTGTATAACATGTCAAACAAGCCTAAAAAGAATGTATGTGATAAGTCAAAAGCTGCCATGAAGGTTTCTCCTCCCATACCCATCTTTGCAAAAGAGGCTAAAATAAGTCAGTCTAGGCTGTGGTCTCTTCTACAGTATTCCAACATTAGGAAAAATAAAAGACAGATATTTTATTCTTCCTTTGAAACTGCAACCCTGAGATGAGCTCAGCTGGTTAAAGCATGGCGCTAATAATGCCAAGGTCATGGATTTCATCCCTGTATAGGCCATTAACTTAAGAGTTGGGCTCAGTGATCCTTCTGGGTCCTTTCCAACTCAGACTATTTTGTAATTCTGTGAATTTAGTAAATGTAAACAGGAGTGGAGCATCTGACAAATTCTACACACACACAATGTATAAACAAAGAATTGCTGTCATACCTTTACTTGAATTTTCATGCCAATATTATCTCTGCAATTACCTCAATAATCTGATATTTCTGTTGTGATCATTTGTTTCGCAATGTAAAGCTTGTTTTTGTTTTCCCTCTCTGTCTCTTTCTCTATCAGAAAAAGCTACAAGTGAAATCAGTAAATACATAAAACCAGAGCACTCACCTCATTAAGGCCTGAGAGCACAGTGACATGACGCACTTGTGTCCCATTCAGGGGAATACAGTGCAAAGAGTCCCAAGTCAGCTGAGACTCCAGAGAGCCACTCCAAGCAGCACAGAATACTGGCATTGCATTTATAAATAGCACAGATCTAAATAGTCTGAAGTCAGCTTTATTGTTTACATGCAGTGAGCTTGGGTAACCCCACACTGGAATCATCACAGGTCTCCCTGCGCCAGAGTAAGTACAGAGACAGGTAGGGTTTATTAGATCTTTGCAGCATTTTCTGTCTTTCACGGTGTCTGTAGATGTTTTTTATCTTATAGTTTTACTGAGGTTGCAAAATCCAATGCCAACACATGTCATTAAGACTTTCTCCCCGCCCATGTGCTCTTCCTCAGAGGTCTTTGTTTCAATTTTAAACATGATCTGGAAGAAGCTTCTGAGGTGTCGCAGAAACTCAATTCTGAATGAGAGAAAATAATACCATTTAAGAAACAAAACAGAAAGTCCCATAGCATTATGTACCAACACAGATTCAAGCAATGATCATGGTGAATAAAGTAAGAAAATATCGCTTAGTATAGAAAAACAGTGCTACAACCTCCAAACATTGTTCTCATTTGTGTTGTAGAAGCAGCTAGTGGCCCCTCCTGAAACCTCTGCACTCTCTGTATAAGCAGAGAGAGGAATGCCTGGTAATACAGCAAGACAAAATGGTGAGAGAAGAAGAAAGAAAGGAGAGAAATATAGCTAGGCAAGTTATGTACCCGTGATGCTGACTCTTCATCAGGGCTATATGAACCCCATACCAACCTGTGATTCTCCTTTCCCCTGCCCAATGTTTAAAGTAGAAATAAAACATAAACAGGCACAGCCAAAAGATTGGGGGCATACTTTAAGAGAGATCCCAAAGCATGTGTTTGATTTCTGACTGATTACTATCCTCCTCACTTCTCAGTTAAATGTTTCATTAGGATTACAATCAGACTCAGAATTCTTCCTGTTTTCTCATTTTCAGAAAAAACAAATTCCTTTCATTATTTCAGACAGAAAGGCAACAAGAAACTGAACAATCACACTGATCCTAAACAAACACTGACTGGAGGGTAAGTAACATGAAAAACTATAAAAAAGGAAAAAACCAAAAATATCCAAGAAAACATTTTTACTGGCTTCTCTGAAAGAGGGAACATGCAACTGCTCCAAAAGACTACAAAAGAAAATTTGTAATTGCTTCTGACAGAAGTTTGGACTCTTCCAGTCATGGCCACAAGCAAGTCTGCAGTCTTGAACAAAGATTTCATCTCCTCCAGCAACTGGTATACGCCTTTCTTAGTTTAAAGAAATGGAATGTGGACATCCAGGTCACACATTGGCTTGTCTGCTATACATGCTGAAAGCATAATTGCAAGCTAATCACACATAGATCATTATAACAAATCAAGAGTAGGTATCCACAAAATGGGAAGAAGGAGAACAAAAGCCTAAGTCTGTCCCCACTGTGGCATCATGAGGCCCCTGAAACTTCTTGGCAGCTCCTATTCACAGAATTTGTGAAGCAGTAGAAGGAAAATTGCAGGAGCAAAATTGCTGGGCATGCTGCTATTCCTGCACTCAGATATATGCATGGGAGAAGAGGAAAATGGCAGGGGCTGGAAAAAGAGAGGCTGTGTTACCTCTACTGGTGTGTGCTTGGGATGATCTTACTTATTTCTGGGGCAATCTGCTAAATACCTCTGAAGGGTGAATGTGGGAACATTGCTCCCAATGCTAGGTATACTTTCTTCTGTACCTTCCTGGACTGATAACTTGCCTCAGCACAGACACCAGCTTTCTCATCTCTCAAATGGACTAACAGTTGAAATGAAGAACTGAAAAGCACGTTTTCTTCCATGCCTCCCCAGTTGCAAGGTTTCTGGTTGCAGCTATAGTAGCCAAAAGGGCATATGCTAGCACAAATGCTTCAATAAAGCTGACAGACAACAAGCTCTGTATCAGCCTTCTCCTTAGCTGGGTCTTTTCAGAGCCTCTGGCAGTGTGACAAGAAAGCAGCCAAGCCCAAAACATCAGGAGTGGCATGCTAAACTGCAAGGAGGGCACAGAATAAATTGTAAAAATGACAGAGGCCATATGGAGCCAGAGACTCAGGGAAAAATCCTAAAAGGTGATCATGATCTGCAACATGTTGGTGGGATCACTTCAGCCCATACTTGTCTTTGCACATAGCTGGGCTACCCTGCATCTCTGCCTCTGCTCCCTTTTGAATAAAGGCAGAGTGAGAAAAATATCAGCCCCTACGTACATGGGAAAGGCTCTCTAGGGTGTGAGCAAAGGGAAGGCTGCCTGGGGACACCAGGGGAGAATGTAGAAGCAGCAAAAGGCCAGCATTGTCTTGTAGCAGTGGAAGCACAAGTGGTATAATCCCTGAAAATAGAAGTGAAAGAGGCAGGAAAGTAGGGGTTCATGACAGAAAGCAGGCTTGTATTAGCTCTGAGGTTGGTCTGGGTGGCGGGTAGGCACCTCAAATAACAGCGCAGGCTGTGCCAACCACACAGGCACAGGCTGGAGGACTGAGGGAGGGGGTGAAAGGTACAAAGAAGGTTTATTTTGCTGAAAATTTACACTCTGTGTTCAGTCAAGAACAAGGCAGCAGCTGAACAGAGCTGCTCCTTAGGTGCAGGGACAGCTAAGCCACAGTGGAGGCCTTGCAGCCAAAAACAACAAGAGTAAAAGGCCTGTTTATCTAAGTGCTATCTTTTCCCCAAAGCCTGCTAAGAGTTACCAAGAAGTACACAAGAACTTCACACATTGGGCAAAGCAACCACCTAACAGACCAGTGTGAGAGAAGACCTGTGCACCAGCAGTCCATTCTTGATTCAGTAGCACTGGGGCCTGCAGAGGGCTTTGCCTGCTAGCAGTGGCAGCCCCAGCACGGCTCTCCTGAGTCCTGCCAGAGACCTTCCCAGGAGGAGACAAACTGAGGAGCAGGGGGTGGGCATCCCCAGTCAGGGGAGCAACTGCAAGTGTCAGCTTGGCTGGGCAGAGGCAGCCTAACCCTACCTCTTGAAGCCTTGCAAAGCCATGGATTGGGACACCCAGGTTTTTGGGGCACAACAGATTTTCCAGTTGCTGTCCTTCATATACCCCTGGCTCCTGCTGATCCACCTGCATGCAGACAGGTCTGTCGTGCCAGACTGACCCCTGTGAGTTAGTGGGATGGCCAGCACCCTGCATTTGATTTTAAGCTCAGCGTGACAGAAAGGCACTTATTTCTGTGAAATATGGATACTAAGAAAGGGGTAATGCAGAGCAGCTGCTGGTCATGCAGACTGTTAGCTCCATTGTCACTCAGGACAGCCCTGAATGAACAACCTCATGGTGTTGCCTGCATTTCCACTCCCCATTATTAGCTGAGGCAATGGATGTCTCCTGTGGAAATAAGAAGTTTCCTCATTCTAATGGATATGTTCCAAAGCATTTTGTCCCCATGTGATGCTCTCAGCAGCCAGCTGAACTGTCACATTCATGATGGACAGGAATGCCAATAACATAGCTTTTAAATAATTTCAGATTCTGTAGGGTGAAAATGCTAGATACAGAGATGTCACAGCTCTGATAAAAAAGAAGGGACAAGGACATGGAACATGACAATACTGCAATTCACTTAATAAGCCTGTGTAACCAATGAGTTGCTTTAGGAGCCAAATTAACCAGTCCTTTATAAACAGCCCTAGCTGAGCGCATAAAAAGCCCTAGTTGTTGAATGCATAAAAAGCTGCATTCTATCTGAACAGATCCTCATAGGATTGATGAGTCACAGATTCTCACAGAATCATAGAGTTTACAATGTGCTGCTACAGTATGTGTACTCCTGACCTTTATCCCTGCTGCATACACCTAGCTTGGAAGAAGTGACAACCCACCAACTTCAACTCAGCCTGCTCACAAAATAAACTAGTGCATTTGCTTGATTTTCACAGAACAAAAAAAGAGTAAAAAATTTAAAAAATACAATGACAAGTGATTGGATTATCTCATATGCTTAAGTGTGCACTTCAAACACTATTATCTACTTTTCTGAAACATTTCACATGAATACTTACTTTACAGAGGATTACTTCCCCTTTGTGCAATGGGACACTTCCCTGTCTTCCCCTCAAAATCTGATGAATGTTGTTTCCAAGGTATCAGGAGTTGAGAAGAGCAGTTAGGTAATTTTTAGCTCTCATGTGATGGCACCACCATTCTTCAGTTATCACAGTACTGTACCTTTCACGTATACAGCACCGGTACCATGATAACCGAAAAAGGACAGTTCATACTCTTATTGTTTGATGCCATTGCCAGACAAACAAACCTCCCTTCATTTGACTAACGAATAACTGCTCAGTCTCTAGAAATAACTGTGATCTAATAAATCCCTTGCAAGTCTGAAAAATTAAATTTTTGAAAAATTGTTTTGATAAACTTGTTTTGATAATTTTTTTTTTCATAATTTGCTTCTCTAACCAGTTTCTCTTAGAACTCAATTAGGCCACTGCTGTGAAACATAATAAAAGTTGTTTTTATAAATACATTAAAAACTAAAGGAAAGCCATGGAAAATCTCCATGCTTTACTGGATGTGGAAGGGAAGATTGTCATCAAGGATGAGGAAAAGACTGAGGCCCTCAGTGTCGTCTTTGCCTCAGTCTTTAACAGTAAGACTCATCCTAAGGGTAACTAGCCTCCTAGCTGGGGTACAGGGAGAATAGATCTTCTGAAATACACAGGGAAGTACTGAGCCATTTAGACACTCAGAATTCTATGGGATGGAATTCATTCAAGGGTACTGAGGGAGCAAGCAGAAGCACTCACCAAGAAAATCTCCCTCATGTAGCATCAGTCCTAGCTAACTGAGCAAGTCCCAGAGGACTGGAAGTTGGCCAGTGTGATGCTCATACCAGCAGGGTCAGAAGGAAGACCCAGGGAACTATAGTGATAGCCCATGGATTGGATGGGTACCCTCTTACTAAGTAAAAAACTGTTCATATGGCTGGGCCCAGAGCGTGGTGGTGCATGGAGTTACATCCAGCTGGTGGCCAGTGGCCAGTGGTGTTCCCCAGGGCTCAGCACTGGGGCCAGTTCTGTTTAATATCTTCATCAGTGACATGGAGGAGGGGATTGAGGGCACCCTCAGTCAGTTTGCAGGTGACACCAAGCTGGGAGAGAATGCTCATCTGCTGGAGGGCAGGAAGGCTCTGCAGAGGGATCTGGACGGGCTGGATCCATGGGCCAAGGCCAGTGGTGTGAGGTTCAACAAGGCCAGTGCTGGCTCCTGCCCTGGGGTCACAGCAACCCCAGGCAGTGCCACAGGCTGGGGCAGAGTGGCTGCAAAGCTGCCACAGGAAAAGGAGCTGGGGATGCTGCTGACAGCAGCTGAACATGAGCCAGCAGGGCCCAGGTGGCCAAGAAGGCCAATGGCATCCTGGCCTGGACCAGCAATGGTGTGGCCAGCAGGAGCAGGGCAGGGATTGTCCCCTGTACTCAGCACAGGTGAGGCCACACCTCAAATCCTGTGCTCAGTTTTGGGCATCTCAGTACAAGACAGACATTGAGGTGCAGGAGCATGTCCAGAGAAGGGCAACAGGGCTGGGGAAGGGTCTGGAGTACAAGTCTTGGGAGGAACACCTGAGGGAGCTTGGGGTGTTTAGCCTGGAGAAAAAAGGAGGCTCAGGGGATACCTTATTGCTGTCTACAACTGCCTGAAAGAAGGTTGTAGACAGGTGAGGGTTTGGTCTCTTCTCCCAGGCAATAAGTGACAGGATTAGAGGAAATGGCCTCAAGCTGCACCAGTGTAGGTTCAGGTTGGATATCAGGAAAAGTTTTTTCACTGCAAGGGCCGTTAATAATTGAAATGGGCCACCCATGGTGGTGGTGGAGTCACAGTCTGTGGATGTGTTAAAGAAACAACCAGATCTAGCACTATGGTCTAGTAGAGAAATAGTGTTCAGTCAAAAGTTGGACTTGATCTTAGACATCTTTTCAAACCGTGATGATTCTGTGACTCTGTAACCTATGTTTACAACTAGCAATATAAGCAATTAATTTATTTTCTATCCCCTAGACAACTACCAGCTACAGACAAAGCTTTAGTAAAAACTGAGACTAAAGGACTAGATAGGATTCTGCTGCCCAATAAAACCTTGAAATAGCACATAGCTCCATGAATTTAAGTTTTAAGCTGTTTCACAGGAAAAATCACACCTTTAGAGTTTGGCTAGCCATTTGAAATAAGACATTTAACGACACAGCTACAGAGAGATCACCAGGGAAAACATACTAGTGTACACTGGGGAACAAAAAGCCAACTGATGTACACATACATTCCACATCAAGAACCATCAATAAACCCTGTATCTGCAATTCTCAGAAACAGGAAAAATATAGAACAGTAAGGGACTCATCCAATATGTAGAAACAAACCCTAGGCAACTTACACCACTTTCCTCATTTGAAGTCAGGTACAAGTTGTTCTATTTGTTACCATAGGCAAAGTCTTCCATATATAAAAATAGCTGTGCAATAAAACTAGTGAATTAAAACAAGACTGTGTAACTGAACTGAACAAAACAACTTACGTGTATGGAGACAGAGGTCCCAACAGGACTTTGGAAACATCCCGCTGTCCAAGGGTCATAAGGAGCAAAGCAAGGCTCTGATTTGTTGAATCCACACAGCCTCCCTGCAAACCAAAATGTTTTAATAATTAATCTCTGTACAAACCAGAAACTGGGATGGGAGGAGAGTAACAAAGGCAAAAGATAGACTTAAAGGGGTGAAATACCACTCCCAATTTTTAAGGGCCAAGGAGATAAAAATCTACATTCTTTTAACGATGACAAATTAATTTCATATGGCAGGCTGGGAAAAGAAGAGAACTAAAACAAAACCCACAAGAAAGGCACATTAAATATCCCTCCTAATCTGTTTTAATACCTCAGAATGTAAACACTGAAGAATTTCTTTGCAGTAAATTGAAAAGAGGTATTAGTTCTAGTTCACATGCATCTGAAGATCCATGAATTCCAGCACTTTATGGTAACAGTTACATTTGGACAAATAGTTCAATGTTAGCAGGTGCAAAACAGCAAGTTAAAAGTTATTTAGCACTTATCCACAAAAACCCTTGCTGCCAACTTTTGCGAGTTTACACTTGTAAAACATTTCCCCTCTATAATTAAAATAGAAGATTATTTTTTTATTGCTAAGTGAAAGAGCCCTACATAAAATTAAGTAGAACCACACATACTCTTTTACATATTTGACTGTATTAAGTCATATGCAAGGTAAATAGTTCTGTATGTGGAAGGTGTTTACCATGATGCATACATTAATTAGAACTGGAAGGCTAGAATTAGAAATAAGAATTGTTTACAAAGCTGGAATATAAAATTAAAGAAATACTTTCAGTCAAGGCTGCTGTAGAGACTAGCCATATGAAATCTATCTGAACAGTTTTCTGCTGCATCAGGCCTAATGCTAAGTCCTCTGAATAGGCTCTCTGGAGAGACTGAAACTAAAACCTTGCCTTTTTAAAACCAAATTCTCTAATGAGGTAAACTGACAGTTACCTTTGTTAACAAGGAAGGTAACCTATCATAATTTTAAGACATAACACTATCCAAGAAGGCAAGGGAGAAAATATATTTTGGACTACATAGATTAAGGGAATCAGCCAACGTGACAACCACAGCACATTTACTCAGTGACAGGCAGAAAGGCAGAGCCTTTCCAAGGAGGGATACTGAAGACTTAATTCTCAAGATGGCCTTGCTTCTGTGTGACAAACTGCAGCTCTATTCTTCTGGAAAAAAAAGTCTGTGCATTACATGCAACAAACTACAGCACAGCAAAATAAGTAGCTCTGTTACATTCACTACCATGACCCAACTCCTAAAACATGCTCTTATAGCAGTACTTGCCCTCTTGACTGTGCGAACTTGCCATAACCAAAATGAAGTCCACATACTCAACCTAATGCCGCCTACAGGACTGATAAAAATTTTGCTTTATCTTGAATGAACAGGGGACTTGCAAAATTTGCTGGTGCAATCTAAAGCCGCAGATCTCACCAGTCGTATTTGCCAAGGAGAAACATATACCAAAGCAGATAAGAGTTTGGTAAGGAGTATTCCTGACACTTTACTTTCTGTACATGTAGTTTGATTAGTAATTAGTAAATAAGTAAAGTAGTAATGCTCCTTCTACTTGGATGGAGCATTTTCTGAGCTTGTTTTGTTTCTCTACAGCTGAAAACATTATAAGGTATCTACTTTTATAACCCAATTCATACAAAAGCTTCAATCAGCATGGAGACAACCATGTCCTAAGAAATAAATCAAACCACAATGCATCCATCAGGTCCTAAGTACTTACATAAACTTCCTTGCTGCAGTGAGTCAGTCATCCCCAGTACTGCTGTGCAGTAGTGATCTGGTATGCCCATTTGTGGCAGTGTTCCCTTGAGCCACTCTACCATCTCCTCAGGAATTCTCATTAGACATTGACCTTGATTAATGCCTCCTGGGCAGTTAAGCTCCTTTTTAGCTTACCAGAAACAGTCTGCTCCTAGGAAGTTCTGGCTAACAAACTGCTGTTTTCTAACAGACAGTCTTGGAACATTATTTTTGTCTAAATCATAGCCCAGGTGGAACTATACTATTGTTACTGCACCTTTTGATGAAAATTCCACTAACAACTGACCCCGACTGCAGACAGAACAGAGAATGACAGAAGGCTAAAGCCAAGCATCTCACAACCCTACTGGCAGCAGTACTAAGTGAGGGCCTTTGAGTTCTCCAAGGCTACAGAAAGCTGCACCAGCACCTCCCCTGAAGTGGTACACCTCTTGAAGCTCAACAGCCCTCAAGTCTTCAGTACTTGGGGAGCAATCACCAAAAGTTGTTGACAGGGCCTGCACTGATACACTCAACCCTCAAAACTTAACTCCTCAAGTGGTACAAAGCCATCTGACATATTTTACTAAACTTGAGGGGAATTTTTAACCTTTTTATATACATCTTTATCTCTATGTGTGTTCATGTATGAATTGATTTAAATATACTACAGCAAGCGTAGTATGAATGTTGCCATCTCTTTAATTTTTCAACTAAGTTGTTACTGAGCTTATAGAAAATCTTACTGAATCATTTTGTAAATGTTAGTCACAGAATCACAGAATGGTTAAGACTGGAAGGGATCACAGCAGGTCAGCTGGACCAACCTCCCTGCTCAAGCAGGATCGCCCAAGAGTACATGGCACAGGATTGCATCCAGACTGTTCTTGAGTATCTCCAGTGTGTGAGACTCCACAACCTTGCTGGGCAACCTGGTCCAGAGTGCAATCACCTGCACTGTAAAGGATATGTAAAAATATCTTCCTCATAACTAGGTGGAACTTCCTGTGCATCGGTTTCTGTCTGTTGGCTCTTTCCCTGATATTTGGCACCACCAAGAAGAGCTTGGAACCATCTTCCTGGCACCCTCCCTTCAGATGTATCAATAAGGTCTCCACACAGTCGCCTCTTTTCAACACCAAACAGGTGCAGCTCACTTAGCCTTTCTTCATAATAGAGATGCTCCAGTGCTTTATTCATCTTTGTCATCTCCTCTAGACTTGCTCCAGGAACACCATGTCTCTCTTGTCCTGAGAACTGAACACAGCATTCCAAATGTAGCCTCACCAGGGCTGAGTAGAAGAGCAGGATCAACTCCCTCAACCTGCTGTTAGTGCTCTTCCTAATGCACTCCAGGGTATCATTTGC
This sequence comes from Passer domesticus, assembly GCF_036417665.1. Lineage (NCBI taxonomy): Eukaryota > Metazoa > Chordata > Aves > Passeriformes > Passeridae > Passer > Passer domesticus. The sequence goes on along the minus strand of NC_087512.1, from coordinate 28,957,187 downwards.
CTTCTTGGCCACCAGGACACACTGCTGGCTCCTGGAGCATGTTGTCCAACAGAATGTTGTCCCCCAGGACACAGAGACCTACTCCCCAGTGCCTCAGTTCCCAGCCTCTGCAAGTGCCCAGGATTATTTTTCCCCACATGCAGGATCCTGCACTCACCTTTGCTGAGTTTCAGGAGTTCTTTTCTGCCCATCTCTCCACCCTGTTGAGGCCCCTCTGAAGGGCTGCATGGCCCTCTGGGCTACTGGCCACTGCTCCCAGCTCTGTGTCGTGAGTGAACTCAGTATTGAACCCTGGGGGACACCACCAGTGACAGGCCTCCAGCCAGAGCCTGCACTACTGATTACAACCCCCTGGGATCTCCCATTCAGCTGGTTCTTAATGCACCTCCCTGTCCACTCACCTAATCCACACTTCCTGAGTTTGCTTGTGAGGATGTTGTGAGAGACAGTGTTGAAAACTGAAGTCAAGGTAAAAAATATCCACTGTTTTTCCCTCATCCATTCATGATGTTTCATGATAGAAGAGAAGCAGGTCAGTCAAGTATGATTTACCTTTAATGAATCCATGCTGACTACTCCTGTTCACTTTCTTGTCCTCCATTTGGATAGAAATTGCCCCCAGAATCACCCTTCCAAGGACTGATGTGAGGCTGACTATCTGGTAGCTTCCTGGGTCCTTCTTTCAATTTTTATGTCCAGTGTGACGTTTGCTTCCTTCCAGTCCTCAGGCACTTCTCCTGATCACCTCAGCATTTGAAAGATGGTTGTAATTGCCCACCTTGGTGTCCATCAGCTCTCTCAGCACCTCTGGGTGCATTCCATCAGGGCCCATGGACTTGAGGATGCCAGGTTTGCCTGACTCCAGCTCAGTCCTCCTTGAGCAAGGGAAAGTCTTTCTTCAACCCTTCCTGCTCCCTAGTCTCCAGGGTCAGAGATCCCTGAGGGCTGGTCTTGTCAGTGACGACCGATGCAAAGGCAGCATTCACTAACTCTGCCTGCTGTGTCCTCTGTTAATAGGGCCCCACTTCCATTAATATCAGGCCCATGCTATCCTTTTCCTTTTGTTATAGATGTATTTGAAAAATCCTTTCTTGTTGTCTTTGACATTCTTTGCCAGACTTAATTCCAGGTGGATCTTGGCTTCCCTTGTCTCTTTTCTAAATACTCTGACAACCTCTCTGTATTAATTCCAAGTAACCTGACCTTGCTTGCAGTTCCTGTGTAATTCCTGCTTACCCTTGGTAATGAGAGAAGTTCTTTATTTATCCATCAGCTCTCTTCCCCTTTGCCCAATTTCTTGCACATTTGAAAGCATTGTTCTTGAGCCTGGAGGAAGCGATCCTTGAAGTCAACCATCTCTCTTGGACCCCTCAGGGTCTCTTGGACCCTGTGGGGCTTGTTCTCATGACATTCTCCATGAAGATCTCCCTGCAGAAGCTAAAGTTAGCTCTCCTGAAGTCTGTGGATGCCCTGCTTTCTCCTCATATGGAACTGAATTCCACACTCTCATGGTCACACCTCCAGCAAGGCCTTCTCTGTTTGTTAGCACACCATTGCCTGGGGGATCCTCCACTACCTGTGTCAGGAAATTGTCATCTGTGCTTTCCAGGAACCTCCTGGGCTGTTTGTGTTTCACTGTGCTGGCTCTGCAGCAGATGTCAGGGGAGCTGAAGTCCCCCAAAAGAACCAGGGCCTGTGACTTTGAGGCTGCTTCAGATGCCTGTGGATGGCCTCATTCACTTTCTCCTCCTGATCAGGCAGCAAACACCCACAACAGCAAACACCCCTACTAGTCTGCCCTTTTATCCTGACCCATAAGCTCATCATCCTCACCTAGACAGAGGTCGATACTGTCAGGGTTGTCTCTCGTGAACAGGGTGTAGCCCTTAATGCGAACATTCCAGTCACATGAACTATCCCATCATGTCTCTGTCACCACAGTAAGATCAAAGCCCTGTGACTGCATGCAGGTCTTTAGCTCATCTTGTTTGTTTCCCATACTGTATGCACTGGTGCACATGCAGTTTATAGAAGTATTTGATTGTGCCAGCATTCCAATAGTCAATGATTAAATGCTGCTATGTTCTTTAGACAAATTGTTGACAAGTCTGAAGCTACATTTTGCAAGGGATACACTTTTGTGACCCAAAAGGAGGATCTCGCTTACTCCTTTTGTAGCCTTATCCTTTTCCATCCTTACCCTCTTTGCATCCCATTTTCTGAATAAATCATTGTAGATTCACTCTAACCCAATATTTCTTTGCATGCTTCATCTATGTAATAAGTAATAGTGAACCTTGCCATCAAACTTTGCAACACGTCAACAAATTTATACAAAAACTTGCTTTTGACAATACTTTTGCCAGCAATTTAAGTGATCTAAACCACTCATTTGCAACACCATTCCTACAAAGACAGTTCCCAGACAGTGACATTAAGTGATTGCTTGTAATCTAATGACTGAACAGTAACTTCTGCCAAGTAAAAGACTTAACATTCCCAAGGAGGTCAAGGTTTTTTTCTATCAATCCACCTGCCACTTACTCAAGAGTCAAAAATTAGAAACAACCCTCCCAAAAGAAATGGCATGGGCAAAGTCAGACCCAAGGTACGTTTGTTCCAAAATAACTGGTGCTCATTACTAATGTAGAATACAGTTTCTAGACTGTATTAATTCAGTCTATGGCAGTTTAGCCATTATTGTTTACACTGACTACAGAGCCAGATCCAGCTAGTTGTGATAAATATACACAGGTCCCTTAAAATCCCACCCATTTTAAATATTGTACAAATACTACAGCTGACATGTACATACAAATATCACAACTCAGCGTATTGGACAACAGTGTCTTGAAAAGGTTTTTTCTTCTGAGCTTGAGCCCAGCTTTGATTGAGTGTTAGCTATATTTTGGGACACACACAATTTCCTCCCTTACCTGTGTGGTACATATTTGCAGGACTCAATAATCTATTATGCAAAGGGTAACAAATTATTGCAGAGTGTTTGTATTTTGGTTTTTGGGGTTTGGGTTTTTTCCCAGAAGAATGGACCAAAGCCTTACCACACTGAAGTAAGACCATCTTGAGAATTAAGCCATCAATGAAATCCTTCACTCATTCAGCTCTACTTCAATAAAACAAACAGTTTTAGCCCTCCTGCCCCTTCAAGGTCCCCTAGCAACTCAGCCTTTCTTCATTAAAGAATTCAGCCTTAAATAGGTACATGTACTCCCTTATTTTTCATGATTACAAGGAATATAAAAATTTAATCCTTTTCCAGTTCTTCCAGACTTTCCATTCTGCCAATTACTCTCTACATAAAGCTCCCATAAACAATGTCTTTCAAAGGCAAGAGTTAAAATCCTTACTAGCCTTCTACAATTAAGCTTCAGAAAGAACTGCATATGGATTTGTAATGACAATGCTAGTCAGTCACTCCATTACTCCCTCTTGCAGAGCCACTGCAATTAAGGCACTGTGCCACTTATTATTAGTCTATTAGCTCTGACATCTTTCCATCAACAAATGTGCATTTAAAAAGCTCTGCTGATTCCAAGAATCATGCAACCTAAGTAATATATTTTTGAAGACTTAGTAAAAGGACTTCTAGCAAGACTCAAATCCTTGGATGTCCTGGGTGGTAAACTTTATACAGTGGCAAGCACTTTACAAAATGTCCCTGGACCCCTTTCAACAGTAACTCCAACTCCAGCAGATTTGTGGGTGATCCCAACACCTAAAGCCCTTTTACTGGAGGATTGTCTCCAGTGCTCTCAGGGTGCCCTTGTCTGGTCGACCCTTCCTGGCTCCCACAGCATAATACCTACTGGTAAAAAACACAGATGGTGGAATAATCCCATAAAGAGAAGATCTAAAAACAGGAGAAGAAATTCTCCCTTGAGCCCTGTATTCAACAAGTAGGTGGTGTAAAAATATGTGAGACTTAAAGATTGCCTGTTCAGAGCAATCTATTCTTGCTTCTTCAGATTTTTAGTTTCACTAAACATCTTACCTAGGCAAAGAAATGTAAAAAACTAGTACTAGTACATTAAACCTAAACAAACACAGTGCACTTTGCAACATGTTTTTATATCCCCTCTGCGTCCAACTAAATCAAAGTGATCAACAAAAAACCCAAAAAAGACCAAACAAACAAAAAAGCACCCCAAACAAAAAATAAGTGTCCAAAAACCAAACACCCTAAAAAAGCCCATCCCAAAACAAAAAACAAACTAACCTCCAAAAATACAAAAGAAAATTAAGAAGAAACTTTACCTTTCAAAATTCAGACTAGCACTGTAGGACCACGTGTGTCATACATAAATTCAAGTCTGTATTTCAAAAACTACATAACAAAACCCCTCATATTGTCCATGATGGAGGGAGAGGAGAATTCACTAAATAATGACTAAGCACTGCAGTGAAAAAGTAGCACAGCCAAAAATGCTACCAAATTTGAACTTTTCCACAGTGAGCTGCTATAGTGAAGGACAAATAGTCTGTACGCTGCTCAGCATTTTTCAGTCACTCTTGGACAGAAGTCACCCACACATAAAGGAGTCTTCCAGCAGCACCAGCAGTACCATAGCAAGCCACAGCTAACAACCTCACTCAGATTCTGATCTTCAAAGACACTGAAACCTGACAGCCTATTAATTTATGATTCAGAAACTTGTCTGACCCTGATTCCTCCTCAAACTTTTTTTCCTGTTTTCTTAAGATCCTCACTATCCTTTGCAGAATTTGACTCATCATATTTAAATGGCTGCCACACACTAAAGCAGAAAGTTACTTGCTTTAGGCCTTTCTATCCCTCTTTTTTCGTAAGTTCTCTGACATCTGACTCTGTGCAAAAAATAACACCTGGACAAACTGCCTCACTAGTTTTAATCTATCAAGTGCTAAATGGTTTCTAAAGGGGAAAAAAAAAACCCTACTGTTGCTGATAAAAGTATGTGGAAACTTGATTTTTGATGTCTCTAGACACATGACTACCAGAAAATGTTTTCCAACATGTACACAAACAAATTACCAAAATATTTTTGCAGCTCACACCTGAAATAAAATAACTACATGACACGATGTAATTGCAGAAACAGACAGATGTTTCCATCACTAGCAGTAACTACATTCTCCACACAGGCCGGACTTTCAAATACAAAGGGTCTAGATTGTACCCAGCAACCCCAGGAAATACATTTTGGTGGCGGCATTTCTGTGAGACAAGAAGCCTGGGCTAGAAAAGTCCTTTAGCAACATGGTCTATATGCTGAATAAACATAGCCAAAATATTAAAGGAAGACTGGAAAAAGTGGCCAACTAGTAATTCAAATAGATAAAAGATTTGCAACAGGGAAACAGTAAAATAAAATGGGCACAGATGAATAATCTAACACAGGTATGGATGTGATTCATGAAGTTGAGGGGCTTATTTTTTTATGATTAACTGCATTCCCTAACATAGAATCTCAATAATGGCAGTTTTAACAATTTGTGAAGTCACATAGCTTATTACAGTTCAGAGCAACTACTTGCTTTTTTAAATAATGAGCAAAATTTGTAGATTACTGCCTCCTAAAGGCCAAACATCTTTTATCAATGCTAAAACGTAGTTATTTAAACATTTGTGGAGATACAAAACAAAGCAGCTGGAAGGTTCATTATTAAATTGGAAACTCATCAGGGTGCTATTTGCCAAATAATTTGTAACACTGAAAGCTGCTTATCCACTGAAATTCTTGCCACAAATGAAAACAATTTTAATAAAGAAAAATATCTGTGCTGAGGAAAACTGTGATCCACTTGGGATTCCTAAGTAAACATCATCCTAGGTCCCCTCAAACAACCAATTAAGACAATTCTTCATACAACCAACAATTCTCAGCACATTTGACTTTGTCATCACCATCACAAAGTGGTCAACATGGGTTGATTTGCAGGGTTTTTTTTCCCCCTTCTGCCTCTCCTATGTTCTTTCACTCATAATGTCCAATTCCAACCACTAGTTTAGAAGCATGGACTATGTTACCCATCCATACCATTTAGAAGAGTGACAGCCCATGAGAATGAAGCTAATTGAATTCTGTTGAAGACAGAAAGCCACAGTGAACAGCCACTCCCGTGATTCATAATACATATCAGACACTGGAAATAGCATGCCCCAGTAAGTCATTACACTGTTAAAGAAACCATGCAAAACCACTCTTTACCTGGATGAAAACAACACTGGCAGCATCAGATAATTTCTCTGATTGAATCTGAGCCTGTCTGAGGGTGCCACCAAACCACCTATCCTTTTACCTATTTTATCACCTCCTTCCCTTACATCTATACACATATATACAAAACATATTGGCCACTTACTCTGTAGACCTCCTCAAGCAGCAGCTTAGCACAATTCTGGCCCAGTTCCTCAGGAAGTATAGCTGCTCCCTGGCCCTGAGGGTTTGAGGCTAGCTCAGCACTGAGAATAGTGCCATTGATGGTTTCTGCAGTAAGGCACATGCCAAAACCTGGCGACCTGAAAGAAAGTGAAAAAGTGCATTTGATTTAAGGACAAAATTGGAGTAATGAGCCAAGAACTTCAAGTCATAAATAGGTCCTCCCATAGGATGACAAATGTCCTGTTTGATACAATAGAATGATGCTGGAAAAAGAAAATTAACAAATTAAAAGTCAAACCCAGTACTAGTTGCCACAAAACCCTCTATGTTAGCTTTTCCTGGGCCAAACTCTTTAAACAGAAAAATGAAGAAGAAAATAAAGAGCCATACAAACCTCAGAAATATTTGTTTGGTTTTTTTTTAATAGAGGAGGGTACCTTTCACATTTATTTAATTTGTGTTTGATAAACATTTCAAAGGTATCTGGTGTTTTTTTCTCTGTGACATTTAAAACCAAAAACTACCCTTCTTTAAGGCTTCAGTTCTTTCCCCTGGAAGCTGCAATATTTAGCAAAATTAGACTAATTACTTAGTATCAAGGATACTGCTATCATACTGGATTCATATTTAAGATGATTGTCACAGTAGCATCAGAAACCCAGCCAGCAGGTTGAAAGTGATTCAGTTCCTCTTCCCATGCTATTGTTTATCCCTCTGCACGAGCTGCATGTAATAAAAATAATGTTTTATTTATTTATTTCATGCCCCAAATAATTTGACTTTTTAAATTTCATAAACAGATGAAAAACAGAATTGAGACCCCAAAACTGCACAGCTCCCAGAAACATTTTTGCAATTCTGATCCTGTCAACAGTTTGGAGTCATTAAAGTTACAATCCTGGCATATTAAATATGATGAACGATTGGAAAAGACAAAAGATACCAAAAATTTCTTCAACAATTTCTACTCTCATAAACTTTTTAATCTAACAAATTTTAACGAAATATTTCAAAAAGCAGAAATAGTGAAAGAAAACATGCATGCCTGAATTTGAGCATACAGACAGAAAACTATCAAATGAGTTATCCAGAATCTTTCAACCTCAAGGAAGAAGACAACAGAGGTGGCAGATACCAGCAAAATTGTCAGAATAGCATCCATCACTTCTGTGTTCTGCTGCTAAACAAAATCTGTGGAAGTACAATAAATTAATTTTCCAGTCCTTGCTAGTGAGAGGACACTCTTTCAGCCATTCAGCAGACGACAACTCATACTGCTTTAACACTTCCTTAAAACACCTGGGTCCCATCCTTAATATTACTATTTCCAACAGAAGGTGTACAGTCAACTTTGAATCTTTGTTTCCTGAACATATCATGACTCCTTCATCTTAATCTCTCAGATTTAAAGATGAAGGGGGCTCAAATTGCCTTTAGTGGCAATAGTGACGTATTGCATTTGTTGTTTAAGAAAACACACTTCTATCCCTGTGTAAGTAAAACAAATGTATCTAGTGAATCACCAATTTTTTCTTTGAGAGAAATATTTATTTCAAATCAACAAAATAGAAGATTGTGATCTAAAACTCAGTAAAATTAGATCAGGACACCCCAGCAAATGAACAAATGCAGAATAACATGTCTGATTCCTGTAAATTCTGGATACTCACTTTCCAGAGCTGACCCCCTTCATATGGTCTGTGTAGATATAGATGTCTGGGAGGAATTTATTCAGGATGCCCCTTGCAGATTCCACCATTCTGTTTGCCATCTGTGGTGACACTCGGACAGAGTATCTACATTTTTGAGCTAAGAAATCCATTGTGATCACAAGAAAAAATTGAAAGCACAGACTGACGAAGTGAAAAGGCCCCAGTGCATTATTTCAGAAAACATGTGTTTTATACATCTATTTGTGGGCTTTTGTCCATGTTCCTGTACCTAGAGAACCATATGCATGTAAATGTTTTCCAGTCTTTTCATTGATATACCTTGAAGTGAAGTACACAGAACATGTGCTGAAGAACAGATTACGACTAAGTACATATCTGTCTTGAAAATGCCCTTCATCAAATTTAAATTGCTGTTCTGTCATCTTGTACTTTCTTATGATGGAGGAAGTCCCACATGCTCTGTTCTTCATGATTTATTAAAACATGATCCTGAGTGAAGTTTCCGTGAATTAGCAGCAAAAAAATCCTGCCTTTCTGTTAGGGAGAAATTGGAAAGATGAATAAGAAATTAAAGACAAATGTTCCAACAAAAAAAATTAATTAAAAGGCTCCAAGAAAAATATCTTCATTATCTCCAATTATTTTGCAGTGTTCTGAGGCTATCAGAGTGGTAGCCTCAGACTAGTTCTCTAGTCACTCAGCATCTGAAAGTTCCAGTGAAGAAGAACCTACCACCTTACCACCCACCCCAACCCACCTTCTAACAGTACCTAAGAGATGAACAGCCTTTCTGGTCTTGTACTCAGGTGCTGCTTCAGAGACACTCCCAAAAGATCTTCAAATATACAAAGCACGTTATACTTTAAATTCCAGCCCAACTATAATGCAGACTCAGACTCTACCAATATGCACATCCATTCACACAGCAATGCAGAGAAATACACTCTCAAAACTCCCAGTTGGCAGGGAGAAATTTTCTTTTCTACAATTTTCTATAGCATCTCTTGTGGAGTAGGCAAACCCAAAACTTTAGGATCTTAGGGCAAAATCATTAAAAAATAATCAGAAAACTGGTTGTTCTGCACAGTTGATGCACTCAGTATTTTGGATTATATAAAAGGCTGCTGTAATATGACCTCCACAGCTGTGAGGAAGATTTACTCAGATGAATCTTGGAGGAACAAAAGTACACATAAAAAAGACATAAGGGCTTATCCTTCCAGATGTTTTGTAATCTATTGCCTTGAAGGACCACTTAATAGCTAAACTAAAACGAGTCTGCCTCTCACTATGCTTAAAGGCAAACCTATGCCGCTGAGAAAAGGCCCAGGAAAGCCTACAGCAAGGTAGAAGTTCAGAATTCAATCAGATACATCAAAGTGGTCCATGCTTGGTACTGCATATTAATGTCAATTTAGAACAATGGCAGTAAAGTCATGATCATTGCTTCCTCCTCCACACAGAAACATAACTACTTACTACAGAGCAGAATGGAGGCATAAGAAAATTACTTTTTTCACCAATATACCACAGCAACTATCACCAAAAGCACAATGAGCTGCCTGCTTTCTGTTCTACAGCACATGTATCCAGTAAGACTGCTCTTGCTTGGCACTACTGCACTTATCTAAATGCTGCAATTGGACAAAGTAGTCAAAACATCCAGTTTGGTATGCCATAAAGTAAAAGAAGAAACATGCTGCAAATCTACACCTCTGGCAGAAAATGTGACCTTGTTCCTGCTTTCCTTTTGAGTAATCAATGCCAAATCATGTTTGGGCTCTCAACCATAAATTAAACTACATGTTGGCCACTGCTTAACACAGTTTCACGTAGGGGATTTCTACCTTCTTTCTACAATGACAGCAGATTCATGACAGATATGATACAAAAGCCACAAGAGAAAAATAATGTCAAAAAGAAATAAACAATCCAAAACATTGGCTAGATTGGCAGTTGTTTGAAAAAGTACGGAGTTCACAAGAGTATTTTGTGCCCTTATCTCCATATGGAATAAAACCTCCTCCACTTCCACCTGCACTGGTACTACCAAAGGTGAAGAGCCAAAGAACCTTCTTTCAAACCACACAAAAAAGCTTAGAGAGTGCTGCAAGGTGTAAACTGAACTAAGATTTAACTATCACACTAAACTATCACCCCATATAACTTCTGCTAAACTAGTAACCACCAAGATGTCACCTATTCAATGCACAACTAAACTACATTGGTTACTACTGAATTTACACACCAAGTAAGATTTCTTTAAGTGCTCCTACATTATGTGATGGAAGGTATTTTAACTTTTTCTTGCTATTGAAAAGACTTTAAATAGTGCTGTTCAGCTTTGACTTTATTCAATAGCTTACAGATGCTTTTTGAATAGCAGTGTTTTGAACACAGGAGTTTTGGGACACAGTTCTGCAATCTAGTTGTATGATCCCTTTGTGTAATGTTGGCCTGTGTTCTGTGCTCAGAAACGTGGGTACACTTCTATGGCTTCCAAGTTAGGGGATTTTTTCTTAATAAACAAACACATTTAAAAGTAGAAAAACAGACAAACAAAAAGGATACGCAGTTCCTCTGATGCGCTTGATTTTTCCCGGGTCTGTGAACTGAACAGGCTGCAAGACCTTTCTCACTGGGCAAGAAAACAGTATCTCTCCACCCCCTTTGGGAGGCATTCCTCTTCGGCTGATCTAGAACAAATAATGGAGGAAAAAAAGCAGATTAGTAAATAGTACAAAGAATGTACCTACACACCCCAGAACTACACTTTTATTTCTCATAGAATAAAATTTTTTAAGTAGGGGCATTATGTAAACACAGGCAAGAAAACCACATCCTAAAAGCAGAAATGGATTTTGCATCAAAACTAAAGGCAGGCATTGATAATTTTGTTCCTCTCTAGTAAAGTAAAGCATGGCTTCTCAATTGGAAACAGTGCAAAACCAAACAAAAACATCTTTACCAAGACAACCTTGGCTTAAGATTTGTCTCTAGTAGCAGATTGCACCTGCCTGCTGAGGTATTTGATTTGAGCTCAGCTGATTACAGCATGGTGCTGATAATGCCATGGTCGTGGCTTTGATTCCCATATGGAACATTCACTTAAGATTTGGACTTGATGATCCTTACAGGTCCCTTCCAAGTCAGAATATTCTGTATGTGAGGGACTAAAATGAACTCATTCCCACTAACAGGTCTGTCTAGCCTGACCCAGTCCCACCATTCCAAGCCAAGGGCAGAGCTGGGACATGGGCCAGTGAGTGGGTCTGGGCAGGGAGGCCCAGAGCCAGGCAGGGCAGGGCTGTGGTGAGCTGAAGGCCAGCCCTGCTGCAGGGTGACAGGAGCAGAGGCCGACAGTGCCAGGACAGTGACACAGGCAATGGGGCTGTGGGCAGGGAGGGGGTGAGGGGTGAGCCTTTGCAGAGCAAGCCAGACCCTTCACACATTTCTCCCACCTAAAAGAAACCCAAATGTTGTTTTGCATCCAGATTTACTGGGCCTCTGAAGACTGTAGCCTTCAAGAAAAACATCTTTCCTCTGTTTTCCAAACTAGAAACAAACCTCAACTACCCAAACACAGATTCAGCTCTCCTACAGGTTAAAAAGGTTAAAGATACCATTTTTAATTCTTAGCCCCAAGCATGAGGTAGAATGAACAAGCAGAAATAAAAAGGTAATAAATAAACTGAAAAGCAATAAAAAGCAAAAGGGTTTCTCAGTCTTCTTTGGAGACTAAGAAAAGTCACTACTTTCTCCTTACCCTCCCTATCATCATGTGGCTCGTAGCTACAATGAATTATCTGTTAGAGACAGAAGCCCAAAGCAAGCACACGGACCCATGAAGTACTGCAGGAGCATAATTTCAACACATGCTTGAAAATAAAGGAACAAAATGTCTTACCTTGATTTCCAGACTTTCACCATCAATTCCAAACTTCCTCAGAAGGGGTAAAGCTGTTGCCTTAAGGACATCAACCTATGTGGAACACAGAATTTTAAGAAAAGACTCTCTATTTGAAGTTATGTTAGTCAGTAATTTAAAAAATCACTAAATTATGAGGTGACTAACAGAGACAAGTCTTCTTCATAGAAGGTACTTTATGGGAAAACATGGGAATGCAGTACAGAGAGCTTCATCTAGTTAGCCTACCACAATACATCATTACTAAAAAAAAAAGTCCTAGAACAAATTACTGGCAGATAGAATTTCCTATTCTGGCTTTCATCCTCAGCCTGATTTTGAATGTCATTATGTAAAACAGCTTACTTATTTCTCTGAACAATGAAACATTTCTCTGAACATTTCTATGTTATTGAGAAAATAATATTCTTCTGTCATTACTAAAAACTCCTTTATCTAAACAAATGCAAGAACCACTACATTTTTTTCAATCATCACTGCAAGATATAGCTACAGCATTTGGCACAAAGATCATTCTATCAACAACTTCTTTTTACCTGTTTCTAACAGAAGCTTATAGGTGGCTTCTGCTGAAGCACTTAAAAGAATCTGAAGTGGGTAACACATCATCAGTGTACTCCCTTTTAAGCCAGGTGCTCACCAGGTCCAGGTCTGAACAGCATAATCCTTGTCATTGCTCTTTCTAATTCCTAAGACTACAGGGACTGCCCTCTTCCTCCCTCTTCTGAAACTTCAGGAGTGTTGCCAAACATGATATAAATTATTTAGCAGTGCAACAGCACAGGGAGTTACCCAAGACAAATTGCTGTGGAGAGACAGGATCAGGACAGCATGACCAAAGAGAAGATAAACACAGATGAAGGAAACAGTCATGAGGTAGACAGTATTTGAGAAGGCAGATAAAAAGCACTCTCTTTCCCACGTCTTCAGCCAAAAGTAATAATTGTCGAATTTCATTTTCTCTGCTCTGAAAAGAGTGCAAACCACTGACAAAATTGCAGTACCTCACTACAAATCTGTGAACATTCTGTTAATGATACCTTAGGAGCTATGAGTGTATGTTGTAGTTCTCATTTTCAAATCCTGCTGGATAACATATCTCCTTTCTTACAGAAAGACATTTGGTGTTGGTTTTAGTATCAATATTTGAATGTCTGCGTTAAAACAAAACTGCAAGCCAATGCTTAACTTCTTTTAACTTACAAAGTTTACAGTTTTTTTAAAGCCAGGCTACCTTGCTTTGGCTCTTCAGTAGTATTCATTAACTGTACAAATCTGAATTTTGGAGTAAAGCCTTTACTAACATGCATGTGCACAAGCATGTGAATACCACTGGCATAAGTCTCAGCAAGCTAATCTGGGTCAAATTAAAATTACACAACATTTCTTCCTCCTTCTCATGAAACAAAACATACCAGTAAAAACTAAAAACTTTACTGTGTAGGTTAAGAACTCAAAAAACTTCAAGACTTGTTGTAGTTTTCAGTCCTCAGAAAAATTCCAGACATAATACTTAGAGGTACCAGACAGACAAATAGTAAGACTGACTGTTCCAATTTTGCTGCCTAAACAGAGGAGGCCATCAGCAGTATTTGAAGAATGGGAGAAGGGTGTTCTGCCTCACAGACAAGCGGGGAGTTGGGCAGGATGAGAAGCAGTTCACTGAAAATCAAAAAGCAGCAGCTGAACTGAGCTGTAAACCCATTTTTCTATCCTTTTGCCTATTCTCAGCCATAAACCCCATCCCTTAGCTCCCCTTGGAGGACAGTTATTCCATTTCCAGAACAGACAGCATAACACCTTTCAAGTTGCACTGAAACAGATGCATCATACAACTGATGGTATACCTCACCAAAACCAACAACATTCTAAGTCACATAAATATTGCTCATTCGCAAAGTTGTGTAAATGCGAATCACTTATCACTTCCCTTTAAATAAATCTACAGTAGCTAAGAAAAAGGTAGAAAAGTAACTTTAAGAATCCCTTATGCAGTGCAAAGATATATAAAAAAAACCAAGCAAAACAACAACAAAAAAACCCAAAAACAAAAACCAAAACAAAACAAAACCACCAAAAAAACCACACACAAAAAACCCTCACCCAGACAGAGACCCTGCAGCACATGGATACCTGAGAAAGGGAAAAGCACCAGCTGGCCTGTATATCCATTGGCACTGCACATATCATTGAGCCCCACCTAACATACAGTGTTATGTTTTGCAAAAAAGGGCTAGATTGGGAAAAGGGGGAAGGGGAAAACAGAGTTTTACAGGGAAGAAAGAACCATGGGAAGAAAACCCAGTAGAAAAAATTTGTTTTCTACAGACAACTGTTGAATTCTGATTAAGACTGAAGATTACTGCTCCTAAGCTAAAATTTAATATACTAGTCTCATGTCTGCATGACAGTCATTTGAACTCAAAGCCCCATGCCATAGCTGTAAAAAACCTTCAACACCTGGAAACACAAACATCAAGAATGATTACTCTAAAACACATTACTGCAGCTATATCTAAATGTCAGAATAACAATACATAGAGAAGGAAAGGAAAATAGGAGCTATCATTTGCGTGCCACCTCCATTCCCTTCAAAAAGTCACTTTACAAAGGGCACCCTCTGCATACATAATCACTGTACAGAGAAACTTTAAACTGTCTCAACCCAGTCTCACATGGTTGGTCCCACAAGCTACCCAGGGTCAGATCTCACCAGCAACAGCACAGGAAAACATATTGCAATTGCAGGCTGCCAATGAACAGTCCAGGCTGGTATTCCAAAGGCTTATCTCTTCGTGACAAGTGAGTGCAAAGTAGCAATCCTTTCACCCACTTAGGATGTATCACTCACACTGTAATAATACTGTGCAGTATTATCACAGAATCATAGAATGTTCTGGGGTTGGAAGGGACCTTAAAAATCATCTAGTACCCCTGCCATAGGCAGGGACACCTCCCACTAGAACAGGTCCCTGTCCAACCTGGCTTTGAACACTGCTGGGATTGTGGCATCCAGAACTTCTCAGGCTGATTTGTTCCAGTGTCTAACAATGTATCAAATCATCTGGATAATATTATTATTAATAATGTCAGCACAGTCCCACTTGGAACAAGTGCATGTTCAGTGGCCATGGTACTCTTCAGGAGTGATGCCAGTTGTCAAAGAGCCATCATTGCACCCTATTGGAGGGCTATTAATGTATGTAAACAAACACCACAGTAAACACATGCTCTTACACTCCAGGAACGCAGCCTGACCTGTGCCTCACTGAACTCAGCTGAAGTCTTTCCTTCTACAAGATCTCCTTTATAAACTCTTCCTCTCACCTGACTCTCTTCTACTCTCCTCACAGCAGGAGATCCACAATATTCCCCTGATCCACAATATTCCCCTGCATGCACCTGACAAGGTGATCTCTGCTGAAGAGCAACCTCAAACCACATAGCAATCACATCCAAAATACTTCTGTGTAAAAGGCTGCGTAAAAGCCAAGATCTCAGAGCTGAAAGCAGATTGCACAAAGCCCAGTGGGTCAGCCTACCTGTTCACGGCCACCATGAGAGAAAGGTCACACTCCCCTGGCTGCACACATATTCCTGCTACTTGCCTCCCACTGGCTACAGCTCTTCACAAACTGCTCCAGTGTGGATTCCCCATGAGTTCACAAGTCCTGCCAGCAAACCTGCTCCAGCATAGGCTCCTCTTTCCACAGGCCTCCAGGTCCTGCTAGGATCCTGCTCCAGTGCAGGCTTCCCATGGGTTCACACCCACATTCAGGCATCCACCTGCTTCAGCGTGGGTCCTGCACTGGCTGCAGGTGGACATATGCTCTGCTGTTGACATTTATGGGTTGCAGGAGGACAGCTGCCTCACCATGGTCTTCATTATGGGCTACAGGGGAATGTTTGCTCCAGTGCATGGAACACCTCCCATTTTTCATTGTCCCTGCTCTCTGCAGGACTGCTTCTCTCACATATTCTTACTCTTCTCTCCAATTCCACTGTTCCACCCTCCAACACTTCCTCCTTAAAGCTGTTACCCCAGCAGTGCTGCCACCATCACTGACTGGCTCAGACTTGGCCAGCTGACATGGCCTCTGTCAGATTAAGGGAAAACTTTTGTCAGCTTCTCACAGAAGCTACCTCTGTAGCATCACAGCTCACAAAATCCAGCCATGCAAATCCAATACAACCCACTAAGTTGAAGTGGAGAAGTTGCTACATGAAGAGCAGCAGGTAAAACACCTAAACTTCCACACTGTAGTCACACTGGTTTGCCTTTCCACCTTCGGGAAGTGGAAAGCATACAGATAGAAATTCAAGCAGAAAGCATAGAGAAACAAATTCAAGCACCTCTTTTTGGGCAAGCATAGGTAATAATTTTTCACTGAGTTTATAAACATGCTCTGTCTACTGAAAAATAAAAACCAAAATCAATTTAAAACCAAGTTTCCATTTACTTAAGCATACAAATAAATTAGGGTAACACTTAAAATTGTGCTTTTAGTCTCAGAAACCAGTAGTGACATACATATACCAAACAACTTGTAGACGTCCTTTAAGTACCCTATTGGTGTGCACCAGGATTAATGCTTACTCAGGCAAGTTAAACAGACATAAGCCAGGGTTAAAACAATTTTAGGAACTGGTATTCAGTTACAACCACTTAACAGTTAGCAAGTATGAGCTGAGTCACAGTAACTGAAGTTGTTACTGTGTTGTACTAAGAACTAAAACATGTCTCTACTACAGCACAATGAACTTAAGATGTAACTCTTTACACGCATTTGATTTACGTTCAGCATACGGAGCTTGGCAGTCAGCTGATGTATGCCAACCCACTTGTCTAAGTTTTTGCAAGTGCAAGCACCTTTCAAGCACAAAATAGCCTTAATTCTTGTACCCATTTGAACTAAAATAGTTTAATCTCAGGCCCATGTGACTGATGACCGAAAGGAGATAATTTCCCGAATCAAGACTCCATTGCTTAGATGAGCATCCAAATTTACCTGAAAGCAATATGAACATTTCACTACTCTTCATCTCCAGATTATGCAGGAATTTCTCCACTGTGATTAAGTAGTCAACAAAAAAGGGACTTCTTTGATTCTTACTACTTACCAGTTACAACAAGTACTTTTTATCACAATGACTGAAAGGGTAGCAAAAAATACTCCCTTTTTTTCTTATAGTGCTGTGTACAACCCACTTTGATCATCCCTTGACTCATGGGGATGTCTCACAGAGCCACAGGTGAGAGAGTGAGTTTTTTAAATGACCAGAGCTGAGAAGTCATAAATTCCAGCAGGACTCAGGGACTCATGTAGTATCTGTAGTTATACTTCACAGATATTTGTATTAATTTAAACTGGTTAAATTTTTAGATTACAATGTGTCCTTAATTTACTCAGAGGAAAACAGGCAATGTCTAATCACCATTCAAAAAGTAAAGAGTAATGCTGTTCTCTAAAAGCAGAAATTTATGTTTGAAGTTTTTGGAGAAAAATAAATAAAGAGCACAATCACTAATCTTTACTTCAGCATTCCGATCACATCTCCCACAGCTCATTTCTGGTAACAACACTGGCACAAAACAAAGGACTGCAGATCAGTAATAGAAACCAAGGCAAGTATTTCATAGCCATTTGACCTACCACACCTTCTGGCATGTTTCTGAAGAACCAGAGAGTTATTACATACTTTTGGTACTGTAATTGCCTAATCATCATGTGACTCCTGTTTCTAATAGAAAGAAGGCTTGACAGCAGCAGTGGTATGACTGTGTCCAGAATCCAGCAGAAGAGACAGATTCCTTCCTTTCTGCACTCATATTTTGAAGACACTTTTTTCCTTATAAAGTAAATACAAGTATGGTTCAAGAGAAACAATCCATTGAAATTCTAAGAGAAGAGGAGAGCCAAACCTGTGTCAGGGCCTCACAATGCATTTAAAAGGAGTTTGCAGGGGAAAAGACAGAAGCTGTACAGAACTGAACATCAGCTCAGCCAGGGGGATTACAAACTGAAGTTTAGAGTGTGATACACTCTAGTTTAGCAGATGCTACTTTGACTCAGAGAGTTTGTTAATGCAGCAACAATGGATACTTCTGGATGTGAGGGATGCTAAAAATTTGACATGTTTTAGACACTTCTTCCCAATCTTGTTATTTTAGGGGGAAAAATATCCTTCTCTGATACTTAAACTTTATTACTTACCGAAGGATCTACTTGATCATTTGTTACTCCCCTCAAGACAATCTTCAACGGATGCTTCATGAAAGGTGCCAAGCAGAGCAGACTTTCCAAGTAGTAGCCAATACCACGGCTGGGGCTGCAGTCATGCTCCAATGAGCCTCCGTACAGAAGACCAGGCTGATAATACAAGGTAGTACCTGGGGAAGAGGCCAGGGGAGCAAACCAAAATGAGAGCACTGTAAAACACTGGCCATTAAAACAGCATAAAAATACTTTGCAACAACATATGAGGCAAATTGGAGGCAGAAGACTACATGGAAAGCTAAAGCACTCCCAGCACACTATTTACATGTCTGCAGCTAATAAATGGGTCAACACATGAGTGTCTGTCTGTCCTGAACACCATTTTCCTCCTTTCCTCTCCAACTAAAACCAAGGATCTCTTAGCAATCTCAAAAATGCTAGTACAAGCAATTATTATTCTCCATAGAAGCTAAACCTTCGTCAGTCTGTTACGAGTGATTGTAGTCTTGGCGTATCAGATGCTAATTCATTTGCCTTACTTACCAACTAAAGCTCATTAGAACCCTTAAAAAAAAAAGGAAAAAACTCAGACCGGGTGAGGTTATCATATGGAATGCTTTTCACCCTAATCAAACTCATTTCTAAGCATGAATAAGCAAGCAGTTTGGCTAAGAAGTTTGCCTCTGTAGAGGGTAAATCTTCTTTTTCTTCTACAAAAATTGATTCTGGCACAGAGGAACCTTTACCCACTGTGAAATCCTGCATACCTAAAAAAATACTAATTTTAGTTCTTGGGCAGTAGAGCTCCCTGTGTTGTGGTGGAACACTTGACCTTCTTGCATGTTATTACAAAACTTGTCAACTTTGTTACTTCTGATCTTCTCAGTCAATCTTATCTGAACACCTACCTCTATAAAGACAAGATTTCCGTTCTACTGCAGAAACTGATAAATCCTGGAGACCAAGCAGAAAAAAAACAGATCTCACCTGTTTGGTTTATTTCAATCCGTGAGCCATTGGTCACTTTGTCAATCAGGCGAATAAAACTTGCTTCAAAATCTAAGGAGTAGAGCACAGACAAAACTGTAAAGTTTCCTAGAAGTTCAACACCTTACTTGTACTTTTACCCTTTCCTGATTTCCATGACAGTAAGGCTACTCTCACTCTTCAAGTTGTGGTATAATGCCACCACATGTGAAAAGGCAATTGTCTGTAAAAAGCAGAGATGTTAATGTGGGCCTCCACATTTACAGGCATCTCAAATCAACTGAGATGCCCTCAGATGTGGCAGCTAGACTAGTCACACTCTTCTCCCTGGCACACAGCACATAATAAAAGTGGACATTTCTGACCACAGTGGCTTGAGAGATTGCTCTTGTCCAGGACAAAACTTTTGACAATTTACATTTTGCTCAGTACAAAGCAGAACAGACAAATCATAGCAAACAGGACCCCACATACTGAAGCCTGACAAGCTAATAACAGCTTCACATTATTCTCTGTAAAAGTGTTAGCTGAAAAGAAGGGGATATTTAGATATGAAGTGCTGCTGCTGCTGTTTATCTGTTCCACAAACAGAATTAGTTGCTTGCAGACTCCAAAATTTTCCATTTCCAAACCAGTTTTGGACATACTTAGGGTTAGAAAACCACAAGTCATCCCATTGCCTCTTTTCTTGCTTGCTGTGTTCACTATACTACAGCAGTTCGTGTGGAAATGATTCCTCAGTTTCTCTCAATTGCGTGGACTCTCACTCAGACAATGAAAAGGATAAGCAGATTTAACCCCAAATAAAACCAAAAGTACCAACCAACCATAACCAAAAAGGAAATAACACACACCAAAACAAACAAACAAACAAACAGAAATTCCAAACAAACAAACAAACCCCAAACCAAACACACAAAACCAAAACAAAAACACCTGAAAAAAGCCATCCCAGGAACAATATGCTAGTATTTTAGTATCCCAATATGGCACATGCTCGGTATCAACAAGATAGGTGAATACATGCAGAATTCAAAACCCAGTTAGTTTTAAGAGCCAACAGCATCTGCACAACATCTCTAGGCTCCAGAATTCCCTTAACAATAATCCTATGTTACTTCTTACACAGTAATCAGGATTCTTCTTTCTACATGTGACTCTAGGATATAACAGATATCTAAACCACAGAGTTACCTGCAGGATTTACAGTTTGTCAATACCTGCATAACATGATTTATGCCTCAGTCACACAATACTGGTTCTGCTCTCTTTCTAAACTAAGACACTTATATGCCTACAAAGTTTATATCACTTTATAAGCACTGCAGCATCTTCCAGTGCAAGAGTGCATCCTTGTGGGCACACATTTCACTCTTGGAGAACACCAGTAGCAGAGTTTACAAAAGTTCCAGTCATGAAAAGCAAAAAGAGCTGCATGTTGAATTATCAACGCAAATCAGGATTTATTGTGATTATTTTTCTGTTACAGCCACAGTTCACACTTGAACCCATACTTAAAAAACACTCTTTAAAAAAACATGGCAATAGCTACAAACTTCACCACCACCAAATGCTCCACAGTGGTAATAAATACTTTGGATCATGGTAAGTCAAGCAGACAAGAATACTTTGGCATTTTTGAGTAGAATTTTTAGCTACACGCCCAAGGCTCTTCAGGAGGCAGGGAAGCATCTACCCCTGTTCTGAACAGGGGGCCCTTACCCAAAAAACAACTGAACACCACAATAATGTTTCTTCCTCAAACTATGTCCTGTTGTTTTCTTATTTCAGTTCTGATGGAATTCATCCTGGGATGCCAAAGACTTTGTACGAGAATGACAATGGCACTCCCCAAAATAGATTTCTCTTAAACAAATATGCAGAAATGAGCATAAATGATTTCACGTCTTTCACCTTTCCCGTTTTGGCAAACCCTGACAAAAATCAAAGCACAAAACGTGACCCATTAAAACTGCACGACCGTGAGCTCCGTGAGGGAGCACACGGCGCTTGGGCACGGGCACGCGGCAGAAACGACGACCCAAGAGACAGGGAATTAATTCTGCCATCCCGACTGCGACGATCCCCACCGCCACGGGCACGTGAACCAGCTCCGGGGCTGTGGAGAGGCTCCCGCACACCAGGGAGCCGGTCGGAGCCCGGCCCGGCCGCTCCCGCACCGCCTCCGCCAGGCGCGGAGCGAACGCGCTGCCCCGCGGGGCGGGAGGGGCGGCTCGGCCGGGCAGCGCCAGCGCCGGCCGCCCGCACTGGCCCTGCTCTGTAGAAAAAAGCGTGACCCCGCGGAAGGCAGGGCTGCCGAGCCGAGCCGAGCCGAACCGGCGGGACGGGGCTGGTACTGCCGCGTTCCCCATCCCGCCCCGCCGCGCAGCGAGGGACGCTGACGGCAGGAGCCGGCGGGTGTGTGACAGCCCCTTGCTCCGGCCCCCTTCACCGCCCCTTCTCCTCCTCCTGCCTAAGCCCGCGACCCACGTGTGACAGCTACACCCGAGACCGGCGTGCGCGGCGCTCAGAGGAGAGCGCATCCACGGCAAGACACCGGGACGCAGCCGGGCCCCCTCCGCTCGCTGGGGCCCGCCCAGATGGAGCCCGGGCTGCCCCAGCTCCCAGCGGGGGTCTGCCCCTGCCCGGCAGCAGGTCCCGGGCACTGCCGGCGCCGGAGCTCCGCCGCCCCTCGACCTCTGCCCCGCGGCCGCCGGTGCCGCGCTCACCGCGGAGGCCGGGATCCTCCTCCTTGGCACGGATCTTGCGGATCTTCAGCGGGCGCCCGCTGAGCGTGGCCAGCACCAGGCGCTGCCGCAGGAAGTTGCATCCCGTGTAGCTGAGGCACTGCGTCTCGCCCGCCATCCCGCTGCCCACGTGGTTGGGAACAGGAAGCGCTGGGACACGGGCGGGGGCAAAGGGCAGGGGGCGGGCGGGCGCTGGGAGGGCTCGCACCGCCCCCGGGCTTCGCATCCGCCGGCGCCCGGCGGCGGGGCCGTGCGGCGAGGGCGGGCGGGGTTTGTGGGAGCACGGGTGCCAGCTCCTGCCTTTTCCTCTGCTCTCCCAGCCTGCATGTTTTCACTTGAAAGTTAAGGAGTGTGGAAGTGTCGGGAGATGTGTCTGACCGGAGCCCGGCCCGCCGCTCCTCCGGGTGGGCTCTCCTTCGGCGGGCGGGTAAGGACGGTCCCGAGCGGAACGTGGTGCCCGCACAAGGATTCTGCTCCCACATCCAAATGAGTCGATTTCTGGGACCATGTTCCCTAGGCAGTACTTTTCAGCATTTATTTATCCCTGGCTGCCCTAAGGAAAACAGCGGAGGAATGAGTCCTCCTCGCGGTCCTTGGGACAGGCTGTTTGCTTAATGATACTCACAGAGTCCTGCTGTCCTTAAGGAGGAGACCGACTAAGGCTTTCAGTCTCTTCCTTTAAGAGAAACATCGATTACAATGGAGGTGTGACAATGTCAATTGTTAGGCTACATTTACGTGCCCATGAAAAGAAGTTTATCGGAATTGAGTAGTCTAGTTGTAAGGGATGTACAAGAATCATTTAGCCCAACTGCTTCACTGCAGGGCCAACCCAAAGGTAAAGCAGGCTCTTAAACAGGCTCTGTCCAAATGCCCCTTACACATTGATAGGCTCAGGGCATCATCAGGCTTGATCACCCTCTCTATAAAGAAATGCTTCCTAATGGTGAGTCTGAACCTTCCCTGGTGCAGCTTTGATCCATTCCCACACATCCAATCACTGGATCCCAGGGAGAACAGATCAGCATCTCCCTCTCCACTTCCCCTCCTCAGGAAGCTGTAGAGAGCAAGGAGGTTGCCCCTCAGCCTGCTCTCCTCCAGACTAGACAAACCCTAAGCCCTTAGCAGCTGCTCAAAGCCATGGTGTCCAGTCCTTCCACCAGCTGTCTTGCCCTTCTCCAGACACCTTTGAGAACCTTCCCATGGTTCTGAAATGGTGGAGCCCAGAGATGGACCCAGAACTCGGCAGGGTGGGGCCCTGCCCTAACCCTGGGCACAGAGGGACACATAGAGTGCCGAGGTTGGTGCACTCAGGATGCGTTTGCTGATCTCAGGGTGGGGTTTGCTGATCTCAGGATGGCATTTGCTGCACCCAGATGGGATTTGCTGCCCTCCTGGCTGCCAGGGCACACTGCTGGCTGCCACAGAGTCTGCTGCCAACCAGCACCCTCAGAGCCCTTTCTGCAACCCCAGAGCTGCCCCTCTCCTAGTGTAGACTTGTGTCTGGCGTTTCTCTGTCCCAGGTGCAGAATCTGGCATTTGACTTGCCATTTTCATGTCACTGGTGATTGCCCAGTGCTCCACTCTGTCCAGATCTCTCTCTCTCTCTCTCTAAGGGTTCTTGTTCCTCAGGCAAGTCAGCAGCACCTTCCACTGTTGTACAGCAAAAGTCAGACAATTTTCCTTACAAATGATAACCACTTTTTATTTTACTAAATTGTTTTCCAGAGACTAAAACTTCTTTTTTTAAAGCCACGATAGGTACACTTTCCAGAAACTGAAGGAACTAAGCCACCTATTATTAGCTTCTTGCTGACAAAATGCATAAGGATATTTTTTTGTGTGGATACACTGGTCTGCAAGCTTTGTATCACAGCAAAGCAGAATTATTTCGTTTGGAAGGGATCTTTAAAGATCATCTAGTCAACCTCATGCTATGGGCAGGGACACCTTCCATGGACCAGGTTGCTTAAAGCCCCATCCAGCCTTGTCTTCAACACTTACATGTCCCCATTGGGCATACCCAACTTCTGTTGGCAGCTTGTGCCAGTGCTTCACAACCTTCACTGCAGAAAAATTCTTCCTTATGTCCAGTGTAAATCTACCCTTTTTCAGTGTAAAACTCTTGCCCTTTGTCTTGTCACTATTGGTAAAAATTCTCTCTCTGTCTCTCTGATAAGCCCCCGTAAATACTGAAAGAAATAAATGAGCTCACACCAAGGCCCTCTCTTCTCCAGGCTGACCAATCTCAGCTCTTTCAGCCTTTCCTCAAGAAGAAATTATTCCAGCCCACCAATCATTTTTGTGGCCCACATCTAGACTGATTGAATGGGGTCCATGTTGCAGAACCACAGAGTCAGAATCACAGAATTTATTAGGTTGGAAAAGACCTTTGAGATCATCAAGTCCAACCTATGACCAAACATTACCTTGTTGCCTCGACCATGGCACTGAGTGCCACATCCAGTCTTTTCTTAAAAACCTCCAGGGACAGTGACTCCACCACCTCCCTGGGCAGCATATTTGAAAGCCCAATCAGCCCTTCTGTGAAGAAATTCCTCCTAAATATTCCCTGGCACAGCTTAAGACTGTCCTCTTGTCTTTCCTGAACTGAGGACTCCACAGCTGGATTCAAAAATCCAGGTGGATCTCACAAGTAGAGTAGATCTCTACAAGTGGAGTAGAAAAGGGCAATCATGCCCCTTGACCAGCTGGACACACTGTTCTTTATGCTGGAGTCCAATTTTTCACATACCAGTATCCTAAATTTCTTCTCCACTTAATCCATTTACCACACAGACTGTAGAGATGCTTTGGATTTCCCAGACCCAGGTGCCAAGACAAAAAATCAAATCCCAAAAAATTATACATCTAAGTCAAAATATCACATCTGTGTGGAAACAAAGCCTAAGAAATTTTTTTAAAGGAAGCATGTTGAGAAATTTGTGGCAAATGAGAATCAAAAAATGACAGCAGTTAAACAGCATTTGTTCACATATGTGATGTCCAAGATTTCTGAGATATGGGCAGAAATATCTAGAGCTATTCATGGACAAACCTCACTGTATTTGTAGAAAAGAGTTTTGTCATGGACAGTTTTGTGGAATCAAAGAATTGTAGCTTTCTGTGTGTAAGAAATCAGTTGCCAGTTGTAGCTCTGATCTAGAATATAGCAGAAAATAGGGTAGGGCTTGGACAGCTGAAATTTTTTTCTGTTATACACTGAACAGAACTAAGAGAAAACTGAGTGTAAGGAAGGTAAAGAACATACATATCTTCTCAGAGCTAATTAATCTATGTCCAAACTTCACAAAAAAATTCTTAAAACTTTCTTAATAAATCAGTGGTTTGTTTTCCTGTTTACAAACAAATTCAGTCAAGTCTCTGCATAATTCCTTTGGGTTTCAGAGTTTGGAGGGTATTTTGGAATTCCAAAACAAACAGTGCTAAACTTCATGATTAATGGAGAAGTCTGGCACTTACTGTTTCCTATTTTCAGGGAATGACTTTGTCATCTTTAATTTCCTTCATTCACAGGCGTTTTAGACATTATTTCAGGATAGTAGTTAAATAACGGTTTGCTGTGAGTTTGTGGATATGGCGTGTGATAGGGGACAAATACTCCCACTGAATTCTAGTGTCTTCTGTGAGGACAGCTGAGTGAAAGGCTGTCAGGTGCTGCTGCTGGGATTGTGTTTTTTACTGCATTGACTGAACTCTGTATCTTATATTTGCATTGAAAATGTCTAGTCAACTGTGTCTACTTTGAATGAACTCTCTTCTGTGGTTCATTTATCTTCCTTTGTGTACTCCCCTGCGCTCCCACACATGTATTTTTAGTTCTGTCCATCCTGTCCTTCTTCTGTGACTTCCAATTACTTGCTATCATCTGTTAAAAATTTGCAAGTATCTGCTTTATGTCAAGGCATGGGAAAACAAAATTGGGAGGACAAAACAGAAAACATTCTTCCCCAAAAATTATTCCATTGGCAGTCAGAATTTTCTCATGTAACTGAAACCTAAGATGCTTCTGTAAAAAATCACTGGCATATATACTCTCCTGGAATAATGTAAGTATCCCTGTAATGAAAGGTCTATCTGTCATAAAAATACCCAGTGACATAAAGGAGGGGTTTTATTTCCCTGGGAATGCTATTTGTTTGTTGTGCTAGAAGTTCAAGGATTTCTGGAGTCGGGGGAATTATTTTTATCAACTGCCTAGAGGTGGCACAGAGAGACTGAGTGGCATATACATGTAATGATCTGGGCAGCTGTTACAATGTAACCTCAAAATGTAAAGTTATTACTGGCTTACCTCAGTACTCAGGGAAATGTTCCTTTCATTTAATCAGTGGTTGGAGAACATGACAGTCTCCTGACAGTTTAATCGCTCGAGATAAACAATACAGAAAAGGTCATTAAAGAAACTTCCAAACGAGATCTGCCTTCTGCTAATATATGAGGGCTCCAAGAATGCAAAACAGATAGCACTTTTCTCTGAATTTCTGTTAGTTTACATACCTCCCAAGACTTTTCACACAGTCTCAGAAACACAGCTATGTAACTTCTCTTTTATTTGAACTTTATTTATTTTCCTATTTATGTTAATATTGACGGATGTCTAAACAATCTGTGATGAGTGCTTTTTATAGGACTAAAATTACAAACTCCAAATACAGCTCAAAAGAACCACTGAAACAACAGAAATGTTTTCCAAATAATTAAAATTCTGTATTTGATTATTATCAACTTGTGACTCCAACAAAATATTGCCATTGCTCGTAACAGAACATAAGCCTTGTATTGAGTTTCCAAGGCATCAGAACAGAAGTTAGTCAGATTTGCATTGTCTGAATATCCTTTGATCTGCTTGCAGCTTTGGTTTGCTTCCTTTAATTGTGAGAGCAGTTTTGACAGGTTTTCTATGGGTAATTTATTTTTCATGTATTTAATGTTTCTTTTCTTGCATGCAGACCTGAAGCTGGGCACAACTGGTTTAGCAAAAAAGATGAAGAAAGTATCTAATATATGTGGAAGGCACTATATATAGTAAACTCAGATGTAATTTAGAGCTGCAGATTAGTGAAGAAAAGGCAAGGTGTAAAATTGTGTTAGCAAGCATACAAAAACAACTCCAAGTGAATCCTTGGGATGAGGAAGGAGCTGTCAACAGAAGCATGGCATTCTTCCTGATGAGGGAGTCCAGTTGCTGATGACTCACCATAACCCCACCACCCTCACCTGAGTGAGACCTTGGGACCCAGACAAGAGGAGAGAGGTAACTACAACACCAGGAGAATGGGAAAAACGAAGTGTGTGTGCAACAATTAATTATTAATATAATAAATAATAAAACTTAATAATGGTAATTTAGCATAAACTTTCTGTAGTAATTAATAATTCTCGAATTACACTGAGTTTCACTTATGTTAATAGATTTTTCACTTTACAAATAAGGTGTGCTTCAGCTTTGTCGCAAATAAGGTTTTGAGTGTAGACAAGCTTGGTGTACAGGCAATGAATTTCTGTCTGAAGAATACACATTTCCTAGGAAACTTAGGGTTTTGGAACAACCCATGCTATGTATAAGTGTCAATTTGCTATACTCAGCCATCTGGGAAGAATAATTCATTAGGCTTTTTAATAAAGGTAGGAGTGACACCACAAAAATGATAAGTGTTATATCCTTCTTTGAAATAAAACACTATTTAAATCCAAATAAAGAATCACAGCTCTACATTTTTGGTGTGTAAAGAGTTATGTCTTTGCTACTTTAAAGGAACAGTTCGACAGCAACATTTTATTCTATGTATTTCAACTTATATCTAATAAAAAAAAATCAAGTGTTCTTGATGGTATATATATTTTTGAAGAAGAATTTTCAGCTGTGTTGTGTATATATGTCAGCCTTCACTAGATAAATATTTAATGCATTATTTTAAAAAAACATTATTAATGGGGTATCTTGTTTACAAATACAGCATCACAGCCTTATCCAGGTTGGAATCCAGATCTGTAGCCCAATCTGTGGACCAAAGCAAGGTCAGACTGGGCTGCTCAGGGCTTTAACCAGTTGGGTCTTAAAAACCTCAGGAGCTGAGTCTACTAATACTTAGATTCCACTGCCTGACTTGCCAAGTCCTGCCACTCATCTTAGTAAGCAGCCTGTCCCTGCCTTCTCAGTAACCTTCTTGTGGGTGCTAGAAGGCTGCTCTTAGGTACTCCTGAAGCCTTCTTGTCTCCAGTCTGAACAAGCATGGTTCCATCTGTCTGTGGCAGTGTCTCTTCTCCATCCCCTGAGCACCTTGGCCACTTCCTGCTAAACCTGCCCCACCTGATCAATGCCTGTTTTGTACTGGAGGGTCCAGTACTGGCCACAGCACACAGATGTGGCCTAAGAAGTGCCTAATACGAAGGGATATCTGTTATCCCTGAAGTAGTGGCTGCCCTCCCGTTAATATGGCTCAGGATGTTAGTGGCCGCATGCTGGATGGTGCTTAGCCAGCTGTAGAGCAGTTCTCCCCAGTCTTCTCCAGCAGAGTTTCTTCCTTGCTGGTCAGTCCCCAGCCTGCACTGTTGGAAGCAGTGTCCTGGATGCAGGACTTTGTAGCTGCCTTTGCTGAATTTGCCAGGGTCCTGCTTGGCCCCTTTCCCCATCTGCTCTTTCAGAACTCCACCTCCTGCCCCTAAGCCCATGTGCTCAGGCCACGGGTTTGGTGTTAGTCACAGAATTGATGATGGTGCACTCTTCTCTCTTCCAGAGTTATTCACAGACACTAGACAAAACAAGGCGCCAGGACAGGCCTGGAAAAACATGCTCGTTAGCAGCTTTTGGTAGGGTACAAAACACTAAGCGCTACACTTCTATTCCAGCCAGATTATACCCATCAAATTGTCCACCCCTCCGCCAAATGAGGTACAAAAATTATGCAGCAGATCATGTCAGACGTCCTGCCACTCGGTGTATTATGACTTCTTCCTCATGCAAGTAACCATTTCATTTTGATACAAAGTACAACACTTGGGAAGTAGTTACCCAACAGTTTCTATATTAAACTCAGAAGAAAGGAATTAGACCTCCAAGGAGCATACCTGATAAAAACTCTTTTGATGGTTTAAGGCTCAAAAAAACCTCTTCAAAGCATTTCTTATGTTTGAAAAAATGCTGGGTAACATGAAAGATTATTTATTGGTAAGACCACTTGGATTTGTTTGAAATAAGATTTTCATTACTGTTCAGTCACCATGAGGGTTACTTCTATACTCACTAAGCAAGAGTTAAGTTTTTAATTTATACCTGTAGGTTACCTGTGTGAAAAAGATTAATCAGAATATAGTGCAAGTTGTGTTACACAAGCATTGACTACTTCATTATGTGAATAATTAAGTCTGAATTAAGATCATGAAATGTCATTTTCCAAACATCATAATGAGGCTGCCAAAAAACCACTTGTGTGTCTTAAAATACAGAATAGCTGTGTAAAGACTTGTATACAAACTAGTGAACCATTGACCCCATTTCTTCCATTATTTCCTTTTCCACTTCTGAGTATTTCACAACTACTTACAAAACTACTAGAGTGAGGTTTGGACTTCAGGAAAGATAGCGAAGGAAATGGGAACAATAATTTATTTTACTACCTATTTTCTGTAATCTAAGTACCCACTTGTGTTCTGCAAAGGCCATAGGTTAGTAAGAACCTGTGTGTGTGTGGGAGAAGTGCCTTTCTGTTCTTTTCCACCCCTTCCTCATGAATCTGTTATGAAGTTCAGAGAGGTTTCTAAATAGTCTTTAACAAAGACATTGTCTTAGCATTCCCGTCTGGATTTCTGAGCTGCTCAATAGGCCTGTAGAGAGGCTGAACCTCAGGCTTCCTTTTTAACAAGCAAATAAATGATTGCTGCTTTTTATACGTGGTAGCATTGGACATTAGAGTTAATGAGCTCTCTGACAAGTCTAGTTATTTGCTGGATATATATTTCATACAATACCTTCAATTTTCCATAATATTTACTTTAGGAAGACTTATCAACACATTGTGGACTTCTGCCATTCAGAAGTCTCTAAAGTGTGGAGCTTAAAACGAACAGTGTAGCTTCTAACATTTAAATGTCCTTTGCTGCCAAATTTTGTTTAAGAGTACAGTAGTTTGGCAGACTGAAGTGTTGCCCTGGGAACGCTGCTAAAGCATCTTTAAAGCGAGTCTTTAACTCTTTCTGCCCTAGTACAATCTGGAATAGAGGTACTATCATGTTCATTTGTGAAGGTTCACATTTTTCAGGATAATGAGACTTAGGGCCATAGTAAGTTCTATGAGCTAAGCCAGCGCCTTCCTACTTAATTGTTAAGGCAATTAATTTTGTTGACTGGGGAGTTTTGGGGCTATATTCCTATTTCTTTTCTGTTTCAAAGTACCAAACAGCTACTTGAATATTTTCTTATGGCTTTACTTGTTTCAGTGTGAAGCTATTAAAATGAAATAATGTTTTAAATCAGGAAGCTGAATTTCATTGAAGTTTTGACTCTAGCTCTGCTTTCTGCTCACTTTTTCACTGTGACCTTTCTGGTACAGTGATTGAGATCTATCAGCATCTCCAGAACCTTTATCAGGAAGGCTCACTTCTCCTCTGTGGACATGACTGTGAACAATCAGGAAATGGGACAATCTAATGTTTTGGCCACAATATTGTGTTCTGATGTAGCTGAGGAGGACCAAATCATATCTGTGAGAAAGGACATCTTGGTGTTTGGAGGAACATTTCTCAGAACAAGGACAACCTGCAGTTGTTCACAGTCAAGTACCATAAACAAAACTCAGGCACAGCTCATTAAAAACGCAACTTCCTGCTGTTAGACAGTGGGAGCTTATTTGTGAGAGACCAGCAAGGGCAAGGCATGGGGGTGAAGGAGCACAGCAAGGTCAGCCACAGCCTCAGGGCACCTGGGCAGGGCAGTGACAGCAATGGGACGTGTCAGCAGCCAAGCAGTCATCAGGTGACAGCCAGGTAAGGAGACACGTCCCAGCTCAGTGTGGGAAACCCTCATGATAATTCAGGGAAGTGGTGGAGTCACCATTTCTGGGGATATTTAAAAGGTGGGCTTGTGTTAATTTGGGGCATGGTTTAGGGACGGACTGGCAAAGCTGGATTACTTGTTGAGCTCGGTGACTCTTGAGGTCTCTTCCAGACCAAACGACTCTTTGATTCTGTGTCTGAGAGGGGCAGGGGCTGACGGCTTAGGGAGCAGCCAAAATGCGCCTCCTGGGGTGCGGGGAAGCTGGTCATGGCCGGTTTGAACAGTGATGCCTAAATGCGGTCTGATGCGACGTTCTAAGACGCAATTTGCTTCATTTATATTTTTATTATCGTTATTAATTTTTCCCTCCCTCCCCCCGTGCACTTACGTAAAGGATCTTTCCTTCCTGCCCCTGATTGACAGCCGGAGAAGCCGCCGCTGCTGCTCCCGGGAGGACCGGCCCGGGCTCGCGGCGGTGCGAGGCGGCGCTCCCGGGAAGGAAGGCGGCGCTCCCGGGAAGGAAGGCGGCGCTCCCGGGAAGGAAGGCGGCGCTCCCGGCGCTCCCGGCGCGCCCGCGGCAGGAGCAGCGCGGGCAGCATGGGGGTGCCGCCGCTGCTGCGCGCCGTCATCATGGGCCCGCCGGGCTCCGGGAAAGGCACCGTCTCCGCTCGGATCATCAAGCACTTCGGCGTGAAGCACCTCTCCAGCGGCGACCTGCTGAGGGACAACATGCAGAGGAAGACAGGTGGGCATGGGGACGCGTGCGCGGCTGCGACGACCCCTCCTGCTGCCCCTCCCTGTGCCGCGGGATCGGTCCCCACGCAGCCCCGCGGGAGCTCCCGCGTGACACAGCTCCGCTCCGGGAAGGGACACGCGCTCACAGCTCACATTCCTGCCCCCAGCCCCGCTCCTTCCCTGCCAGAAGCGGGGCGCTCCGTTAATGGGGTCTCTGCTCGCCAGTCCTACTCCGTGTGCCCCCCCGCGCAGGCAGAGGCTGGGTGACTTCACACGGCGCTTCTGGAGGCCAGAGGCCACCGAAGTGGGCCTCGTCATCTGCAGCCGTGGGTCCTCCATACGCTGTCACTTGCCAGCCTCTTCATGAAGGTTATCCTGTTTTCGTTGTGTTGTTACAGCTCATTGCTTCCTTGTCTTGGGTGCCTTTTGTAAGCACCCGGTAGTTTTTGTACGTGTTTCTAATCGTTCTGATAGTTTCTCATGGTTTCTCCAGCTGGAAGCATCTTAAAAGAGAAAAATATTCACGTCTTTTAACAGGCAGGGCAAGAGGAGGGGTTTTGGGCAATCAGACTTTTTTGGATATTCATTTGATGGCTAGGAGTACCTGGAATTGTTAACAGCTATTCCAAAATTACACCTAGTCCTGAGCTAGCAGGCATAACATAGTGGTCCTTTAAAAAAAAAGCAATGTGCAAAATTTTCAAAATGCATAGATTTTAAAATTATTATTGTCTTATGAGTTCATATCATGCTTAGGTTTCAGCATGGTCTGTGTTTACATACAGTGATGCTTATACTAGGTAAATATACAAATTATTCTTGCTGAACAGTTCTAGCTTGGCCTCTGGCCTCAGTCGAGATACCACAGTCCCTCTCTCTGGTGGATTTCTGCAATGATGGAAGGTTCCCTCCTGACTTACACATCTGCTTTTCTATATGGTGGGGTGAAAAACCAAGTAAGAACCATCTCAGGCTGCACGGGATGAAGTGAGAGTATTATTATTTCCAGCAACATCAAGCTGTAGAATATTCCATTCACTTGTAAGTATCACTGTAGTATTATGCCTAGGTAACTGGCAGTCTTAGTTTTGGAATACTCATAAGCATGTTTGAAGGTGAAGCAGTTGTGATGTGATTCCCACATCTTCACACAGATTTTGTTTACTTGGTGAGGATAATGGCTTCGGTACAGTGACTGACTTTCCTATAGTTGATATTGTAGATACTGTAAGTTAAGAATTTGCTACGCTACCTGCGTAGACAGACCTGATCATATTCATGCTATTTCTATTTAGTTGCACAATCATGCTTTCATTTACAGAGGGTCACAAAACTGTTCTGTTATGAACTTTCAGTGTAAGATGTGGTGGGTAGCCATTCCAAGAAAATGAAGGAAATGTTATTTTACCAAGTGTTTTGAGGTTTACAATGTTTACTAAATACTTTAGGTTTTGTGCAAGACCATAGAGCACCAGAATCGTGCAAAAGGTTGTGTGAGAAGAGGAAATTCCAAGTGGAAATGTCATATTGCTTGAATTGAGGTGGGAACCTGAAGTGATGGAGAGAGAAGTGATTATGCAAAGAATTCTAGGTAGGTTGGACTGAAGAATGACTGTGAAGGACAGCAAACATTAAATGGAAGTTTAGCAGGCACATAAAAATCCAGAATATAAGGAAAGAAGTCAGTGGACAGCTTAGGAGGTTAAGTTTGCTCTAAATTAGCTACAGCAGAATTTACCAGAATCTGCTACAGAGTTTCTCATTCACTAGTAAACCCAGATGGAACTCTACTGCAATTTCATTGAAAGTCAGTCACTAGTTTCAGAAATGGTTCCCATAGGGCTGAGATGAAGTATGAGGTAGGAGGACTAGGTAGTACACTGAAAATAGGAGAAGAACTGAGAGGCAACTCAGACAGCCTAGACAAATTCAGTCAAGGCAAAGATCTATGAGTTTTGATGACAATTGAAGAATCATGCAATTTCCAGTTCCTTGGGAAATGAGTAATGCTAAGATGGGCAGTTAAAGCCCTTAGAAAATTAGATATAGCTAACAGTAGTTATATGGTGCAAATTTTCTATTTGCTGTCTTGTGAAAATGGACATGGTTGAAAAGTCCTGTTGAAGATGAGTGTCATCGTTCTGCAGTTATTATCGTGTTCTTCTGGACAGTGGAGAGTCTGTGACCACCTCTCTAATGCTAAGGTAATTACTGTCTGGTTATGGCTAGAGCTTGATTGCTGTAATGTGGTTAGAATGTGCTGACGATCCTTTGTAAAACCATGGAGCATGGATACCTGTCATCACCTACAAAGGAAAGAAACCTTTGTTACCTGTAATTCTGAAATCCAGGTGGTTTCAGACCCAACCTGAAAAAACCCAGAACTAAATAAAACCTACAAAACCCTACGAAATCCCACTCCCAACAGCAGGAGTGGGAAAAAAAAAACAAACCTCTGAGCTAGTGTATCAACTTTCTGTCCTAATATATGACTATTTGGGTATGGTTCTGCCTATTTTTTTCCCTCTGTAATAGTGATTTTCTAAATTACCTGAGTTCTGTAGAGGGGGGCATAAGGCAGCATTTTTCAAGTTCTGTTGGTCTAATTATAGCTTGCCATATTATAAACCTTTCTGGGCCCAAAAACTCATGAATCTTTCCAAAGTAAGTTAGAATTGTTCCCTGTGAACCTTGTCTTGCAAATATTTTTAGATCATTGTGGCCAGAGCAATGCTGCAACATAAATCAGTAGCAGAGCCAAGCATCAAATACACGTTAAACTATGTAGACATGATTTATTTCTTCTCCCAACCTGCTTTTTCAGGGTACATAGTTCAAAGCACGCTAGAATAATAAAAAAAGATCTGAAGGAGGGAGGTAGGGAAAAAAACAGTCTCTTGTACACAGAGAGACAGTCACCTTCTTTCTAGTTTGTGATGTGCTGGAGGACTCAGGCACCACAGTCTGACTCTTTTCCATATAGTGAGCATGTTTTGAAGTCTGGCCAAGGTGCACAGTGCCTATTTCTAAATGGTCTTTGTACTTTTCAAAGCCTGACTACAGATGTGAACAGGCAGTAAGGGGAAATTGTTCTTTTATTACAATGGTTTTTTCTCATCACCAAAGCTACTATTTGCATTATTTGAGGGCATGTACTGCTTTTCAGTTGCCTCATCTGAAGGGCCTGTCCTGTTGCACATTATCATGCACTGAGTGAAGGGACTGGCATTTGTCATTGCTTTCTGCTGAAAGTGGTCATGTCTGTGTGGGTATGTCAGTCCATCCCATTCTCTCTTTAGTTTTCTGTACTAGATCTTAACTGGTTGCAAGTAAAGGCTTCTGCAGACCCACAGTAAAACCAGTCTAGCTGCAATTCTGGGTTACTTACTGGGTAATTATTTTATAAATGAAAGATATGGAAACTTTGTTCCCAGGATGGAACCCAGGCAACTGAATTTCTTCGTGGCTATACCTATGATTTGGGTGAACTACAGCATGCTACTGCCTGCTATGTAGGAGCATAGTGTCATAGCTGCAACAACAATGCATGGATGGAATTTTAGTGAGCCAGTGGAATACATGACTGGTACTAGTGGTTAGTCAGTTCCATGGGAAAATACTAGTGTCTGTGTACTCCCATAAATAGTGTACAATATCTATAAACCCTCTTGCAACTCTAGTAATCATAAAAATACATACCTGGCAAGCGTGTCCCACTGTAGACTGCCACAGGCATTTATGTTTGTAATGAAGCCTAAGTGTTTGTAATGATGCCCAGCACAAAAATAGTATCTAGGCTGGATGCATGTTTTTTCAGACTCTAGTCACAACCTGTCTCAATAGATAAAACAAAGTGTAGTTAATAACTAGCCACTAAGCTAAGAAAATAAACTTTTTTTTTTTCAGGAAGTCTGAGTGCTGATATCTTAATAAATTTGCATCCTTTCTATTTCTTATTTTGAAGACTCTTAGCTAATGGCCTGTCCTCATTTTAGTTTTTGGAACTTCATATTTCAAATACATACTAGTAACTTTATTCAAAGGGTGTGAGGATAGAAGTGTGTTTTGCCCTACACGTGGATCTAATTAATCTGATACATATTTGTATGGTCAGATCCTAGTTGATCATCTGGATATTTTTTAATTTTGGCAAGCACGGTGTCTGTCTTGTTTACAACTTTTCTTCATCATCCCAATCAAAACTATTTTTTTGCAGGCTTGTGGGCTTTTTCTCATTTGCTGGAGGTCAGAGATAGTGTAATGCTGCAACTTTCACTTTTGCAGAAGTGGGAATCCTTGCCAAGTCCTACATTGACCAAGGGCAGCTTATTCCAGATCACATCATGACACAACTAATGCTGAATGAGATAAAAGGTCTAGACCAGTACAACTGGCTATTGGATGGTAAGTTATCATGTTGGATATCACTACATATGGAGAGAAAATCTGCTCTGGAAAACTTGGGACTGCTGTGGTTGCTGGTAGGCAGCTTGTTGTGAAACTTTCAGCAGATAGTCTGCCCCAGTTTCTTTGGCTGACAAATGCTTTGGGTGTACCCTGCCTTCAGAACATTACAGGGATATTTAATTCATGTTAAAAAGGGAGTTCAACACTCCAGAAAAATTAAAAAACTGGCAATTCTGATATTTTTTATGATAATTCATATGGTATATCCCCATTAAAACAGGCAGTGAGAAGTTTACTTTTTAAAGTATTTTCTTATTAAAGTTCTTGGGGTATGGAAAACTTTTGAAGGATGAGGCTTTGGAATTATTTAAATAGCAAGGTAGAAATGTGATACAGTAACAAGGTAAGTGTGGAAAAGTACTGCAGCAGTGTGGAGTGTAATCAAAAGTATTGCTCAATTGCCCTAAGAGGTCTCCTTCATTTGCTGTTTGGTTCTGTTCTCCAGAGTGAACTGTTTTGCAGTTCTGCTGGGTAAGCGTATTGCTTCAGCATTCTTGCTAGAGAGAAAATGCATTTCCTGCTGTCTTCATGAACTGGATGACTCTTGTTATTCCAGCCCATGGGAGTACAGTTGGATGCCCAGCACAAAAATAGTATCTAGGCTGGATGCATGTTTTTTCAGACTCTAGTCACAACCTGTCTCAATAGATAAAACAAAAAAATTTATTGGTGTGGCTATTTGGAGCGAGTGAAAAATCCACAGTGGCCTCTGTCCCTGAGCACTTTATTATATTTATATAGTTGTTCCTATGTACAGTGATGTGTTCTGATGGCTTTAGTCACAGTTGGGTTCCTTCCTGAGAGAAAGGCTTTATTCCCACAGTGCCACAGTGAACAGTACAATGAAACCTAAACCATAAAGCAAATAATGGCAGATATTGTTGTTTTTTTTTTTTTTTTCCTTTAGTTTCAGGTCCCAGTATTGTAGATCTGGATGTGTAGCAGTACAGCTGTGCCCACTGGCAGCTCTCAGCAGAATTATGTCAAGACCATAAGAGAATAAATCAATTTCTGCTGCATGTTAATGGGCTGCTGCCTTTAAACTTTTGCAGCAGAAATTTTGTCTGTATCAGCATTTGTAATGAGACCCACTGAATTACACTAGGGATAGGTCTGGCATAATGGGCTTCACAGGAACAACACTGTTCTGTTGAAATATATTAACCCAAAATCTTAAGTTTGGTAACTGCAATGCAGAACAAATAGATGGGGTCAGTTAGCTCAAACCAGAGTTGCTGAACCACTTGTACGTTCACTTAGCCAAACACCCATCTACTGCTTTACAATAGGTTGGTGGCTTCTAGTCATAGCAGATGTAGCAGTCTGAGTTATATCTGTCTGTGGGTATAATCCAGAGCATTTTCTCTGTGTTCCTGGACTCTTTCTAATTCATCACCTCTTGCAGATCCTTTTCTGTATAGAGAGAACACTATGTAGAAAATGTGAGTTCAAATTCAATGAAATGCTTTTCTAAAGGCAGTTCGATTTGTTGAGGAATTTTCTCATTACTCAGTCCCAAGCAAACTCACTTTTCAGCTCCATAATGTAGAAACATGGTGGCTGCTAATAGTAAGAAAGAACAGCAATTCCTGAACAGTGTTCAACAGCAGTGTTGAACACCTAGCTCTTACTCTGCTCTTAACATTAAGAAGCACTTTCATGAGATAATGTGAATGTGTGAGAAATAGGATGAGGGCAGCTCATGACTGTGATGCAAGTCGGGTGCAGGAGACTTAATGCACAAGACTTGGTCTGAGTTAATCAACTCTGTCTTTTTGTAATGTTTTTCCTTACTCACGCAAAGGACAGATCAACATTATGCAAGAATTTCTTAAGTTTGTGCCTGTTGGCACTTGCCTTTATGAAGAAGTTTACTTGTACAGTATGATGCAAGCTACTGAAGAAAATGAGACTATTCTAGAGCTTTCTGAGGAAAGGAACTGTTCCAGTGAATATAGGCAGCAATTTGACCACTGAAGGTCTTGTGCTTAATTTTTTATTTCAAATTCTTTGTGGAGATGTTTGCTTTCTTGTTCTTTGTTCCCAGTGCACCCATCCTAAGTTCCACTAAACATCTAATAGTTTAAGGCATAGAATAGGGAGCCACAGAGTTCACGGGGCAAAATGCAGCATCTTTGAACAGACAGGTTCCTGATGAGCCTGAAGTGTTCTCACAGTTAACACATCTGAGGGCAGTTTGATACACTAAAACTTATAGAAACTGTCTAAATCCTGTAATGCCTCTGATAAACAGATTTGGCTTACTGCAACTGAATAAAACAGGTTTGTAATGGCCATCACCTTAAGCCAGATTTACACAGCAGTGAAAGTAAGATATATCACAAATGGT
Source organism: Passer domesticus (assembly GCF_036417665.1). Classification (NCBI taxonomy): domain Eukaryota; kingdom Metazoa; phylum Chordata; class Aves; order Passeriformes; family Passeridae; genus Passer; species Passer domesticus. The sequence goes on along the minus strand of NC_087512.1, from coordinate 28,918,683 downwards.
TCTAGGTTGTTCTGAGGGAAACTTTTCATTGGAGCTTTTATTATTCCAAATGCATATACAGTGCTTTTATTCAGTGTAGTGATACGTGGTGTACAAATGAATATAGGGTATTTTTGCATTTATTTGTTGCACTTTTGGGAAGATGATTAGCTGAAATGAAGAAATAAAAGCTGAAAGGCTTTAAAGTTAAAATGCCATGACACACTGAAAAATATTGGACAATCTGATGTCTCTTCTATCTTTATAGAACATGACAATGCTTTTTGTGGCGTTTTTTTGCTGTGTAACAATTATTTTCTTTAATGACTCAATCCAGGTAATCTTCGCTACAACTCTGCTTTCAGAATTTTATCAAGTTGTTTCCTTTAAAAAGGTTTTCCCAGAACAGTTGCTCAGGCAGAAGCCCTCGATAAAGAATGTCACATAGACACTGTGATCAACCTAGACGTGCCATTTGAGACCATAAAGTGTCGGCTTACAGCACGCTGGATCCACCCTGCCAGTGGCAGAGTCTACAATCTTGAATTCAGTCCTCCCAAAGTGCAGGTAAGCAATCGGCATTGGTGTTGGCACTAAATAAGTACTGCACTGCATTTACTAGCTGCAGTAAAATATTGTTTGCATAATGCGTTTCAAAACACAGCAGCTCAGAACAAAAATGCTCATCTCATTTCTTGGGAGCACAGAATCTTTCTGGTAAGACCATGCTGGTATGAGGGTATGTTAGTGACCTTGTAGAACCTCAAGCTGTCGGACAATGTATTTGTCTCTGCAGAGCAGAACATCATGGTGTTTTGTAAGCGCTTGTTAAAGCTGTTCACTGATCTGGAATACTGTCTGCCTCGTGCACTGGCACACAATCTGGGCATGGTCTTAGCCTGTTTACAGCCTGTACAGTTCAAAACGCAGATTTCTTTTCCTTCCTCCAGAGGAGTCATGCTTTATATAGAGGAAAGACCAAGCCACTAGTCAGAGGAATCCACTTAATGCTTTCCCGGTGTTTATATTTAACCATGATGGGTGTTTTCAAGGAAAGAGCTGCTGTACTGCAAAACTGGATGTAGAAACCTTCAAGTCAGGGAAGCTTTTCAACAGATTAATTTTCAACAGATTTTTATGACTTGAGATATCCTAAAGAAGAGCTTGAAAGAGTGTATGTTGTTACCTTAAAATTTTTTCAAGAACGATTTGCTTTAGTGCAACTCAGATATAACTATTTCATTCTTAACTCTAAATAACTTAGCTGTTGTGGCATCACAACAGCCTTGAAGCTCTATTAATTTACATCAGAAGCACAGCAGGTCCTATAGTTTTTGTATTTCAGTGTTGCAGGAAAAGAGGCCAGCTTGAAATACCAGGTAAGCAATGGAAGTGAGCAACTGAAAATATTGCCTTTGTTTTGTTTAAAACAAGGTGTTTAAAATCATGGTTATTTTCAGTTGCTGGAGAGCACAGGCAAGATGGAACAGAGAATTCTCAGACTTACCAGAGTAGGCTTTAGCTGCCAGAGCTTTGCTATTTAGGATCTGTCTTACCTTTCACTAATTAACAGACTTACCACAACACAGTGGACTGCAATACTTAAATTGAAAACATTGAGTAGAGGTAAACAGGGGAAATACAGTTGTCTCTATTATCTTAATAGACCTGCAAAATGCTTACTTACTTAGTAGAAACAAAAGTTCACACATTAGGTCCCTACCTCTGTAGGGAAAGCTTCAGCTGACTCTTCTGCCATTTTTTTGTACTGCTGTTGTTAAATGAAAACTCTTCCATTTTGCAATTTAAAATCAAAGGGCCATTAACTCCGTTGCTCATTTTATTACTGTCAAATGAAGGTCCACTTGGTCTCTTATTTCCTGTTATACAGGAATGTATTACCAACAGTATTGTTTTCCCTCGCAGGTGAAAGTTTTGTCTTCATATTCATCATATTCTATGAATGTTCCAGAAGACAAATTAGTCAAGTTACTATGATCTAATATTCATTGGCAATACTGAGAAAATATTTTAAACTGACACTCTTTTACTGGAAAGTCAACAACTTACACTCCAGACAAGAACACAGGCAGCATCCTCTCTTTATAAGCAGAAATCTACACCCTGATTAAGGGGAAATTGATCATAATTTAAATAGAAAATTATATAAAGCATGCTTAAAGAGAAGTCAGAAGTATACTCTGGTATTTGCTTTTAACCATGATTAGGGCATTGATGACATCACTGGTGAGCCGCTTGTTCAGCGTGATGATGACAAGCCAGACACTGTGAGCAAGAGGCTTCAGGCTTATGATGCACAAACAAAACCTGTTCTAGAATATTATCGGTAAGTAGTAAAATCTGTTCTTCGACATTCCAAAATCTGAGTGTGCATCAGCATAGCGAGGAACAGATCTCGCCGCCACAGAATACCACAACAGTGAGTGTGGTGGGAGTAGCTGTGTAGCTTTCAGCAGAATGAGTATGACTTTCCAGGGTTGCATGAGACCTTCTGGAACCTGTGTAGTAAAATAACCTGTCACTGCAGCCGGCCACATTTAGCTTCATAAAGAATACTGTGCATTATTCAATACATCATAGTACTGTTATGAGCAACAACAGCTCTACTGGGTGGAGGTAACAGTTCCTTTTTTTGCAAGAATTTACAATATTTTTTTTTCTGGATGTATAAGCAGAAACTCTTCTAGTAAGTGCAAGGAGTCAAGAAGCAATACACAAATACAGACACTGTTAATGAGGATTTAAATGTGGCTGTTCTAAGAACAGGACTGTGACTGGACCCATCTAGCAAGACTCTTTAGGAAAAAGTAGCTAATTCAGAATTGTCATTTGCATTGTGGAGTGGAAATAAATTACTAGTTCTTTTAAGAGTCAAAATTATACACAATGATTCTTTTAATGTAAAGCTGCAAGTATCATAGTGCCAATATATAGATATGTAGTAGGTCACCATGTAGAGCTCTAGTTTTACCTTGTTAGATTCTGAAAGAAATCAGATTCTGAGAACATCAATGATTGTCCTTTCTGTATGTCCATATTCACCACCATTCATTGTACTTTTCCAGGACTGTTGAGCAGAAATCGATGTCCAGCCTGCATTTCCAATGCTACAGCTTTCTTGGTGTTACATCACATGTATATTTTCACATTCCTGCCGGGGTAACCTTCAAGTGAGGTGGAGATTTTGGAACAGTTAAACAATTTGACATTCTGTAATGCTTTCTTCTTTTTCTCCCTTAGGAAAAAAGGGTTATTGAAATCCTTTTCTGGAACAGAAACGAATAAGATCTGGCCACATATCTATGCTTTCCTTCAAACCAAGTTGCCAGATGTGAGCCAGAAAGATGCTGCCAACCCCAGGTGAATATAGATCAAACTTCTGCTCATCTGTCATAGCTCACTCCCGAATACATGAGATTCTGCAATCAAGGATTTGTCCAAGTAGTCTACCAGACTTATCAAATTAAGTCTAATGCTGTCCTTAACTTACACTATGGTAAAATTTTGTTGCCTGTGGTTAGCACTTCAATGCTGTATTTTTTATATTAAATATACCTAATTTTAAAAATACAGTAACTGTCTTTAACAAAAGCCAGTACTCTTGTGTCTCTTATTTGGAACACATTTGCAATATTGACTGATGAAGGAAATACATTTCAGAGTACAGCTTAATTAGAAAGCACATTGACTGATTTACTCAGTCAGTAAATGAAGCAATGACAAGAACATGCAACCACACTCCCTGAACGTGTGCCTAGCTGGAGCTAGCCAGCAGCTGTGAACAATGACTACTGGTCTGCAAATAGCCATTTCAGACCAGAGCTCTTGTGTATGGAAACTGATCTTATGGAAGGTTAGCTTCTTGTTTGCTTACACAGATGTGACTTGATTTCGCTCACCATAAATTACACTTAGTACCAGGGCAAATTATCTAAGCAAGTATTATATTTCTGCCCTCAGAGCAACTATTTTGCAGGCATGGGAGTTTCAATGATGTGTAACACATTTGGTAAAGCCTCTGTCTTTGTGGGACCCTGCAAGACTTTATCAGTAAAAAGATAGTAGGTACTGAACAGATTGTGTAATCTGGTAAACCTGTAACTAGACGATCTTGACCAGTGAATGTCTTTTCTACTATCTTTGAAAATAAGTGCTCACTGATGCCAGTGGTCAAAATATTAAGTGTGGCATATTACTGTAGCAATTTTTATTGTAGCAACTGGTTTTCATGAGGCTTTTGTCTCTGACCATCTCTTGTGTTAATTCACTAGATGACTGGAAATACAAACTTCCACAGTCCACACTTTTTAACAGTCCAGGGACGGCAGACACTGCTATTTTTCAGTGACTCCTCCCAGCCCTTTTTAATGTTCAGAGTGGAAGTTTCAAGAGTCAGCAAAATCTGAGGAACAAACTCTGTATAGGTAATGTCTGAAGTAGCTGTGTCCTAGTAATGCAGGTTCCAATCTCCCTTAGCAGTGACTGTAAACAACTACAGAGCTGGGGTGTTGACACATCTTGGACTGCATCTGCATATCCAATTTTAGCTTTATGAGTCTTGAGAGTCTAAATTTGAGCCTAAAAAGAGATAGTTGTTGTAGAATTTGTGAAGTTTCTGCCTTACTATAAATGAACAATATAAGCAGCATCTCCCACTACAATCAGTTTTCCTTTCATTTAAAGAAAGCTTGTTAAGAAGGTTGACCATTTATACTGTCCTCTTGAGGAAATGTCTACATATTACAGCAAGAAACCCTGATTAGCTGCTTGTATTCTTACATTTTGATTTCAATAAAAAACAGCCAATTTTTTTTTTCACCAGGATACATAAATTTCAGTGAACCAGGAGGAGGGGGGAGGAATCTCCTCATTACTTGACACTTATTTCTGCACCATCCAGTTTTACCCCCTTAGAAACTTAAAAAATAACTTCTGCTGTGTAATAGGTTGTTAGATCAATGGCTCCAGTGCTAAAGGTAGCAAGTCACTGTGCTACATTGCCCTTAATACCCTTGCATATAACATTCAGTTAAAAAACAACCTGAAGTTACTTGTTTTCCTTTAAGTTTCCCTTAATATTTAACTAATTATTAAGGAGGAGGCAGTGTTTACTTACCGTTTCCTGGAGTATCTGTCAAATTGCAGTAGATGCAGTAGAAATTTGTATTTTTATCTCAAATTTGCATGTGGGACAGAACTGCTCCTTGGTCTTTTACCTTCAGTCTGTTTGCAAAAGACTAGAGAGCAGAAGTCATATGGAAAGCTATCTCTATGAGTGTATCTGCTATTGCATTGCAGATTATGCTGTTGCATAACACTCTGCAGGATACTCTATATAGAATATACTCAGTATATTCTTCAGACTTAGACTTTTGCATATCTTGGCTGTAGGCAAAACTGAAAATTACTGGATTCTATTTCACAGAATCACAGAATCATTAAAGTTGGAAAAGATTTCCAAGATCATTGAGTGTAACCTCCAACTGTCACTACCCTGCCAAATAACTCATAGCACTAGGTGTCATTTCTTAAATACTTCCACAGATGGTGACTCCAGCACTTCCATGGGCAGTCCATTCCAACGCTTGACAATCCTTTCAGTGAAGGAAGTCCTCCTGATGTTCAACCCAAACCGCCCTGGGCACAGCTTGAGGCCATTTCATCTTGTCCTGTTACTTCTTAGCTGGGAGAAGAGGCCAAACCCCACCTCCTCTTCTCCAGCCTGAACAGGGCCAACTCAATCAGCTGCTCCTCATAGGACTTGTGCTCCAGACTCTTCACCAACTCCATTGTCCCTCCCTGGACATGCTCCATGTCCTTCTGGAGTAAAGGGCCCAAAACTGAACACAGGATCTGAAGTGCAGCCTCACCCATGCTGAGTATACTGGGACAAGCCCTGCCCTGCTCACCACACTGTTGCTGGTACAGGCCAAGCTGCCACTGGCCTTCTTGGCCACCTGGGCTCACAGTCAGTCACTGTCAGCAGCAGCCCCAGGTCCTTCTCCTGTGGGTAAAAGTGGCTTTGCAGCCACTCTGCCTCAGCCCGTGGCATTGCCAGTGGCTATTCTGCATGAACTAAAAACTGGAGGTAGGCTATGACCACTGAACTTCTGAAATCAATATGCCTTCCAAACCTACATAAAAACAGAACAATTCAGTAATGGATGAAGAATATGTATGGATACCATTACCTGAGGCATATGCTGTCTTTGCTAGTCTTCCAATTACAGTACACATTTTTATAGACAGACCTGCTGTAATAGCAGCAAGTTAGAAAAGCACAGTAGAGTTTTGGAGTGCAAGGTTCTTTTTAGAAAATGTCTTTGGATTTCCAGCTTCTTAAACAAGAGGTTTTTAATGCTTTTCCACTTAATGTTTGAGTTGACAATGTCAGAAACCCGCTTTGGTTGAGTAGCATATAAAGTAACTTTCAAACAATGTATGATACCTCATCCTAGATGACTTATAACAAAGCTTTTTGTTTAAACTGAGGTCTTAGCCTAAGCCTTGTATAAATTCCCTTCCTCAATTACTTTAACCATAACAAGACTTGGTTTTAAAAAAATAATCTGAAGTTAGCCTGATGAACAAGAAGAGAATCAGACTCCCAGAAATCATACAACCCAGCACTCATTTGTAGACAAGTGTTGCTTATGTTTTAGGATTAAACCAAGTTATGTTTAATGAAAGTACAATATAACATTTAGATCCCCTTAGTAGAGGTAGAAAGCCAGTGTTTTAATCTAATCCATTCAGATCAGAAATACTGATACCAGATACTGATTTATTGCTATTAGTGATAACCAAATTTGAGAGCTTATACTGTCAGCAAAGTAGCATGAATACAGTTGCAATCTCCAATATTCAGAGTAAAACATATCCACATCTGTAGTAAGACAATAGCAGATTCTACCATGAATCTGCTGCTTCTTGTAAACATTGTATTTGTGCAGATGTTTAATTTCTAAAGTCATGAAAGGCAAGGTTAGTAGCAGAAAACACATCCAGTTTCACATTCGGCAATATAAGAACCCTGCTCTTCAAGGACAACTAAAAACCTAGCAGCACATTTCAAACAATATTACTTTTTTTTTCTTAATTACCCACCCTTCAAAGTCCCTCCCCCCCAAATCAAACAAAACCAACAAAAATCCGACACGAAAAATAAAGTGCAGTACCCAGAAAAATAAGTGTCAAGAAAATAGCCGTGTTTGCTTCTTTGGGAAAAAAAAAAAAAAAAAAAGAAAAAAAGAAAAAAGAGTACTTTGCCTCAGTCTTAGAAGCACTATAATGTGTCCATCATTTTGGATTCTTCTTCATCTCTTTGTATCACAGAGTTGAAACTGCAGTCATCTGTGTTTATGGAACCTTGTAGATCTCCTGTGTTCTGCAACAGATGAAAAATTAACAGTTTAATGCTCTGTAATTGTATAGATAGAGGGAGAAACAGAGAGAGAGAAACAAAGACTGTTTGCATTGGCCATCTCATGATGAGACAAATTTACAATAGAAAGGAAGTAAGGTCTGAAAACATCATCAACCAGTATTATGTCACTGTGTCAAGAATTTTTAAAATTTGCTAGCTTGTATTTGGTATTAATATTTCTAGCACCTAACTGCACATTTATATAAAATTCAGCTGTTTGATCTACCTCTGAGAGGTACTTTAATCAATTTTTTTTCAAACAAGTACTTTCAATTGTGACTCCTTTCCTAATACATAATTTTTGACAATCTTTTAAGTTATTTCTTCATTCTAAAACGTGGCCATAACTGGAACTGCAAAAAACACCTAACTATACCCTTTTATCACTAAGGGAGACTTTCCTTAGACTTGACTTCTCTTGCCCAGAGAAGCTGCAGGGTCCCTGGCAGTGTTCATGGCCAGACTGGATGGGGCTGTCTGGCCTATGAGAGGTGTCCCTGCCATGGCAGGGAGTTTGGAACTAGATGATCTTTAGGCTCCGCTCCAACTCAAACCATTCTGTGATTCTGTAACTTACTTGACTGATCCCACGACTTTATACTGCTTGTGGTGATGACTGGGAATACAGCTCTACAATCTGATCAGTTTTATCATGCAGTGTTTATTTTAGGCATGAAAATGTAAAGGCAATGAACAAACATATACTTTTGACCTTATGCTGATACTGTGAATTCCAGCAAGTAAAAATAAAGCCCATAAATGCCTTGTGTATTAATAGCACTGCATGATATATCCCAAGCATTAGCAATTCAAGAAATAATCCTCTTTATATCTCAGAAAGGTACAACTTCTCTAGGTAGTATCTAGTCCTGCTTCAGTTAAATTAAATTTTGGAAATAATAAACCTACCTGTAAAAAAGATGTCCACTCTCCCACACAACCAGGATTGACATTGAGATCATGGAGTAACATAGTTTGGAAGCCATGTGACTGTGACCAGATTCTCACTCTTGTCTTGAATGCCTCAAGTTCATTTTTAAAGGCCTCAAAGTAGCCTTCTCCTGTCTGCAAAGAGAAAAATTAAATATTTGTTCTGTAGCCACATATACTTTTGAATTGTAAGCTTACACAGTGCTGAAAGAAATCCATGTAGTAATGACCTTTTGGGGAATAACAACTATGAACAACTCAGGAATAATGTTAGTCAATTTAAAATTACGTTTCACGCAGATTTCTTTTTAAGACAATCTGTAGCATTTATATGCCTAAGTAGCTGATTTATCTGAGAACATGTAAACTAAATCCAGTTTTAGCCTGCAAGTTATTCCAACTCAGAAGGTATCCTTACAACAGGTGCTTGTTGTAGCCCTTTGGTCAAAAGTAAAGCACAAACTAACTCACATTTTAACTACTCTTGTTTAGGCATTATTAAGATCTATTAAGAGTTTTGAACAACTGAACACAGTCTACAGCAAATCACAGTTTCAGTTTTCCCACCTTTTTCCTGCAAAGCTCTGCATTGTCCTATTTCAATCATGAGAAAGGGACACTATTTATATAGCTGCCTCACTATAAGCGGCAGATGAAATGGGGAAGTTTTGACAATATATAACTACACTTTGAAAACATTTATTAGCCAATAGTCAGACCAGTTTAAAACTGGTGTTTGCTGTTGTTATTTAGTTATTACTTTTCTGTAACACACCTGTTCTGCCCCTGCTGCATCTTGCTTTCCACCTACAACAAGCAAAATCCACTAAGCTTTCATTTGCAGAACCAGAATTATAATAAAGTATTCTGTCTAGAAAATAATTGCTATCAAAACACTTTCCCATAAGCCTACATCAATCAAAAAACTATGTTTAGCCTCACATGGTTGGGAAGAAATCCTCTTTAAAACACTTCCATCGTATCAAGAGTTTCTCACATTATTACCCAAGCTGACTTACTTTGGCTTTTTGGAAAAAGAGACGAAAACATCCTCTTGGATCCACATTGCAGCTTCTGGCAATTTCTATAATAAACTGCATTACAACTGCTTGATGTGCTACTTGCTCCATCAGAGCTCTTTTCTGAAAAAAAGAAAAAAAAAGTTGAAGTTTTGATTTAAAGAAATTTCCTGAGATTTCTAAAATTCAGCAGAATTTCCTCTTGTTCCAATTCCTAAGCAGATGTGAAGTGATGCTTACAGAAGCAAGAGGACTCACAATTAGCTATATCTAGACATAAATGTGACAATGCACTATCAATAAAGTAGAAAGGGCTGGAAGAACAGTTAAACAGCTAATGAAGTTGGTCACCTTTCTACTGCAAATCGGACAATGTGTGCTTCCAAAGATTTAAACATCTTCATACCTGTTCAGCTTCTAGATGAAAACACCACAACATGAGATACCTAGATGTTTCTTCACATACAAGGTATGGGTGATCAGACAAAAACCTTTGACTATCATCCCATCTGCTCAGCATGCCTAATAAGAGAAACACAGTTAAGATATTCTAAACAGATAAATGCTTTAATGCAACAAGGAAGTTACCTGCATTGACAGCAAGTATACATAACTTGGCAATTGACTAGCCTCAGAATAATAGCATGCAGCTAAATTTGGGGGTTTTATTTATGCATCTAACCAATGCTGAAAGAGCATTACTAGAAGACATAATTAGTCTTTGAAGATAGTAAAAGTAGATTATAACAGTCATGCACTTCTAGTAATGCTGATAATTTATTTTTAATAATTATCTAACAAAGTGATGTATGTATTTGTTAGTTACAACACCAAATAGTTTAGAAAGTTTATGGACAGAGGTTTATATTAAGTGATTCTAACACAAATCCTCTAAATGTTTGCATAGAAAAATGCAAAGAACAGAACCTGTAATCTGTCAAAAATTAAAGTGCTTCTAATATATAGTTTGCTAGATTTTTAGATAATTCAAATTACTTATACAAACAGCTTGACGTCAAAACACAAACCCACACCAGTAATGGAAAGTTAATCAGAACTTTGAATGGTGGTATCATGGCAGTACCTTCAGGTAACAAGCTGAATGTAAAAATCAGAACTCAATACTCATAGCACTTCTAAAGTCATCCTTCAAGTATCTCTGACAGTCATTATTGGCAACGGGTACCAGATGTACAGCTTCACTCGTCCATCAGCACATATTATAACTGGGCTAAAGACAATTCAATGATAATGACCTGAGCTAATCTTAATTGTAGCAAACAAATGCTGAAAGAGAGAAAGCAACTGGTATTTCTTTTTACTGTTTTCAAGTTATTCTGTGTAAGTTCTTCATTGCTTTGAAGCCAGAGGAGGATCCATGCAATATAGCAAAGTCCACACTGCCCCTTGGCAGCAGCTAGCATGGAACAAGTGACTTCAGAAGGCATTAATGTACTGTGGCTTTCTACAGTGGACTTATGTCCACTTATCAAAAATTAAAATACTAACATGGCTTTGAACTTAGGAAATATAAAAAAAATTACCTTCTGTAATAAGGTTGCTTCTTTAACAGTCTAATTTGAATTTAGACAAAGAGTAATTTTGCCCAACTCTCAGCTAGGAAGCCTACAACATAGCCTCTTCTTTTTTTACCTGCTGAAATGCACAGCAGAAGAGATGTTTTCTAATTCCAATATCATTACACTGAACAGTTAAGATACTTAAGAGAACCTGTGCCTATTACAGCTATTTGCATACTCTTGACAGTGTTGTGCCATAACTCGATACTTGAAACATTTGCTAAGGCTAACAGGGCTCAAGGCCCTTTCTTTAAAACAGCTTTAAACCCCTCAGAAGCCAAAAAAATTAGTAAAAACAACTTCGTAAGAACAACTGAATTCTGCCAATCTAGTCTTATTCTTGATTGTTCCAGAATTCCAAATATGGCTATACTATACTACAGCATGAAACCAGCCTGAATGGCAATTCAGAGAACCATAAAAATTTTAGATTATGGTACAAGATCAGCTTTGTGCTCAATCAGGTTTAACAATTTTGACAGGGCTATAGCGACACCTAGAGGATAACTAAGTGTAGTTTTAAACACACAATTGTGAGCATACATACTCTTGGTGTAGGTGTTAAAAAACATGTCAATTTAAGCAGCCATTACGCTTATACATTAACAGGTGACAGAAAATCATTTAATAAAACATTTAACTTAAGCTCCTTTAAAAAAAGGAGAGAGCCATGGACTACCCATGCATTTTTATATACACGACTTATGTGTCCAGGAATGTCCCTGCCTTTTCCCACTGGTGTGGAATACCCCTGGAGTCCTGATAAAATAGAACTGAACAGTCTGTCATTTAGGTCTTTTTTTAGGTAATTTATTAGCATTCATTATGTACAAGAAGGAGCAAACCAACACAAATTCTGCAGGAACCACAAGATGTTGGAAAAACAGACTCACCGAAGTGTCTTATCTTTTGTTCATGTTTTTGCATAAGTGGTTCAGACACAGCCTCATCTTCAATTTCTTTTCTTTTTTGATTAATAAAACTCTGAGGAAGAGAAAGATTGTACTATCACATAAACTCCACACATACTGTTTAGTGATATAAAGGAGTTATTATACATTAATATGTTACTATCTAAATGGCTATGTTCTAAGTTTAGAGTTGTATAATATTTGAGCAAGTTTTTTTTCAGAAAGTGTTGCACGTAGTAACAGAATTTCAAAGTTTCCTTATAGTCTCTGAAAAACTTCTGTTTTCATATAGGAACTCACTGATTTGTTAGTCATGAGAATCATGTACATTGCAGCCTGGATAAGATAAATCAATGAAATTAGGAGATGTGATAGTGATGCCAAACTGATTTTGCTTTTATATATTCTTCATGTTTATTTGTAGCTCTGTAACTTATTATTGTATAACTATATAGATTCATAGCTAGAATTTTACCCACTTGTTAGCAAGAATAACAAAACACATTCCTAAAAGCTCAAATCCTCATCTAGTTTCTTTTGAGACCAAGGACAACACTCTCTCATAAAGAACTAGAGAGGAACAGGGGCTTCAGAAGAAAAGTCAAACCAAGTGAGGGAATTACCTCAACATCTGTGTTTCTAATTGGGCATTCTTGTCAATTATGCTAATTTGCTATACTTACAAAGCTGTAGTTGCTCTATGTCACTCACACGTGCACCTCCAATGCATTTTTCAGCACGTATTTCAGTGTGTTGTGCACCTGAAGGGACCCTTCATAAAAAGCTAACTACATTTATCACCTGACTGTGTCTGGCTTGTGACTTTACGGCTCTGAAAAGTCAATGATAGCTGTTGAAATTAAATTGTGAAATCAATGATGAGATCCCACTATTAAAAAAAGTTCATGCTAAATAATTTGTATTACAGTAGACAGTATTACAGGCAAACTAACAGTTTCATATTCTGGGTTGGATGGGACATTTAAAGACCACAGAGTTTTAACCCTCCCTGCCCAGGCAAGAACATTTTCCACTGGACTAGGCTACTCCAAGACCAATCCAATCTGACCTCTGCTGCTTCTAGGGATTGGGTATCTACAGCTTCCCTAGGCAATCTGTTCCAGTGTCTTGATACCCTAACAATAAAAACATCTTCCTTATATCCAATCTAAACCTATTATTTTTCAGTTTAAAGCCATTCCCTCTTGTCCTGTCAGCACAGCCTGTGATAAAGTGTTTTTCTCCATCTTTCTTATAAGGCCCTTTCAAATACAGGCAGGTTCCATGAAGGTAAATTAGGGCTCCCTGGAGCCTTCTCTTCTTCAAGCTGAACAACCCCAGCTCTCCCAGCCTTTCCTCATAGGAAAGATGCTCCAGCCCTCTGATCAGCTCTGCAGTGCTCCTCTGGAGCTGCTCCAATGGGAGTCCTTCTTGTACTGGGGACCCCAGAACTGGGTGTGTTGCTTTGGGGGGCGAGTCTCAGGGCAGCAGAGGGGCAGAATCCCCTCCCTGGCCCTGCTGCCCACCCTGCTCTGGATGCAGCCCAGGACACGTGTGGCTCTCTGGGCTGGGAGTGCCCATGGCTGGGTCATGTCCACCCTGTCACCACCAGCACCTGAGCCCTTCTCAGCAGGGCTGCTCTGGTCCATTAATCCCCAGCCTGTGTTGGTATCAGGGGATTGCTCTGACTCAGGTGTGGCACTTGATTTAGTAAACCTCATGAGATTCCCATGGACACACTTCTCCAGCATGTCCAGGTCCCTCTGGAAGGCTTCCCTCAGGTCTGATAACTGCAGCACTCAGCTTGATATCATCTGCAAACTTGCTGAGAGTGCACTCCATCTGTCCCTTTAATTTTAATGAAGACATTAAATAACACTGGTCCCACTACAGACCCCTGAAGGACACCACTGGCCCCTGGTGTCCATTGGGACTCTGAGCCACTGGCCACTATCCTTTGCATGCCACCAACCAACCACTTCCTTATCCACCTAACAGTTCACTCATCAAATCCATCTCTCTCCAGTTTAAGAGAGAAGGATGCCATAGGAGACGACATGAAAGGCTTTGTAGAAGTCCAGATAAATGACAACTGTAACCCTTCACCCATCCACTGATGCTGTCACCTCATAATAGGTCACTGATAAGGCCACAGAATTGGTCTGGCTGGACCTGCCCTTGGTGCAGCTGTGCTGAATGTCCCAAATCACCTCCCGGTCCTACCTGAGCACAGCTCCTAGAAAGGTCTATTCCATGACCTTCCCAGGCACAGAGGTGAGTGACATATTGTGGTTTTGTGCTGTACAAGACACAGAAGACACTCAGAGACTGGTAACAACCGGAATGAACAAAAGAGGCTAGCACTTGCTTCCATGCACAACAATGTAGGTCATACCTTATTAAAAACTTCTTTACTAACAGGATCTGTGTTCCATAGATTCTGTCGTTCCCTCTGGTTTAGTGCTTCTTCTTTTCTTCTCCACTCTTCCTCTCTCCATCTCAACTCAGCAGCTTCAGTCCTTGCTTGAGCAGACTCCTGATCACAGGATTCTGAATTATGCAGTGCTAAACTACCAAATTTTTGCTGGGCTTCTGCTAGGTTCCATGTGCATTCTACAGAGTGCTTCACAAACTCTCTTTCTTTTTGGCAGGCTAATTCAATCCCTTGGCTGTATGTCTGTGAAGAAAATCAGACATGCTATTTATGGAGAGAAAATTGTTGATTTACAGTTTCTATAGAAGCAGACTAGCCTAAATCTCAAAGCTAATAATAATGTACCTGGAAGGCACCTTAGATATGCAGCATTATAATAGCAGAAGTGATGAAGCATGGCAATGTATAGCTATGTCTTCTACAAAGAGATTTCCAATTCAAGTCACTTTATTAAGTGTATTTGCAAAATCATGGATCACTTGCTATCAGTAATAGTCTCTAGATTGTAAAAATACTTTTGAGACAGCTGAAATCCCTCTGGCTATCTTAATCCCTCTGGAACATTAGCAGCAGTCAAGTGTGAGAATACTCTGAATATACACTTCTGAAAAGAAAGTATTGGGCTTATGTTGTCAGATCACAACAGTAAAGTAACTGCTGCTGCCTGCATTTCAGTATTAGTACCTAAACAAATGGCCAACATCTTCTCTTGAACTGACACAGGAAGTGGTATTTAAGTTATAAAGTGGCCAAGGCCCAGCACAAACACATGGTCCTTAAGAACAAATCTGTTGAGGATGTCACCACTCACAGCTGGGAGAGAAAAGGGACACCTTAAGCAACGCTATTTATATTATTTCCAGGTGTGTGCTCAGAATTCACACTCAGTAATATGACAAGCCTTTCCCACCAGGAGGGAAGAAAAATGCATCCATTTGCATTAGTTCCTCAGCCTTCCACTGCCACGTTATGAAATCTGCAGTGCTGATAGCCTCTGGCAGGGGCACACGAAGGACAATTTGCGAAAGACTATCTCAAAGAAACTTTAACGCAAGTAAACCAAACTTATTGTCCCAACTTTGTTTGAGAATTATAGCATTTTTATTTCCGCAGTAACAAGAAGAAAATTCCACCGTTGGAAAAGTAATGTAATGGCAGCTGCTTTCGAGACCACACCGAATTCCTTACAACGCGTTTATAAATCGCCTCCTCGCCCTGGCCAACAGAGAGAGAAGCACACCGCCTCCTTGGGCACGGGGACGCTGGGATAACTCCAAGCCAGCTCCTTCCGCATCGCCTGCCCGCGCTGGAGCTCTCACCGGGGCGGCCCGCCTGACCCCACCTGTGCCCGCGGGCCCCCAGAGCCCCGCCGGGCGCTCCCGTCCCGACACGGTGACGCCGCTCCCGCCGCCCCTCCGCGGGCCGCGCCGCCCGGCGCCGACCCACCCCGCGCTCCAGGCGGCGCGAGGGGCCGGGGCTGCGGGGCACGGGCGTACCTGCACCTCCGGCACGCGCTGGCGGACGGCGGCAGCCTGCGCCCGCTCCTCGTCCTCCTCCTCCGGGGCGCCGCCGTCCCGGGAGCGCGGCGGCCACAGCGCCATGCCCGCTGCCGTCCCGGCGGCGCGACCCGTTCGCCGGAACTGGGCTGGCGACACTTCCGCCGATGGCAGCGCGGCCGGCAGCGCCCGCCCTCGGCGCGTCGGGCGGAGCGAACGGCGGGCGCGCCCCGGGGCGGCAGCGAAGGCGGCGGGCGGGGCGGGGCGGGCCCTGCCCTGCCGCCGGTCCGCCTCCGCCCCCGCTCCTCCCCTGAGCCGGCCTGCCGCGGCCCGGGCCCGTGCGTCCGCCCTCCTCCCTGCCCTCGGCGCTGTCTCTGGGCCTGCCGCTGCCCCTGTCCCCGTGCCTTTCCCTGACCCTGCCTTTTCCGTGCCGATGGAAGGCCGCTCACGTTCCTGCAGGCTGCCGCACGGCGCCGGCGAACTACCACGTGTGTGTGTGTCTGTGTGTCTATGTGTCTGTGTGTCCATACGGTCCTTCAGGCCCTAGAGCTCCTGCGGTGCTGCCTAGCGTGTTTTAATAGTTTGGCTCTCGTCTGGGAATAATGAGGCCATACCTTTGAGATAGCACCCGTGTAAAGACTGAAATGTGCCCTCGTTGTCGCCCTGCTTTCTTAGCCATGGATTGGCTATTTAGCTCCAAACAGGAGGTGCTGGCTGATTCCTTGCAGGTTGCAGATGTAAAGTCTGCAAGAAAAGTACGCCAGGAAAACTTTAGGTTACATGGAAAGGTAGGTGACCTGTTGCTGTGTGTTGTTTATATAAGAAAGGGATTACTGCTGTGGCAGTATGTTGGTCCCAACAGTTCTCATCAGATAGAAGAGAAAAAAAAAGTTTTTTAAGTAAATCATTTTCTTGTAATCAAATGTTTCTGTGTAATGCTAAGGCCTATGAAATTTAGTCCCTCTTACACGGGATGATAAAAGTCAAAAATACAGAATGAGAGAACTCCCAATGATAGCTCTTAACCTGGCATTTTGATTGCCAGTAATAAAGGGCAGTGAGTCCATTCTGAGATAGGGTCCTGCAGACTTGGACAGGTGCATGTGCCTAAGACTAGACCAAGGAGTTTCATGTGGAAGTACCCTTTTCTTAAGGTTATGTTTCCTGGTGTGTTTCTCGCCGAGAAACCAAATTATATCTCAGTTTGTGCATCTTGGATCAACACAAAAAGGCAAAATGAATGCCTTCCTCGTGTTACTTCTCTCTTGTCTCATAAAGTGTGCTTTGAAAAGGTGTCTTTGGTTTGTTGTATGTCTTGGGATAGAAACTGATGTCTCAAGTCTGGTATAAGACGTAATTCAGGTGTAATCTTATTTCTCTTTACAAGTGATAAGTTATTCTTGTTTCACATGTATCTCAGCATGATAAGATGCATTATTAGGCCCATTACTCAAACAGAACTTCACATTTCTTTAAGATTTTATGATCTGGAACTTTGACATAAGTGGTAATGAGAGGTCATCTCCCACATGGACAGTTCTTACCTAGTATCAGTAATAGTCTATATGAGGGTAATTGAAGTTATTTTGATTCAGATATGATTAATCTGGGATGAATATGATACCCTAATTATAACATGACTATCATCTGTTAAGATTTCTGTCTGTTTGGAAGACATGTGATGTAAATGAAGATCTAAATGAATGATGGACAAGTTACATTTCACTCAAACACCTGGAACTAATGATAAGAGGAGTATCAGTGTTTTTCCTGTACCTTACTGTATGTTAATGTATGTTGTATTTGAAAACTGCTTTTTTAAAAATGGTGTAAGACAGCATGCCTGTGTCGACTGACAAGCAAGCCCATGCTGAAGCCATTTGCAAAACAGGTATGCAAGAAGTTCAGAACAGTATATTTCTTATCTATTTGATCCAAAGTCTTCTTGCTTGTTTTTCAAATTACTCTTACTACCTGTGTGTTTCTCTAAAATTGTTTACATCTGGCTTGCAAGAGGCTTTTCTTTGAGTAGCATGATGGCTCTTTCCGCTCTGGTTGTCCTTGACACAAGGAAAACTACACATGGAAACTAAAGTATTATTCTCCTTAAGGCTTTTTCCCTGTCCCGAGGCAAATGCAACTCTGAACACATGACTCTTTGATCTCTATGTAATAAAACCCCACAAATATGTTATGGCCAGAAGTGGAAAATATAACCCACTTCCAAAGAGTAATTTCTTATATGTTTACTTAATGCTAAGCAATTCACATGAAGTAGGTCTTGTTAGTAGGTCTTGTTAAAGTTCATCTTTTGTCTTACTACACATTAGGGATTTTTTGTGCCTGTGACCTTCGTTAGTAGGTGTTGACAAACAGTGAAGTAGCACATTTTCCTAGAGAAAACATGGTTTAGGTCAGCCCTCTTTAAAAAAGACTATTGCTAAAATATTGTCTGAAAACACTGCTGTCATTTGAAGGATGTTGATGCCTTCAAAAAAAAAAAAAAAGAGTAGCAAATATTAATAAAACAAGAGGAATGCAGCTGAATGCATCCTCTCTAAATAGGTAGAATGTCTGACATTTATGCCCAAATAAAATCAGTGGTGAAATTCTAATTTACTTCAAAGGGGTCAGAATTTCACTCCAAGGTGTGCAAAGAGTATTTGAATAAGATGTGATTCTTTGTAGCAAAATAGACCAGAGCTAAAGGCAGACAAATGCATTTGAATTTGTTTCTTAAAAGGTATTTCACAGGTGATATCTTAACTGATTTTTTTTCTATAAGATATTCAAACATGCTTTACATAGTACGCAGAAACATAAAGGGAAGCTTCCTTATATTTTCTCATTTGCCCCTAATCTCTGTGGAAAATTACTGTCCTTTAAAGTGTTTAGGGTTACAGCTTTTAACCTTTTAATTTGGGATGTGTACTGTAGGATTGGCCAAGAATTCAAGTGTTTTTCAAACATATATTTCCTAATTGTACTTGTGGGTCTTCTGGTTTACAGTTCAAAGAATTGCACTCAGTGTACTGTAAACCAGGCTGTTCTGAAGTTGATGCCTATATGAATGAATATGAAATTTCAGCTTTGTTTTTTCCAAAACATTGCATAACTTTAAATATGTAAATCACATCCCAAAGTACATAGTAATATATAATAATAGCTAAGTTATTTGCTCATGGTGGCTTGGCAAAAAAATACAAGAATTATTTTGAATAGGTATTAAATTGTTCCTGTGAATGCTGGTTTGTTTAATGAGTGTTATAATTAATTTATTTGCTTCTTACTGTTTTCCCAAAGATGTCTGAAGGGGCTTTAGATCCTGCTGCAGAAAGCAAAATACAGAAAGTATGATATTTGAATAGGTGATAATTAAAATTGAAAAAGTAGATCCATATATTCACATAATGAGTCTGTTTCTCTGACTGTCTTACCAAAGTACATGACCTGGTACATGCTGGTCCCCCTTTATGTTGCACTTATTTGAATGTCAGCCTTTATAAGCAAGCTCCCCTCAAATCAATTACAGGATTTTTCCATTCTTACGACAGGCTGTGTTCTGACACCTAGGGTGACACACGAGGCTAACCTGACACTGCTTTTTATTTTTCTATCAGAAATTTTGCATTTTGAAGTCTGTGACAAATCATGCCACATTTAATGGTTCAGGAGTCTTGTAAAAGCCAAAATCTATTGCTTGTAGCGGGTGTGGGAGAGAAAAAAAAATTATTTATAACAATGGCCAGTCTACATTCCATCTACATTGTGTTTTGCCATTGCTAGTAAACTTTCAACAGTCAGTCATACCTACAGAAGCAGATGTTTTGTTAAAATATTTTCATCCCTTAGCTTTAAATGACTTGGAATTCCTTAATCTTAAAAGGGTTTCAGGTTTTTGTCCTTCTGGAGCAAGCCATTCCTGTAAAATCAACTGAAGCTCAAGCAGAAGCCACTGACTGTCCCATTGCCCTGATGGATTGCAAATCCATCAGGTGTCAATCACAGAGACTGACTGTCCTGATATTACTTTTATGTGTGTATCTATTCTAGTAATAATGATAATAATATTAGAACAAATACTTAAGGAACCAAAGTAGAAAGTAGCTCTAGCATCTATCTCCTTGATCATCTATAATTTATCCACTCTTCTCATTCCTTTGCTGTTCTTCCTCCATTCCTTTCTGTATGGGCAGCTTTTGATTACAGTCCCAGGTGTATTCTATCATTCAGCCACCCTGCTATAGTTTATTTTTCATCTCTCACTTAATGTAATAAAATTTGAATTAACTCATCTTGTATCATCAGGTAATAAGCAAGTAAATATTTTTCCATGTGCTAATTGATTTGATACTGTAAAGGATATTAGTATCAGGATACTGAGGATACTAGTGTTATGTCATGCCCCCTAGCTTTCTCTCCCTTATAAATTTAAGGACCTCGTCCACTGGTATTTCTTTCTACTCCATAATTTCTTGTATATTGTGGGTACGCACTTGAGTAGAAAAACAATTATTTTCTGATTTGAATAATTTGAATAATTTTAATTATTTGTTAGGATCAGTCAGGATGCTTTAGTTTCTTCATCCTATTTTGTTTCTGATAGCAGTCTAGTTTTCTGGTTACATTCAACCAGAACACAAAAATGTAAAGTTCATCTTGTTAGATAGTCATCTTCAGGCTTCATGTTGTGTGTTCTTGTAAGATGGGAAAAAGGCAAATGGACACAGGGTGGCAGATGAGTGCTGTTGTTGAGGTCAGTGATTGTAGAGCATTCATGAATGTTTTAAAACTGCAGTTCTAAAACTGCAAATTTACTTGCAATTTTAGTAAATTGGTTATTTTTCTGTTACAGCAAATTAAAAATATACTCTATGTTCCCCATGTAACAAATATTTCTTGTACAGTTGATATTTATTTTTCAAGATATTTTGCTTCAGATAGTCATCTTTTCCTTTCCTTTTTGCTTTATGCTTTGAAGAGTTGCTGATATATTAAAGGGTAATTTATGATATTATTTCTTGTTCAAAAACATCAGTGATACTGGAGAAGGATGCAAAAACTAAATTGAGATAATCTATGTTATCTCTATATAAAAGCCTAAACAAGGGAGAAAAAAGTGGGTGATCTGGCTTAGTACAGAGAGTGCTCATTTTCTTGTATGATTACTTTCATGCAAGCTTTGTGGGTATCATGCTGTCAGATAACTAGGTGTAGTGTATAAAGCTTGTTTGTCCCCTGGGCATAGAATATTTTTTCTATGTGTCAGGACAGAAAAGACTGATCAGTAATATCTCTAAAAGGGATGATACTCTTTTAAGTAATGCCAAAGGTTTAATAATATCATCAGCATATTCTGGCCCTTTAGAATATCAGTTCTTTATTCTGCATAGTACTGACATATCCTTAATCTATCAAATGTCAGCTGTTTTCATTCGTGTTGTTTGCTCTGCAAAAATAGACAGCTTTGAGATTTGGCTTACTTATTGTACTGTGGGGCATACTATCTTCTTTCAACTTTTTAAATTTAAAAGATATTGACAAAAGCAAAGTGTATTCCTCACAAGAGGAACCAGTGCCTACCTATGTCCTTGGTACAGCAGAAGTCAGATCTCATATAGCAAAATTTAGTATTGCCTTCTTTTCGGAGTATCAAAAGGTCACAAAAATTTTTCTTGGTTGTTGTAAAGCTGGGATCCATTAGAAAGGCATAAAAGCAGTGTGACTAAAAAAGGTGAAACTTTAAATACGGTCAAACATGGTAGTCTCATTATTGACTTCTACTGAAAATTGTCAGCCTTCTAGCATGGTTTGCAGGGCTTGTTTTTCCTCTGATTAGAAGTGAACATGTCCCCACTTCTCTAAAGATACGGAACCTGTCCAAGTGAAGGCAGCAGCAGCTTTTATAACAGAATATCCATTGTGGCCATCTTAGTGTCACACCTCAGGAAGGCAAAATCCCTGCTATAGTTTCTAAGCCAGGTACTTGACAGTGTGTCATATAGCTTGCCTCCTGTGCTGGGAACTTAGAAAGTATATTCTTTCTCAAGAGGGCTGTATGGAGCAGCACTGATCTCCTTTACTCAGAGCACAGTTAACAGGCTTCTGAAGGAAGAAAAGAACTAAAGACAAGTGTGGTGTAGGGCTTGACAAGACTTAGCCATGGTAACCCAGGACAATTTGTCTCCCTCATCCAAGTATGTACAATCCCAGGCACATCATATCTGGTCATGGTAATCTGGGATACCTTACTTCTTCCTGTCCACAAATGCAGAGTCCCACATATGCTTTATGTTATAAAATATAAAGCATGTTTTATCTTGTGAAGTTAACCGGGATAATTTGCTTCCTCTATCATCTGCACTCAGCTTTGCACAGGAACCAGTGTGATGACCAGCTGCCATTCTTAGAATTCAGACAAAAGCAGTGAGATCCCTAGGGAACAAAACAGAACCTTGCATATATATGTAAGTCAGGGCCAGTTAATCAGTGCAACTTTTATTATCTGCCCCTGCCGTGGTATCCTTGAGCTGTACTCCCATGCAGTTCCACTAGTCCCCCATTTGGTTAGGGTTTGTGTACTGGCAATGCCATGCTTTCATCAAAGCCAAAGTTGCTGAGTGTTGTGCCTTGTCCTTGAAAGACTAGCACCACCTTTTTGCTTGTAATACATACACCCTCAGTTTGTAGGAAACTGCATGCTGTATGGTTTGTTGACCAAATGCCACAATGTTCATTTACTACATGCTGGCTCTCTGGAGGAAATACATATTGAAAATTATGGTGACTGTCTTTCAACACTACTTTATGAGGACACATCTGTTGAACAAACTTTAGAATATTGTAATTTCATATAAAGTTTTTTAATTTTATTCCTGCAGTAGGCAGATTAGAATATTTAATTCTTTTCCCTGTGTGAGACAACTTCCAATTGTACTGATGTTCTGGTTTGAAAGCAAAACCAGTGAGAGACTCAAGTCAGAAATACAATTTATTAGGAAAAGGGAAAAGGAAAACCAAAATACATGCAATAATACCAAAGAAATACCACTGACAAAGTCAGAATACAACCTGACACCCTGTTGGTCAGGGTGTTGGTAGCAGTCCAGTTGGATTGGTGGCTTCAGTCCTCCTGGAGTGGCAAATGTAGTTCTGTTGGAGCAGTGATCCTGAAGAAAGGGTGTAGTCTTCCTCTGAAGATCCAGTGGGAAAGACAGCCATTCCTCTGGGAATCCAGTGGTCTGACTGTTCTGTCCCAAATCCCAGACTATATCCAGGTGGTGATGTTTAGCTCCTCCCCCCCGGGTGGAGCATCTCACAATGGGCTGTTATTATTCTCTGAGTCGTGTGGTGGGTCCATTAAACAGAAATGGCCCCTGGAGGGAGTTATGTCTGAGTCATGCAGCAAGGCATTGGTGGGCCCATTAACAGGAGATAAGGAAAAACAATGTCCCTCCTGGTTTCAACAGCTCTTGAGGATGGAAATAGAATATATCTTTATATTGTAACCGAGAACAACTGAAAACACTGAGAAATCAAGGTCAAGATTTAGTAATCTGTGTATAAAAACATGCCTTATACATATTTTATAAAATATGCACTAGCACGACATCCTCTATCACAGCTCTGGACATTCTCTACAACCTAAATAAGTAGAAAAAGTAGTCTGCCTTCAAGTCTTGTGGTTGTGTCCATCGTCAGCATACTTTGATTTTTCTTTGATGCTTTGAAAGTTAATGACAGCATCAAACTCCAGGACTGCTCTGCTGAACTAAATCTTTCAAAACCAGTGCAAACATAAATGGTGTCCCAACTTCTTACCCTCTTCATTTCAGAAAACAGAGTTCTAGGGATATAGTGAATAAGCCATTTTCTGGAGAAGTAGTTATTCTTTTAGTCAAGCAGGCAGAAAGCCCCTGATGTTGTTGTGTTCTTTCATATATACAAATACAGGACCAAATGGTTTGGGCTTGCTGTATTTCTGTGGTTTTGTTTGCTGTGTCTCTCAGGAATGCAAACTGAAATGTTCCCTGACAACAGAGGAGGACAGTATGCTGAAAAGTAGCTGCTGTATTAAACATTTCCAATATCAAACAATTCTTAATCTTGCTGAATATGTGCCATTCCTGTACCATGCTTCCTAGGCCTGCTAATGTTCTAACTACCACCTGGTTCTGAAAGCATCACTATGCGCGAGATGAGCAGCATTCTGTCAAGAACACTCACTCATTCATTCACAAGTGTAAGTTTCTGAGGTTTTCATTGCACAGGAATGACAATTCCATATAACAACCCTGACAGCTATTTTTTATAGGTGTCTCTTTTTTCTTTCAGTAGGGGATGACTATGCATTTCATGAAGAGAGTACAGGAGACTTAATGTTCCCAGAATGCAAACTGACTCCTGCCTGTTGTGGTATGGATAGAGAATTAGTGATGACACTAATTCTCCTTATTTTCCAGTAAGTTGCCTGAAACCAGTGCTTATGACACCTGTCTGAAAAAGGAAGGACTGCAGTGGTAGTGGCAATTTTGTGTGGACTGGAGTTTGACTATCTCTTTGATTCTCTTGAGCAGAGGGGAATGTTCCTATGCACTTTTGAATATAGAAGTGCTGAGAGAATGTACCAAGTACGGGCTATCCTAACAATTAAATTTGTTAGTCACATACTGAAGGCTGGTAGAAGATCTAATAACAAAATATTATGTTTATCTATATACCTTCATCCAATAATGGTGTGAAAGGTCCAGTCACATAAAAGATTTTCGAGATTTTTTGTACCAGTGGTCTTTGGGGATGTCAGATTTCTGTCCATTTTCTTTATCTCATGTACATGCCTTGTTTTTTTCACTTTGCCTGTTCTCACTCTTTTCTTGGGGGTCTTTTATTTTTGTATTTTTGTAAGGCTTCCCACGGCCTATTCTTTCTAGGGTTCGTTGTTTCCAGAAGGAGCAACAGCAGCCTAGAATAATTATATTTTCATACTTCTCACTACATTATGGATTAGATTATGCAAAAGAAGCAATGAAACTGATTTGTTTTATAAATATTATATCGAGTGTTACATTATTTAATAAAATAATATTTTATTAATATTATATTTATTATTATTAACATTAGTGTATTTCAGCATACAGTGGCTTTGAACAGGGAGGGTCATCTTTCCTGTGGACTCAGTTTTGCACTAATTCATTCAGAAGGTTCTTGTGCTTACTCTACAAACTAGTAATGGCATTATTTCACATCACAAAATCAGATATTATGTATAAATTGCAAGTATATAAATACTAGACTTAAAAAAAAATCTAACTGTTAATGAAGTTCTGTCTAATATAGGAACACTTTCCATACGTTTGGAATAGAAATTTAGAAATACATGCTCAGGTTAACTAAACATTACATTGTACAATTCTTTAACTTGGTCCTTAAGAACCTGATGAAGACAAAGAAGGTGGTGACATTTTCGCAAAGGAGCAGGTGATTTGGGGGTACCCTCAAACTAGCTTAGATCCAGAGGGAGAAATGGTAGCATCACCTCATTTCTGTGGCTGGGTCTGGGCCAGCCAGGTGCTGCACTCAGATTACTAATATGTCATCGTATTTCCTTCCAGATGTGCCTTATTTCTTTCCTTCTTTATCACTACTGCTTATTTTATCCTCTTTGCATAATGGTAGAGGCAAATGAAGTTTGAAGGTACTGTACCATGATTTCCATTCATTCTTGTAGAAGAAAGAGAGGAGTTTCTAGACATGCACAACTCAAAGTCTAAGTGAACGGATGTTATTATTGTTGTCAGGCATCATTACTGTCTTTACAATATTTTTTGTGGCATTACCTGCCTTGAAAGGCAAATCTGAATTTCTTTTTCACATCACTTTACAAAGTGTCCTTTGGGTTAACCCAGTCCACCACTGTGCAAAAGGAGCTGCTACTTACACATTAAAGAACTGTATATATTTTTTGTAGATCAAGAGTTTCTTCTCCCCTTTCTTCACAATACTGTCTTTATGAGGAAGTGTCAAAGTCACTACCAAGTGTCTGGGTCAGTGCCTCAAGCATATGTTTGGAACATGCTGGCCTTATGCATCATGTTCCCCTTCTGGTACAGTTTATACCAATTAAGAGATCAGACTAAAATCAAAGTGCTTTTGAAAGGAAAACTCCTTTGCCACTATTATTTGCTGGTGAATTTGTTGCAAGGCTTCTTTAGCTAAAGTGCCTCCTTTAGTCACTTCTGATTATGCAGTTTCAATGGAGGTCTTGAAGTGTTCTGATTATAAGAGTGATGCATATGCAGTGATTAACAGTTATTATCAAGGGAATAGCACCAAATAGAGTACTGCATGCAGACAACTATTGGAGAGCTTCCACTTCAGTACAGTAGGAGAAATTACGTAATCATTTACGGTAAGGATAAAGCTCTGGTTACGATTTTTACAACCTATTACAGAGTCTATATGAGTCTACTTTTACTATTGCATTTGTATCATAGACAAATTTCTGGTGAAAATCAGGTTAATGAGTTAGGAGTATATAGGAAAGGAAAAGATATTCCTGAATATCAAATTCAGAAGATACATTTAGATACATTAAAAATATTTTTTCTTTTTAAACTTCTCATTTTATTTTAGACATAAACCAATCTGTACGTTGCCTAAGTCCTGGTCTTGTATTCCTCAGTATGCATGTTTTACCAACCCTATATTTAAGAGTCATGTGTATTTTAAGTGCTCCACAATATGTTGAGTTACATTCTTTAAATCCAGCCATGGAGAATAATGAAATCCTTCAGCTTGAGATGGATTGCTGGAAACCACTTAGTTGAAGCCCCCCTTAAAGCAGGTGCAGTTAGAGTTAACTGCTTGAGGCCTTGTGTGATTGAGTTTTGAATATTTTCAAGGACAGAGAATTCATAGGCACTCTGGGCTGACCACCACGGTAAAAAAATTTTTTCCCTCCATCTAATTAAAAGTTACACCATTTATTCTTGCCCTTTCACAAAGTATCTCTGAAAAAAAAGCCTGGCTTAATCTTCCCTTTATCTTCACATTAGATAGTCATAGACAACCACCCAATCTCAGAATGACAGAATTGTTTCTATTGGAAAACATTTCATGAAACCAACCCCCCTGCTCACACAGGGTTAGCTAGAACTTGTTTCTCAAGATCATGCCCATTTGCTCATTGAATGTCTTATAACCTGGGCAACTTTGACCAGCCTCACAGTAGAGCAGTGGTTTTTTGCGTTCAGATGGAATTCCATGGTTTTCAATTTGTGCCCATTGCCTCTTGTCTCTGAGCACCACTGAAAAGAGCCTGGCATTGTACGTTTTGTTCCAACCCCTCAGGTATTTAAGCATGTGGGTAAGACACCCCCAAGCCTCTCTTCTCCGGGCTGAGTAGTCTTAGCTTTTTCAGGCTTTCCTCATATGGAAGATGTTCCAGTCCCCGAGTCATCTTTGTAGTCCTTCACTGTCCAGTAAGTCCATCTAGTTCTTGGGGAGCTCATAGCTGGACACAGTGCTGCATGTGTGGCTTTAGTGATGAGTAGAGACAAAAGACCACCTTCCCTCCACACTGGTTTCAATTTCCTCCCTAATATGACTAGAAGGCTGTTGCCTGCCTTCGCCATCAGCTTGCATCACTGTCTCCTGGTCAGCTTGTTGTTCACCAAAACCCTCAAATCCTTTTCCGCAGGGCTGTTCTTTAGTCAGCCAGGCCACAACATGTAACAGTGCTGTCTGTTTTTTCTCCCCAGCTGTTCTGTGAGTCTGTTAGGGGAGCCAGTGCCACAAGTCTTACTGAAGTTGAGGTAAACAACTTCTACTGTTCTCCCATCATCCATCAAAACAGTTACATCATCCACATTGTGGAAAGTTACCGGGTTGGTCAAGCATGGCTTCCTCTTCCTAAATCCATATTGACTGTTCCTGATTACCATGTTGTGCTTCGCCTGTTTGGAAAAATGGCTTCTAGGATTAGTTGTTCCTTTAACTTCCCAGAGATTGTGGTGAAGCTGCTCTGCCTGTAGTACCCTTGATGTTTCATGTTGCCATTCTTCAAGAAAGAAGTAATACTTTCTTTCCTCCACTCTTCAGGAATCTTTCCCAGTTATCACGACATTTCAGAGGTAATAAAGAGTGGACTTGCAGTGGCATCATGCAGCTCCCACAGCACTTGTGGGTCCAACCTCTTATGCTCCATGAGCTTATGTATGTACAGTTTGTTTAAGCTCTCTTTCTTTTGTATAAGGCTATGCATGTTCCAAACTTTCCTCTGTTTTCTGGGGCTTGGGATTCCTCAAGGTCAGTTTTACTAGAAAGCATGGAGGCAAAGAAGGTATTGAATATCTCAGACTACCATATTCTTTCTTATTGGCACCTCTACCCCATCCAGGAAGAGTTTACATTTTCCCTAGCTGTCCTTTTATTCCTTTTGCTATTTGCTACAACTACACATATAATTCTCTTTTGTTCCCCTTCATGTGCAGAAATGTTGCTGGATTCATCTCCAGGCTGGCCCTGGGTTCCTGGTGCTATCACAACAGCTCTGTACTCCTTCTTCATAATCTGTCCCAGCTTTCACTCCTGTGTGTTAGGAGCAGCATACTTGTTCCAGTCTCCAGCTGCCTTTCATTTCCTACTTAATGTGATGGAGCTTTTTGATCTTGTAGGAGGTGATTCTTGAATATCAACCAAATATCACAGAATCCCACTTCCCCTTCCCCTCCCTCCAAATTGGGAGCTGAAGAAAACGTCTCCAAAACAACAGCAACAGCTAAGCCCAAAACAACGACAAAAACAACAATAGCAACAGAAAAAACAACTCAGAAGAAAAATAAACCCCTCCAGGTCCTCAAAACTTGAGCAAAACCCAGTTGCCTGCATCAGTGTGGTAACACTCTCTCAGCTGTGCCTGGAGAGATGCATACAGGTAATATCTGTCACTCACAAAAGCTTTTTTGAGTTGAAATTTGCAATGTTTATATATGAATTTTGCATGATGATCAGCATCACCTGTGCTCTTGCCTGTGTTATTTCAATAAATTGAAGCAAACCAGTTTGATAAGCTTTTATTGATGCCACAGCTCTTTCAACACTGTGCCTGAGGCAGAAGCCTTTCTGATCCTTGAGCTCAGGGGTTCATCTGTGCCCCCAAAATTGGTCTTAATCCTCATGGTAAGAGGATTTGCAAACCCTGAAATCTCCTGCAAAGCTGTAACTCTGAGGATGGGGCTATTTCACCCCAAATATTGGCAGCAAGTGTCTTGTGGGATGAGCGTTTTGGGGTGTGTGTTTATCAGATGGAGGCATCCCTTTTCTCTCCATCTTCTGCTGTCACAGAGCAGAGCAGGAAAGGCTTTTTTTTGCAGACCCACTTGTGTTCAGCATCACATCTATTAACTTCAAAGTCCTTGGCTCTCAGTGTCCCACACCCTTCATCCATCTCGTGCAGAGAGGTGCCAAGCCTGTAAAACAAAAGTTGTATTGCTGAAGAGGAGGAAACTCTCCAAATCTGGCAGATAGCAGAGGTGTGGCGGGGTTGTTCTGCCCTTTTCCTGCACCCTTTCGCCATGCACACATCATTTCTTGCTGGAGGGTGACCAAATTTGAGGAGAGTTGCTGTACCTGCAGTAAGATCTGCAAGGAGCATGTGTGGAGCATGAAAAGCCATGTTATTGCATGGGTCTGGTGGGAGCTGTGGGGTTACTGTGCTCTGGTGTACTTCCCCAACCTTTGTTCTATGGAACTTTGCAGCGGGGGGAATATGAGACTCTTGCTTAAACTCCAACATCTTGGAGAGATAGGTCAGGGCATGAACTGGGTCTGAAATGGAACAAAGCTGCTGTTTACACCAACTGACTGTGAATACACTCACATTTTGGGGTTGAAAGGTGTGTTGTCTACCCATCTCCATACCTTCTGATGTGACCTTAATCCAATCCACACTGGTGGTGGGCTCTTGCCTGTAACAGTCTTGATGTGCTCCTGGAAAATCAGAAGTGATCAGTTGCTCCCAAAATCTCTCTCTGGAAGGTTTCATGGTAATCAAATTCACAGAGTAAACCTGACTCCCAAATTCATGAGACATTAATTTCCCCCATACTTTGAATTCTTCCCCAAACCCTCCTGTTGATAGGAATTTTTTTTCTTCCCACCTAAAAATCAGGACGTCTTTGTCCTTTTTAAGCCGCCTTCTCCCTATTTACCTTTTCTTTCTTGTCCTGGAGCACCACCAGCTGGGAGTCCTGGTTCTCACAGCTTTTCATGCCTTGAGTCCAGTTTCCCAATTCCTCAGAAAGCCAGTAGCATCTTTCCCCATGGAGCTGCCAGTCCTGGGGACATAGCTTGCAGCCAGCATAGGCTGACGAGGAGAAAAAGCCATGAGACACTCTGAAGGGTTGTGAGGTTATTCCCCAGCCACCAGCTGAAGGTACTGAGGGATTCCCCATCCCACACCCCAGCTCATTCCCCATTGCTGAGTTTTTTACATCAATGTAGTTTTATCAGCCACTGGAGAGAAGGAAGGTTACTGAGGATGGATGACCACAAGGACATTATTGGCTGGTGGAGGTGGAGGAAGAGGGGCAAGGAACTTGCTCCCTAGGGCTGATGCTGCTCCTCCATGGAGGAGGGATCAGCAAAAATTGGATTCTTCCTTGCAAGACTCCTCTTTGCCAAATAACTGTTGTGATTGCACAATTCTAAGGGTCTAAGGGTCTCTCTCCTTCTAGTAGAAGACCCCCCCCACCAAAGGTCTCACCTAAACATCTCCCAACAGAGTCAGATAGGAAGGGGGATTACCTGTGGGGCTGTCCCCTCGGGGCTTGCAGAAATACCGCACCAGGGATGAAAACATGCACTGCTCCATCTGGTTCCTTCCCTGGATCCCACTGTCCAGCTGCAGTACGCTTGTCACCACTGGTTGTGGGGAGCCCTGAAAGACTTGGAGCAGTAATCTGGGGTGAGAAGCTGCAGCCATTTGGGGATAAAAACCACAAACCCCACAAAACTGGGTTTAATTTTCTTATACAGTTGCTTGAGCCAGCCTGAAAAACATGGCTTGTATTCTTCACCCTTGTTTGATAGCTATGGGTATAATCCATGTTTACTCAGAATGGGCTTATTCTTGATGGGTGATGTTTTATCTCTACAGGACCACCTTTCCCCCTCCAAAGACTGAAATGCTGAAATAAACCCGTTTCCCCTCCCTGGCTGCTCACTGGAGTGTGAGATGCAGATAAGAAAGAGCTGGTTACTCACCCCGCACACTCAGCACCACCACCAGGACCAGCAGGATGAGTTGCCCCAGCCCCCCTGCTATGAGAAGGAGCCTGTGCCACCATGGACAGAAGGCAGGTGCTGAAAGAGGACACATTTGCTTTAAAAACTGAAAGATGAAAAAACCGAGGGTTTGGAGGAAAAAAAAAAAAGCCCCTCTGTCAAGCTGGTGAGTTTGAGCAGAAGTTGAGCAGAAGTTTGCAGCTTCTTTGCTTCCTCCAAAGAAGTAAATCACCACTAATGTGGTCTAGGGTGAGGGTGGTTTCTCAGGTGGAGGAGGGGCTGCAGAAACCTCAGGAGCATCCTTGGGCACCCAATGATGGATCTTGGGGGATGGGAAACCATCTGAAATTGGCTTAATTTACAGCTCCTGGTACAGCTGGGAGTTGGTGAGACTCTAATCTCCACCGGGATTCCAGACAGGATCTCAGCAGCTTTCCTTCACATCCAGGTGTGTTGGCTCATGTTGGGTGTCTTGGCACCCATTTTGCCTCCAGGTGAAAGTCTCGGAAGCAAAATGGCTTCCAGATATCTGTCACCCTCTCCCATCCCTTCCTTTCTCTTATTCCTGCTCTTTTCAAGCCAGGATCCTACCTTACAAGACATTTAACCCACAACAATGTTCTCCATCATCTTGGAAATCTCAACATGGAGATGAAGAAGCAAGAAAACCTAAAAGTAAACAAATCCAAAAATCTTGAAACAAGCATTTTCTCCCCCAAATAGGACTTACCACGATGCTTCTCAGCAGAAGAACCATCCCCAAGATGCCTTAAATCTGCATAAACTATTTCCCCAGCCATGGTTGCTCAGAAGGTCCCAGGAACAGCCCAAAAGTGACACTGTCCTTGGACAACCCCTTGCCTTGTGAACTACTCACATCTGCATCTGGCTCCAGGAAATGGTATTGGCTGGGGCTTTTATCTGCTTTTTAGTTTGTACATATGTACATACATATACGTGTATGTATGTATTCTACACCCTACTCTTGTAAATGGAAGGTGGTGAGGGAATGGGTGTCCTGCATCCAGGAAGAGGTGGCACACCTGAAGGTGTAGAAACATCTATGAGTTTGGTGGTTGTGCTAAACATCTGTGAAAGCAGAATTAATAAATAATAATTTCAAAAAGCCTTTAAATAAGGTTTTTGACTGTGAGGTTGAAACATGTTGGGAGGTGGATCAGTGTGACCACAGGCAGGTGGGGAGGAGACAGGTGACATTTGGTGTTTCTTCCCCAAAATATGGGCTGGGAATGACTTGAAATGCCTTTTGTTCCATGTGACTTATTCTGCTGGTTTTGACACAATATTTGGTCTCTGTTTTTTCCTGGGACAAAGAGATCCAATGTGGTCAAGGGTTGTCCACCACCTGCCAAGGTAAGAATCTGCATTTCCTGCTGGCTGCTAATGAAATTTATTTTATTACTTTATTTTATTTTGACTTTTTCACCTGCAAACCCATCCTCCCACTCCCGATGTACATCTAGACCTATGTTTCCTCCAGGTTTGAGACTCTTTGACTACTGCATGGAACAACCACCAATTTCCAGCTTACAGTAATCTTTTTCCCTCCCTTTTCTTAGGGTTTTTTGGTGTTAATCCCAGGTTTTAGTCAGTGCTACAATATCCCAATGCAACACCTTTTTACAGAGGCAAAAACTGGTTTTTTTCCTCAGACACAAAAAAAAAACCCAAGTAAAATGCAGAAATTTGCCCCAATACCTATCAGCAGCCAGAAATAGGGTAAATAAGAGGATAAATCCAAAGGCCCCAGTAGGAAAAGCACTGTGTTATTTTATTTTGAAGTTATTTTAAAATTTTTAGTTAAAGTAAAAAATACTTTTATTTCAAATTTGTGCTTATGTACTTTTAATTTTTATATTTTTATTGTCTCATGTTTATTTTTAGTTTCTTTCCCCCCCACAGCCTTTTATTTGTCACAGAAAGTTTCTGTGGTGAGCTGCTATCAGCCAGCCTTCCTGCCCTCTGCAAAGGCAGCTGCTGCAGTGGCGCGTGACCAGTGATCACAAAAAACCCCTAAAAAATACAAAAGAAATTACGTCTTAGGGTAAAACCTGCAGCTGGGTAGCTTAATTGCAAGAACACTTACTTTTTTATATTTTTATAGTAAAAACCCTTATAAAATGGGCTGAAGGGAACTGTACTTCTCCCTTGTAGAATCCCTGAAGGCTGTTTTGGGGTGCCCTGACATCATGGAACAGAGTGATCTCCAGCAGTGTTTCCTCCAACTGCACACTAAAAAAAGCATTTTTGGACAATCCATCTCCCTAGCTGAGAAAAAATTCCGGAAATGCTGGAAAAGAAGGTGAAGTGTAGAGATGGAGGGGAGCCCCTGGTTCTGTGGGTGGGCAGGTGGCCCTGGGCAGGCAGCCCCTTCCTCATTGCCCTTGAGGAGGCACAGGAAAATCCCTAAGAATACAATAAAATAAACCAAAACAACATTATTTTAAAAATACTTTGTTTTTCTTCACAAGAGCAGGTTGTGCCTCAGCATTGGGCTTGTTCTCACAGAGCAGACACAGGTGACAGGGTTTGGGATGGGCCTGGGGGCTGAGGGGGGTGGTCTTCAATTTTGACTGGAAAAGAGAATTTCAATTGCAGGGAGAAGTTTTTAATTGCAGGAGAAAATTTTAATTGAGGACATTTTAATAGGGAAGATTATTTTAAATGGGGGGAGAAAGCTTTAATTTAGGGGAGAAACCTCTTAATTTTGGAGAGAAAATATTAACTGAAAAGAAAATATTAATTGAGGGGAGAAGGTGTTAATTGGGGGAAAAACTTTAATGGGGAGAAAAGTTTACAGGGAGGAAAATTTAATTACAGCAGAAAATTTTAACTGCAGGGAGAATATGTTACCTGAGGAGACTATTTTTTAAGATTTTAATTGGTAGAGAAAACTAATTTGGGATGATAATGTGATTGTGGGGAGAAAACTTGACTTACAGGCAGAAAATTTTAACTGAGGGGAGAAAAGTATAATAAGGCAGATAAAACTAATTGGGGGGAGAGGAAATTTTAATTGCAGGGACAGGGTTTTAATTGTGTGGGACAACATCAGGTGGGGAGAAAAGTTTAAATATGGTGCTGGGAGAAAATTTTGAGAAAATTTTAATTGAGCATTAGAGAGCCTTTGTGACACCTCTGATAGATGAAACTTTCCTTGGCAGGTGAGGCAAGAGCACATATAGAGGTGGAACCCCAAAAATGGAGGAAATGAGAGTTTATTCTGGATTTTTGGGCATGGAAAGGAACAAGCGGGCAGGTAACTGTAAGGCAACGGACTGTAGAATCATTGGGTTTGGGTTTTATTCTGAGACTTCTGTAATTTGAAAACTAAACCCAGCCGAAGTAAGGTTATAGGGGGAAAAAAGCTTTTTCTGGCACTTCCCTCGAGGGAAAATTTTTGTCACTCAGCAGGTAGAATTTTTGCTCTAAACAGACAAATTTCAGACATGATGGGTTATTCCAATTTAGCATTAGCCTTTCCTGAGGCTCTTGAGGAACTGATTATTTTAGATATATTTTTGCCCCCACAAATATTCAATTTTTTTGTTGATTTTTCATTTGTTGATTTATTTTTTTAATATAACACTTTAAACATTTTTATTTTTATATTTGGCATATTTGGCTTTTGACTTACTTTATAATATTTTTTCCAGGAAGAAGAGGGGAGAGGAGGGTTTTTCACATGACATTTGGTTCATATGATGGGAATAAAGAAGGAAAATCTTAAACAAAAAATGGGGGAAGTCCTACTGAATGAAAACACGAATATTTTTGTATAAAAGCCCTGGAAAGAGAATTTTCTTTGCACATGGTGAAGGGAAATTGTATATTCTGGATCACAGGATACAGAAATGGAGGCACCAGGACCCAAGGTGTCTTAGTTTAGGTGCAGAAAAAAACTCCGTTGAACTTTAAGAATGAGGTAAATCCCAGAAATTAAAGCAAATTTTTAATTATGGTACATTTAATGAGTTTGTGTCTGGAGCTGGGGAGGAAACTGTTCCCCAAAGAGCTCCCATAAATACAAAACAGCTAATTTTGTTCCACGTGAAGAAGAATATTCGGTATTTCTCACCCAAAATGACACCTAGTCCACTGGCATTGGCACGAGACCAACCCTTGATGATCTTGGCATGGCCTGTAGCGTGTTGCTGCCCTGGGAGCCCTCTCAGAAGCACTGAAGGTCTGTTCTCCTGCAGGTCACAGCATGGAGATGAAGCCTGAGGCACGTGTCGCCTGCCAGGTGATGCTGGCAGTGCTTTTCACAGCTCTGTTCATCACAGCCATCGCTTTTGCAGGTGAATGTCGAAGTTTTAGTCTCACAGGTAACGTCTCTGAGATATTTTGGGTTGTTGTGTTTGTGACAGATTTATTTCCATGTTCCTTTGGAAGACAAAGCCCACCCAAGCTGCTGTTCTTTCTGGGAGAAGAACATTTCAGAGCAGTCTTTGTACAGAACAAACCCATCCCCATGGTGTGGGAGCTGATGTCATCGAGAAACCCTTAGAAAATCAACAGGAAGAGTAATTTCAGGAGCACAGTCACACAGAAATACTGTTTTCAGAGAAGAAGAGGCCTGGAGATGTTGGCATGAGTCCCACCTAGTCAAGAAGTCTGCAGGAATAAGAGGACTTTTTCCTTGTAATTTTCACTACTTTTGCATTAATGACAGAGAGCAACACCCAAGGGCATGTTTAGGGCTACTCTGAAACTCCTCTTTAAAATGTGGGGTTTTTTAAGTCTACCACCCTGTTTCCATCTTTGAAGGTGCAGCACCTGTATTTCTTGTCCAATATCACAAGCTGCGCCATGATTTGAGCTTATTTTCTTACAGGATCTCTCCTAGTATCTTAATTTTTCTCTTTGCCTACAGTTGAAGCAGATGCAAAACTTTTGGAAGCCATGAGGTGGAGGATGATCTTCCCACCCCAGAGAGGCAAGGGGAAAGTGCTGCTCATTAATGTTGTTCTATTTTTAATGACAGTGCAAGCTTTTCAGCCTCATGCCCAGCCCTGCTTTCAGTGCCCCTTTGACTGGATCAGGTACAGAGGAAAATGCTACTATTTTTCTGAGGTTGAGGGGAACTGGACATCCAGCCAGGACAACTGCTCAGCACTTGGTGCTTCCTTGGCCATACTGGACAGCGTGGAGGACTTGGTAAGGAGACATGAGGACCTGCTCGGCATGGGGGAAAAAACCCAAAAGAACTGCATTTGAAACCTTTTGGTTTCTCTGACTGATCTTCCAGGATCTTTTTTGAAGATCTGGGGTGAGAAGTTGGGGATAAAGCCCTGAGGGTATGTCATCATAGGTGTCTTCAAATTCCTCACCAAAGCAAAGCGCTGCAAGGACTGTAGGAACAAACCCCTGTTTCTAGATGACACTTTTTGGTAGCAGATTGAAATGTTCAAGCCCCAAAGAAGCCCTAAATCAGCATAAGCAACTGGTAAAATTGACGGTTTTGGTTGGAAGAAGGTAAAAATCTTTCCTTTTCCCCTCTTTCAGAGTTTTGTGATGAGATACAAAGGCATCTCAGAGCATTGGATTGGCCTTTTCCGGGAGCATGAGCAGCAGCCATGGCAATGGGTGAACCGCTCAGCTCTATCTCACCTGTGAGTCCATGTTTTTCATTATTATGTTGTTGGTTGGTGTTTCCTCAGCCACAAAATGTGCATTTCTTCTTATACTTGAGGTACATCCAGAGGTAGCAATGGGACAATGTTTGGGAAGGGCAACATTGCATCTCAAACTGGTATTTGTTTTCCCCTTTGACGGGAGTGGTGCATTTGGTGAGAAAATCCTAAGTTTTCAGTTTTTATTTTAAGTTTGTTTCTCTCTTGCAAAGCTTTGGGTTTCATATTAGAAATAGATCAGCATCAGTGTTGGCATATTGATACTGAATTAGTTCTATTCCTATAAAAGGAATATGTATAGATATTTTGGCATGTTGGTGCCCATGAGGATACCTGAGAACTGAAGCTGAGAGGAGTGTATGTGTGGCTTTTCTCCTTTTTCCTGCCACTCCATCTGAAATGGGTTATGTCCTCTGTACTTCCAGGTTTTGGATCCGTGGTGGTGGGCTCTGTGCATACCTGGATGACAGTGGGCTCAGCTCCTCCCACTGCAGCACTGAGAGGAGCTGGATTTGTAATAAACATGAGCTGCAGAGCTCAGGCAGGGGCAACAGGATGAGACGGCCTCCAAACCTCTGTGTCAGCTCCTTGAGTGCTGCAGGGAGGCCTTCTCACTCCCAGATATCTGGTGCACCATAGAGACATGAAAGAAAATCTCAAAAAGATTTTAAAATCCCTGGGTAAGGGGTTATTGGGGTTTCCAGGGGCCAACAAGGTGTTTCTGGGACAAGGCAGCCTTTAGGGATCCACATGAGATAGTTCTTGAGAATCCAGGGGGGTGGGGGGTCAGGGCAGCTCTGGGGCTCTTTTTGGGGTTGGGGCAACTTGGTGATGGCCCAAATGCAGATGCCTTCTACTTAAATAAAATAAAAGAAATTTATTCTATCGTGAACATATTTACATGATAAGTACTTGGAAATGCATCTCAAGCATGGGGAACAGCGGAGGAAAAGAGTGGGGGCAGTGGATGTAAGCACATCCTTGTGATAACTAAATCAGTTTTAATATGAGGAATAGCTGCTGGTATTAACACAAAGTCTGGAAAAATCAAGATTTTTAATTTGTGCTGGAAGTCCAGCCAGTCATAAGCACTGAGGTCAGCAAAAGGAACCTCCAGAGGAAGCTGTATTTGGGAGAAAAAAAAAGTTTTTAGCTCAAAACAAGCTCAGGGAAGTCGAGCTCCTAACAAGCTTTGCATA
Organism: Passer domesticus; assembly: GCF_036417665.1. Classification (NCBI taxonomy): domain Eukaryota; kingdom Metazoa; phylum Chordata; class Aves; order Passeriformes; family Passeridae; genus Passer; species Passer domesticus. The sequence continues at coordinate 28,880,746 of NC_087512.1, read as the reverse complement.
ATTTAACAACTTGAGATGAGCCATGCTGAGCATAGACCCAAAATCCCCTGGGCATAACCCAAAACAGAGACATCTAAGATGAAGGAAGGACCATGAACTGAGTTAGAAATTACTCCAAGACTTGGAAGATAAGAGTTGAGGAGCATCAACCAGCATTTCCAACCACTGTGATGCAACCAGCTTTCAGGAGGATCCTTTCAGGGCATCAGCCCTTGGGGGACAGTTTAATGGTTGAGAGGAGCACGCAAAAATAGGGGAAGACCCTCTCCCCACTGAAGGAGGCCACAGGAAAAGTGAAGATGCGTTGGCGCCTGCTGACAGCGTAGAAAGAGACCTGTCCCACCTCGTAGTCCAGGTAGACCCCAATCTCCCCATTGAGGATTGGGACAGAGGTGTTGGATGGAGCTGTGAGGGCAACGCAGAGGTCATCATACTTCTGCAAGCCCCAAATTTCAGTGTTGGGCTTGAAGAGGACCCGGCCTTTCCTCTGAACTGACTCACGGGCCACCCCCACAGCCCAGAAGCGCCCATTGGCCTCCACCTCCCAGTAGTGACGGCCCGAGGTGAAGCCCTCGCTGCCCAGCATGCACGGGTCTGTGTCGAACCGGCCTGGGCCCGCAGGCCACTGGCAGCGAGGTCTGCCCCAGGTGGCTTCTTTGAGGTCCTCGGAGAGGATCACCTCTGGACCCACTGTGGCTGGATCCAGGGTTACATCCACTGAAAAGCAAAACAGAGAATGGATCAGAAGCCAAATTTAAGCCTAGAGAACACACACCCCCAAAATGCCTTCACTGGTGACTTTTCAAAGGCAAAGAGAGAGGAAAGGTGAGTTGGAGATGTAAGTGTGAAGAGGTGGAAGTTGGAGATGGAGATATATATCCAGTTGAGGCTGGAGATGGAAGAACGAAGAGATGGAAGTGGAAGACAGAGGCCCTAGGGAGACAGAAGGTGGAGCTGGAGAATCTCCAACCCCATTGAACATCTCAGCCCAGAAAACACAAGAAACGGGTACTTTGCTCCTTTCTAGCCACCTCTGATTACCTTCAAACTGTTTGGCGGTGTGGTAGTCCAGGGCAAGGTCCCACGTGCATGGCCGTGGTTTGAGGAAGAAAGCCATTGCACCCTCAGAGTCCTCTCTTCCTGACTGGAGGCACAGAACAAGGAAAGAAAGGATAAAATCCAATTATTATCCTCCAAACAGTCATATCTCAGCTTCTGCCCCTTTCTGTGTAAAAAAAGATGTTTAACCATCACATTTAATCAAAGTACTTCAAGAAAATAGCATTCTTCAACATTGCTTGGTTCATTCAGGAGGTGGGTTAAATAAATTAATTCCCTAATTACTATGAAGGGAACATGAGTAGCACATTGGCTGAACCCATCTCCAGTGTAGATATACCCCCAAACCTCCATTCCTCGTGCTGGCTGAAGGCTGAATCTATCCATCTTAAATCCATCTCTGCCTCCACCATTCATCTGACAAAGTTTATTTGAGTGAGGAAAGTCCCTAAAACTGAGATAAGCCACATTCACCTCTGACATCCAGAGAAATCTTGTGAGGGGGGAAGAAGTTTGCTATTGACCTTGGAGAAAATGTGTATGGGGGAGATAAGAGTTGGCACCAAATGGCTTCAAATTCAGCCTCTGGAAGTCAGTGTGGGGTTTTGCATGCAAACAAGGGATTGCCCATGGGCATGAGTAATAAAGCCCCAAAATTACTGAATAAACCATGCTGTGACAGTTGAAAGCAAACAGGTTGCTTCTTTTCCATGTGTTTTCCTCAGCAAACCTGCATATACGGGGATTAAAGCAGCAGGGTGATAAGTAAAAGTGAGAAAAAGGTGAGAAAATCACCCAAATAGAGATAAAATCAAGAGCCATGCTGTTTCTCACCCAAATTCCCTGCCTAGATTGTTACAGGTAGAAGAGAAGTAAATAATCATCATGACCCTCCATTGCAAAATACCTTTGAATCCAAAACAGAGATCCTGAGACCAAAGCAAGGGTAAATCACTTCCCTTCTTGAGTTCATGGGATGGGGCTCAAAATCCCCTTCCCCCCGCCCCCCTCCCAAGACATCAGGGTGATGTAACCCCCATATCTGCACTGGGATTTCCCCCCTTACTCAGACCTTCTTGGTGTTTTCCTTGCTGTTGCTGGTGCTGTTTTGGGGTTCCTCCAGATGGTTTTCTTCCACTGGCTGCTTCTCCACTGCGTTTTTTTCCTCTTGGGATTTTTTTCTTCCTCTCTCTGGCACAGGCTCAGCCAAAGCTCAGTCTTGTCTCAGCCTCTGCCAGCTTTTATCAGACAAGAAGGGAGGAGCCCTCCAATCTCTTGCCTGCAGATGGGACCATGACGTGCTTGGACACCTGCACCATCTGATTGCCCTTTTTTCCCCCATTTCAGGGCCATTTGTTTTCTCAGCACAGGCACTGGGGAGGGAAGGGAGGAAAATTAAAGCACTGCAAAAAGAAACCCCGTTATTGCATAGCACCACAAGGTAGAAAGCAGTTAAATTTTGCCCCCCTAGCTCCCCAAATCTGACTCCAGCCCCTTACACATGATGGAGGTGAACAACACAAAGCTGGGAGCAGCTTCCAGGTGAGGAATGTGACAGCAATGCCTGGAAATAAGACAACCTTGTGGATATAAAATTTGTTTAAAGACTACTTGTGGGTGATGGCATTTTCTTTTCCAACTGGGGCAGCCTGTGCCGGGAACTGAGCACAGGAACACCCAGGGGTGGTTGAAGGACAGGCAGCTTCACCCTGTGCCACAGCCAACCCCTAGCACTCCCTTCTCCTTGCAAGGAGGGCAGCAGGGCCACAGCAACCACAAAAAACCTCTGTGCTGACACTGGCCAGGGCTTCTTCTCTTGGTGTTCAAGAGACAAAATCCCCTCAGGAGGCAATGGGTGAGCTGCCATAGGCTGTGGTCATAAAGACTTTTGGAGGACTGGATAAGACCTGTGAGGTGAGATCATCTTCCTACGACCTATCAGGCCTTCCCCCTCTCCCTCCCTGTGAGAAAAAGGTGCAAAGTAAAAATATTTTAATTTCTTATGGGAAAGCAGAGCTCCAGTGCCTGCTTCTAGTTGTGGGAAAAACATAAAGTGAGTTGATCCCTGCTTTCCAGGGAAGGCAGTGAGAGGGCTTTTTTAGGGGAATTATTTGCTTTCCTTCCCCCAATAATGTAAAGCTGATTGCCTCACTTGTGGGTTGTTTTGTTGTTGTTGGGCTTTTTTTTTGTGTGTGTATTTAGAAGAAAATCCAGTCTCACCTGCAATCCCTAAGGGAGGCGTTGGCAGAGTTTCTGGACTGGAGACTGAGTGAAGAGAAGAGACACCACAACTACGTGGCACAGGGGGTCCCCTCTGTTCTTCAGCAGTCTGAATGAATCTTTGGGTATTAATTGTTCCCCAAGCCCCTCTTGAAGAAACACGTGGGATCGTATCCAAGAGGCATCCTGGCACCCTGCAAACCCTGCATCCAGATGGAGTGGTTGGTGCAGATCCTGGGCAGGTTTGGCAAGCACCACCTCCATGTGCAATTGTTTATTATCCACACTTTAAATCAATGTCATGGTGCAGCTCATTTTCATCCCGGACTGAGTCATAAAGGGACATTTATTAACATGGAATTAGCACTCCCCTCTGCTTCTCAGGGCCGGGATTGGTTTTGGACAGAATATAAAGGGGAATGGCAACACGGCAAAGAAAAGGAGAACCATTCGGTGAAGTACGTAATTACCCTGCAGTTGCTAATTAGCTGCATCCCCAGCCCTGCCCCAGTGTTACAGCCACCCTGGCTACAGCAGAAGCACTTTTCCCCTTTAACTCAAAAGGGGAAAATTCAGGTCTGGGGGTTGCATATGTATTTCTTGTCTCCTGCAGGAGATGAGTGAAGCTGGGTGGCGCCGCATCGAGGCTGAGTTCGAGCGGCTGCCGGCTGCTGGCAGAGCAGGGGTGCACCGTGCTGCGGCGGCTGCTGCGCTGGGTGACACCTTCGCAGCTGCCCGCGCTGAAAACTCATTGCGGGTGGCCGAGGGGGTTGCACAGCTCCACAGACTCATTGGGCAGCTGGAGGCCAGGTGCTTGCCCCAGGTGAGTGCCATTCTTACCCAAAAGCTGTCCCCAAAGCACTGCCTGTGCTCCCTTTTTTCTCCCTTTTTCCTTTTAGGATGTTGGGAGCATCAAAAGCAAGTATGTAGCAACTGGTTGCTTCACATCCTTATCACTCCAGCTGCGGAGAGGTTCTTGGCTGCTACATCCATCACATAACACCTGTCCCTGTAATTTCTTTTCCCAGCTTGAGTGAAATGGGGCTCCACCTCCCCTCGGGGCTCCCCAAGGAACTGAAGAAGAGCCTGAGCTCCTGCTGCCACCAAAGTGATGTTCTATGGGAGGCCCTGGAGAAGTTAAGAGGTATTTGGGTAAAAATCGGATATTTTATTATAATTCAGAGGTATTTCAGGAGAATTTGGAGGCTTTGGGGAGGAATCCAGAGGTATTTGGGATAATTCAGATATTCAGATATTCATATGTATTCAGATAATTCAGATATTTGCCTATATTGGGAGGAGGAATTCAGAGTTATTTTGGGAGGAATTAATTTTGGGATAATTTAGTTATCTGGGGAAAAGTCAGAGGCATTTCAGGAGGAAGAGGAGCTTGTCCAGAGGAAGAGCAGCAGCAGGCTCTGCAACTACTCACTCCCCACCTTCTTCCCTTCTCTCAGATGTGGATCCCCCCATGGGTCTCCCCACAGCAATGATGACGTTGGAGACTGTCACAACTCCTCTCCCACAGCTTTTGGCAGAGAGAAAAAGTGTGCTGTGGGATGAGGAGGAGGAGAAGGATGAGGCCAGGAGCTGGCTAGTCGCTGTCAGGGGGTCATTGCCAGGAGATGCAGGACATGGACACAGTAGATGGACTCTGCAAGATGCCACTTGTGCATCCTCATCCTAGGTGCTGCCCATACTCCTAGGGAGACAAATGATTTTATAATAAGCTCCTCTCCCAGCTGCTTTAATTAGTAACCAGTCTTGTGTTGCTACTCACCATGTAGGTCATGAAGAAAAAAAAAAAAGGCAAAAACAAAAACAACCCCCCAACCCTGATTTTCCTTTCGTTCGTGTGTGCGTGCGTGCATGCATAGGCAAGATTTTAAGGTATTTCTTGGTTCCGCTGGCCAGGAAGAAGGGAGCAGGCGAGCGAGGGGCAGCGGGATACACGGATCCCGGATCTCGGGTGCGGAGTGGCGGACCTAAGGTATAGGGCCTTGACTGAGAACAGCCCGTCCCGCTGCTCCCCGCCGCTGGAAGCGGCTGCCGCGGCTCTGGCAGTCGTCACTCGGCTGCCCTCCCACGACAAGCGGCGACTGCGGTGCAGCTCTCAGTGGCCATCCCCTGCTCCGGCTCTTTAATTCTATTTATTTTATTCTGCCCTATACATTGCATTCACATCTCGCCCCCCTTTCGGTTGAGCCCTTTTGGCGGCACCTGGCAGAGGCGACAGCCACCTCCGGCACAGCTTCTAGCGACTGGGCGCCGTGGCCAGCGTGGGCGGCCACCGGGGCGGCTCACACCGCGCCGCCCGCTCGGTGCGCCTCTTGTAGCGCCGTCTCGCCCTCGGGGCAGCTTTTCTGGTGACTCGGTTCGGCTCCGGTGTCGCCGCCTCGCCCGTCCCCGAGCGGGTCTCTTTGGGCCGCCGGGCAGCGGCCACCCCGAGGGGCGGCTCGCACCGCATCGCCACGGCCGCCCACGGCAGCGGCCACCCCGAGCGGCAGCTTTTTTTCGCCGCCTCGCCTCGCCCGCTCCCTTCGTGTAGCCCCTTCACCGCCACCTCACCGCGGGGAGAAAAATTTTGGGAAAATATTTATACCTAGCATAGCCCTGACTTCTCTTGCTGCTGCAGAATCCTTATGTAGGCTGAGATTCTCCTTCGAAAAGATCAGTAAGTGCCTGAAATAATTAAGAATTAACTAAGCATTAGGTTGGTCTGCTGTTAGTGGTGCCTTTCTTTTTTCTTTCTTTGCCCCGAGACACCAAACTTTGGGTTTGTTTGGGTTCGGTTTCGCAGTCCCGCCCTGTCCCGCTCCACACCGGGAGGAGTCAGTGGCGGGACCGCAGAGCGCCGCTGGCAATGCCCAGTCCCAGTGCGCATAATTTCTAATTTCTCCTCTTTTTTTTTTTTTTTTTTTTTTTCTTTTTCCCTCGTGAAAATGCCAAAGCTGCTCAGTTTTGGGGCAGAGCGGATTTTACAACTGTTTGGGAACATCGAACTTCTTATTGTTTTATCTACCTTTTCATACCTATAATTCCTGATTAGTATTTTAAACATTGTGGTTTTTTATTATTTTTATAGCTCTATAATAAAATTTGCAATTATATTTAAACGTATATATGTGTTATATTAAAATGAGATATAGCATATTGAAACTCCGTTAACGTTATTATAGTTAAAATACAACGGTGGGTTTTTATTTCACTTTAACCCTCCCTCTCCAAGCTGGTATGCACATGAGCTCCAGGGAACTCTGCTCACTTGCCACATTCCTGCTTTAATCCTTGTCTCCTGGAGCCCCCTTCTGGCCTCGCTCTGCTTCCCCGGTGCAGCCGGAGGGGTGAGAATTCGCCTAGTAAATAACCTGTCCCTCCTCCTGCCGGCATTCCCTTCTGTCCGTGAGTCGCCGCTGGCGCTGGCCCGAGGGGCTGTTCCCTGACTGAGGCGGTGGGAATGTCGGACCCGCCCGGGATGCCTTTGCTTCCAAGCGTCCCGGCCCGCTGCCGCCTCCAGGAGCAGCCCGGCCGGGCCTCCTCCCGTGCGCGCCTCCCCGTGTGCAGCCGCGGCTGGGGAGACGCCGTCAGACACCTCCCGGAGGAAACCACCTGCGCTGCCTGCTTGGGTTTCTTCCAAGACCCTGTCATGATCCTGAGCTGCGGACACAATGTCTGCCGGCGCTGCCTGTCGCGGTGCGCGGCGGGCGGCGCTCCGTGCCCGCAGGGCCGGGTGCCGTTCCCGCACGGTGGCGGTGCCTCAGGTTTTAGCTTTTATATTTTTTAAATTTTTTTTTCCCGGTTCTGTGCTGCTTTAGTGTGTAGTTCTGAGCTTCATATTAAGGGACAGTAAGCTCCCTTCACAGAGTAGGTGGACGAAACTATTCCTTCTCTAGCTGGGGAGCAAGGACAGCCAATCCGAATCTCAGACCCAAGAGCATGAACAAGGGTGGACCAAAGCGAGGAAAACAAGAAGGGTTGGACTTCCAAACCAAAAGCTATAATTGGACAATTAACTCAAATATACTAATGAACCAGAACTTTAAAGAGTGAGACATCTCATGATTGGTCGTCCATTTTGTGACTATTTTGGGTTCATCTTGGATGTAGCCTTGGCTGGGCTCTTGTGCTGCCCAAGGTGTATCCATTGAGTACTTTTAATACCTACTTTGATACTTTTTAATACCTACTTTATTCTTTAACTCCATCTAGCCTCTGTTCTAGGTCAGCCTTCACCAGGCATCAGTGGCTTCCGTCCCAACCAGCAGCTGGCCAGTGTGGTGGCAGCTGTGCAGGAGCTGGCCCCGCTGCCGGTGCAGGATCTGTGCCACAGGCACCAACGTCCCCTCACTGTCTTTGTCACCACGATGGAGTTCTTGTCTGCGCCGCCTGCACCAAGCATCGAGCCCACCCCACTGTGCTGCTCCAAGAGGCCGCTCGCTGCCACAGGGTGAGCGGATCCCGGTCTCCGACACAGCCTGCCTGAATGACGCTAATTTCCCTTAAAACTCAGCCCCCAGAATATTTATTTTGAGCAGAGGCAAGGCTATTCCCTGTCTTTCTAGGGGGAAAAAAGCAATGCAAGCATTTAGAAGCCAAAAGTGAGCTGAAATGCTGCAATTTGGTGAGGGTTAAGTATGAAACAGTATAACAGGTGGTAGTTTTGGGACCAAAACTAAATATTGGAGATTTCAAGCTCTTGCTGTCACCTGGCACCTGTGCTGTGGAGGGTTCTTATTCTGCTTCTGGGCATGGAGGGGAAATGGGGATCCCCAAAGGAGGTTTGGACCTGGCTGTGGGTGCAAGGGAAGGGTGATCAGAATTTTTAAAGATCTGATAGCACCTTTTTTACAGGAGACTTTGGAGAGATGGGATATCCCAGCCTGTCTGCGAGACCTGTAGTGCCCAGGTATGACTGTGTATTTACATAACTGTATGGATAAGGTGAGGGTGTGCATGCAGCATAACTATGAAGTTAATTATAACATGGATATGCATGTACATATCTGCTTCTATCTGTAGTGCAGCTACAGAGGAGGGTGAGGATGGGGCCATCTGCACTGGCCAGATCCCTGGTACTTCAGGGGTTCCAGCCCCATCTCCTTCTTTTCTTCCCTTCTCTAGGAGTAGAAGGGAAGAAAAGAAGGAGATGGGGCTGGAACCCTTCCCTTCCTTTTTCCCTGTAGAAGCTGTTTGAAGCTTCCCTAAAAACCCTGCAAGAGGAGGACAAGCCACATGCTGGGCTGACTGAGGCAGCAAAGGAGACAAGACAGGAGATGCTCGTGGGTGGTGCTGCCATCTGGGTGCACCATGGGGGCCACACTACTTCATTCCCCCTCTGGCATCCTCCTCCTTCATCCCCCAGACTCGAGTCAGTGCTGACAAGCAGAAGCTGCGGGCGATGCTGAAGGGGCTCCACTGGGTGCTGAGTGACCAGGAATCACAGTTTCTTTCCCAGTTCCATCGCCCGTGCTGGAGGTTGCAGGAACAGCAACATGGTCAAGGTGCTGAGATGTCATGGATCCAGCAAGGCCATGCAGGGCTCCAGGCCAAGTGCCAGCAGCCAGATGGCAACGTGCTATGGGTGAGACAAAACTTGGCCCCAGAATCTGCTCCCTGCCTTTTTGGCTTTTATTCACATGAAAGCATCCCTAAGCATCTTTCTTCCTTCCTCTCCAGGATGTCTGAACCACCTTGAACAGGTATTAGAGCCAAAAAACATCGTCAGGAGCACCAGTTTTGGCCCCAAGCCCTCCATTTTTCAGATCTTCTTCTCCCCCTGTGTTCTTTTCCTCTGGGATTTTTGCTTTGGAGCTGGAAGGGGTTGATGGTTAATCCAAAACTTGGTGATGATAGGGGAATCTTCCATTGTATCTTGGTGGAGTGAGAGCCTTGCCCATGGAAGTAATGTCCCAGTGGTTTTCTAGCAATGGGGAAAGGAAATTTGGTATTAAACACCCAATTTACTCCCCTCGAGGTGCACAGAGAGGAATGTACAGCCATCACTGCTGTTGATGTCAGAGCTGGAAACAGCTTGAGGATTTCACTGGAAAAACCAACATGCTGGCAGAGGCAGTGACACAATTTAAAGGTGCCTGGAGGGTAAAAATTGGCAAAAAAAGTTATTTATTAAGCAAAAATGGGAAGGCAGATTTGGCTGGAAAGTGAAAGCATCACAGATGCTCATTTATTTCAGAGAAAATCGGGGATTTATTTGTGACTAGCCTTAAGTGATAGAAGACTGAAGGTGGGAGGTGCAGAATGCTGTTGATACTTAATTAGCACCCAAATTAGCATGCTAATTATTGTGGAGAGAGGTGATGCCCCAGGTGAATGAGGTTGTGTCTCCCACCTCAGGTCATCTTGCCTTCTCTGTGCAGCAGAGTTTGTATGGGGAAGGCCCAGGGCCAGATCTAGAGGTAAAAATCTTTGGAGTCATCTTCTATTTCCAGACATCTTGGAGTGCTCTCTGGGGGAAGAGAGAGGTAAGGTATCTTGCTTCAGGAACTTACTGAGCCCCCGTTTGGGTTCAGTGCCTGGAACTGATGCTCTGGTGGAATTTTGGAGGTGATATTCCAATGCATAGAGGCTCATGAACATCCCTCTCCCTGCCAGCAGCCCTGACCCTGGATCCAGCCACAGCTCACCCCCAAATCCTGGTGTCATTAGATGGCTGGACTGCAGGCCACTGGGAATCATCCCCAGCTCCTCTGCCCTCAGAAAGGGAGTCTCTCTGCGGTGTTTTGGGTCAGCAGGACTTTGTGGGGGACTGTCCTTGCTGGGCCATGAAGGTTTGTCCCAGTCCTGACTGGGCACTGGGAATGGCTTGGGAATTGGTGTTCCATAAGGGCTGCTTCGGTCTCAGCCTGGAAGGGGCTTGGGTTTGGGCTGTGGGGCAGTGCTGGGGCAGCTGCAGGCTCTCACCTGGCCCAGCCCCATGTCTCTGCCCCACAACCACACGGTGCCTTGCATCGAGATGGCTGTGGATTACACTGGCGGGTGGGTGGCTTTCCGTGATGGTGATAGACTGAAGTCTTTGCCTTTCCTCCACCCACTTTTGCAAGTGAATGACTCTGGCCACTGCTCCTACTGGATGAGGAGCCAGCTTTGCCCTCTGTCCCTGAGTTCCCCAAAAATCCACTATGAACCTCCCAAGTGCAAACACTTCCACCACCCCAGCAAACACTCCACTCAACAACAAACAGCCCCACTCCCCCCAGCCCCATTTAATTTTCCTTATAACATCTAATTTAACAATCATATTTCACTCTTTTGCTTCTCAGTAAGAGAACAGAGGTATTTTTGGTTCCTCAGCTGTTTTCCAGTGGAAGCATGGACCACAATAGCAGGGAGAATGTCCCTAAAACATTTTTGAAAACTCACCTTGAGGAAGAAAATGGGCTTTGCTGGTGCTGCTAGATGCCTCATAATACGGTTTTGCAAGTGGAAACTTTTCTACTTTGTAGAGAATTTAGGAGAAGTGGGTTAAAACCATGTTTCACGGCTCCCAGGATCACTCAGGATTGGGCCTTTTCAGGGCTTTGTATTCATTGCCAGGATGTGAGCAGGGAGAGAGGCCACAGAGAGAATTTCATCCCCCATTTCACAAGTGAATAGAAAAGGAACAAAACTGAATGAACCGGTATCTTGAAGCAGCAGAAGGTTGTTGTTAGGGTTCAACCATGTGATAAAGTGCTGTTATCAGCAAGCCCAGACATGACTGGGCAGGTCTCTGCCTCTTGCAGTCCCAGTCCTCTGCTGCCAGAATTGCCTCCCCATCCACATGCCCTCTTCACCTTGGTCTGAGGAAGAGGAGGAGTTACCAGGAAAGGCAGCAACTTCTATCTTCGGGACCCTAATTTTAGACCATGGCCCTGACAAAACACAGGTCACAGCTGAACCCACATTACAGCCCTGCTCAGTTGTATAATTAGTTTTTTCCCTGTTTGGCTCATGATGAGGTTGGTCTTTCCTTGAAAGACAAGGTCCAGTGGTGTGTAAAGCAAAGCACTTCTTTGCAGCGTCCTGCTCCAACAGATGAGCTTCCAACACTCCATCCACTTTTAATCTAAAAAGCTTTATGGATATTTAATTTGAAACTCCATGCAAAAAATAAACAACAAAAACCCCTACCTTTTTGTGTAACTCATCAGCCCCACAGCTGGCTCTCCAGCATTGGGGTGGCAAGGAAATCAGCCTCTTCTTCCTCAAGGACAGTTCAACAGTGTCCTGTCAGCGGCTGGGAGGGCAGACGGTTGGGTGTGGAGGGTGCACAGCCCCCAGTCCTTGAGCAGTGCCAGCAGATGCACCTTGCAGCCCTCCCACATGGACCCTTGGACCCCAAAACCCCCCTGAGTGACAGGCACACCTCATAACAGCCCATGAAAGAGGCTGTGGGGAGTAGCTGAAGGGATTTTTTTCCACCCAAGGGTGGAAGTTTTTTCTACCCAGGGGCTGAAGTTTTTTCCCACAAAGCTGGGGCTCAGGGTACATTTGTCGGGGTTTGGGGCTTGAGGATGAGCATTCCCAGAGGGGTGTTTTAGCCATTGCCTCCTGCTTCTCCCCATGCTGTCCCTTTTCCACTGACACCTCAGGATCAGACCGAGTGGGAACTGTGCATCCAAGGGAAGTGCAGCAGGCATGGAGGGGCAAACCTGAGTGAGGACTGCAGCCCTCCAGGGTGCTAATCTTCTCCTACTCCTCACTGAGGTCCATTGTAAGTGGAAAGAGGTGGATTTTGGGGATGGGTTTACAACTGTTCAACTTTTTATCAACTGTTAATAATTTGTTGGTGTTGGTAGGTGCTTTAAAAAACGGAGATCAAAAGGCACTTTTTAAAATCAGCAGCTTGTTACATCCAGAAGGCAGAAAATACAGCTCCAGTGCAAACCAGGGCTGTGTCTGTGTTTTTAATCATCTGGTTTTGGGTATGTTTGCTCCCCAAGGGAGCAGTGGGAGATGGGGATTTTCCACCTTGAAACAATGCCCACAGGGAAGAAATCCCCAAATTAGGGAGGAACTTGTTAAAGAAATGGTGACCTCTGCACTGCTGCCTTGAGGAGAATGTGCTCCCCAACCCCTTTGTTTTTCTTGGGGGTTGATAGACCCTCCAATCCCTTTGTTTTTGAGAAGACTGCCCCCTTTTAAGAGAAAATAAGACTTGTTTTCAGCACTAGCAGTGGACATGGGGAAGAAACAGCTCCAAAAATATCCCTAAACCCTTCCAGAATTAACCTATATGCTGCTTGGAAGGAGCGGAGGCTTAAGTTTTTCATGTGTCACCACTTTGCCCAGTTCCCCCCTCCAGGGGCCTTTTCCCCTCTTCCTACCCAGTTTGTTGGGATAAAATGTCATAATTTCATTTAATTTTTTTCCATTTTGTAATTTCTCCTGCTCTGAGAAGAGGCTTTTTCTCCCCAGAATGAAGCAAAGCAGGATGTTTCTTCCTCCAAGTCCCTTCATTGCTCAAAATCCCCTCCAAAAAGCCACATCTGAAGGTTTATTTAAGCTAAAAGGAGCCTTTTAAAACAGAGGATGAAACACTATAGTGCATTACAGGGCCTCAGCAGCACGAATAGAGCTGATAGCTGGGTTAAGCAAAAGAGATCTGAATTTTGGGTAGTTTTTAGTTTTTGCCTTCTATTCTGTAAAATAGTCACTCTGTATGGACCCATGCTTTAGACCTGAATTTCCCACATGGAGGAATTTCCCCCTGGAGCTATGGTGAGCCAGCTGTGCTTTGCTGCTCACCCAAATCCTCCACACAAAAACTCACCAAACTCCAAAAAAAAGTATGAACTGAACTTCGTCTTTAAATAAACTGGTTGAGCTCAGTGATTTACTGTGTCACTCATAACCTGGGACGGGTGTCTTAAACAAGGTGGTTTTGAGCCACACTGCAGTGCTGCCCGAGGTGGGACCCTCCAGGGAATGGGGACAGCCAGAGGTGAGGATATTCAGGGAGAAATTGATCTGTGAGAACAAAGACATCTAGGATGGGTGGTTGAGGACTTGGGGGGAAAGGGACCTCTGGGGCTGGCTGGGGATCCAGGGAGGTCAGGGGGTTCTGAGGCACGCAGATGACATACAGTATTGCAGGTCAGGGGTAGGTGATGTACCCATGTTGAGGTGGGCCTGTAGCCAGCTCCATGACCCTCTGCTCCCCCTGCACACTTTTGCTGGACACTCTGGGGCCAGAGTTCACCACTCTCATGTCTGTACTCAACAGTCAGCCCAGGGGAAGAATGAACCTTCTTTATACTGGCACTTTTGTTTGACCAGCAGGTGACTGGCCATAAAATAATGGTGCCAAGAAGCAGGAGGATGCTGGTAGCTCAAAGCAGGTCCAAGCCCACTGTGATAATAGGATAATGCTGTGAATGCAGTGTCCTGGGAGGAGAGTCAGGAAGGCGCACTCTGGTTTCCAGGCCACGAGGAGGTGCTCCAGCTCACTCCTCATCCAGAGTGTAAATCATGGATGATGGTGATGATGATATTAAACCCTGCCCTGAGCCTGATGCGGGAGAGGGAGCAGTGCTGCTCGGGCTCATCTCAAGCTCCCCCTAGATGTGTGGCGCTGCTGCAGCCTCGCCATAGCTCAGTTCAGGGGCACCAGCAGCACGGGTGGGGGGACAACCCAGGCACTACACCTTTGGCACCTCCACAGCCCATGGGTTGGGGCAACCCCAGCCCCTCCGCCTGGCTCAGGGACACCCCCCATATACCCACATGACCCAGTCTGGGGCCTCACCCCAAGCTCTGCTGCTCCTGTCCCCACCAAAACTTCGCCCTTCCCTGCGGCACCCTGTCCAGCTTTAGGGCGGCAGCTCTGAAGCGAGGGGATAGTTTTGGAATCAGTCTTGCTTAGAATACCTCAAACACAGCAGGTTAAAATTTTTTTATTAACTTGAAAAGAAATCCCTTTGGGCAGCTGTCCCGGTCTTTTCTTCATGCAGGACTCCAAACATCCAGTCACAGCTAGCTGCCTGGCTGCTGGTTCCATCCAGGGGGACTGGATTTGCAGCAAATGCTGCAGTGCCCGGGTTTAGTGTTTGAGGTCTGAAGCTGGCTGGTGCTCTACTAAGGTGGTGGGGCCTGGGGATGAAGGACAGAGCTAAGCTCCCTGAAGCCCAGGGGCATCTGCATGGCCAAAGACCCTCAGGGACAGGCCCCTGCCTTCCAACACATGGGCTGTTTTCCCACACTGGCCAGGGCCATCCCCACTCTGTCTTGAACACACCCGAGGACCAGTTGTCCCATCTGCCAGTCACCCCCCTCCATCCTGCTTCCACCCCTCCTCAGCCTGCCCCAGACCCCAGACCCTCCCTGCACCTGCCCAGGTGTGCAGACAGAGCTCTGCTCACCCATCACCAGCAAACAGCTGGTGCTCTCTCCCCCTAGCACTGGTGTCCTGACAGGCCATACCCAGCTTATCCTGTGCCCTCTTTGCCACCTCAGGCCCGTGCTCCTGGCCTTGATCCACGCAGTCATCTGTGCCCAGCAGCTCAGTCACGCCAGGCTGGGAAGGAGAGAATGCCTGGCTGCAATGTGGGGCTCAATTCAGCACCTCCAAGCAACACTCCCCACCCATCTCTCCTTGAGAAAACTGAGGTAGGGTGGCTTTCAGAGATGCTCTGCATCTCTCTCCCAGCCTTGTTCCTCCCTGACGTTCTTCCCTTCACAATGCTTACCTTTTTGGAGAGGTGTAGTTCACCCTTGAGCAGTGCATTAGATGTGTCCCGACCCTTGCAGCTCTGTGACTTGAGGAACTTGCTATTGACCAGCTTCCTGAGGGATGGGGCATGGAGATGCTCATTGTCCAGCACTGTGGTACTCTGGGCTTCATCCCACTGTGCCAGAGACGGGGGCAGAGTGCGCTCCCTACTGACACGTGTCCCTGCTGACTCCGCTACAACTGCTGCAGGAAACCCATGCCTGTCCCACTCTGCTGAGTCCCTGCCAGGCCTGAGGTCAGGCTGTGACCAGATACAACCGACAATATGTGGCTTCAGTGCCACTGAGACCAGGGCTTGAGCGGGGCAGGAGGGGCTTTAAAAGCCCAGACACCTGGGACAAGTACAGCTCACCCTCTGTGGGCCCCTCTGCTCCCCTACCCTGCCCAGGCCCCCGGCCCCCTCTGCCCCCCATTCAGGACAGAGATCTCCCTTGCCAAGTCAGGACTATCCCAGCATGCCAGATGGGTCCCCATGTCCCCTACCTGTGACCATGCTGTTGTGCTTGCTCCTCGGTGGTGATGGTAGAGGGGTGTGCAGCGTGGCTGCCGGGCAGCGGTGGAAAGAGCGGCAGTGCGTCAATGTGCCTGGGGAAGGCAGGGGCCGTGGGTGGGTGACAAGGGACAAGTGAGCCACCCCAGCTTGGGGCAGCGCACCAAAACCCATAGGCTTGTACCCCACAGCACCCCTCTGCCTGCTGCCCTCAGGGAGGTGTTTGTGGAGGGAACACTCCACATCTGAAAGACTTCAGAGGGAGCTCAGCAGAGTCAGACCCTCCAGACCCCTCAGGAGAGTCTAACCCCTGTGCCCGAGACAGCAGGGCACCACCAGCAGCCATCCCCTGTCCCACCCAGGCAGCCCCCAATATACCAGGGCCGGGTGCTACTCACGCGCCAGGCACCTGCACGTTGAGCTGCCGGTCGCAGGACAGGCACTTGAATGGGACCAGCAGCTGCCTAAGGGAGAAAGGGCTGGGTGAGCTCCTGACAGGGCTGCAGTGCACACAGCCAGCAGCTCACAGGCAGCAACAGGTGCCAGGCGCATTGCTGCAGGGAGCCTCCATGTTCGCAGGGGGAGTTGTGGCAGGTTGAGCCTGGTTTTCTTCCCACCCAAGGGGACAAGGAGATAAGCTTGCCTTGGCAGCACTGGAACTGCTGAACTGTGGCTGTGGCCCATAGCTGCCCAGAGCAGGCAGGGATAGGAGGGGAAGGGTTCAGGCACCCACAGCGCTATCCAAACAAGCCCTTGCCCCGGTGTCATCGCCTTGTCAGTGCTCACAACTCCCCTGCATCTTGCCAAGGTGGGCAGATCATGACTGAGGCTTGTGGCACCATGTGTTGCACCCTTGCCCAGGCAAACAACCTTCTGTTCTCCATCCTTGAACCTCTGCACCCACACCCAGTTCTGGTTTGGAAAACTCCATTTTGCAGATTCCCATTCTTGTGCCTCCTTTGATGCAGAGAACCTGATACTGATGGGTGAAGAAGGTGTAGCTGCTTTGTCAGCATTCCTGGAGTTTGTTTGCTACATTTTTCTGATGCTAGGGTACCACACAGGAAAGAACGAGGCCAGTGCTGTTGCCAAAGCCAGTACCATCCCACTGCACTCACTGCTTAATTCCAGCAGCGTCATCAATCTCTACTGTCAACTCATCCTTGAGATCCTTAATGATCTTTGCCCACGTATCCTCTAGCTGCTTCTGGAAAGGCCCAAGCTCCAGGCGATCCAGCTGTGGACAGATGCACACCCTTAACCAGGTGCTCCAGGCTGGAACATGGTAGTCCACAGGGAAAAGCCAGCAGAGTGGGGAGCCTCAGAGGGAGGCTGCCTTGGGCTGCAAAGCCCCCAGGGAGCCAGTTTTGTACTGTGAGCATAAGGCACCCCTCACCTTGGAGTCCAGGGCATCACTGAACTGCTGCTGGGCCTCCTGCCAGCGCTGCTCCTGACCCATCACCCGTCTCAGCAACTCCCGCATCCTCTCCTCCAGACGCTCCATGCTTTCATCAAAATGGGCACAACTGACTTTGCTGCCCAGGGCAGCTTTGTCCACTTTCTAGCAGGGAGGAAAGACAGGAGAGCGGTGGAGACAGGGCAGAGGTACAAGAGGCAGGGCCAGCATGTGTTGGGGATAGAGGCAGAAATGTTCCTGGGGGGCCATCCTGCCCTTTTCAGGCTGTGTGGCCTGCTTACCCCATCACCCCCATGGGGTCAAAGGGACTTAAAGAGGGAGACAGAGGGACCTGGCAAGGGTTCTGCAGCCAGTCTGGAAGTACTCACACCCTCCCCCTTCCCCATCCAGGCCAGTTTTGCCACTGCACGCCCAGAGGGCAGAGGGCATTTGCCACCCTGCCCCAGATCCCTTGGGCTGAAGATGGACCTCTCAAGACCATACCAGCAGCAGCAGGTCCTCCTTGTCTGCTTTCTTCTCGAGACCCTCCAGGGACCGGAACAGAGCCTACAAATACAGAAAGCATCTCATGACACCACAGCAGGGTCAGAGCTGTGTTCTGGCCAGCCAATGCTCCCTGCTCTTTGGGAAAGGCCGTTTGAACCAACAAAGGGCTTGCAAGCAGGTGGGCAGGGGATCAGACCTCTGTGTGATCAGACCATCCTTGGTGTGCCTGGGGGATACTTTGACCCTGTGGGGGTCCAGCCACCAACCTCGATATCTTTCTGATGCTGGCGATGGTCATCCCGGAGGCTCCCCGTGACATAGCCCAGCTGCTCGCAGTCCCCTTCCACCCGCACAACGGTGGCCTGGATGCTCTTTAGCAGCTCCTCATCCTGCTCCAGGGAGAAAGATGACAAGATGATGTCATGCAAGGGGTATCTGCCTGCCCTCAAGGACAGATCTGGGTTACTTGGCCATGAGCACTCAGTGCCAGCTGGACATTTGTATCAAGGATTTAATTTCCTGCCATACTGCCAACCCGTCCAAGCCAACCTGGGGGGTTAGCAAGGGGCTGCTCTACATTACAGTGAGCACAGACAGAGGCTCCTGATACAGCCTCCCAAGCCCCGGCTCCTTGTTGCCAGTTGCCCACCTGGGTCTTCTCTGGCAGTGACCTCTGCAGCTGCTGTGGCACCAGGGAGTCCACCTGATGCTGGAGCCTTTCACAGCGGTGTAGGAGCTTCCTCACAAGCTTGTTGTCCAAGCGTGACTCTCCCTGCTGCTGCCTGGCAGTTCCCATCACTGCCCTCAACTCATTCAGCTGCAGAAAGGGGAGAAGGAATAGATTTTGAGACAGAATGGATGCAGCCATCTGGTGCCCAGATGGCCCTGACCAGGCAGGGAATGTGGCCAGGAACCCCACAAGGAGCAGCCTGCCATGCAAGACAACATTTGGAGTGCTGCCTCCAAACCTCACCTGCTCCTGAAGCTGGTCAGCTGTGACCAGCTGATTCAGTGTGGCCTTGGTAATCTTCTGCTCCTCTCTCAGCTCCTTCTGCTCCTGCTTAATCTCCAGCAGCGCAGGCCTAGCCAACAAGATGAGGAAACAGGCAGGCTGAGCCTCCACAAGGCCAACTGAAAGGTGAGCTTTGCTCCCCAAACCCGATGCTCCTGGATTGCCACCCCCCATACCTCCCAGCTCCCCTGCAGCCCCGTAGGATACAAAATCCTCTTCCCATTCTCTTACTCCAGCTGCAGGGGGATCTCGTTGGTGCCATCCACTTTGCGCTCAGCTACTGTCACACCCAGCTTTCCAAGGGCATCCTGCAGCTGTCTGATCTGGGAAGGGTGGTAGTGGCAGAGTCAGGGCATGGACCCCATGATCTTTGCTTGCCTCCTCTCTACCAACTGTCCCTGGCATCCTTGCAGCCCCCTTAGGGACTGCTATTGGCTTACCTTCTCCTTCTCACCCTGCAGGTCTTGGACCAGGTTCTGCAGGGAGGACATCTGGCCCTGGAGCTCAGACAGGTCTCTGAGGATGCTCTCCATAGCTGGAAGGCCTGCTTGGAAACCAGGCTGTGTCCCAGTGGTGCCACTTTGGGCACTGGGGGTCCCTGTCTGCATCCCAGGGGTGGTGCTCTGGGTACCAGGGCTCTGCCCTAGCTTGTCCATGTCCGAGGTGTGGGGCTTGGCAGGGGCAGGCTGGTCGTGGAGGACCAGTGGCTGGCCAGCATCATCCTGGAGGCTCCTCTGGAGTGGAGTGAGAAGATGGATTGCAGTCAGAACCCAGGAGCATCCACAAGTGATCTTGCATCCAAGCCAGAGAGACTCTGGGTGGGCTGTGGCTGCCAACTACTGGTAGATCTTTACCTTCTTTCCTTCCCCATTTTCCCTTTTTTCAGGGCTGCTTAGTTCAAAGGGCCTCAGCAACCCTGTGGCTGAGGCAGGCAGTGACATCTACTACCACACTGATCTGCAGGCAGAGGTGGGGGCCTCCTAGTGGGCAAGGCTGAGTTTCTATGCTTCCCTCACAGGACATCCTTCCCACTCTTCCATCCCCGTGACCTTCACAGTGAGTGACACCCATGGACACAGGGCAAGGGTGGCAGGGCAAGGTCTTGAGAGGCAGGGAGGCGGGGAGGGCCCAATTCCATCCCAAAGGCAACAGCTCACCTGGCCAAGTGCTTCCTGGATCATCCGGATGCCTTTTCCCATGCGGGACTGTGTGGCTTTCATCTCATTGATCTCCTTACAGAGATCCTTGCAGAGATCTGTGGTCTAGAAGAGGAGGGTAGGGGGGATGAACCTCAGGGGAGGGTCCCTGGGGACCTGCAGGACCTTTGCCTGCACCATGGTCTGTGGAGCACAGCCAGATAGCTGGGCACTGTGGGCTGCACTCTCCATTCCTCTGGCATGGCTGGATGCAGCTGAACCTCCGGTGAACAGGGAGGTCACTGGCTGCTGTCTCACACCTGCAACATGCTGATGGTGGCAGCTCACCTGGCCAAGTGACTCCTTAATCCTCTGGATTTCCTTTCCCATGCTGAGCTGTATGGTCTTAATCCCAGCCATCTCCCGGTGGGACTCCTGGGAGAGAGCAGTGGCCTAGGAGAGACAGGCGGTGGGGGTGAGCCCCAGGCCAGCAGCTCCCCAGAGACTCCCACTCCTGTCCTGGGGAGCCTGTGGCACACCCTGGGTCAGCAGGAAAAGACCCAACATGGGAAGGACCTAAAGCGCCCAGAGCAGTGTTTCAGCCCCAGGTTTTCTCTCCAAATCTCCCCCCCTTTCCCACAAAGAAAGTTAACATGCTGCTCGGAGCTTGTGCTTCAAGCAAACCTTCGTATAAGAGCACAGACCCCAGAGGAGGGGGCGTCCTGGGGGGGGCACCGAGGGGCGTGGGAAAAGCCACTACCTTGGAGATGCCACTCTCTTTGGCTTCAGTCTTCTCCATCTGTCCCTCGTCGGCAGCCGCCGAGGTGACAGGAGAGCGGCTCCTGGTCTCCTGCAGCTCATCCTGGCCGGGCGGCGGCTCCCCCGGCGGCCCGGAGCGCTGCCCCGCGCCCCGCGCCCGCTCCTCCTCCTGCGGGCCGGGCGCGGCCTCCTGGGCCCCCTCCTCGGGAACCGCGTCCTGCAGACCCAGCAGGCTCAGGTGTTCCACAATGACCTCCAGCAGTCTGCGGAGCGCCTCCAAGTTGATATTGACTTCGGGCTTCCCGATGGCGTCATCCAGCAGCTGTAACAGGCTGACTGAGACCATGGCTGCTGCCCTGCCCGGAAACTCAGCACCTGTCCGTCCTCCGCGCTCGGAAGGAAGCCGCAGCTGGGAATGTGGGCAGCCGGCAGCCTCCTTCCTGCTCTTCCTCTGCCTTCCCGAGCCCCGCGGCACGTGCCTGTGTTTGTGGTGTCGCTTGTTGCCCGGTAACGCCTGTCCCTGGCGGTGCCGGAGTCATGGAGAGGCCGCTTGGAAGGGACTTCTTACTCATCATCGAGTCCCATGTTTGCAGCTGTGCTGGGCCAGGGACGCCTGGCTGAAGGGGTCCTCCCTGATGGCCCCCTTTTCCCTCAGCCACTTGGATTGGGGGAACATGTGGTTAGGAACCCCAAAATTCCCTTGTTCTCCTTGATCTCCACCTGCGTTCCGCCTCGGGCTGGGAGGACAGCACTGGGGGTACCCCAAGGCCCTCCGTGCCCTCAGGTGTCGGCCCCGCTTGGGCTGCCGCGGTACAGCGCAGCTGAGGGCAGAGATTCAGCTGCCCCGGTGCTTCCAGCCATGGGGCCGAGCAAGGGTCAGGTGCTGCAGTGGAAGGCCTGGACACACACACACACAGACGGACACATGGCCTGAGTTAGGGACCTGTCAGTCTCAAATTTCTGGAAAGACCCAGGAGGCTGGATGTGGGGGCAGCAAAGAGAGGTGGTTTTGTCCACACTCACTCCCTCTTTGGGCTCTCCGAGACAGAGCACAGGTGGCACCCCAAAACACAAAACTCCCAGGTGTTTGGGGTGCCCACCACAACCAGGAGGGGACATGCATTTGGGCATCTCCTCAAAGAGATTCAGATTTTGGTGTGCTCTCCCTGAGATGGCCTCCGGATAGGACCCAGATGCCCAGATGGCCCCCCGGACCAGGATGGGATACAGATGTCTGGGTAGCCCCCAGCAACCAGGAGGAGACCCACGTGTCTGGGGTTCCCCCCAAGGCCAGAAGTGGAACACTGGCATCCAGGCTGTCCCCTCACAGCCAGAAGAGGACCCAAGCATCATTTGGGGGTTCTGAGGGGAGGCAGCTGGGGGGCAGTGGGTGGGGGTTTCCCCATCACCTTCTGCACAGTGTAGTGGGTGCCCTTGGAGTTGCTGTTATCCTGAGGGGACTCCCACTCCAGCATCACATTGAACTCCAAAACCTGCTTCACCTCCACTGCTCAGACATGGAGGGGGAAGGCCACTCTGTGGGGCAGCCTTTGCCCCATGATCCTTAGGCCCCAAAATAGTTCCCAAAACCAGTTCATGACCCACATATATCCACCATGGACCACAAATACTCCCCCAGAATGCCTGCCCTAGCAGATCCAGCCTCCAAACCACACCCCAAAGCACACTGCTCCTATTGCCCCCAGTGCCTCCCATTCCAGTATGGCCCAGTGGTCCCGGTACCCTCAGCCCAGTGCTGCCAGTACTCCTACACTAGGACTCCCAGTATAGCCCATCTCAGTGCTACCAGTGCCCACTGAGAACATGCAATGAGAATGCCCTCTCAGGCTGCCAGCAAGCATGTACTTCCTAGCACGGCCAGCCCAGTTCCCCCATCCTAGTGCTTCCAATACATTCAGTCCCAGAGCTCCCACTAGTCCATCTGCCACTGCTGACATGCAGTGGGAAGGCAGCTGTGCCTAAGATCTGCTTTGACATAACCAGGTTTTCCAGCTCAAATTTTAAATAAGTCTCCTCTCCTCTGGTGAGAAACTTGTAAGTGATTCTAACACCCTGGCCCTTACCCTGATACAGCAGGTTCATTTGGGGGAAGCAGAGGGCCATGGAGCTGGGAACAGGGCCACCTCAGTGTGAGGATGTCGCCTGCCCATGACCCTCAAATCACATGTCCCCTGAGAGTCTGAAGGTCCCTGACCTCAGAGGATCCTATACCAGCGCCAAGAGGTCCTTGTCCCCAGAAAGTCCCCATCTCCACTGGAGGTCTCTCCTCCTACAGCTAGGAGCAGTACCCTGAGATGGGGTAAGGGTCCCCATGGCTCTGGGGCAGGTCACCGAGCACCTTGAAGACCTTGACCCTGTGAGAGACAAGTGATGCAGAAGGGGTTTGCGTGGTGATGGCAGGATGAGGGCAGAGATCCCACGGTGTCCCAGCATGGGAGTCCACTGGCTGCCTCCTGCCTGCCCATGCAACACTGGTCAGTTTCTGTTCGTATCAGAGAATATGGAATTGCATATGTCACGATGGTTTTTATGCAATTTTAGGTCTTGTGGATCTGATATAGCTGGCCTCTGTGTGTTGACAGACCTGTGTATGTTTATGTGCAAGTGCTTTCTTTGTTCAGAGTTAAGAGTCAACTAAAAGTCCCTGAGTATTTCAGCAAGGATGGGTGTGTGGGTAACCTGGTCCTCCAGGTCAAATTAAATTAAAGTCACAAACACTATTCAAAATGCAGAGTCCAATCCTGTGATAAACTTCTGCAGCCCCAAAACCCCTACAAGAACATAACAACATGGTGTAAAGAGCCAAAATCTGCAGATGCCTTTCTAACAGTGATTCTTCACCACTCTCCAAATCTTCCAGACCAGGAGACTATGGAAAAGAGGAGATGTTGCTCAAGCAGGGTGTTTCCACATATATAGATGGTACACCCTTGCAATACTGTGTCAAGAAAAGCATCCTTGGACTTAAGAGGATCTTCAGCATATGCTTTGGTGTCTTGGTTGTAGATGTAGTACCATCAAACCTGCTCAGTTGAATCTGAGCAGTTAAATAAGTTATAGGTAAACAATCACCTGCTTAGTGTGTGTTTAATAATAGCATAGTCCAAATCCAGGTCATCATGTGTAGTTAGAGGGGTTTCTTGCAATCTCAGCACTCTGCTCTTAAGCATCTGTTTTATTGGAGGAAGAGAGTAATTCTTGCCAAAACTACAGCTAAATCACTAGAGACAATAACATAAATCCTGAATTTTACGGGCTTTGATTTTCTTGTTATAGATGAAGGAACTCTTAAGGAGACGGTAGTAGGCTAAAACAAGAGTAAAGAGAGAAATTATTTATTTGTAACACATTAGGAACACTTTTCACAGTACATCATTAACAGGGTGACTACATAATAAGGTGATCATAAAAGGGTGACTTAAAAAGCTGGTTAAAGACAAGGCATAGATTATAGGCTAGTCATGGAAAATGGTAGACTTTTTCCTCCCATAAGCAAAGCTGCACAAATAGAGACTGTCTCGTACTATTTCTGCAAAGGTAAAAGACTGATTTACTCAATCTGTATATTTTCTTTATATTGTATAAATTTACCAATACTTAGATTAATGTTTTCATATAGTTTATGATGTTAAATTTAAATACAGTATTATGTCTCATTAATTTAAGGTGCAATTTATCAAAATCTACAGTAAATATTTTCTTCTTAATCAGTTCTCTTTGGCACACTTCTGGTCTGTCTAAATACAAAAGTGTAGGATTGAATCGAGTATATAACACTGCAGGTACTTGGAGGGATTTTATTAGCAAATGAATGTGATTTTATGCTTACCACAAGCTTATTCACAAAGAAATAATTGTATATTGATTTCATTTTAATTTATATATAAAATGGCTAACTACTTCAATGTGCAAGGCAGAAAAAAAAAATTGTTACAGCAACTCCTCCCTTGAAAGAGTGATTTTTGCACCATGGAAATCTTGTATAAAATGTTATAGAAAATGGAGGTTTTTAATGAGGAAGTTCTCGGTACTTCTTATCTTACAGCAAGCCACCTGAGGACATGATTTTCTAGGTCCAGAAATGGTTCATAAGATACAGTTTAGCTGACAGGTTGGCACTGTAGTGGTGTTGCAGCTATAAACTTGCATGTTCAATTGACAAACTAAACCAAAGAGCCAAAAAAACCCAACCAGTCTGTGTAAGAAGTTTAGTGAAAGTGGCTTCTTTCTATGAGAAAGGTCTTGTTCCTATATTCTTGATATATGTATTTATATATATGTCTATCTGTTTTTATTGCAAGGAAGAAACATTTAGCATTTGCACTCTGCACTTTTGTCTCCATGACCTCTTCTTACTCTTGGGCTGACTAATATTTTGTTAAAATCATAAATGGACAACAGAAAATGGATTTCTGTTTCTGAAGGAAATGTACGAGGAGGCCATCAAAGTTGACCTAAATAGGAAAGTATCATTTTACAAAAACTCTTCAAATGCCAGAAGAGCAAGTCAGAGCAATTTATTTCACATCTGGAGGCCAATACCAGTGGCCTGCATTCACAGGTATGAGGAAACCTGTGAAAGGTATGAGGAAACTTAGCTACATAAATACTGGACCTCTTTCAGTGACTAATTATTTCACAATTGAATAAAAACTAAACCCTATTCACAGTACAATGTACTTATTTCAAGGCCCTTCTGGTCTGTTTATTCCTGAATCATGCAAGTAGTATCCCCTCAGCTGCAGAAATTAGTATTTTGGCAAATGATCAAGTTACAGGAGTTGTCAAGTACTGTGCAACCTGTTTAGAAGGCAAGGATGTAAAAAGGGATTTCATACAGGTACTTTGTGATATGGTGATGTGTAAAATGCTTTGCTAATCCTGAGTAAAACACATTTGGCTGTCCCAGCTAATGACCCATTTATGAGCATGCTGATTTCAGAGAGGCATTTCACAGCCTCAGGAATAGTATATATTCTTAAAAAAAAAAGTATTTTACAACTGTCTTTTTTTCAGCCTATCAGTAAGGACTAACAATAGTGAGTTCATACTGTTGAGAGAGATGATGAGAAGGGGCATGGTAAGGAGAATCAGAGTCTGTGTGGTAAATCAGATGTAAGTGAGATGTAATTAATTCTCAGTTTCCTTTAAGCTTTTTGAGATATTGCATATGGCCATGTCCCTTAGTGCTCCTGTTTTATCTGAAAGCTACTGGCTTTAGAACTGGGATGTTTGTGTGAAGGATATGGTATCAGATTTATCTATAGCAAAGCCTCCATTGATGTAAGATTTCTTGGCCTGTGTTTCATCATTATCAAGTATTCCTGTTTCCAAGGCAAAAGGATTGACTATGTTGACTTCAGAGGTGACATCCATCTGCTCCAGCTCCTTTTTTGAGAGCTTCTCCACTATTCCCGTACCAAAGGCGTCTCCCAAGACATTCACCATTGTTCTGAATCGATCCCTATGGAACAAAAAAGTTGACAGACAAACCATTAGTTGTTTAGAAATTTTTTTTAGTAAAAGTAAGGTACTCTAGCTCATGCAGCACTGTTTTCTTCCCAGTGCACATTTAGGTAATTATTCAATTAAAAGAAAATAGTCTTTTAAAACAAGAATCAGAATTTTACCCACAGGTATTTGAAGAAGACTGGAGTAATTTTAATGAGAAATTATTATAGGACATGCAAAACTGCATGTCACTTGTCTGTTAGAGCAGCAATTCCACTGCTATGGCATAGCCTTACAAAAGGTTGGAAGGATCACCTCTCAGGCCCCTGAAGTATACTACAAAGCTGGTTCCCTTTTGTAATGATAGACTGTAGAGTGCAGCAGCAGTGTCTGCATTGTGCCTTTTGTCATTCTAACAGTCATGTCCTCACCAGAAGAGCACCTAGCCCAGTATGTCCAGTATTCTGGCCCAAACCTGGAAAAGGGAAAGGCCTGTCTTCTGCTATCTTCTCCTTATTAAAAAGGGCTGAAGGACAAACCTTTACTAAAAAAGTCACTTAAAGGAATATGATACTCCTGCACTGTGGATTTTTCTCCAGACAGAAATGTGACATGAAAAACCTGCTGCTACTTGACACAGGAACAACAAACCCTTGCAACATAACAAAGTTTGAAAATCAACATGTAAGTATGGTATGAAGAGTGGAAGGCTATGCTTTCCTGTTTTTCTTTTCAGCTACATAGCACTACAAAGGCTCTATGGCAGAACAAGTTTCTCTTGCTGTGCAGAGACATTGAGGTGCATATATTTACAGTATTTTGCAATACTTCTCCAACTGCTAATTCTAGTGCTAAAAAAGTTTTCCATGCGCAACAAAAATATATTGTAGGGAAAGGAAGAGAGAATAGTAAAGATTCTAATAGGATCAGTGTGACAAGTGAGGAAATAAACAGCACTGGAAACTCATCTGTTATAAAGCACTACTCTATTTAATTTAATTTACACAGCAAAACACATCTTAGTCTGAAAAATGCCTTGTTTAGAACCAGAAACATCTTTATTTGCATGTTTCATGGTGGAAAAAGTACCTTCCAGGTACTCATCCACAAAAGCCATGGACTTCTAAAGTGGAGTAAAATTCAGATCCATAAAGTCATGATCGCTCTGAGAAATAGGGTATTATTATTATATATATCTTTCTCTCTCACTCCCATAAGGTAAGTAGAGGACATCAAATGAAATTATTAGTGTGTAGATGAAAACAAAGAAAATTCAATTATATCTCTGCATCATTAGGATGTGGAATTCATCTCCCTAGGACTTGTGGAAACTTGGGTCCCAAAGCAATGAGGCATTCATAGAAGAAGAAGAAGACAAAAATCACTTCTAACTCAGGAACTCTCTGCTCTGCAATTTGCAGGAGGCTGGGCAAATACTTTGGAAAAAAGGAACCATTATATGTTTTTGCTGTTCTTAGACTTTTTAGATACCTGCTCTGAGCCAGTGGTTTGTACTAATCTGCACTATCCTTAAAAACATTAAATGCCCACTAGGAATAGAACAGAGCTGGAGAAAACAAAATTACTGTGGAGCACAGCAAACAAACTATTAGACCCTGTTGCCGACAGCTGACTGGGAGAATGTACTTGTGAATGGAACTGGTTCCTTTGGAGAAATTATGCTTATACATAAATTGAATTGATTCTTGCATCCATACAACAGCTCTGATTTCCTGGAGACTGGCATTACATAGGTTGCTGGCAGAAATCCTTCAATAAAATTATTTGAAAGGCCAGAGGAGGAACAGCAAGGCATTTATTTTGAGTGTAAGTAAACCTAAAGAAGACACGCAAATATTATGAAATTATTAAAATCACTGGACTGATACCAGTGAAATGTCATCCCTGCAAACTACAGGTGAAAAAGACCTTGGGCTGAACACTAAAGCTCACATAGTTTAGGAGGCAAAAGAACTGAAGTGATATTTGTTAACTTGTGAATCCTGTTACTGTATATATCGTGGGACAAAACTGAGTATTGATAGTCTTCTGACCTTCAGAATACACTCTGTGATTCTTTGGGCCTTTGCAAAAGTGGCACAGAAGCACACTGATGTAACTTGAACAGAAAAGATTTCTGGTGAAAAGGCTTCTCTCCAGAAAGAGCAGATGGATGTGACCAAGAGGTTTTGAAGTGCTCTGATATGGTTTGGATTGGGCATAAGAATCACTTTCCAAATTTAGATGTGTGCTTGTTGATCAGGGGCTGGTCCAGTGTTCTCAGTGAAGAACAGCCCTAGCAAAGTAGGGCTGGCAGCACAGATCTGGGTACAATCTGCTATATGTGTGTATGTGGAATCCAAGGTCAGTTTTGCTTTGTTCATGTTGTGCTCCACTGCCAGTTTATGGATATTATGTGCTTTGCAGCTTGTGGCTACATTTGATTTTTATGAATGATGTATGTGTTTAGCATAATGTGGTGGCATCTCTGACACTCTAGAGACATTTCTTGTCTGTCTTGAAGATGATGCTCATCATTTGTTAGTGCTGTGACCACTATTTTAAGGCAGAAAGCATCTCTGAATGTGAGGTTATTCCCTGCCATCCCCTGCAGGACTTCTCTCACAATCAAAGCCATTACTGCATTCAACTCTGAACAAGCCTGGCCATAAGAATAATCTTTGTCCATTTTCTGCAACAAAATTATTTTATTGCTTTCTTTCTCAGATTCACACATTTCTAGGCAACTTATGCAAACATTAAAAAAAAAGATAATAAATAAATGAAAAAGGAAAAATAATTAAATATGAGGTGCCTTAAACTTACAGAAGCCAGTCAACTGCAATGATCAGAGTAACATCCTCAGCAGGCAGGCCAATGGCACTCAGCACAATCACCATGGTAACAAGTCCGGCTTGGGGCACTCCTGCAGCCCCGATGCTGGCTGCTGTAGCTGTGACGCTAAATCCCAAATAAAACACAGAAAAGGCATTCAGAATACATGTTACTCATAGAAACTCTGTTTTCTGGCACAAATAGTTTAATTTCACTGCAAGAATGAAGTCTAAATGTTTCAGTTTTCCTCTTGAATAGTATTTACTCAAAATCTGGTATCAAGAGTATAGTTGTACTCTTATGGTTACACTGCAGAATAACAGGCAACACATGTCTAACAAGCAAACTGGATGGATCAAAAGTAGAAGCTGAGAAAGGGTTGTGAGTGTTTGCAGGGAAGAATAACAGCAATTTTCATAACACTGCTGTATACCAGCTGCATATCCTGATCCATACTACCTCCCCATCAGGTTGCACTGGCTAGGCCTTTGGTCAAGAAGTGAGAATATTTGTTATTTCTTGTGCTGTGAATGATAGTTTAAACTTTCCAATGGAGTATCCAAAGTTAATGTAACATTCACAAAAAAGCTCACTTCCCACAAAACGCATATGATATCTTTAGACTTACCTAATGGTAACTATTTGGCCAATATCCAGTTCTAAGTCATTCAGCTGTGCAATAAATATGGCTGCTACTGCTTCATAAAGAGCAGTGCCATCCATGTTGATGGTAGCTCCAACTGGAAGAACAAACCTTGTGATTCTTTTGTCAATCAAGTTTTTTTCTTCTGCACAGCGGAAGGTGACAGGCAAAGTTGCTGAACTGGCACATAATGAAACACATAAAATAAGTGAAGGCACCAACACACCATTTCTATTATGTTTCCTTTTACTCAGAGCATGATCTGCTTTATGACTCAAAAGGAGATCTAAGGCAGGAAGGAAGGCTACACCATGAAAAAGCAAAGCAACTTTTGTTACACCTTCTAATAACGGGAAGAAATAGCTAAGTATTAGTTGTTCTTAAAATTACATGGTAAATTGCCATGGTATATGTAGTCACAAAAAATGTTCAATAGCTTAAATGCTGTCAAGTCTGCAGCTAATGAACTGAATGGCAAAGAACTGCCTCCTCCAGGGAAAGGCAGACCCTTGTTTGGTGTAAGGCTAAGGCACTCTAGAGCCCTTTGGGTGTGACATAAATAATGATGAAAACAGTGTTTCAGCCTTCAGGGACTGAGAACTGTCCAGTTGATACCATGGCTTTTAAAAGAGTAGCAATAAAATCAGAGCACAGATTATGCAATTACTACTAGGTACATTACAGAAAAGATGTTTCTTTTGTTTACCTGGAAGAGATCATGAGGGCTGTCAGAAGTGCCTGAGCCATCCCCATGGCAAACCGAAAAGGATTTTTCCTTACTATTATTAAGTAGATAAGCGGCAGAACTATACTGGAATGGATTGCAAGTCTGCAGAAAAAAAAAAAAGAAAAAAAAAGAAAAACAAATCAACTAGTTAAACAAATAGATCCATCTCATTGTCTTTCTTTACTAAGATGGTGATAATAGGTACCCAGCTCTGTCCTCAAGTATACTTATGAAACACTAAAGGTGACTTTAGTGACACCTAGGTGCAAAACTTAGAGAGAATGCCACATTAATAAAAAGCAGAATAATGCTGTTCTACACTTCCTTTTGGAAAGGAGAGAGAGACCATATATGATTTGTCTCTCCTAAGCTGAGCAAGAAACGACTTGGAAAAAATTTCAAACTGATAAAAATGAGAAGCCAAAACTAATACATAATATTTACGGTGATGTGCAGAGGGTGATTTTAAATAATACTAAAACACTTCACTTTTCTCCCAAATCCTTACAGTGCAAACCAGAGACAAATCAGAAAACCAAATCAAATTATTATTCTCAGTTTGTCTGCCCTTATTACAGAACATGCTTTAGAAATAAAGGAAAATATGCTTTCCAGTCAGAGACAGCTGAAATGCACATCTTTCTGCAGAAACTTCAAATATGGACCCTTAGAAAAATCCACATCTGCTCTATGGAAAACTGGTTTTCCAGTTCAGGTCTACAATTAAAATTTGGTGAAGTATTTGAGACTGTTTAAATGAGATATATGTAGTCTAAGCATTTTTAATATTGTAAGATGCTGAGATATTGTATTTTAAAACTATTAATTTTTAAAATTAAGTGAGTCAATTCATAGAAGATCCACTTGCTCTCCGGACTTTAGCAGCTCCGATGTATTTGCCTGGGTATTTGTATAGGTCTTAGGGACAAAATCATCCTTCAACTCATGCATTAATTTTGAATACTTGTGCAGTAATCCTGAATGCACATGCATGCAGAGCTTGTGGGCATTAAGATAAAAGGTAAACTGACTGCTGTAAGTACGTTGGAAATAAAATGTATTTGAAGGGTCTATGAATATTCCCTATGTTCAAAGGTTGCAACCATAGCAACATCCGCTTTTCATGAAAAGAAATTATCACATAGCCTGGAAACATAAACCCAAAAACTGTTGTCACCTGTGACCTTGAATTTTTATTCTGTCCTCACAAAATGTTCATGTGCACATTCCTGTGTTGTAATAATGCTTTATGATTTCAGAGCAGTTGATAAAGATAGCAACAAATCATGGTACTCTTTGTTCTGCCAAAATCAGACAATTAAGAGACCAGTAGTCACAGTACAGAAATCCACCATGGCATCAAAAATCATCCACAAGACCTGCATATTTGTTTCCTTGAAAAATTATCTTTTTAAAAGGAACAGGCATTGAAGTTTTCATTCTGTATGGAAACATATAATAGAATTGTAGAATCACATTACATATTTAGTGGAATGTCAATAATCACATGCAACATGTCTTGACAAAATTTTATAAATAACTCTAGAAAGAAACCTAGCAATTTATACATGCACCACCACAAGACATCATTGTATAAATTGCTAGGTTTGTAACATGTCTGAGAACAAACTGAATATAGGAAAAAATAAAGTGGTATGGGTGCCATTTGCTGTCTTAATAAAATGTTAATGAGAGTAAGCATTTCAAGTATGTGTAAGTCTAAAAGCATACTGACTTAGCTATTTGAAAAATTTAGATCTGCACCTTTTTAGTAGCAGCATGAACATGACATTATTCAAAATAAAGTATTTTTGTGTATCTGCTTAGCTACTACTGGTTTTCCTGAAACAAATTTTAAGTAATACTTATTTTGGTCCATAAAATGCAGTTATCAGGAAGGAGCAGAATTTTTTATACCAAAATCAAAATCAGTAATTGAAAATAGAAAGTCTAATAGCATTCATTTTTAAGTTAGGAAGAATCATGTCCCTCAGAGTTCCAAGCTGCCATTCCATATCTATTACAGGGATGTAGCTGCCTTGCTGCTTTCAGAAGAGACAAAGGCACAGGCAAGGAGAGTCTACTTGCTGCTTTTTTTTTTTTTCCCATTTCAGCCTGAGTTCCCTCTAGCACTTAAATTATGTCTCCACTTTGACTTTCCTGTCCTGTAACTTCTAATATGTCCTCATTCTGACTCCGCAACCATTAATTGTGAGAGACTTGAGATACTTAGTGGCAAATTGCACCACAGACACTGGGGGAAGTCTGTTCCCTCATGGTGACCTGAATGAGACATAGAGACTGAGATGAGCTGCAGACAATGGTGGATGAGTCCTGGTAGGGCTGAGGCTATGAAAGATCATAAATAATTAAGTTATTTATAAGATCATAAATAAGAAGGTGAGCTGGTTAGGGAGGTTAAAGGAAATAAAGCTGAGACAATTATCTTCATAAGGAACACAAGAAATGTTTAAGATAACCTGTTATTTTCAGGTTCAAGCTTAAAGAGAGGATGATAAGCAGTTACAGAAGACACCAGTGAACAGAATACACTGCAGACAGGGTCAGACACGTAAGAATGAAAACCAAAATGATGGTGGGAACAGCAGTTTTTAAGAAACCCAAACAAAGAGCAACATATCTCCTTTTTCCTGAGAGGTAAGAAAAAAGGCTGAAAAATGCACAACAGGCTGAAAAATGTAGAACAAGCACCTTTTCCCTGCAGCCTGTAGCTTTGTGTGTGTGTGTCCATATCTGCTCCTGTGATCTGATTATAACATGCCCTCCCTGATGGTCAGTTTTGCAGAGAATACGCTGCTGTTATCCTTATCCACAACACCTTGAGCAGCACTCATGGGAGGCTGCTCTGCAGGAGGCAGAAATGCTGCAGAGATCTACCTGAGCACCCATCAGGGAAAATGGTCATATTTGGAGGAACAGACTTTTTCTCTCCAAGGATGCAAATGTGCTCGCTAATGTTTTTGATGGCACCTGGGGATCTGCTTAAAATTGTTATGCCTGTCAAACTAATGTTTATCAGTTAAACAGGAGGCTATGCAGTGGCAGTTTACTTTGCATTCAAAGTGCTTTGGAGAAGGCACTGTGTCTTCACACACATCATAAGGAAGATTTGCCTTGTCAAAGTACAAATAGTAACCTGTAACCAGTAACCGATAGGTAAATAGTTATAAAAGTTGCTGTCTATCACATCTAAAACTAAAACTTGCTATCTGATGTAAAACTGAAGTCAAAAGGCAGTAGTAAGCCATTCAATATATTCCTCCTCTGAATTAACTGGAGTTAATGACATAGAAAACCTGCAGAAGTAATACACTTCATTCTGTCAATGATTCTATCTAGCTTGTGGATGGGGTGTCATTTATAATTCATATAGAAACTATTAGTCTTGATTTACCATCTCTTGGTAAATATCAGCTTTTGAAACCTGTAAAAATCTGACCTGTGCAAACAAATACTCAAAAAAACCTGCACAATGCATTAGATAAACATAACTTGCACTCATCTCTGTAACATTTTGAAAAAGTCATGAATCAGTGCTATTTCTGGAGCAGTAACTCTTATTTAGTAAGAAATCTTATCTCTGATTTTCAAACAGCTAGTCCAAACGTACTGGCTTATGAATAAAACAAAACAACAACCTTGAAATAAATGTGCTTATCTAGCAGAGATTAATGCAAAAACCCCAGAGATCCTTCTTGACTATTTATAAAGCAGTTTGCATTTAAGACTAAGATATTGCCATTCTCTTTGCTTGGCTGTCAGAAAATGTGTGAATGACATTTAAAGAATAGCATGCAAATGCATAAAGTGTGGGGAAAGAAACTCTTGAACAACTTTGGACCTAGCCTCTACACAAAACACATATAAATCCTTAGTATACTGAAGGAATTATAGGAGTGGATGCTAAGGTAATGGACCAAGACTGCCCAGAAGGCTATGCTTCACTGAATTGGAAATTGAAATTTAAGCACATTTATCTTATTGGGACTGTAATATCCATTTATCTGACAAAAGAGTCATTTGTAGGATAGTCTTCAGAGATCTATAATAACCTGGTATTATAACCTATCATTTGGAGCAGTTAAGTTATTCTAAAGTTCCACTGCTGAAAGGCTCCACATTGTGCAGGTGTAACCTCCTCCACCCAGACTGTTCTACATAGACAACTGCTAAGGAAAAAGAATAGGAAAAAAGTTCTGATGCTTGGCTGTATTATTCAGATTGCAACTTCTCTTTTTGCAGCCTCACCATCTACCCTAATCTTGAAGGAGGAACTAGCAAACAGTGCAGCCCCCACGGCTTCTCTTAATGTCAGCAGTCTGCTCAGTACTGGGGAGGGAAGTGATCAGTCTCTTTGGCATCCTTTATTGTGCACTGCTCTGCATCTGTATTCAGCAGGGAGCCTGGTCTGTGCTGCAACACCTTGGGCCCAAAAAATTCCATGGAGGTTCCCAACATAATCCACATATTTGTATATATTTGATAGGCTGGCAAGCCCCAATAAGCCATAATTCATAACCTCACCTTTAATACAACAATATTTTCTTCAGCACAAGCTGTGGAGATAAAACAGTGAATACAAGAAAGGAATTTGCTTTTGGGATTTGGGTTTTTTTAGAATGCAAGGCAGTGACTTTTTAAAACAGAACATATATCCAGCAAAACATGGATTCAAACCATTCTCACATATTGTCACATAATTTTCACTGATGAGAATTTTTTTCTCTGATCTAGAAGACTGGATATGGTGGATAATTGAGTGATAATCAACTGAGCTCCAAAACCACATACATCTTTAAGAAATGACATACCCACTTATTACTGTAGCCATATAAAGACCCAATTTACGAAAGATTTCCCAGTCCTCAACTTCTATTATCTTCCCAGCAATTAAAAACACGATACCAATAGGCATATACCTAGAAA
The DNA here is from genome assembly GCF_036417665.1 of Passer domesticus. Taxonomy (NCBI): domain Eukaryota; kingdom Metazoa; phylum Chordata; class Aves; order Passeriformes; family Passeridae; genus Passer; species Passer domesticus. The sequence goes on along the minus strand of NC_087512.1, from coordinate 28,845,812 downwards.
GCAAAAATAAAACTATCAAAAATGAATTCTCAGAAATACTGCATGCTCACCATTAAATAATTTCTCTCCCAGAGTAATTTTTTTAAATAGATAAAAAATATGTTTTGATATCCTATTTCACAACAACAGATTTTTTTTCTTAAATTATATTATACATTGGACTTTATTCATTTGCAGCAAGGTTACAATAGAGGTGATGAAAAAAGACTGGAAAATAAAAGTAAATGTAACTCTACATGTAGTCTAGCTAGTATTGTATAACTTGGTGTCACAGAATACACAGAATACACAGAAGCTGGGAAGGGGTATGGGCATATACCCTGTTACAGGAAATGTTCATGTACAGCCACAGGCTCCCTGGGGATGGAAGTTTGCAGGGTTGGGACCAGTGTCTGTCTAGTCTATAATCACACTGATGGGAAATGTCTCCTGCAGTTACAGGAGCTGCCGTGCAGCACTGGGGGCTATATCTGTGTCACCTGCACAGAATAAAGTAAACCTGCACTAAGCCATGCCTAATGGATCTAAACAGCTGCATAGGCTACTGCCTGCAGAAAATTCAAGGGAAATATCAGGAATTATGTTAGCACTAGCTCCACTGCATTTTTTTTAGGTTTCACAGAGCAGGCTGTCACAGAAACAAGTTATTACTTCAGAGCTTTGAGCAGTACAAACTAATCTAGAAATGTGTGAATATATAAAATGTATCAATTTAAAATTAGAAATTATACATTTATAAAATATGTGTGTGCTATCTCATAAACAAAATTGTATCTTACCCCTGTAGAAAGCGGGGATACCTAGTTCCTCTAAGCACTGAACTTGATGAAAACAGTACTAATTCCTCATACTTTCAGCAGAAAACTCTACCTTGTTTCAAAAAACAGCTCCCACATCTGTAGAAACTCAGGAAGCCTGTAGCCACAGCTTCTGGCACATGCAAGAAAATGGATAATCAATTTATAAGTAAATTCCTGTATAGCATGTGCTGAGTCTTGTTGTTGGTAATTTTCTGCAGAGTGAGGCAGCCTATCTCACAGGGCTTTAACTTAGCCTGGGACTAAACTAGGTGCTTGGCACTGGAGCAGTTGCAGAAATTAATTTACCTCTCCTTAAGGAAGCAAGAACTGTGCAAACCCTGGACAGATTTGCTGTTTTACAGACATCTCAGTGTGCTAGGATGTAAGAAAAACCCATGGAAGAGTCAGATCTGACGTGGTACTGGTATGAAACATGCACATAAGCACAGTATTGTAGTAAGTGGTACAAAGCACTCTGCATATAGGATCAAACTCTAGAAGGAATTGTGTGTATTTGTAATTAATCCTGTAATTGTGATTTGCACAGACAAAATTCTAACAATAGCTGTGAAGTCCAACCAAACACTATTAGATAAGTTTCTGTATTTTAAATTTGTTTTTCTTGTCTGAGAATATTATGAGAATGTAGTCTCACAAAACCTATTACCAGGAGGTAAATGATACTAAGTTGTGTTTTGTATACCATTTTGAATTTTTCTTTGTGCTGTGGCTTGCATATTAATTTGGACTTCTAAAGGAGCTTAGATCCAATACAGCCATCCTGTGAAGATAATGTCTGTCAGGGAATAACGTTCAAGACCCAGAAGGGCATATGAGTAGTAATGCTTATCCTTAAAAGAGTCCTCAAATGACTAGTGCACTAATAAACATCTAGCAAGAATGTCTAAAAACCTCTGGTTTCTTGTGAATGAATAGGACTGCTCCTTTAGTATATATTAAGAAGCCCTGTCTCCAGTTTCCTCAAAAGGATCAAAATCTGTAGAAAGGAAATTTTTTACCAATCTTTCTTTGAAAGCTGCTTTCTGTAAAGCACTATGCAAAAGGAAACATTAGGTCTGAATCTGCTCTTACATCTTCAGTGACAAAATCCACTTAAAGAAGTTGTTGAGAAATGCCAGTATATCCTTGAACTTACCACATAATTATCTGAACTATTCTCATTGTAGCTTCATTCAGTGCATTGAAGAAATCCATCAGCACTTGTCCTTTCTCTCCCATTTTCCCAATAACCACTCCAAAAACAAGGCAAAAGACAATCAACCCCAGCGCATTGATGCCATTGGAATACATCCCCACAATTTTATATTCTTGGGTTTTGTTCTATAAATTGGAATGAAGAGAAAAAAAATACTATCAGAAAATAATGAATTTACTTTAAAGAGTTCTAAAACAAAAACACATTTAGATTTTTTTGAAAGACATGAAGTTCTTTCCCAGCCACTCTATTGGCTTTCTGAAATTGCCAAGTGGGCAAATTCAGGAATACACTAAACTGAACTTGAACACTTTGTATTTTAAAGCCACGCATGGATCTAACCAAACCTTAGCAGGGAGTAAAGCACCCCTTAATTTGTGTTGTCCTTTCTGCAGACTTCTGACATGAGGTATGGCAATGTCTAAGTATCCACAGTCATGCTTCCAAGATTTACTCCTCTACACTCAAGATTTACTCCCCACGGAAAGTGAAACACAGATGTAGAATCCTTGTATTTGTTTCTGAGCAACTCAACTTTGTATCTGGATCTAAGATAAATTCACCACTGCCTAACTACTGGGACATCAGTGTAATTGCATAATTTATAGGAGAATTGTGTGCACATAACATAAAAATCCTACTGAAGAGGTATTCATTCTTCTATGCAGCATGAACATATGAATGAAAGGGTGCAATTCTTCACTACTTTCTGTTTCAGGATTTAATTAAAGTCTCTTCATATAGCTCATCCTCCCATGCTATTATTACTTTGAGATGAAATTTGGAAGGAGTATAATAAAATATATATTGATTTGGTATTGTTTACACTTTTGTGTTCACATTCTATTGAATTCCTTTCTCCCTCTCCTCCAGGGTAAGTCTAGACTTTATATACCATTAACACCCATAACACCCATAAGCTTTCCACACCTCTAATGAAAGGCTTCTTGAATCTCTTTTTCACTTTTGTTTCTATATTCTTTTTTTCAGAGTAAAAACTATTAATTAACAAATGCTTTATGTTGTTTTATTTTCCATTAAAAATATATATTATTATTTTCAACTTTTAAAATTTTTTAATAACTTTATAATTTTCTTTTTTAGTGCTTACAATTACAGTCATTGCTACTCAAACCTCTCATGGTGATATACATCTAGTCTTTCCACGTGAGTGTTGAATTTCTCAAAAATTGATAATTCATAAGAAGATAAATGTAATCAATCTTCATCTATTTTCTTTGGACTGGTCAATTACTCATGGGATCCTCTGATGTTCTTAAACCTGCTGGAAGAACCTCTAAGCATTTACTAATTAACATCTATGCTCTTGCTGAAATCCATCTGTGTGCTATTTCCAATCATTTCTTCATCACTAACCACATGAACTAAACCAAATTTAGTCTATGTTCTTTCTTCCCACTTCATATATTATGAAGGAATAAAAAGATAAAAGGTCGTACCTCTGAAGCCTTTGCTGTCATAGCCATTGTAGTGGGTTCCTCTCGAAACACGGAGCTATTTTTATCCACAGTAGTTGTAGTTTTAACTTTTTCACGTTTGGTTTTATACTGGAAAAATTATTTTAAAAAAATCCAGAAGAACTTATTTAGAAAAATGAGAAAACTGGAGAACAGACAAAGACCGAGTCAAAATAAGAGAAAAATTAACCAGCATAGACAAAGACTTTATTTCCCAATGCATGTGAGTTGTCAGGGCTCTGTACCTCAGAAGCTGTAGATCAAACAAGAGGTTCACAAGTAATATGCTATGAATTCTGCTCCCCAGGATCTTGGATACCCCATGGATGTGCTGCAGTCTTGCGGAGCATGAGCTAGAGCTCCTGAAAATGGCAAGAATTTTTGCTGGAACAAACAGTTTGCAGAGAATTGCTGACAGCCATGCCAAGAGAGGTCCTTGGTGGTGTGGTCAGCATAACTAATGCCACTATGCTAGGCAAACAGCTACTCTTAGTGGTCAAATGGGTTACATATTTCCCTTTCTCCTTGTTGCCAGGTCTTCAAGGTCCTGTGCACCAAGCAGACAAACTGAACAGACTTACTCTTCTGCTCCCTTCTAGCCTCCAGATTCCTGGCACTAGGCTGACTACTCCTCTCCTTATTTGTCTTTAATGTTCCAGGCACCCAGCCAGATGAGTAGTGTTGATGATGCAGTCACAAAATAGGCAAGTGTAACAGCAGCAAGTATACTGTCCATAAAACCAAGCAGGTCCAAGTCCTAGTGAGTAAGTTGGACCAAAACTGCTGCAGGACAGTGAGAGCTGGTGGTCAGGGATGCCTCCATCATGGTCTGCTTCCTCTGAGGAACGAGTGACCAACCTGCATTCTTTTATATGTTTTTCAAGCCTAGATTATGGTTGTTATATTGATACAGCAAATGAAGTATTCAGATGTGACCAAATATGCAGTGGATCCAGGTGATTAGAAAACAAGTTAAATGGTGCTATATAAAACTGTTCTACACTGATTCTGCTCATAGAAATCCTGTGCTATTCTGATTGTAAGTTCTGTGCTATACAATTATAATCCATTAAGAAAACAAGACTTTAATAGTAACTACAGTTTAGTGCCATCATCATTCTGTCAAGGATTTCTGAAAGAGCCTGCCTGTACGCTTAGTGTGGGGTGGCCAGTAATGATGACAAAAACTGCATGGAGAAGTTTTATAAAGCGAGTTGTACACAGCAGCATATCTGATATAAATTTCTGGGGAGGGTTAACTGATAAGTCTAATATATAGACAGAAGTTTCCTCTTTTTTCTTGCAACACTCACTTTTCCTGAAAGATATCTCAAATAGACAACTAGTTATCATCCTTTTTCTTCAAAGGATTTGGTCTAGCAGTGGATATTAGATGTGAGACACTTCAGAGTGACGGCTAACTTACACAAACTTTATCAGGCACAGAGGGATCTTAAGAACAAGGAAACTAATCCTCATAAGATGGTTCTTCTAACTCTTGCTGTCCCAAAAGGAAACATCTTATCTTACATGCTGCTTGGTTTCTGCATCCAGCTCTTAAACAGTGTCTTTTTGGGACTTAATAGCTGATAGCAGAATGTTTATCATAAAGGAAATGGAAACAAGATGTCTTAAATCCCCACCTTTTTAAAGGAGATGGAAGATATTCCTGGACTTCTCAGAAATAAGTCTTGCCTGACAACTTTTTTGCGACATAAGAAAACAATTTGTGGTTAACAGTGAAAACTACAGAAATAAAGAGGGATGTTCAAACTTACCTGTTGGAAACAGGCCTGAACAAGGTTTTCTGGGAACATATTCCTGTTAACAAGCATAGAAGCATTTCAATACTACAGCATACTAAGGAAAAGTTGTTTGTATAAACAAAATGATAAAATTTGATGCTTAAAAACAGATCATGTTTTGTTTCTTTTTGTTTCTTTTAGCAGAAAGGAATATATTTAGCATCACCAGATACAGACAGATAGATAGATAGATAGATAGATAGATAGATAGATAGATCATTTTTTTTCCGAAAGAAATTAAGGGTTTAAAAGTCCCATTTTAAAATTACTGTTTTCCTGCTTGCACTTGTTGAACTTTTGGGCTTATTTTTTAGTGTTTGGCATTTCTATTAGTAAGCTACTAAACCCAGTGTATTTTATCCCTGCTACATTATCTCCTTGACTTGCATAAGGAATACAGGACACACCATCTTTATTGGATATATCACATATAGGCAGAAAACAAAAAAAACTCACACAAAGTCTGTACTATAAGAATAAGATATTTGGTGTGCTCTATTGTAGTTTTGAATTCAGAAGTTAATCTTGGTTAATTGTAAATTCTCCTGTGTTATTCTAGTGTCAAGGTCAATTTTTACATACTGAAAAATAAGGAGATTTAGTGCAATGCAGTTGTGTGACTCCTTTCCAATGGCAATTTCAGATTCAACTAATTTCAAAAACAAAACACTAATTTGGTATTTGGTAAATATTCAATCCAGTGCAGAAAAAGAATTTTATATACTGAAGCAGAAGTTTTTAAATTTCCCCTAAAGATCTTTCACAAACTCGTCCCTTTGGTTTCCAGTTTTAAAAACAAAATCTATTCAAAAGCAAAATCACTTAGTGTAAGTGTGGGTTTTTCCTTCATCTTTATGAGACTGTCTGGTTTTGAATCCTAAATCTATTTTTTTGAATATATTTTTGAATATAAATATCTAGGCAATTCTAATTCCTTTAAAAGAGAAGTTCAGATCTTTTAACTGCTAATTTACAGTCTTCAACTTCTTTGCAAGAAGTTGAGTTATAATCTATAGCAAACCCCCAAACTACTAGATATGTGGCAGTTGATTCTTACATGACAGATTAAGTAAAAATTCTACAAAGACACAATGGTGGGCTGAAGTAGTGACCCAGAATAGAGACTAAATATACCAGAAGAAAAAGATAATCAACAGAAATATTTTTGAAGGTACCACCTAGCCTCTAGCCTCTATTGGAAAGGCAGCCTTTATTGGTGTTATTTTTCTTCAAATCCCTTATACACAGTGGCTCTGAAAACCTGCAGACTTTGTCTAGGGGTTTTCTTCTTCTAACCACTTTAAAGTATCTATTACTGTCCATGATGCTAATGGGGAAAGACATATTATACAGTTGCCTTAGATACTGGTGATACAGCAAACGTCTTGACTGTGGAACCCCCGCAAATATTTGCATACTGCATCTGCTACTCTGCATGCTGCCTTAAGGAGGGGAACCACAGCTTTGCAATTTCAGCTGGTTGTCTATGCTGGATGACACAGAAGCTCCCAACCAGTAATCCACCAGTAGTCCACCAATCCTTTATGGATCTTTTCCTCGTAATAGATAAATCTTGCATGTCGATTTCTGTGAAGGAGGGATTTTTCATCACTGTATTATTAGCCAAAGTCTATGGTGTAAAGAGATTTTTTTAAACAAGCTGCTCTGAGTAAATTTTAAAATGTCTTATTTGTTGAAATACTACCCTTATTCATCCAAACAGTATCAGAAGGCATTTTATTGTATTACATATCACAACTTTATTTGTGTTTGTTTCTGCAAAGGGGATATGGAAACTAAAAATAAAATCTCACCTGATCAGATCCAGCAAGGCATCAACAGTATTGACTTCTGGGGTACTGCCCATTCTGTCAATATCACTTGCTCTTTGAGTCACTCCAGGTTTAATGGTCACAACAAGGATAATCCCTGCAGAAGGAGAAGCAGAGAGCTCACAGTGCAAGCAGAGGCATTGGTGCATTCTTCCTCAGTATATCTGGTGTAGCCAAACTCTTTGTGAACTCAACTCAATAAACATTTTCCCTGGGTGCTTCTGCTGGTATGTGCAGAAAAGTCTGCAGGGAGTGTCCTTAAATATGTGGGTTCCTCTAGCACAGGCGCTACTTGCAGGCTTGCCCCTAGACTTCATCACTTTAACTTTGCTATTGTATGTATCATACTACATCACTACTGCTCACCAAGAAGGTAAATTACTATAGCTGGGCTTCAGATGAGTGTGCTGCAACTTTTGCAGAGTGAATATATTTCATTGTTATTTCCCTTTTCCTTTATGTAGCTCTTCTTACTAGCTTTCAGATATGAATACAAGTGTGTGCACCCCAGAGTCACAGGGTGTTTCATTAAAGTTAGGTAGCAATATAGTTATGTAAGACAAGGCTTCAGAAAAAGAAATAAAGAATTGTAGATTAAGAAATACTAGATTTGACCTTGTAAACACTGAAATCAATGACAAATTTTTCATTTATTTTAAGCATTTTTACTATTGTTATCCTCCAAATTCTCCAATTTTTTTTCCTCTTTTTGTTTTTTTCCTTATACAAGTCCAAAGAAAGCCAAAGCAAATGAAACTAGTAAATTTCAGTGAACGGAGAAAGAAGGGAGAAAGCTGTTTGGATGATCCTTCAACAGGCAGGAACAAGTCTTTCTAATGAATAAAAGCAGTACTGTATTTGCATAGCTCTGCATTATGAAAAAAGTAATGTCATAGCGCCATGGAACAACTTAGAATAGCAAGGACTCTGGGAGATTGTCTGGTTTAACACCTCACCCAAAGCTGAGACAATTTCAAAGTTAGATACATACTAATGTTAGTCTTTATATAATATTTCTTCTTATGTATTCACAGAAATTACCCAGACATATGAGACAGATTGTTTTGTTTTGTTTTGAGGATGTTTCTTTAGAGCAAGTATAGAACATGTCAATGTTGCTTGTCAGGAATGAACTTCCTGTAAGAGGAGATGAGAATTTCAAGAGATGTAGGATTGGAGCCTGGCAGTGACAGAGGAGGGAAAAAAAGCTTTAAGGAAACAAACAAGATGACAAAGGAAGCAGTATTTTCTGTCATTCTTTCAGGTGTGACACACTACATATTTTCCAATCTGAGAATCAGGAACAGGCTATCAGTTTTGCTATCGAGGAAATTCACTTTGTATTTAAGGTTGGCCTTTGACATTCATTCAGCTTTCTCACTGCTGGTCATTTTTTACCTCAGCAGACAGCTCCCAATCTTCCCTGAGCTGAAATATATGGTGAAATTGCCTGTAGCTTCACACTGGATGTGAACACAGCCCAACCATGGACAGCAGGACTAGCTCTTTTCTGTATCTAACTACAGATAATGTGAGGTTGTCTGCTATGATTCCCCATCTCATCTCCACATCCTGTCTTGGGACATTAGTAATGTCACAGTGCAGTACATTTGTAATTAGGCAATGCTGATGATTTGAAAAGTTAAAGAATCACAGAGTACCTAATATTACAGCAATGACAGTTGTGCAGAAATAATATACAACTGCTCGCAAACCAATCTTCCCAGAAATATTGGAATCCAAAGCAGCAACACCTGCAAAAAACAGCCACAGAAACAAAACAATAAAAACCAGTCATATAAGAATGTTGTCATTTTTGTAGAGAGAAGTACTATGCAGAAAACTTTTCCTTATTCAAGATGTTTCTAAATATTTAATTGACATTTGCACTTGTGGAAAATATCTGTAGCTGACCAACATATTTGCTTCTGATTCTTTGCAAAAATCTGTTTTCCTTTCTCTGCCTCCCCTGCCCCCCCCCCCCCCCCCCCCGCTTTTTTCTAGGACAAAGACAATTGAGTTTTCTTGATTCTGATGTTTGTGATTAATTAAACTTTGGTTTATAAGAGTATGTCACAATTTATTTCCTTATTCACTTAATTCATCGCTTCACTTGTTCCACATCTGTAACATTTTGGCTTTAAAGCTAAAAGCCGTGTGAAGGGAGTTTCTCAGGCCTGCTATCCCAGGTGGCTCAAAGGCTCATTTCTGGTCAGTTTGTCCTCATTAACAGGTTTATTGGTTTTAAATTTTTGAAGCTTTTTCTGATGTTTGGGTGGTCCACACTTTTCCACCTGTATATGTCATTGTCAAGAAGAGACGGCAGATTTACTAATGGAGGAAAGGGCTGAGACAGGTATTATACTCACATCAATTTAGCTTCTGGCAACAATACTTGATGAAACTTCTTGTGAAGTATTTATTCATTGTTTAAAAGATTTATAAAAGTTGTATGTGTAAAATCAGTAACTAGGGCAAAATGAGCATTTTGACTGCAAAACTTGTCTGTTTATAACAACATTAGTTAATAATTCACTGCTATCTCTTTATTATATATTTGTGATCCATTAATATTTGTATGTTTATTGAGTCAGTTTATCAAAGACTGGATGGATTCCTTTGTATACAAAAGCTAAACCACAAGGAGGATATTTAGCCTCAGAGAAGTGTGATTTTTAAGGAAAAATCACTTCCTTCAAAAGTGAAGGAAGAAACATCAAGAGATCTGACGTACATGTAACTTACTGATCTTTGAGCTCAAAAAGGATCTTAGCAAGCACAGTTTAACCATGTGTTGATGTCTCATTCAGAAGGTATATTAACAGACAACTTGTGCCTAGAGTACTCAGATAATGTCTTACTAGTTCTGTTAATTGTTATTCAAAATGCAAACAATACTCAGAGGGAAGAATGAAGGTTATTTTATTTAATAATCTGATTATCTTGGGGTCATCCATGGCCTAGTGTATCATAGGACTGAGTACAGAAGAACCACACATATATACAGAAATCATAATGCAAAGATTCTCTCACTTGTAGAGCAAATAAGGATAATCAATGAACTGTTCATATTGCAAAGGAAAATAGATTAATGCAGAGAAGATCAATGCCACAGCCATTACAGGAAATTGCCAGCAGTAAGGGTATTGTTTGAGGCATGAATAACAGAATGAACAGAGAATCTGGGCCTTGATTTCTATTTCTCAGCTTGGGAACTGGGGGGGAAAAAGGCAGAAAGGAGGACTTTTCCATTGCTGTGGGCTCAGCTGTGGAAATCGTGACAGCAAGAACTCCTGAGAATGGATAGTTTTGGGAGGAAACGGGTAAAACTGGAAAATTTGGGGAGGAGGCGGGATAGTGTAGACCAAAGTGACCTTGCAGCTAGGAATGCTAAAAATGTCATTGCGGGAAAACTCCATTTATTATGCCTTGTGTTGTTCAGCCAGTGCCTGTTTTGAGAAGTGGAATTCCTAGGGAGAGATAACGCTCCCAGAGACATGCAGTAAGCCTTCTGTTACAGCGAGCCAGGCTGCAAGCACTTCCCCCGCACCGGCCGCTGGGATGAGCCAAGCCTAAGGAGCTGTCTCCCCGGGGCTCGGCCACCCGGCACTGCTGTGAGGTAATGAAATAAATCTACTCTTTGCATTTCGGCTGTCACTTGGTGGTTCCCTTGGCTATCTGATCGTGTCAATTCACACCAATAATAACAAATAATGCTTTCTATGAACAAGCCTATTTTCAAAGGCTGTCAATGTTGAAACTTCTGTACCTGAGAAATTAACTTGGAACAATTCACATGTTTTTGAAAGAGAGCAAACAGGTATTGCCACCATTCTGTATCTTTTAATGGAAAGTAAAAAAAAAAAAAAACAAACTTGGAAATAGTGGAATTTTATTATAAACTTGTGCCTTTTTTTTTTTTTTTTGCCTGACACACTTGTTTACTTAGTCAAGAGCCTAGTAATCATGCAAGGTTACTTCCCTGCAGTAGTCAGTTATAAAGATCCTGCAGTAAATATGAAAGGAGATTCCTGTGACAGGAATTCTTCTGGCTCCAAATGAAATCCCTCTGCAAACTGTTAGGCTCAGTAAAGTTACAGAGGTATAATAAAGGGTAAACTTTACCCCTGCCTTTTTAAACTGGGTAATGATCCTTTTAGTAAGCAAGCTGTGCTAGAATCCAGCCCGTCCTTCCATTGTCATGTTGATGCTGCTTTGCTGGTAACCATAAAACCACACAAACAATTCAGACAGACATGGTGAACAAACACAACTATAGTCTGGGGATGATAGGTGTGGGGTTTGCGTTTTTTGAAAGCTGCTGTACTCTGAAACTGGCATTCAGAATGATGTTTCCATTTAGGGACTGAAATAGCATTCACTAAAGGAGCCAGAGACACAGGTCTGCACTGGGTCATGTATACTGCTAAGTTCCTTTTTTTTTATGTTAGCTTGTTACACATAAGAAAATATGACATATAATAATGGCCTTCTATCCAAATATGTCCTGCTGTCATGACTGAACAATTGACAACATAATTGATAGCTACTAGCCTTTTTCTCAAGATAACTGAAAATTAAGATTCCCTTTGTAGTTACATCGTGGCTTCACAGTTTCTTTGGAACTGAAAGAGTTAATAGATGTATTGAACAAAGCACTAAACCACTACTGACTACAAAGCTAAGTAGTACTAAACTACTATACAACACCAATTTCAGTTCAGAAGAAAACTAATTACTCAAACTAAGATGGCACATAAGCTGCTTCAAAAGGAAAGTCTGCATTGTCATTCAAAATTAGATCACAAAAGCAGTGTAATTAGGTTTGGTTATCTACTTTGGATTACCACTAAACTTTTGTATTTGTTCTTTCTTCCCTCAATCTATCCCCAAGTTTAAACATGTTTGAGCACATAAACTGGTAATATAATTTACTGTATAGAGGTTGAACAGGCATGATGGATTCTCCTCCAATCCATGGCATTTCAAAACTGTAATTATTTCTGATTAGTCCCTTAAATTTTCCTATAAAATATTTCCTAATTCAGCTGTAGCCACTGAAGCAAAAAATGCAATTCTGTGGCTATAAGCAAAAAAATTTAAGTAAGATCATCATGAGAGACACCAACTGATGTTAAAATCTGTTAATCTATCTACCTCTCTGCCTGTATCATTTTAGCAGAACAGAGTAAAGGGTTTAATTACTGAAGTCAAATTTTGGAATCAATTGTCTAGTCTTCTGCAATTCACCTTCCACATTTTCTATGTTACAGTCTCCAGCTTGAAGCTCTTAGTACTCTTCTCTTTTTTTGCCCAGTTTTCTCTATTTTGTATCACATACACTTGCAAAAGAATACAACCCAAAAAAATCAGGGAAGTCATGTCTCTCCCTTCTACTCTTTCTTGTACAAGGACCTCAAAACCCTTCCAAAGTGAAATGCTGCACTGTAGCAATTTTTAAAAAAATGTTATTGTTTAAAACTACTTCCTGAAATACTACTGGATAAAACTACCTAAGGGAATAGTCTCATTTAAACAAAACTAAGCTTGAATATTAAACATGGTGTTCCAGAATTTTTTACCAGTAGCCACTGAACATAAAATGTATTCACTTTAGAGGCCTGTAAAAATGCATATGTACAAATGGCTAAATGGCTTTGGTTTGAGGCCTAGCACTGTAATTCTGGAGTTATTCACTATGCTCTTGTGAGACCAGTGCCATGGTCCTGTGAGATCTGGGAGTAAAAAGGGTTCTGTGAAGTACTGGAAACAATCACAAGGATCTTCTGACTTCCAGTACTTACGATCTTCATAGTTCCCTAGGGGATAACACCTACATCCTTAGAATTTGTCATACTGTTCTACAGATTGGAATACATGCAATTGTACACAGATTTATGCTTCCAGGTGCTCTTTTTCAGTACATTATGAGAGATTTAATCATCAGTTTGGTGCAGTGGTTGACTCTGTTCAACAGAAACAATCATACCTAGCCCCCCTGGCATTTTTTATTGCTGCTCTACAAATTTCAGTGTCATCATCAAGTCCATCTCTTAGTACTTCTTAGCTGTTCTCAAACTTCCAAAGATTGGTGGAAGCTGACAGGATCATCACTTTATGTGCACAACACATTGATCTTTATGTATAATCCATAAAAGGCTAGGCTGTTTAACTCCTTTTCCAGCACAGCTACACTTGAGGATCGAGATATGAGTTTTCTTGATGCCACTTTGCCAACTTCTAGCACTGACAGTTCTCCTTAAGTGATGCAGGGCCTGAAGGAAGAGTCTGGCTCAAGGTCCTTCCAAGATCACACTACTGACAGCCACATGGCATATTTCTCTATTAGTTTTAGAAGCTAATTAAATTCTGATGCAACCCAACTCAAGTATGGTGCATATCAACTGTACACAATTCTCTCAGGGTTCTGATATCTAATTCCCTATCTAATTCCTAATTGTAACAAAAATATAACAACAAAAGTTCCCAAAGAATAGAAATGTATGGCTTTTGGGCCTTCTCAGCTATGACCATGATGATGATTCAAAGGCAAAATACAGTTCTGAAACTGCTCCAAACTGACAGCAGCCTTAATGACTAATTGAGGAGTTTCTGTGGTCACTAGATAAATCACAAAATAATTCTCAACTTCTCCCAGGGGTTCACACTTTATTTCTTCATGTCCATTTTTGGCTCTTCTGGCTGCAATATGCAGTCACTACATCATAGAAATTATATGATTGGTGAACATCCAGGAGAGCAAAAAGTTTTTACAGAATGTTACATAAGACATAAAAAACCATAGGCAACTCTTAAAATGCATATAGAGCATTTCAATAGGCAATCCTTCTAAGGGGACCACAATGTCTTATATAAAAGAAGTAATGTTATTTTATTGCTGGGGTGAACTATGTTGTGTGTTGTTGCAAATGGTAATATTTGTTCTTTAAAAGTACTAAGAAAAAAAACCCAAAACACTGCTGACACTACTATTGAGAGTTCCTCTCATCATAAGGTTGGTGGTCAGGCCATAAAAACAATCTTTCTTAGATGCAAGTGAAAGTTTTGAATTAATTGCCATCTTCTGCTTGCAATGGGAAACACTACCAATACTAAAACAGTATTTAGCCTTTACCTTCAGAAGACCAACATGCTTTTTATTTGAAAAGTGAACACCAAATTCTAGCTCCAGTAAGCAAGATTATTGCTTGCACAAGCAGTGTATAGCAAGCTTACTGCTTATTTTCTTTATTCCTCTATGTATCTAAGAAAATCCAAAGTTGCATTATTGTTCCATGAGCTATACTGACTTTAATCAGCTACTGCAAGGAAAGGAAGGCATCTCACACATGTAGGACTAGATTTCATTGTATTTCCATGTAAATTTAGTCATTATTTAACAGTTGGGTTATAGACATGAACAAAAAAATTTCCTTTTCACTCCAGGGAAAGGCTCTTTCTGCTGTCCTATAAACTTGTGACAGTTCAAACATAAATTAAGAATATTTTTCTGAAAAGAAAAGATTCCAAAGCCAGTTGTCCTCTGTCCTTTTGTTCTTGGCTCAGTATTTCCTTTTGTCCTAAGTCTATGCTTACTTTTTTGAAGGGAAAATCCTTCTGTATACAATTCAGAAAATAAGTGCAGTGAGGGAATCACTGTAGTGAATTCAGAGCCTATGCTTTACTGAAGACATTTTTGAGTCCTCTATGATTTTTCCCTCTTCCCATTTCAGACTCTGAGCCATTTCTCTCCCATTTTGCCCTTTTATTTGCATGATGTTTTAGTTAAGCCTTGACTGTCAAGATGCCTTGACTGTCAATAATCTCCTGAAAGGTCATTTTCTTTATATTCTCCCAGAAATTTCAGTTTCCAAACTGTTCAACAGCAATTTCTGTTGCTTCTTCCAAAAGCTGAATGGTGAATATTTCCTTTTTTTTTTTTTTCTGATGCTCTGTGGAACTCTCTGGGAAATGCAATACCATGTTACTTGTGTTTGAACAAGACTATCAGGACCGAGGAAGTAGTTCACAACTGTCTACTGAATGCCACCCACATGCAGGACTTCAGACAGCACAATGTACTGCCCACTGCTCATCTGAGACAAAGGACTCAGATTACTATTGCTGGCAGATAATTCTCAAACATCTTTCACTTGATATAAATCTCATAATTTTATTTTTTACTCATGTTTACTGTGTCATGGGGCTTGGAAGGATCTTTTGCAACTAGTCTTTCCCCAGCTAACTTAATGACCACTTTAGCTAAGTCTCATTAGGAACTCATTAGTTCCAAGTCAGATGTTGTCTGAGAAGATCAGGTAATGAAAAGCTATGGAAAATGGAAACCCCAAACACACAGTGATTTATGGTCTCTCAAATGAGATTTTTCATGATCTACTGTCTTTAGTGTTTTTATGAGAAGACTTCCATTCCTATTCTGTCAATTCTTCTGCAACAGCAGTTATCCTGTCTATTCAAATGTCACTGTTACTTAAAGGAAAAGGATTTCTATGGCAGCTTGTAGCAATTACCTTTTCAATTGACTTGATAGAAATTTCATTAATTGCTCTTCGTTAGAACAAGTGATTGTTATTCCACTAGTATGTTGTGTCAGTGCAACAAAAGAATGTCTTACAAATGAAATGAAAAAAACTAGCACATGACAGGGGGGCAGTGTGAGGGAGAGAGTGGTAAAGAGAGATAGATGCATGCAGGTAATGCCTAAGCATCTGTTTCTGCTATTTAAATATCACCAAAAAATTCAAGTCAGAAAATTCTCAATTTCTAATGACATGATCTAATGAAACTTGGATTAACATGTCAAATATCGGTCTCTTAACTTTGGAGAGGCATTTAAAAAAGATTATTTGAAAAAACCCCAACAAAGAGACTAAAATGTGGAATATAACAATAGTTA
This sequence comes from Passer domesticus, assembly GCF_036417665.1. Lineage (NCBI taxonomy): Eukaryota > Metazoa > Chordata > Aves > Passeriformes > Passeridae > Passer > Passer domesticus. The sequence goes on along the minus strand of NC_087512.1, from coordinate 28,829,764 downwards.
CACAGTCCAAATACTGAGAGATGTCTTGGATCATATAGGATAGGGTTGAAAAAGTAATTGTAATGAACCTTTCTAAATGCCAGATAAGGTGGAATGGGAGATGAACAATTTATAGCAATGAAAGGGTTAAAATAATTATAAAACAGAGGGAATTTCTGACCCTGGTTATCAGTTTGCTAAGGGACTGTTGTGCTGTCTTGGCAGTTGGCATAATCACTGTATTATGATTTTCCCCATCAAAGCTTATCGTAGACATGCAGAGAAAGAGTAGTATTGCCTTCTATCACTTCTAGGAACATTTAATTTTTTTCTCTAGAAAGCTCTTAGAGGCTATATAATCTGAAATTAATGCCTTTTCAGGAGAGATGATGTTCCTTGGTTGGAATATAAGAATTTGAAAGGAAGGAAGATGACACGTCTATCTGCCAAGATGAACAAGTTAACAAGATTCATTACAGAAATCAGATTCAGTTCAAGGATGCAGCAAAAATACAGCCCCTGCACTGTTGCTGCTGATGTATGGAGTGTATAGAGAAAACTGTAGTATTGAAAGTACTTGAATTCCCTCAAAATTATTGGTGCCAAAATGTTAGGTGGGCAAGTTTAACTTCCAAGCTATTAAAAAAACCCTTTAACATGACATTTTTAATCGATTGTGATATCTGCTTACAGGGAAATGGAGTGAAAAAGGTGAATGAAATCTGGTTTATCTAGTGGCACAGTTGTGTATGTGCTGAGCTCCACAAGAGGACAACCAACTGACTTTAGACCCATCCACAGTGGTGCCACCAGCAGTGCCCATAGTGATACGGCTAGGGCAGGAGGCAGTGACAGCTAGTGCCACAAAATGGCTGTTCTATTGGAGATGTTTGCCCTTGAGAGCTGGTGGAAATCATGCCCCATGAACCAGAAGCGCACTTCAAAGTTTTATTACTTTAATTTAAAACTTTAAATAATGTAAGGGCTGTCTCAGTTGTATAAGGTCAACTGATATTGATGGGAAAGGAATAAATGTCTACGATAGAAGTAATCTGAAGAAAAGGGGCACAAAGTCTTGTCCATTAATAACCCATGACGTTGCCATCCTGCCTGCTTCAATGACTGCACATAGACAGCAGGGACAGAATTTCCAACATCCCTCAATACAGCTGAAGGCAGAACTCATTAACAGCACTGTAATGTTTTCTGACCTTCACACAATTAATGATACAGAGGGAAGAGGTGAGTCTCCTGTCTGAGCCCAGTTAACTAATTTACTAACACTATATAATGGATCTGATTTTCTTGGCTCTCTAATTTTCTTAAGCTCTTTAAGCTTAAGAAATAGCAAAGCATACAAAGAACATGTAGGTACTTTGGAAGACAGTCCCTGAGTATGTTAAGCTAGACCAGTAATTTCCCAAGGACTGTGCTGGTGATGCAAAGGGCCTGTTAAGGACGCCTAAGGATGTAAGCAATGGAGCATCTCCCAATAGCTGCACTTCTTGGACTTGTAGAAATAGAAACTGCTGAGGCAGATTTGTGGTGGAATCATTGCCTTTGTACTATTAGTAGCAAGTGAAGTAAGAGTGTATATTTGGCATTGGAAAAAATGGAACTGGCATGATGCTTCAGACTGCAGTGGACCAGTAGTCCAAGCAGGCCCTGGAGTAAAGCAAGAGTTTATTTTTATAGCCATGGAAGCTTTATAGTTTTGCCAGACCCACAGCTCAGGAGACATTGTATTCATAGTTCACATACAGCTGCCCTGAGAGAGGTAATTAATACTGTCTTTTTTTCCACTGCTCCTGAAGTATGTCATGTGTACCTGCAAATGCCTCATCAATGACTTAAAGAAATTTTGGTGTTCCCCATAGCTGAACCTGCAGAAATTCACAATGCAGAAAACTCCCATGCGTCTGTTCTAATCTCTTTGAAGCTGTCTGTGAAAGCTGAAAGTGCAGGGGAGGTCAGAAACATAAGAAAGAGCTTTATTAACATTTTTCAGGGAGGAAAGATAGGAAATGAGGCACAGATTATTGTAGAACTTGAAACAGATGTTGAACAGCTGATACAATCATGTCCTTAATATTGAGATCTGAGACATGGACCTGCTGTGCTATGTGTCACACCTTTTAATACAAAGCTGAAATTTCTGGCATTTATGGGTAACTCTGGAAACATCATCAAAGAAAAGGTCATTTATCACATATGCGATGCGAATTTTTTTGACAGAACACATTCTAGCCCTGAAGAAAGACCTCCACATCAAGATCCATCCTGAACCAGGACAGCACCCTTGATGAAACACATTGCACAACTCCAGGGAATTTTTGTTCTGAGAATGAAATTAGAGTTGTGAATTTCTAAGACTTTCAAAGATACTTTATATGTCATAAGTACTCCCAAAATGATTAGTTTTAAGTCTCAAAACTCCCATGAAGCACAAAAGAGATTTCTCTCACCTCTTTCTCCCTACAGGGCACCTAAAAATAACATATTTTTGTATTTGTCTAATATTTCTTCTTTTAGAGAATTACTTCCAAAAAAGTGGATTTGGGATGTGGAACACTTAGTACAGCCATAGTTCTGATGTCATAGCAATCATCTTGTGTAACAGTCTAGGCTTTTGATTTTCATTTTAAATTTTCCCATGTCGCTACGGCAGGAAAAAAAAAAAACAAATAATTTTTTGACATGAATGATGCATTAGTGTGCTATTAACTAATTTGAGATATAGAAATCTTATGGGTAGATAAAAGAGCTCTATATTTTGAACCAAATTATCAGGGGTAGACTTTTGGGTGAGAGTAAATAAGTTTACATTTGAATCCATTAAAATGATTATAAGAAGAAGAGAAAAATTAAAATTTGGCTCTGAGTTGGAGTACTACTCAGACTATTCCACCCCCAAAGCAAGGTCCTACTAACTAAGATTTTCAAAACAAATACACAAGCTTAGTACTTATGTCAGTTTTCTACTAGGCTAGTTATGCTTCTAGGCAGGTTAGTGGAAAAATTCCACAAATTGCAACTTGTAGTGTAAATAAGTACGTAAACAATGCTTTTCATCTCCTACGCTCAGAGGAGCTGAGTTTGTGAATGAAAGCCACATTTCACAAAGCCCTCCATCTCTCCAGAGGGAGAACTTTACTTTTTGAATCTGAAAATAGAGGTAAGAGTTTTTCTGCTCTAATTAAAACTCCAAGGAGAAGGAAGAAGCATGTTCCTGATTTAACTGAGGAAATCAGTGAGGGTTTTTTTTTTACTAAAATAGAATTTATTCCAACAAATTGAAATTATTAACACTTCAAATTTTACAGAAAATCCTGAACTCTCAAGGAGTGATTGCAACTTCCACTCTCTTTGCTGTGGCTTGATCTCCATCATTATGCACAAATGGATTGGGATCTGGTATGGGACATGCATTTGTGCACAGCTCTCCATCTCTAAAGCATAAGCTGATTCTTTTCAGGGTGTGACATTACCTTTTAAGACATTATAATCCTGAAAAAGAAAACCACAGACTGCATTTTCAAAAATGTCTTGGTGACATATTTTGTATCATAGAATCATAGAACAGTTTGGGTTGGAAGGGACCTTAAAGACCCTCTAGTTCCAACACATCTGCCAAGGGCAGGGACACATTTCACTAGACGGGTTGCTCAGAGCTCCATCCAACATGACTTTGGACAATTCTGGGGATGGGACAAACACAACTTCATGGGTTAACCTGTTCCTGAAAAGTGCCTCACAAACCTCAGAGTAAAGAATTTCTTTTCACAATCTAATCTAAACCTACTTGTTTTCAGTTTAAAGCCATAGCTCCTTGTCTCAGCACTAGATGCCCATGTAAAAAGATCCCCTCCAGCTCTCCTGCAGGCTACATCAAGTGTTGGAAAGTTGGCACAAGGTCTCCCTGTAACCTTCTCTTCTGCATACTGAACAAGCCTGTGAATTTGCTGAAGAAGAACTCAGCTCCATCATCAGTCATTGATAAAATGTTAAACAGGATTGGCCCCAGTATTGAATCCTGGGGTACATCATACTTACTTGTCTCCAACCAGACTTGTGCTGGTGATTACAGCCTTCTGGGTCTGCCCATTCAGACAGGTTTCAATTTGTCTCACTGTACAATTCTTTAACCTGTATTTTTTTCAGTTGTTCTGTCGGGATGTTACAGGAGAGTGTCAAAAACCTTACTACTAAAGTCAAGTTATACCACATGACCTCCTTGAAATTCTGAATTTTCAGATCAAAAGCAAAATTCACACTTTCAAAAATTACTGTAAAGAAGCAAACAGAGAGTGGAATGAAAAATTTATGGGAGATGCAGGATTTGTCTTTAGCTATGATTGTAAACAAGACAGCTCAGGACTGTTTGTCTTCCTGTTAGTGGCAAGGCCACATATTTCTGCATTTGCCAGTGCCTTTTCTAGAATGAGACCCAAAAGCATTTTTCTCCAAAGAAACCTCATCATTCTTGATTAAATGTAGGATATACAAGGAAAGCACCATAATCTGCATGTGGCTGGTTGTCTTTGGTGGGACCAGATGTGTTCTGAGGATGTCCACCTCCTTGGAATACATGCATTACGCAGATACCTATAGGACCTGTATCTGGTAATAAAGCTGTTGGACCTGTGTATGTGTTCACACCCTCAGTGGTAGACACTTGGGGCCAGAATATATTCAAAGTTACTGCAGTTAGCGTAGCAACAACATTTCAGCTGGTCCAGAATTAATTTCTTCTTAGTATACAAGTTAAGGGGATGCAATTAGCTCACCATGAAAGAAAAAGACTGTCATGTTATTGTGCCTTTGCTGAAGGTTAAGTGTGTGCACCAGAGATAATTACAATGGCTCATTTGGTACATAACTCTAACTAGACTGTGATGGGCAGAAGGACAGAGGTGGTGGTGGCTTTTCCTTCCCAGACCCCGCAGGAAGAGAGAAGTTAAGTAGCACCAGCGCCACGGCAGCCATCACCACCTGCGATGGTGGCGGGGGTGCCTGGCTGGCAGCAGAAACACCACGAGTGACTCCCAACATGGAACCTGGACGAGATCAACCTCTCAGCACTGTGGGATCCTGCAGGAATCTTTGGATTGGTAGAACTTGTTGACAATGGTACCTACACAGAGCAGTTTTTCTTCTAATCAGAAAGAGGAGGAAGTGGGGACACGTGAGAGAAAACAACCTGGTGGCATCAACGTCAGTGATGCCTGGAGGGGAAGGAGGTGCTCCAAGTGTCAGACCCGAGATGAGGACTGGTGAAACAAACTGTCCCCCTGTAATGCAGGAAGTCCATGGGGATGCAGAGATCCACTCGCAGCCCATGGGAAAAGTGCTCATGCTGGAGTGGGCGGATGCCGGAGGGGGCTGTGATCCATGGGAGAACCAAATAGAGAGGGAGGGCCCCTGCTTCCAGAGATAGAGAGAGAGAGCCCTTGCTTCCAAACTAGAGCAGCCTGTCCTTAGAGGACTGCACCCTGTGGACGAATGATCCATGCCACAGCAGTTTTGGGAAGACTGTTTGCCCATGGGAGGGACCCCACAGCAAGGCAGAGAAAGGGCTCCTCTCCCTGAGTGAACAGAAGACCTCAGGTGAAGAACTACCAAAACCTCCAGGCCCTGTCTTCCTGCACTGTCAGTGGGAAGGAGGGAGGGCCTGGCAGGGGAAAAGTTTTAAAGGTTTATTTTACTTTTCATTCTCCTCCTCTGACTCTGTTAGTAATAAATTTATCTTATACCTTTACATTTGAACATCATTTGCCCTTAGAGTATTTTTCTCTCAAGCCTTATCTCAACTCATGAGCCTTTTGCTAATTTTTTTTCCCCCCTCGCCTCTGCCCAACTACAACAGAAGAGGGTGGGTGAATGATTTTTGGGGCTGTCTGGTGCTAGTTAGTATTAAACCATTACATCCTGCATGGGCATCGGATTAGATAGCTTCAAGAGATCTGTTCCAACCTCAATCATTCTATATGACTCTGTGTAAAAGAAGAAAAATTACTAGTATGCTTCATAATCATTCACAGGTTTACTTGTTCAATTCAAATGTGCATTTCTGATGGTTGGAAGATTAACATACCTATTTTAAAAAAGACAATATATCATCAACATTCTGAGGACAGATACGGGTGAATAGTGAAAACCATCATGCACAGATATTTGTGGTTCATTTGCAAAGCTCTACATACTCTATCGAAGTAGCTTCTGTTTTTATCTATCCTGTTGCATTTCCCTTGCCTAAAATTCTAATATAGAAGTGTAGAAAAAATGTGCCCTTACTTGCTAAGGAAATTGGATATGCCAAGGTCAGAATCAGAGCATCTCATTCTCACCCCATGAGATGCTCTGATTCTGACCTTGGCATATCCAATTATACAGTCATTTCTGTATTTGACTGTAATCTGCAATCTGTAAAATCCAAGCTTGTGTTAGTAGTTACAAATGCAGTTTACTCATACTGGAACATTATACATTAAGTAAGCACAATATTTTTTAACAGGATGATTCTTGTTTCCCCTGTAAGTGCTGGACAAATATATTTAAAAATAATTAATTTCATAATTATTCTAATGATCCAATTTCTTTCTGAAGACATGAGCCCAACTTCACTCACAAATAAAAGCTTGTTCAAAAACAGAAATGTCTTAGTCTTATCTTGGCAGTTTTTCCTGGATGGACTGACACAGACTAAGGTTCTCCTCACATTTACACACTAACAATTGTTTAACTTCCCTTCATTCCTTTGGACAAAACCCTTGACTATTTTGTGACATGATTTCTCACTCTGCCTTTGGCAGCTTTCCATTCTGGATCTTGCAGCTCTTGACATTCTCCATTTCAATCCTAACACTGGGTTCCTCTCACCCTACATTACAGATACGAATATCTGGACATGAATATGTTGTCAAACTTCTGTTTTTGAGGAGATGAAACAGGACCAATGTGTCTTGATTCACTGCAAGAAGCTGAAAGAAAATAGTCACAATCCTTGCACCCTCAGTAAAGACTTAAAGAATAAAGAGAAGGCTTTCCATTTTTTGAAAAAAAAGTTATTTCTAAGGAAAGGCTATTTGACGTTCAGTTCTGTCTCCTTGCTTTGGGCTTTCTCCACCAAATCTTTCCAAAGTTTTCTCTGTGGGTAAACTGTTAGCAAATTCTAGCATTCAGGGCAGGGTTCCAGCCAACAGCTTGCTTGCTTTTCCCTGAAGATGGTAGCTTTTCTTCCCTCTTCCCTTCCTGGCCACACAGTCTCCCAAGGACTCGTTTGGTTCAAAGGAGTTTTCATCTTGGGGAAGTACAAGTGGACTCGTAGAAGGATTCAGTGAATGCTAGAGCTCATGCAAGGTACCTTGGGGAAGTTTGCTGATATCAAGGAAGTATAGGTCATGAATGTCCTCTTTTTATGACAGAAGGCTATGAGATCAGCTCTCCCTTACTTGTGAAATGGCATCATGAGACTGCTTATAACATTTAACTCTACCTCAGAATATTCAGTTGCAACCAATTGGTCTTGCAATGTGCTTAACCCACTTCTGAAAATAGGGAGAGATACAAGAATCCACAGATTTGCAAAGTTATTAGCTCACAGCTCTATATAATGTCATAGATAATAGTGCTAAACTTTCCAACTTTTTTCTCATTCTCATTATATAAAGAAATAATTTAATCTAAAGATATGAAATCTCTATTTCTCAGTATAGAGTTTTATCAAGTTGTTTTTAGTTGTTATCAAGTTGTTTCCTTTGGAAAGAAAGCTAACCACAATGACAGTCCCATAAGCTAACAGTACATTTTCAGTCATACCTGTGATCATACTGGATATGATTAATGGCAGAATGATGAGTTTGAGCATTCTCATCAGCAATTCCCCAGGAAATGCAAAGTAGACCTTATCCAAGTTAGACAGATTGCCATATTCCCGTACCAGCACGCCAATCCCAATACCTAAAAGGGACATAAAAATGTTACATGAATTAGATGTAGTTTATAATAGAAACACATGAGACAAGGAGAAAAAATAGCAGAAAAAAAAGAGCAAGAAATAAACATGTTTTCACAACTATGGCACAACTCCTAAATCAGATAAGATCGCATATTTCCTTTTCTAATGATAAGCAAAGTAATAACACATAATTCTGAAGCAGGATGTCTTTAGGTATGTCTTTGGAAAAATCTGATTAGGTGCTCTGATTATCAGTCCAGTCCCGACTTTTTTTACCCACCTTGTAACGCGTAACTAGTACCCACTAGTTCTAGAAGACCCATAACTGGCATTAAAAAATCAATAGACTATATAAACACTACCAAACACTAAAGAGACATAGTGACATAAATACTTCAGACGATTTCTATTGGTGAAAATAAGCCTACCCAGCAGCAACACTTTCCGTAATTGCTGCTCTACATAATTAGGAAAGAGTGTGACTGTAATCACTAAATTAATTTAATAACTTCCAGGAAACAGAACAACAAAAATACACTCTGCTCATTTCACAACACAACCGGCTTACAAATATCAGACTATAAATTCAATCAGTAATTGAGCCATGGCACAAGGAACCTTTATACATCCTCTTATCTTTGGATTATATGAATTATCAGACAGTTCCCACTTCTGAGATAAATCTCAGGTAAGAGTTCTACCAAAAGAAAAAAAAAATCATGGGCTAAAAGAAAAAATTCATCAGTTTGACAGGCAATACCTTTATTTTCCTTTCCAACATGATTTTCAAATTAAAATGACTGTTACAGGAAATATGTTGATCAGTGTCTAAAAAGCACTGGAACTGTTGTTTCACACAGAAGCTTGGTAATGCTTCAGTCTTGAATGAAAAGAGATCAAGAGATCCGGTTTCTAACTGGATCCAATGAAAGAACAAGTCAGAACTCCTCATCATCAAAATCAAGCTAAATGAAAATTAAAACAGATTAAAAACCCCAAGATTTTCCTGTTAATACAGATGGAAAATGAACCAGGTAACCTTCCAAGAAAATGAGCTGCTCTAGTCAACTGATCAAGGTGTAATCTCTGCCAATGAATACAGAGAGTTTGAATTCCTTGGAGCAATCTTGAATCTTAACAGCCTTGAAGATATTTGCAATATTATGCAAATAACCTTGATTAAAGAATGATAAGATAGAATGATATCTATTTCTCATCTATGGACTGAATTAGATGGGTTGAAAATATTTACTCTGCACTTTCAGATAAGCCCAAGCAAGATAAAATTCCATCTGTAAAATGGTTACATGAATTGAAGTTAGTTGCTAAGGCTTCGATCCTGAAAGCACTAGAATAAATAGCTGAATCTAACCATACAGGTAATTTCTATGTCTTCAGACAATTCATGCAACTTAGGGTAGACATTTGCTTAAGTTGCAGCAAGACTGAACTGCATGTTTATGGCTAGTTGTGTAATGCCACTTTACTTTCAGCAGGTATGACTAGGACATGTTCTAACCATCTGCCTTTCATTCTACATGACTGTCATATTTGACCAGATGGAAATCTGATCATTGTATATTCAGCAGGATTGCTTGCAGGTAGAAAGATTCACCCTTGTTTTAATTCTTGAGGGTTCTGTTTTCCACTTCTTTAGATTTCACTACAAAAACTTCCCCATGCTCTCAAAATTATAGCAGGGTTTCCTTAAGATTTTCCATCTACATACTTACACCTGTTCTGATTTTTTTTGGAGGATATTATTTACGTAATGACAATAGCTGAGAATAGAACTTCAACAATCTCTTGAAATTACATTATTGCTCTCAATTCCTTATTAATGCAATTTCTTTACAGACAAAGCACTTATATCCATATTAACTTGTGTAGTATGCCAAACTACAGTAAAATGCAGCTACTTTTTAACTGTGGTTAGCATCTAGCATATGCTGCTTGAATATATAATGGGGATATAAGAAATTTTATTTTGTAACAGTAACAAAAGAAGATTAGAAATTCAGCAGAATAAACTTGCTATTGTACAGGAAATGGACATATGTAGAACTTTTTGATCCTCATTTCAATAACCAAGTTCCAAAGTTGTAAATTTCTTCTGGGAATTATAACACAGAAAAGTGTGGTTCAGCATAAATACATTTCACATGGTAATCACTGCTTTTAATATCATATTGATAATAGCAGCCCTAAGCAGAGATGAAGTGTCATAAAAATCTCAATTTCTCTAGATGAATGCTACTGATAACTCCATTATTTCTGAAATTAAAACTAACAATTACTTTTAACAACCTTAAAATACACTACAGTCTTCAAAGCTGTTTCTATATATTAGGATTCCTTTATTTTAATTTTTTTATTCTTATTTTAATTTTAGTTTTTTATTATTTTTTTAATTTATGGAATAATTTGTTTCTACTTTCTGAAGAGCAAAATGTGCTCTCTTCATCTTTTCTGGAGGAGTTTCAACCACTCCACCTTTCTTCTTGTCCATGATAAATTGATTTTATTTATTTTCCATCTCTTCTCTTTGTTTTTCCTTCTTGTACACTTAGCTAAGTTAGGTTATGATTTTTACCACAAGAGCAATCCTTTACTTGTAGGTAAATGACACATTCTGCTTAAGCGTCAGATTTCTGCAGTATTGGGCAGATGTGAAGAGTGATGGTGGAATAAATGGTACAATCCCATTTTAAATCTTTAATTGAAATCTTTAATTTAAATTTTTAAGGAAAATATATCCTTGTAACTGTGCACAGTACAGCACATGCTGTATAGCATGGTGTCTACATTTCCCCTTCCAGCAGCCACCAAGACAGCAAGTGAAAGGTGCACTTTGGGTCCCTGAGATTGTGATGCACAATGAAGGCCACAGAAAAATTCTCCTGTCTGAAACCAAATGAAACATCACATGTCCTAACTCCTTGCTACTATTCTCTCAGGTAGCACATAAGGCTTTTTATAAGTTTGGTAACAGGCAGAAAATCCTTCAAAGAAAGGGTGCAAATACAGACGAAGCAAGTGAGGGGTGAGGATGAAAAGAACAAAAGAAGAAAAACAGAGCAGAAGAAAACCACTGAATATAAGCACACCAAGTGAAACCCACTGGCACCCAACTCTAAAGGAGCCCCAGCTTAAAAAGCTGGAGGGCATGCAAGTTTCCTCTCTATAGGATGAGCCATTTTTCACTGTATTACTCAGAAAAAGGGCAGCAGAAAATGCTGCAAGGGGTTACCCCGCACCTGCAACTGGCTCCACTCGATGTAGCACTAGATCAATTACATCTGCCAAGCCTGAGGCTCTACAGGACCTAGGAGACGATGGCTGTGTGTAATAAGGTGGCAGAACAAGTCTTGCCTGTGTATGCTCAGTGAGTCCACCACAGAAATTAGGTAAAACATGTCTTGGGACACCATGGTGTTGAGGTTTCTGTCTATCTGGAAAACCACTTCTGTGACATCTGGGTATCTGGTGAACAGTAATTTATTGCAATCTAATCTCCATCTTGAGTGTTTCTTTGCATATTGCTTTTCTTTCTGAAATGTTATCTAAGGAAAAAGTAAATTCTTTGTATGGGAATGATTATGGGGTACTACGTTTTTCTTCAAGTACCTTGCTGCAGTTCATGACACAGATTTGAAAATGAGCAAAAAACCTACACACGGTCTGTTCAAAACATTCACATAATCTCTGTGCTCAGTTATACAAGCACACATGGGATGTCATAGATTGTCCTGCAGCTATTATAAACTTATAAAAATGTGCTGGCCATTCAGAAGCCCACCAAGCAACCCATCATGGAGACCATTTATAATTTTTCAGGAAGTGATAGCTAAACCCTGAACTCTTTTTTGTGAGGTCAACAAAACACAGATTTTGAATTTGAAAACTCAGAAACCCTGAGTATCTGAATCTGCTCAGGACATGCAGTATGACATTACTGTACTTATTTGCTTTACATTGTTACTATTGTGCGTTAGTTGCTCTTCAGAACCTGATTGAATCCCTGATAAGAATATGGTATGATAGCATGCCCCTTTACTTCCTTTACCTTCACGGGTAGAATAAATCACAATTTAAAAACAGATAACCTAAATCCACACATAGACATGCCTACTTCTGTTTCTCACTGAAAGAGAATATAAAACAGAAAGAAAAAAGTTATCTAACAGGTGGGACTCCCTCATGTTATTTACATTCACGGATGAGAACACTGGTTTGGGATGCACAGTTTCAATTGACAGGGAGCTCTCCATCAGTGTGCATGACACTGAAGAAACAGCCTATCACCTTCACCTCCCACTGACTTTATTATGTGAATGACCCTTAGGAATGAACCATAAAGCAAATAAGAAAAAAAATCCAGCATATATTTTTGTAAAACTTCTAATCTGGTTTGTAAAATTATCTGTTCTGTACATGTAGTGCTCTGAAAATAAGCTGTGGTACTTATTTTTCCTGTTTTCTTAAAATTTAATAATATAGAAACTCCTTCTCACTGAAGCAGACTTAGTGACCCTGGCTGATACTGATAGACAGTGTGGGAGTTACAGGAATTTTGCTTTGACACAGCACTGAAAGAAGAAAAAGAAGTCAGATTGTTCAAACCTGCTATTATTTAATTGTACTGTAGCAATATCTATTGTGTTATTAACTAAGTGATTAAGCTCTTCATAATTTCACATTATATGCTGCACAGACATGACAGACTAACACAATTACTTCTATCATTTTGGTGAATCTTAACTGGATTAACCTCGCAGCAGATGATTCATGGAACTGAAAAGGCTATCAAACAAACTTCACTGACTTGATTTCAAACACAATACAAAATATTCAATATAAACATGTCAAACTGCAGCACAGGCAGGAGGGAGTTTTGCAGTGTGATACATTCTCAGTCCTTCAGTAAAACCAATTTTTTTCTGCTCTCGCCACAGAGTTTCTCTTATCACTGGCTGTCTCTCAGTGCAAAGAAATACAGTGCCTACCACAGGACACTAAAAGAGAGAGTGTGGAAGAATATATTACAAAGGCTTATAAACACATGATTTCAGCTCTTTTTGCATTATTTTTAATACTTTCTAATATTACACATTTTATTGTTTTACATTCTACCTTCCAATAAACATACTGATGTTGATTGAAAAAAGAGGATTCTTGGAAAAACTGCAGGCTGAAGTTTCTGATTTCTCTCAGAAATCTTCCAGAAGAAAGTTTCCATATCAGCTCTTGGTGTACTGAAGAATATTTAGTAGCAATGTATAAGAGGATGGCTTGTCCTCTGCCATGGTGAGACCCCCTGATGCTCTCCAATTATTCTGTTGAGGGTGCAGTGGTTGTAAACTCCTCCACACAAGTAACACATTGTCATCTGACTGCAGTGTGAGAAAAGTTCAGGTAGAGAGTGACTCCCTGTGATGGACCTTCAGGAATGAAGGCAAGGTGGAGTGCTGGCCAAGGGGGAAAAATCAGCTTCTCCAGTGTGGGTGAAGGCTACCGCAAACAGCAAACCCACATAACTCCTGCTACTTTCTGTGCTGCAGGAGCCTGGAACAGGGCTGATAACATAGGGCAGCCTGTAGCAGTCACCACTAACACAGAGCAGCCTCTCTGCTATGCAGCCCTGCACAAGGCACACCTCATCCTTAGTCAAACCAAGAGCAGTTAGTTCACTCAGCCAGGAAAAGGGAAACAGTGCCTATTTTCCTGTGACTATGTGACCACAGTTCTGCTGAATCTGAACCAGTACACCCTCCAAACATGCAGAGGGCTAACCCGTTTGATTATTTAACGTCTTCTATTGGACTCTGGATTTCCTCTCCTTTATCCAAACAAAGTGTAGATGAATTCCTCCTGCACATATCTTCCAAATATTTTCCATGTGCAGATGCAACTTCTTTCAGAGAAAGCCAAGAAAAAAAGAATATACAGGTGAAGGAAGAAGAAAAACCTTTCTACTGTGCTTCATTTAGCTAGAACTCTTATACAGAATCTACCACTAAAAAATAAACTAAGTTGTATCAGAGATAAGATTTTTTCTTTCAGTTTTCAGCAACTTGTTGAATTATTGTGTTTGTGAAGTACTGTGCTTACAAACATAACAAATTTATTTATTTTATAAGCAAGGTCATGTTATAAACTAAACAATCTGGGGAAAATGACAAGCCTATCCCAGCAGCTATGCAACCTACATTTCTTCATGAATTTGGATGTGTCCTGGTGAAAGCACTTTTTCTGTTGGGAAATACTGTGTGAAACTCATTAAGGTTTTGGGAAAAGCAAATTCAGTGTTGAACACACATGGAGGAGGACTATAGCATAATTTAAAAAATTAAGAGCTTACTTTTTGAGAGGAGATGAAAGAACTTAGGTTGTCCACCACAGATGAGTGAGGCAGAAATATAGAAAATGGTTGAATACTAGTGATGGAGCAATATTTTAATTATTGGATGCATACAACATTTATAGTGGAAATTGTAAGGCTTTTGACCATTAGATTGAAGAATACTGCTTCCTAGGAGGATGTACAGCATCAAATAGCCTATATAGCTTTGAGATGGAACATGACATGTAACAGGATTTTATCTACAATGGTGTAACCCAAAGCAGCAGAGGCTGGATATGATAACCCAGGGGGTATCCTTCTATCTCTCTATTCCTGTGCTTTACAGTAAAATTGAAAGGTAACCTGACAACAGTAACTTGTCTTTCTTCTTTTGCAGACCTTCCTTACGACCCCTTTCAGATATCACTTCTAAAACCATTACCCTTCTCCTTTATCTCATCCATCTATGTGTTAGCCTTCTTTAACTATGCAGTCATCCAGACATATATAGGTCTTAGTGCTTTCACAATGTCTCCAAATGCACTACAATTTATAAAGCAGTGTTTTTGTTTAGACCCCTTTTCTCAGTCATTTCAGAAATTCATGTCTCCCAGTTGTAGCATCTAATGATTTGCTTATATGGCCTGACATACTACAGTACCATGGGCACCATTACAATGCCACACACAAAAAACCCAATAATTTCTCACCATTCCTTGTAAAAGCCCACTGATTTTCTGTTCTCTTTCCACAATGTTTTGCTTGCTATCCCAAAGCTGTATAAGCACCTTTGTACATGGATAGCCCAAGAGATATTAGCTCAGTAGAGCACATCAGGAGAAATGCATCTTTACTTAAGATCCCTAAAACACGCAAGAACCTAAATGGTTGGAAGCAGTATCAGACAGGTGAAGGCTAGTAACTGGAAATACCTGCCAGATTCTAACCCTTGTTGCTTCTTTGATGAGAGAAAAGGACAGTAAACAGGACATTCTGTTCTAGTTCTCCCTTCCTGGAAGAGCAATGGAATGATTGTGACTGAGATAAACAGATGGAAAGGCAATTTAGTGGACACTAAAGATGGACAGATAGTAACATGCAGAAACATTGTTATTCTGAAACTAATGAAGACATCAAAGCATTGAGAAATCAGATACATGACCCAGAAAATTAGCTGAGATGAAGCAAGGCCAAGTTGTTTGCCATTCCAAAAGCATGAAAAGACCATGAAATTTGAAACGCTAACTCCAATACAGCCCTGATCTTCAGATGTGATACAGATTTGCTCTCACTGCACAAGATAATATTGTGGGACTATAAGTACAAATGCCTTGCACAAATCCTATGGGGTGTTTGTAGGAAAAAAAAAAAAAAAAAAAGACTTCCAAACACTGCAACTCTAAACTTGAACATCATCTTTTTTGATAGGGTGTATAAGATGAAAGTGTCTTTATGCTTTCTTTCTAAAATGTTAATATAAAATGAAAAAATTTTTTGCAATTACATTGCCGTATCTTCCCTTAAATAATATTGGGAAATTTGACACAGTAAATATTTTGCTGATACTAATATTGGTGTTCTTGCTTCAAATGTAAAAATAATACTGGTAGACTTCGGTCGTTTGGGGACTTTGCAGAGTGTAAATTGACACTAGACTCATCCTTTCCTAAGATTTAAAAATTCAGCTCTACTGATAGTTTCACTTCACTCACATTAAGTGAAACCCAGAGACTGTGTTAAAACAAACAATAAAATTGGAAAACTTTACATGCCAGAAGAAGAAACAAAAGATGGGTTTTCTTTGCTTCAAAACAGTTCAAAAGAGGAATCATGCTTAACTTCAATTTCCTTTGAATTCTTTCATTGCCTGACTTCCTGACTTAGAGCATTTTGATCCTCAGTGGCACGTGAAACTCTCAGATTAAATTATTTATCATTCTGCATTTTACTTTCCACTGTTAAAATTAAATTCAGACATTTTCTCAGAATTGCTGTGTTTCATACATTTCTGAAGAGATCCCATCCTATATCAAACTATTGGCAAGTGTTACAGAGACACACAGACATAAGAATCATCACTGTCTAAAGAGGCATAAAAAGTCACAAGTATCATCTATGCTGTTCTGAAGCACAGCAAGAAGAAAGTCTTCTTTTCAATTTCCATACTACCACGGTTTATTCAAGATATTTGGTCTTCATTTTTTACAAATTCCAAATTAATAAAATCGTACACTTCAGAATTCAAGGAAGGAAAAGAATGCTATACAGCTATACTTGTCAGAAACAAAGAAATAATTCTTTTGTATTATTATATTCCCCTTATTCCCCAAGAACATCCTTCTTGCTGGTTTTGCTAGTGTATTTCAAGAGACTATAAATCTACTTCATTGTTTGGAACCTTACCACTGTATTGTGCAAGCAAGAAATGGTACTGAAGACAGCCTAAGAGGCTAAGAGCCTAAGCTAAGAGGCCACTTTTTGATAAGGGTACAAGGAGGGAGAAATGGAAAATGGTGAAATCTTACTTCATATCAAAAAAGGGGTTTTGCTATTTAAATTGGATTTGCTAGAGACAGAAGCAACTTATTGTCAGAAAGAGTTAATAGGTTTTGGGGGTTTAGAGGCTGCAGTCAACATCTGCAAAAAAACCTCAGGAATATGGTGAGCTCCCTGGATTCAGGTGGCCTTCTGCATTGGGAAAGGCCATCAACAGAGAGATAGGTTACTAATTGTTCTGTTGTTTTCTTCACCCTATGAGACATTCATTATTGTAAGAATGCACTGGTGGGCTTCCAGTAATGCAGAACTACTGCTATTAAAACCAGCTGTCAAATCCCCTTGTGCCTGATTACAAAGGAAGCACAGCTCTTCATTTAGAAGGTGTGAATGGACCTGACTTGTCTAGAAAAAAATAAATATTCTTAAAGTGAGATATTGCTACTTAATATTATAATATAAAATAATAACTTCCATTAACATTATAGAGAATAAAGGCATATAAACTGTTAGGAGGTATCATAAAGCACAAACCAGAAGATTCAGTGGCTAGCGCACTTACCAAATCCTGGTAAATCATTATAGTCACAACCCTCAAAAGTTTCTGCAATGCTGGCGTTACAACAGAAACTATGCATATTTTAATCTCCCTCTCAAATGCAGGGGGAAAAGGAGGTCTGATGCCAGCCCAAATCTTTCAACAATGGAACTGCACAAACAAAGCATTTGATCCTGCAGAGACTGAATAAATTCACTTCAGAGGTGTAAAAGCCAGGTGTTTAGGCATGCTCCAGCCTCAATACCTGCCCCCTGCCCTCTCTTTTACTCCATTCCTGCCTTACATCACCGCTGGCTAGCGTTTTTGCACGTTCTCTGGCTGTCCGGTCCCGGCTCTCCCCGAGCCACCTCGGACAGCTCCCGCCGCCCCTGTGCCGCCCACCCGGCTCCCGGCACGGCACGAAGGTTCCTTTTTGGTTCCTTTTTCGTGGTGTCTGAGGCGCACAGCGTAAGGACCATATACATATGTGAAGAGGAGAACGCTGGAGGAAGGTAATGGCAGAACACAAAAGTGTTTATTGCTGCCTCTTACTGAGACTGCACTGGCACACCCTTGATGAACAAAGGGCTGAAGAAAGGACACCTGACATTCACAGTCTCCAGTGCCATTAGCTTCCTCCTTCTTTATCAATCTCAATATTGCATTTCTCATATTTCCACATGAATACCTGAACAATTTCAGTGTCCCACACATGTGCTGTTGAGAAAAGCCCAATCCCAAGTCACAGAGAGACTCAGAGGTATCTTAAGTTCTGAATATGTTTAGGAAGTGACAGAACACTCCATTCAGTGATTTAAAAAAGTATTTGCAAATTTAGGTGAATATAATCCCTCAGAATAATCTTTCCCAGACACAAAGCTGCTATTGGGGGAAAAAAAAGAAAAAAAAGCTAATAGATTTCAAAATTACCAGTTTATTAAAAATAATGCAACTTGTGTATAATTATCACTTCCACTTTAATTTCCATGGTATGAAAAAAAGCTGTTCTGCTGAAGAACTGCACAGTATCAGTATTACAGGCTATCAGACTAATGACACACAGACTAATGAGTAAGTTTTTACACATAATCAGCCTTTTACTTTCATGACTGGTTTGTCTGCGTTGCAGCAGTGACCTTTTGGAGACAATGTGATGACAAATAAGTAATACTCCATGAGAAACCTGCGAAGTGTGACTTAAACTCTCTGTATGCAATTGCCCTTTGGACACCTGTTTCAGGGTGAGTAATTTTCAGGAATATTTTGGTTTATTTTGCCTTGATTGTATAATCTGGAAACAATGTAACTTTCTATATAAAGGGCTGAAGAAGCACTTGAAGCAAACTGACTTGTAAACTACTTTTGTTAGCTCAGTTGCTTTGGCTCAGTAAGGCCAGTAGAACAAAAATATGCAAAACACACCTCCTTTTGCAGGTATTTGTGTGAGGCTGCTGCTCTCCTGGTTACACATCTCTTCACATTAAGTTGGTGGCCTAAAGCTGACTCTCTTCTAAGGCAAGGAAAATAACCATCTGAGCCTCAAATTTTGTTTTCTTTGAATATGCATTCAGGTGTTTTCACCCAAAAGACATGACACTCCAGATATGTCGTGTACACACTTTAAATTACACCCTCCCCCCACACACTGTGCTATGAAAGAAATTCTGGTACTTTTGAAAAGGGAAAGGACAGGCAAAAGGTTGAATGCTTAAGATAATAATACTCTTGAATGAAGAAGTGTTTGGAATTCTGAGAGGTTTCTGTTTTTGTCTCTTTTCTGAGCCACATGCAAGTAATCAGGAAAACTTTTCAACTTAGTAAGGGTACTAGCACAGATAAGCATATTTCAGTTGGATGCTGAACATGGCTCTGAGGATGATGAGCAAAAATCACGATTCCAAATGACAGTGTAGGAATATCAGGTACTTTGCAAAGCTGGACAGCTTTCACAGCATATTTTCACAGCTTGATGCATTTATTACTTCCATACACTTCTGAAAAGCCATTTTCTTCTTTCAAAATGATGTGCCACTCTTCTACTCATAAATGTAAATTGTTCTTCCAAACTAACTACATTAACAAACCTCAGACCAATTTCCCAGGGCATATTAAAAAAGAATGAATATGCAAATTTAATTATGAAGGGTTTGTGGACTCTAGGTATATTACAAACTTTCCTTATGCTGTAGTAAAACAATAATATATGATTTAACTCCATCTTCACAAGGGTTTCACTGTTCTTCTTATGCACCGTATTTCACCTTTGAGAAATACTGGAAATGCCGCAGATACACAGTTCTTTGCAAAAGGTAATTTGGTCCAAGGCTCACAGAATTACTAAGAAGATTCTCTTTGACAGTATTATAGAGCTCCCCTGGGTTATGGACTGTTAATTACAGTGCAGCAGGCAGAGAAGTTGAAGGACACAGCAGGTGTTGAGAGCCTGTCCTCTTACTGGGAATTTCTATTGGGTATTAGGGGAATTGGGGTCAATTGCCCCCACAGCCCCTGCATTGTCATACTTTGTGGCTCTCAGAGAAATTTACTTTCAGAATGTTGCACCTGTAGAATCACATCACACTCTTCAATTCTAACTACAAACACTGAAGATAATAAGAGGGGAATATTTCTTAACCACTTCTGTAAATCGGAAGTAAGTACGCCAACTCCTGGAAGACTACCTGACAGGAGTGTGCGAAAAAGCAATTGTACACATGCAAACACAGACACATAAACACACTCCTCCAGTTGTACAGTTATATTTTCAAAGCAAGGCCGTTAGTACTTGGTATGCAAAACTCATGAAAATATTTTTTGAATGAGGTAAGAAAAATCCAGAGATCTTTCAAACACTGAATGTATTGAGGAAAACACACATGTTAATGTAAGCACAGTTCTGATTACAGCTTATAAATAACTGGGAGGAATTCCAAAATAACAATTCTCTTCAGAACAAATTTCCACCAAAGTAGGCATGGTCCAGCCAAAATTCAAATTAGCAGAAAAGTCATCGGAAAGAGACCCAGACAGCAAGTTACAAAAGTATTTATAGCACCACTTCTCCACAGGAGAAAAAAGTGAACGAGGCTTTTCAAATAATAACCAGGAGATAATGAAATAAATAGGGCCAAAATTATGCCCTATGGAAAAACCTCTTCATCTAAGTAACTTGACGCACTTTCTTTGCCGTCTTTGCCCACTTATCCTTAGTAAGATGGCGTTCAACTCGTTTTTCCTTCAGAAACTTGTTGACCTACAGGGGATATATCTTGCTGTCTTTACAATGATGGCCCTGAAAGCGTCTCTGAAAGCGGGATGGCACTGCCAGACGTTTCACCCCCAAAAAGCTCTCAGAAAGCTGGGCGGCACTGCCAAACTCTTCCAGCTGCACCGCTCGTTTGGGCCACCAGAAGCTCCACAAAGCCACCTCCAGCGCTCTCCGGCCCTGCAGCCTCCCTCGGCGGAGGTGCCAGCTGCAGACCAGCAGAAGGCAGGGGCTGCGTCCCCCTCAAGAGCTGCAGAGGCCCGGGGCACGGCCCGCCGTGGGGACCCGCAGTACGGAGCGCTCACAGCCCCCGGCGCCTTCTCCACACGGCCGTCTCACCCGGCCGATCACCGACCTTTGCCACACGGGCCGGCGGGACGCAGGCAGGAGCCAGCCCGGCCAGAAGGGCCCCGGGTCCCCGCTGCCGACCCGGCCGCCCGGGGCTGCGAACGCCGCGTCCCCCCGCGCCCAGCCCCGCTCTCGCCCGACCGCCGCGGCACCGCGACACTGCGGGGCTGTTCTCCGCGGCCGCGGCGATGCCGGGGCACAGCAGCCGGCCGCCCTCGCCTGCCTTTCGGGCGGGTCGTTAGCACCGCGCCGAGCCGCCCAGCCCTGCCCTTCGGCCGCGCTGCACCCCTCGCCCCTCCGCGGGCCCCGGGCCACCCCTGCGCCCGGCAAGGCCGTACGGTGCCGGCAAGGCCGGGCGGGGGGCGGCGGCGCCGCGCTCCCTGCCTGCCCCCGCGCTCACCCGCCAGCACGGCGGCCACCGTGCTCAGCAGCAGCCAATTCTTCCTCACGAAGCTCGGGCAGATGAATCCCTTCTTGATCGCCCTCGCCATGGCGGGGGTCGGCGGGGCTGGTGCGATGCGCGTCGCCCGTCGCCGAGCCGGGCCGGGCCGAGCTGGGCTGGGCCGGACCGAGCCGAGCCGAGCCGAGCCGAGCCGAGCCGAGCCGAGCCGAGCCGAGCCGAGCCGAGCCGAGCCGAGCCGAGCCGAGCCGAGCCGCCTGCGTGCGCTCCGCGGGGTGCGCGCTTACTGCGGGGAGGCGGAGTAATCACCTGGCAACCGGAGAGGCCGGCCCCCCGCCCGCCCCTCGCCCGTCCGGCCCACCTGCGGCCAGCACACCCAGCTCCTGCTGACAGTACTGGGGGCAGCAGGTACACACACATTTTGTCAGATTTCCCCATGGAATTTGACCCTGGTAGGCTTGAATACCAAAATAGCCAAGAAGCGTTTATTTCGTGTTCAACTTGCTGGCAATGGTCTCCTTCTCCCTCCCCACCATAAGGTTGATTAAAGTATATATAATATTTGGACCCAATTCCCTGTGGGTGTATGGTTTTCAGTATATCTATAAACGTGCTGATTTTGATTGTCAAACCGTTAGCTCAATGGTAAAAGCAAAAAACAAACAGCCAAGCCCAACCAAAACCTGCCATTGTCTTGATGAATGACATGGAGGAGAGAGGAGAATTAATGTTTAATTTATGTTATTTAATTGCACTTGATGTCTTCTGTTTCTAACCATACACTACCGAGGTTTACCTATTTCTGTCTAAAACAACTGGGTAACTAAGGCCTGAAGGACACCAGCAAAAACTGCAATTTGAAACCTTGTCACTTCTGCTCTTCACATGAATCTGGCTGTGCTGGAGCCAGAGACAGCCTGGAGAAAGAGACAAGTATGTACCTTGTTGAGTCAGGTGAGAGCACTGAAATCCACCTGGATGAGAAGCAAGAGCTGTCATCAATCTCAAGTGTTCAATCCTGGACCTAGATGCATAAATTCATATAGAGACACCTAAAATTGTCCATATTTTTCAGATGAGTAAAACAACTGCAGTAATTTGTTGGCATCTGTCATCAGGAGAATTTAATTTAAAAAATAAGAGGAAGCCTGGTGGTGGAAAGGAAACATATGAGTAAATATATTCATTTAATTAAGTCATAAAAGGTGCCAGACCTCTTAAAAGGAAGGCTGGCATACTACCACTTTACAAGCTACAGTAAAGCAAACCAAAAATAATTAATGCAAAGAAATGGTAAGAAACAACAGGACTATGACTTTGGTATGGAAATGTCACGAAGTATGAGTGCACTAAAGAGATACATGAAGAAAAAGGCACACTGGGTTTCAGGGTGGGCAAGATCAGACATAGCTTGTGGAGAAGAGCTCTGACTTCGGATCTCGTTGCCACAGTGTATAATTTTTTTTAATTATTATTTCATCTCATATATACTTGGAGACTCAGATGTTGCTTTTAATAAATCAAATGTCTGATCTGCCCTAGGAGGTGGTGAATTGGTGCCTCTCTAGATAGTAAGAACAAAATGATTTGCAAGACATCTTCAGAATTTAGGCCTTCCTTTAATTTTTTCTCTATTCACTTTCTCACATACCACGTACAACTTACTCTGCTTCTCTTTTCAGCTGTTTTGGTGAAGGGGAAATTATTCCATTTCAGTTCCTGACGACTAGCTAAAATAAGGTTACAATTTACTTATTTCTCTATTAAGGTTTTGTATTTCTCTTAATACTAAAGCATTAAGTATCCTTTTTTTTTGCATTAAGGATTTCATAGTACCTTCTTGGTAGATCTAGAATTATCTGCAGCATTCTTAGGACAGAACAATGCCCTTCTGCAGGTACAAAACAATGTGACTGTAGCTGATATATTTCTTCCTGAAGCTTGCAATACCTTAAAGGAGTTGCACAATCTTAGAGAAAACATAATACAATTATGCTTTATGACTTGTGAAGGCTAGAGACAGATCTTATTTTTGTGTTCTGCAACAGCAAGACAATATATATTGAATAATATTGAAGACCTCTATATACCTTTGTTTTCTGTTACGGTACAATGTTCTATTATTTTCAGCTATTGTTTTGTCCCTAAAAATATTTAAGGAAAAAAGCATGCCAAAGTTCTAGGCTTTTTTCCTTAATAATTGTCTTTATTTTTTAAAATTTCGTCAAAAGTAATTCCACAGCCTCGACCTCAAAAAAAACCCAAAAAACCAAACCCCACAAAGTTGATAACACAACACCCATAGAAAATTAAAGAATGATTTTTAAAAAATTAAGCCTGTGAAATAAGGATGTTTTAAACATCCTGATGAGCAAGCTGTTTTAATTTTCCTATTATAGAATGATGGACATTGGCTTTGATCCTGGATGTAGAGTCAAGCTGGCAGTTTCTGTAAAGGGAGCTATAAATTAAAAAAACCCAACATCACAAAAAAAGTATCCTAATAAAATGGAAAAGAAATGTAGCCCAAGCCCATGGATCACTCTTGAAATGTTGAAATTATTTAAAAAATTAATTAATCTATACAAAAAGACATAATACTTTGCGAGACTACCTGCTTGTATACCTCGTAAGTGCAGCAACTGAGTAAACATAAATCTATATTCTATTTAAAACATTTTTTTTCTTTTTGTCTGATTTTGAGACATCCTGAAATCATTATGAAATACATAGAATGCATGTGTGAAAAAATGTCGATACACTCTGTCTGTAAAGATGATAAGATTATATTCTGTAGCTATATTGATTACTGTTACAAAGTTGTCAGAGTAGATCTTGGTTAAGACTGTATGCATGAAAAAATTCTTTAATTTTTTGTGTTTCGTTTTTTTAAATGTTAATGAAACATACAGAGGAATCAGTCTTGAAAATGTGAACACTGTCCTGGGAAACAATGACATACGTTGATTGCCATGGTTCATTTTTTTTTTTTCCTGAAGGCTAAAATAATTCAGATTATTTTGTTGTAGAATTAGGAGCATACATGAATACATAAATAACCATTCTATTGACAAATTATTACCACATGGTGACCTAATATTTACACAGCCATGTCACAAAAATAACTTCCAATGTGTAGAACTCAACTACATTTTAAGTGACTTGGTTAAGGCCAGGGTAGGAGTATTTTCAACATTTTGAGGCATATGAGTGTTTCAGCACTGGGAGATGCAGAGCAGTCCTACTAGAGCATGTACAGTACAGTGCAGTGCACAGCAGAATGTAGCAAGTGGAAGCTTGCCCTTTCATACATCTTAGAAAAAGGTCTTGTGATTCTAGTTAAGACAGGAAAAAAAATCACTTCCATCTTACTTATTTAGACATTCAACTTTTTTTGCATTGGTTAGCTTATTAATATCATTTGTATTAATTTTGGTGGCAGTTGATTTGTTGCATAGAAAACTAATGAAGTGTCTTTTTCTTTATGGTTTATTGTGAGCATATAAAAGAAACTGCATCAACAGGGAATTAAGGAAATTTTGAGTATTGTGTTTTTTAAAATGCTTTGATAAAACAACAGTATTTAAAAAATATTTCAAAAAATGTGTGCTAATAATCTATATAAAATACGAGTAGAATAACTGAGGGTTTTAAATTTGCTTTTTTAATTTGAAGCCAGTCTACCAGACAGGATCTTTGCAATAGTTTTTTAATAACATAAAGCCATTAGTATATACAAAGTTTGTAAACACAAACTGATCAGTTCCTATCTAATATCTCTTGTCTTAATGAGAAAATGCTACAATAAAAATTGTAGCATTTCTAAGTTCAGTGAAGGGCCAAAGCATATCGAACAAAATGCACAAAGATGTGTCTTATATCTGTAAATATTTAAGTGTTACCAAGCACCCAAAACCGCAGAATTTTTCCTTATAGCCTGGAACGTGTGCCTCCCGACATCTGACCTCAAAGTTTAACTTCCATATATGCTATAGTGATAAGAAAAAATATATGATAAGAAAAAAATTCCTCCATTGGGCTTTATTTGACAGATGCACTGATCATCCTCAAGGGCAGAGCTGATGTGGTGCTGATTTATATCTGGGGCCCTGATACTGGCTCAATAGCAGTAATGCCTTTTCTTTCACAGATGCTGTTTAATTCACTGTAGTTTTAAACTACCAGAACCTTTATTGGTATATTTAATTAATCCAATCCTCTCTTAAAATTTTAAAGTCATATATATTTCTATTTCAGTAGCTGATTCTGAAGGCACAGAGGGATCCATCTAACTACTTATAACTTACAGAATATTACCAGTACATGCTTTATCTTCTGCTCGCACCAGTTTTTCTACTCTTACCAAAGACACCCTAAACCTTATCAAATTAGTAATTCTTCATGTTTTCTTCAACTGAGCTTTTTTAGAATTGTTGAATTATGGATTAAAATACAGTAACAATGGATAAAAATGTCTGGATTTGAGATAAAATTAACAAAGAGAGGACATTGGGAGGGGTTTTTGTTTGTTTGGGTTTTGGTTTTTTGTTTGCTTGTTTTGAGAGGGTGTCAGTGGGTGTTGGGGTTTTGTTTTGTTTTGTTTTCCTTAAATAAATTAAATGCTGTGCAGATCAATGGGATTTTTATTGTTGTTGGAGTCAATGGGACCGCAACTGGGAGAAAGACAACAGCTGCAGATGGGATTTTTGTTTGCTAACTTATAGCCCTCTAATACTGAGTATCTTTTTTTGCTACCAAAACCCAGTTTTGGTAACTAAATGTTGTTTTAGCTACTTTTCACTGTTGGCATCAAAACTCATCTGTGTCAAAGTAACATAAAAAATAATGGTGAAAAATTATTAGAATTCCTTGATAATGGTTTACGTGTTAAGCTTTTAAAACCTTGGATGTGGAACTCTACATTCTAGATCACTTCTGGGTTTTTTAGTAAATTGTGTTCCTGGCCTCAGTAAAAATACTGTGTATATTGTCACTTATTTTAATGAAATTTAGAAGATGTTGTGTCCATGTCTTACTTGGAGGAATTTCTATCAGTGAGAAAGTGTGATTATTTTTTCTTGTTTCAAGTAGTGTAAATATTTAATTCTGTGCTTATACATTTTCCTGGCTGCAGACATTTTATGTTGTAAGAAAGTATGCAAGCAGAGTGGGAAGGTGGCATCAAATGTGTTTCACAGATCGAGATTTAACTGGTAGTTATGTACTATTCACAGAAAGCTGAAGGAAAGCCAAGCTCTGAAAATCATTACAGGCAGACACGTTTTACAAAGCCCCAAATTTCTCATTTGCCTAGAAAGAATGATGGCATATCTGTGAAGTGATCATGAACCAGCAGCTATGTAAATCCAGGTGCATACTGTAGTAATGATTTTAAAAATGGTTCTTCCTTTTCTTAAAGGTTCAGCCACTTAAGAGTCCACGAAAAAAGCTAGACCATTATCACTGCAAATAGTTTTCCTTCCTAATTACACAAAATGCCTAAGTACAAGCAAGGATAAGTATGAAGAATACATATTTCTCACAACACCCTTCTTTAGCCTCATGTGTGAAGGAGTTCTGATAGTAATAAAAAATTAATTAAATTTGCACAACGACTAAAAATGTCTGAGTTTCTGAAAAGCATTGAAAAACGTCTGCCCGAGAATATCAGCATGGCAGGGATGAGGTTTGTGTTGAAGGATGATGTCTTCATGAGCAAAATTATTCACTAACCAACTTTTGAATCTTTGTAGAGAAGACAAATAGATCTACTATCTGGAGTGGAGGCTTACCTTTTCACTTCTGATTTCTGCAATACCTTCTCACCTGCTGACTCAGAAATGAACTCTACTCAAGGTAAATGACTAAACGGAATTTGAACTAGACATGATATATATTTCCAAAATTTTTGAGCTGTGGATCAGGCATTATTGTCTTAAGATGTGACTTGATATTGGGTGTTGCACAGGATATATTGCTCTTTGGCACACCAATATGTACAAGGCAATTCCATCTCAGAAGAAGAGTTGCTTCACAGCAGCACCAGCAGCTGACCTCTAGGCCCATGTGAAAAGGCTGGATCTTTACTGTATTGGCAATCATGTCTCTTCATCTTGAAAAATTACGAGGTAAAACTATGTTGAACAAATACCACTTTATTAGCATAATAATAATTTGTTCCTCAAATGAAGATAATGACATTTTCTTGCCATGTTGGAGTAACATCATTTAACATCCATACTACACAAAGTACGTATGTATTAATACCAGGTGATGGTGAACAATGCAAAAATTATAGGATAATATTCTACTGCTGCTCCAGCAACTCTGGAGAATGCCTCATTATATATGTTACAAGTAGCCACACTAATACATACGTAATTATAAAATTATTGACTTCAGCAGACAACTGCTTTTTACCAGTCTTCACAAATTATATAAATGAAATTGAAGGACACTGTTCACCCACACTCCATTTGGAGATTTATTTTAATGAAGACGTACTGAAGCAGAACATGTTTTGGATAAAAGATAATGATAGCAAATCACAAAATTATTTTGGAACTCAAATCTCTTAGTAGTACATTGAAATGGATGAGTGCGTGAACACTAATTTAGAAAATGTTCAGCAAGTTTGAGATAATTTGTTAACTTAGATAGCCAAAGATCTGAAGAGCGAAGTTGAGAAAGGCATTCAGAATTATTGGCTATGCAACTCAAAAATGAATTATAGGCATACGATCTGACCTTCTGGGACATCTGAAGAGCTTGAAAATGCTCAGTGTCCTTGGCATCCTTTCTAGCAGAACTAAACAACCATTGTATTCACAATTTGTTCTGAGGAGTTTTATCTCCAGATTTGGAGCTTTAGCATGTCTGTGTCTAAACCTCAGCTTTTTTAGTTGCCTGCACACATTAGAATAAAAACATCTAATTGTGAACGAGGATTCTACTCCGAAAGAATGGGAAAAAAAGGTGGAAAAATACAATGGTAATGGACTGTAAATGGTTCAAGTAAAGAACTTATCTTTTAAAAGATTTTAAAATCTCTTTTTATCTGATACCTAACCTTCTTTCCAGTACTTGAAGGGAGCCTACCAGAAAGATGGAGACAGACATTTTACAAGAGCATGTAGTGACAGGACAAGGCAGAATGCTTCAAACCTCAAGAGAGCAGGTTTATATTAGACATTAGTGTTCTTTACTGTGGGGGTAGGAAGACACTGGAACAGGTCATCTGGAGGAACAGTTGATGACCCATCCCTTGAGGTGTTCAAGTCCAGGCTGGATAAAGTTCAGAGTGACCTGGTCCACTGGAAGATTTCCCTGTCCACCCTGTTCCCCTGGCAAGGGAATTTGAATTAGATTATCTTTAAGTTTCCTGCCAAGCAAAACTGTTCTATGATTCTAGATCTAGTCCCTTCAACCATTCGCCCTTGTCCTTTCACCACATGCCCCTGTAAAAAGTCCTTCTCTTGCTTTTTTGTAGATCCCTTTCAGATGCTGTAAGGCTGCTAGAAGGTTTTTCTTGAGCCTTTTCCAGGCTGGAAAACTGAAACTGTCTCAGCATATCTTCATAGAAGAGGTGCTCCAGCCCCCTGGTCACCATTGTGGCCATTCACTTCAACAGGTCCATGTCCTTCTCTTGTTGGGGACCCCAGAGCTGAATCCAGTACTATAGGCTCGGTCTCGCAAGAGTGGAGTACCCCCCTCAACCTGCTTGTCACACTTCTTGTGCTGCAGCCCAGGACATGGTTGGCTTTCTGGGCTGCAATCTCAATTTGCTGGATCACGTCAAGCTTCTTATCAAACAACAGCCCTTGTCTTCAGGGCACCTCTCCATCCATTCATTACTCAGCCCGTATCCATGTTTCGGATGACCCAACACAGAGACAGGCACTTGTATCTGACCTTGTTGAACTTCCAGAGTTTTGCACAGGCCCACCTCTCTAGCCTGTCCAGGTCTCTCTGGATGGTATCCCTGCCCTCCAATGCATTGGCTGCCCACAGACTGGTGTCATCAGCAAACTTGCTGAGAGTGCTTCCACTCTCACTGCCATGGGTATGTAACACTGGTCCCCTGAGGAATGCCACTCATCACTGGTCTCCCCCTGGACATCAAGCTGTTCCCACAACACTCTGAGGGCTACCATCCAGCCAATTCTTTATCCACATAAAGTTCCACCCACCAAATTTGTGTCTCCTCAGTTTAGAGACAAGCATGCCATGTGTGACAGTGTCAAATGCTTTGCACAAGTCCAGGTAAATGATATCAGTTGTTCCTCCCTCATCCACCAATGCTGTAATCCTTCATGGAAGGCCTCCAAACTTGTCAGGCAAAATTTGCCCTTAGTGATGCCCTGCTGGCTGTCACCAATAACCTCCCTGTACCTCCATTCCAGAAGGACATGCTACATGACCTTGCCAGGCACTAGATGAGACTGATAGACCTATAGTTCCCTGGGTGTACCTTATTTCCCTTTTTCCCTTTTAAAAAATGGGTATAATATTTCTGCTTTACCAGTCAGTGGATTGCCATAACTTCTCAAATATGACAGACAGCTTAGCCACTTCCTCCATCAATTTCCTCAGGATCCTCAGCAGCTGTATCTCATCAGGTTTATCCCAAAATCCACCTGACCCTTGGAGCTTTCATTCTGTGTATCCTTTCTCCATGCTTTGAAACTTCTGAGAGAAACAGAATTTCTGCAAGAGCTGGGGAATGAAAGCTGTCAAAGGGCACATTAACCCAGGAAGAACACCATGGGTTACCCTATCTCCACAAACATAGATGAAGTGCTGGCTGACAAATTACAGCCCTCCCTGAACTGCAATGAAATGTATGCCAAAATGTTTAGCTGCAAGAAAAAAGCTGGTGTTATAAAAATGCCCATGATTTGGAGGCAATCTTATTTTGAGACTTGAAGCTTGGCCTTTGAGCTTTGGTTCAAACTGCATGGGAAGTCATAGGCCAAATTTTCATGGTTGTAGGAAAGCCTTAGACAGCCAAGCATCTGTCTCAGTGCATTAACTGCAAAAAACTCCTGCTAGGAACAAGGAGGGGAAATGAAAGCAGTGTAGTGCAGAGGAACCAGGTGGATGCTCAGCCAGTGTGGTAAGTAAATCTCATACACAGCTGTTAGTATACAAGAGACAATATTTTAGTGCAAATTATGCAAGCAGTTTGAACAGTAATATGGTCATTATTTTAATATATCATGTGAAGGATGTTGTTGGTAGTAGTTCATAGGAGACACAGCACTTACTGTCATCTTTTCTAACTTTTGACTAATTTAGTCCTATTTATGCCTTTCAGTGCTCCAGTTTGTAGTGGATTAAAACCCAGGTGAAAAATTAAACCCATTGCAGCTGCCTCCTTTTCCCCCTGCCCCTTCTGATAATGGGGAAAACTAGGAGAGATTATAAATTGGAATCACAGCTGAAACAATCACAATAATCACAACAATATTAGTAACGAAGAGTGTACAAGAGGGAGAGAGAGGAGAGTTTTACCCACAAAAGGGTATTCGCTGCATGTCTGCCTGGGCACCAATCAGTGCAATCTCTAAACACAGGCAAAATAGACACCATCACCTCATGGCACCCAGCAAAGCAGACGCAGCACGCCAGAGAGGCTCTTGCGGCCCAACCTCCTCCTCCCCAGGCAAGAAACAATGGAAAACAAGGACAAAACTACTTTTTCCGAATAAGGAGCTGTGGTGCAGGGACGCTCGCTGTGGTGGCGGCAGCAGTAGCGGTGCAGGCTCTTTCCGCCGCCACAGCGGCAGCAGTGCTGTGGCTGAGGGGCTCTCTCTCCGCAAGTGGGGACAGCGGCTGAGTGGCAGCCAGCAGCTCCGACGGCTACAACACTTGTGCTGCCAGCTCTATCCAGTGGCAGCGCAGTCTGGACTCCGTCTGGCACACACCCTTCTATGTGTCCTGGCTAAAGATGGTGCCACTTCTGTTTCTTTCTGCCCGTAGCATTTTTCCCGTCGAGGCCGCACCCCTCTCTAGCGGTGATGTGGGTGGTATGTAATACACTGCCCCGAAAGCTCCATCCTCCTGTCCCTGTACCCAGGACAGAGTTCTTACGCCTTAGGATTCTTACTTACCGCCAGGGGTGTAACTATCACCGGTAAGGCAACAGTTAGAGGAGGTAAGCATTTCTAGTTAATTAATTGCAGTAGCCAAAGGAAAAGACTTGAGACTTTGCTTCAGTCTTCCTGGTAATTAGCTTCCTAGAAATTGTTTACCTGGAGATCAGTAAACTGCATAGTAGTAAATAGAATTAAAACATAAGAAATCACCTTTTAAAAAAAAAAAGTTTTAAAATGAATTTTTTGACACAGTATTGTCATGGAAATGCTGCTGGTCTTGAAGCAGCTGACTTTTCCAGCCTGACAGAAACTTGTGATCACCAGCAGTATGCAGGACTTCAAGCTAGGCTTCTAGCACGTTTTATAATTAAGTTTCTGCAGGGCAGTTTAAGCATAATTTCACTGTTCTGATAGAAATGTCCAGTAAGAACAAACAAATCTTTCTGAAAATAGCCTTAGGAGAGGCAAAATCTCCTGAGAAATAGCCAAGGAAACTCTTTGTCATCCAAAAGGACATAAAGTCCCTCTATGCATCAGGACATCACCGCAGTACAGCAGATTTGCCTGGTAAGGTTTTTGACTGATGAAATATGAAAGTATTTTTACAAGTGAGCAGGTTACTTTGTGCTGTGCAAGCAAAAGGACTTCATGGAAATGACCCCACACTGCTGGTCAGTATCAGAAGCTTGCAGAAGGCAGCTCTTTCCCATGGCAGCGGCAGAAAGTATTTAGAAGCAATCTGTACATAAATTCATATAGATCACTGTCTGTGTGTATATTAATCCCCTTGCTTGTGTCCTCTTTTTGCCTGGTAAAGAACAGAGAGGACCTGGGGTCAAATGTGTAGCAGAATATTGTATTTCAAGTTAGTAGATTCACTTGTAGGTGCATTTTAGATCCAGAGATGTCTCTAGCTCCCCAGGTTATCTCTACCTAGTGACCATACAAAGAGATGAATATGGTTGTTCTCAGGCAATCAACCAGTAGGAAAAAGTCAGACATGTTCTTTGTCAAAGCAGGAGTCACAACACAGAAATAATGTTGTATAATCTTCACAGTGTCAACTGACAGTGGATTACTTCCTTTCATCTAATGTGTCTTTGGGGTATCCCTTTTGTGTCATCAGTAGTCTAAGAAATTCTGATTGCTTTTAAATTCTGTTACTTTCATATTGCAACCATGTGCTTTCTTGAAAATGAAAATACATTCTACATTGAAAATAAAAATTTAGTAGCAGGGATAGAGTCTGTTGTAGTGCTGATTTTCCTAGTCTCAAATTTTGTGAATGTAGAAGTCAGACGTATTTAACTTTACTGTGACACCACTCCAAGCCAGTGAATAATGTAAGATTTTTTTTTTTTTGGTAGAGTTTGTATGTTGAAAATAACCATGCAAAATTTCTTCCTTTGAGGTGAAAGAGAATGTGGATAATTTGGGGCTGATAATCCTTTCTACCAGCTTATTATGTTGCCTTTACAGGAAGGTAAGAAGATACATACAAGGAGGTATTTGCCCAGTAAAATGGTGTGTTGGTCACTCAGTTTTCAGATCTAATGGCATGACACATCTTCATGAGTTGCAGAAAACAGCAAAGAATTCAACATGGACGGATCAAGGCACAAAGTCTCACATGTGATTTCTGAGTGTATGTGCTAAGAAATACAGAATCACAGAATCTGCTAATTTGTAAAAAAAACATTTGAGGTCATCCAGTCCAGCCTATGACTAAACACTACCTTGTCAACCAGACCATGTGACTGAGTGCCACATATCTTTCCTTAACCATCTCCAGGGACAGTGAAACCTCCATGTCCCTGGGTAGCCCATTTCAATCTCTATCACCCTTTGTGTGAAGAAATGCCTCCTAATGTCCAACCTAAACCTCCCTTCCAGAAGCATAAGACTATGTTCTCTTTTAATATTCACAGCGGCCTAGGAGAAAAGGCTGCCTCCCACCTGGCTACAATCTCCTTTCACAAAGTTGTAGAGAGTAATAAAGTCACCCCTGATACTCCTCCTCTCCAGGCTAAATGATCTCATCTCCCTCAGGCACCCCTTACATAACAAGAATTTCAGACTCCTCACCAATTTCACTGCGCTTCTATGGACTTGTTTCACCACCACAATGTCCTCCCTGAATTGAGGGGCCCAGAACTGAACACAAGATTTGAGGTGTGGCCTCACCAGTGCTGAGTGCAGGGGACAATCCCTGCCCTGCTCCTGCTGGCCACACCATTGCTGGTCCAGGCCAGGATGCCATTGGCCTTCTTGGCCACCTGGGCCCTGCTGGCTCATGTTCAGCTGCTGTCAGCAGCACCCCCAGCTCCTTTTCCTGTGGCAGCTTTGCAGCCACTCTGCCCCAGCCTGTGCCACTGCCTGGGGTTGCTGTGACCCCAGGGCAGGACCCGGCACTGGCCTTGTTGAACCTCACACCACTGGCCTCAGCCCATGGATCCAGCCTGTCCAGATCCCTCTGCAGAGCCTTCCTACCCTCCAGCAGATCAGCACTCCCACCTAGCTTGTGACATTCATGAATTTGCTAATGGTAGAGTCAAGCCTCTCATCCAGATCACCGATAAAGGTAGTGAACAGGACCAGGCCCAACACTGCTTCCTAGGGAACACCACTAGTGATGAGACTGAATATGCTTGACTGAAGGGATCAGTTAAATTCTGAATATCTCTATAGTGAAATTACCCTAAGTGGGCAGTTTGCAAGAACTTTTTCTAATTAAACGTTTACTGATTTACTGAATGGAGTAAGCAGTCACACTTTTCTTCTTTCTTATTTTTTCTTTTAATTTCTTTTTTCTTTTTTTTTTCTTCATATATTTTTATCAGTTTGAAAAAAACCAACAAACAAACAACCAAACCAATAAGTAAATGATCCTGCAGAAGCCATTTTTTGGCAATGTGGTTTGCAATTCATAGTTTGAAGAGTTTTTCCAATTACCATTATATGTCACTTTAGCTGTAAGTTGATGCTGAAAGTCTGTTGTTTGAAGTTTTCCTGAATTCTACAAAATACAATATAATATGATATGATGCTATATAATTAATAGAATAGAATTATATATGTGTATATTAGGCCACTTTTTTTGGTTCAAATTTAAGTCTGGACAAAACAGTCACTATAATAACAGCAAGAATAGTCCTTAAATAGTTAGGTTTTTCTATGCTAATTTATTTCTTGCTCTCTCCCTAAAATCACTTTGCTTGTATAATTTATTTTGCTGAATAAAAATAATGCAATAACTAGTAAAATAATTCCAATGTTTTTGTGCAAGCATGAGATTTGTATAATTTTTTTTAGGAGCTGTCATGTTAAAATAAGGTGATTTCTGATTGCTTACGTTGCTCCATATAATTTAACAGACTCCTTATTGCTGAACAGGACTCTGATAATTCAGTTTCTTGGAATCGTAAGTAGTTGGAAAATAGGCACCCAACTGGAAATAGATCAAAATTGCTTTGGTTTTGTGCTCTCAACAGTAAGTAAATGGATTTGGTTTTTGTCAAGCTATGTTTGCCTTTGACTTCCTCAGCTCCAGCACTTTGAAAACTCAGCTTCAGTATCAGATGGATGCTCCACATCAAACTTTGGGAATGTTAGCCTGATAATTATGTCTTGATCCATTCCTGAAAGCAGTGAGGATCATCTTTAATGCTGTATTTTTCTCATGTCATCCACCCATGTCTATCTGTTGTGTTTTCATTTGTTGCTTTTATTTGCATGTGTAGTAGTTTTCCAGCATGCTTTGCTTTGTGCACTTGAATCTGCAGGCTAACATAATGTATTTGTCTGTCATACTCTCTCTTTGTGCCCAGTGGAAGTGTCCTTTTATCATCGAGCACTCATTTCACCTCACTGCATTGCAACAAAGCTTACACAAGCAGTTGTAATACTAATGGTGTTCTAAGAATTAATTGCTGAAGCATTCATCTTTAAAAGAGATATTTTCATCCAAATGTTTTAGAGACAAGGTAGTCCTACTCGTAATTATGTCGAGGACCTTTGAAGTGTCTGACTTCAGCAAGCTGGATATTACTATTATTCTGCTCTCCTTTTGTGCCTGAGTGAGACACTTTTCAAAGGTCTAGTGTAAATGACACAGTGTAAAATTCTTTATTCAGGGAGACGCGAGAAAGATCTTGAATATTCATCTATATTATAAGCCATGTCTACATTTATTTAAGGTGATATTGGATATCTTGCATTTGGCAAGGTAGGAACATTACAGAGAAATTTAATTACGGAGGAGTTTATTTTCACAGAACGGTGCCTTCTTGCCCCTTTTTATTCATTTTTGATCAATGTTGTTTTGGAAAGAGAGAGAATTTGACCTTGAATTACCTGTGGGTTCAGTTACAAATACTTGAAAATGGCATCTCATTTTGGTAGATCTGATGTCGTTTGTATGTGCTCCAGACTTGAAAAAGGAGGACAAGTGAGAGGAAATTATGTTGTGACTAATGAGTCACTCATCTTACTCTTGTCAGATATATGAACTGTCAACCTTCTTACAAGACCTTAGCAATCAGGCTGACATTAACTGTGAAGTCATGACTGTGTCTGTAACCTGTAGGTATTTCAAAAGAATTCATTACACAATCCATATACCATCAGTAAGAAACATTCTTCCATATTTTCCATGTATGGGTATGTTCCTAGATTTCAGAAATAGATCTCTTTGTAGAAATATACAATGCAACACCTAAAAGAAGAAAACCCTCTGATTCACTCAGATTTTCCTTCCCACATTCCTCCACACAGTGAGTAAACATCAGGTTCAGTCTAAGCTGGCCATTTTTCAGGTTAGTGAAAGTTATATGCTCCCCTGATTTTTTTCCTTGAAACTCTGTTAGGGAAGGATGGTACTGAAGATGTGCCCAGAGGCCATGATCAATATGCACGGGGTAAGTTGTATGTTGTGAGCAGGTGGGAAGCTATTGTGCTTCAAAATTCCATGGAATTCTAGATGATGTCCCAAAAAATAAGGCAAATTTTATGTGCTTGCAATCAGCATAAGTAAGCACAACCTTAGAAAAGCAGTGAAAAGGACTTTGTTGTTTTTTTTCTGGTTTACTCACCAATTCCCTCTTGTGGTTTAGTCAAAAGACCATAAGAACTATAAAGGCTGGATGTGGCACCCAGTGCTGTGGTTTAGTCGATGAGGAGGTATTACATTACAGGCAGGACTTGCTGATCTCAAAATGTCTTTTCCAACCTAGTTCATTGGGTTGGTTCTGTGATTCTGTGAAAAGACTCCACATCTACATTTTTATATTACTGTGTCTCTTTTTTGAGATGTAAGTAGACAAGAAGAAAAGGT
This sequence comes from Passer domesticus, assembly GCF_036417665.1. Lineage (NCBI taxonomy): Eukaryota > Metazoa > Chordata > Aves > Passeriformes > Passeridae > Passer > Passer domesticus. Next base: position 28,793,009 of record NC_087512.1, on the reverse strand, counting down.
ATTATGAGCTCCTGAGTATACTTTTACTGAACGGTTTTATTTGTTTGAAAAAAAAATCAGAGACTTGATATTCATTACTTAGAGAAGTCAACAACACTCCAAACAAGGGTGAAAGAGGTGTAATGAAAGGTGGGTTATTATTACCAGAGTTGTCTTTAATTAAAGCGTATTTTGTTTTCTCTTGGACATAGAACAGAGAACAACTCTGACAGATTTTATAGCAACTGGACAACATTATTTGGTGGAGATGGTGGGAAAGGAAAGGGAAAGGAGCAATCACTAAAGAAGCTTCTGAGAGTTTTCCTCATGCAACTCTTAATATAAATGACCTGTAATATATATAATTTTCTGACTACATCAAATACTTGCTGTGGAGAAAAGGAACTGTTTATTGAAAAGGCAGATTGCTATTGGCCTTCTTGGCCACCTGGGCCCTGCTGGCTCATGTTCAGCTGCTGTCAGCAGCACCCCCAGCTCCTTTTCCTGTGGCAGCTTTGCAGCCACTCTGCCCCAGCCTGTGCCACTGCCTGGGGTTGCTGTGACCCCAGGGCAGGAGCCAGCACTGGCCTTGTTGAACCTCACACCACTGGCCTTGGCCCATGGATCCAGCCTGTCCAGATTCCTTTGCCGAGCCTTCCTGCCCTCCAGCAGATCAACAGCCAGGCCCAACTTGCCTGTCAATTGCCTGAGGTAGCACTCAATCTCCTTGTCCAGGTTGTCAACAAAGATATTAAACAGAATTGCCCCCAGTACTGAGCCATGGAGAATCCTACCAGACATCAACAGAATTTAACTTCATTCAGTCTCTGATGGTTTTTTCTCAGTGAAGAGTGACAGCAAAGTGTAACTGCATGAAGCAAAAGAATGAGGAATAAACTCTTAATTAACTATAAGTTAATTACAATTAACGTCTTTTTTTTTTTCCTGAATGGTGTGATCTAGTGAGGAATTCTTGTGCTATGGAAGGAAGAAATGTTGTAAGCAGAGTAAGCGGTGTTTAATAAGTAACTAGGATGCAGATAGAAATCCCTGAATCCAAATCCTCTCACAGGACACCATTAAACAGCTGATATAATGGATTGGATACCTTACAAACAAGATGTAATGCAGCAAGATTATCCACAGAACAACATAAAACAGGGATAGAAGAGACTTTAAGAAATTTAATCCATTTCCCTTTTCTACTTACGGTTGTTATCGCTATAGGCATGTCTGTCAAATCTGTTTGTGAAAAACCTCCAGTAATGACAAGTGCACCATTATATGCAAACACCATAGCTTTCCATTCATTTATTTAAAGTTAGAAGAGCATCAAAAGAGAAATCTATTGTGGCCAATTACTCTGCCTTCAATGCACATTCTGATCTTGAACTCAGCCAAAGGAGGATCTCCCAAAGTTACACAGATTGTCTGTCATGAGAGAGCTTTAGCAGATGCATGCCAATCTCCATGCTCTGTTTCGGAAGGTATGGGAGGAGCAGTTACTGCTTTCTGCTAAAACTTTGTGCCTGATGTCTCTGTTCAAATTTGTATACACCTCTGTCTGCTCTGTTAGAAGAATTACTTGTAATTCTAGGACCTATACCACAGTATTTTTTTTTGATGTGGCCAAAAATCTGGGCTGCTAAACTTCTGATTTTTTTAAAATAAATTAAATAAACATTTTTCTTCCAGCCTTCAAATGCAAGAACTTTTAAAATTTTCATTATGTAGCAAAATTTGTTTTAACCTCCCTGAAGAAAGAATTTGTATCTAATATATATAACAATGATTCTATGGTTAAATTTCCCTGTAGAACATTCAATGTACTGATTTGCTACAGCTCTTTTGTCTCAAAAGGTACAGATTATTTTTATCTCTTACCGTGCACAAAAACTTAATGCTTGCATGCATTGGTTTCTTCCCAATTTCAACTGTTGTCATCTCATCAAGATTTTGTAAGGGATCACATATGTAGGAAAATAAATTCTCAGTTCCCAGGTGGTGCGGCCCTCCATCTGTAGTCATTAGGTCTGATGCTGTTTTCCTTCTTGTTGTTCTAAATTTGCCATTATAGTATCAGCTCCATGGTCATAGTTTAGTGGTTAGTCTTGCTGTGTGTTGTTTCATTCCTTGATAGAAATAAATCCTACATCCATCTGTCAGTGTTTGTGTCAAAAAACAGGTATTACCATTCTGGGTCAGAGTGGAGGTTAGGCTCGTATCCTGTCTCTAATTATTGTCAGTACCAGAAGCATCATGGAAATGAATTTACTTCCCATTCCTGTGAACTCTCTCCTGCTCTTAAGCCTGCAGTTGCACTACCTTCCATTCTCTTGTTTCTGTTGTCCTGTTTTTAACTTGTCATCTTTTTTGGGTTTGGTGTTGGTTGGCTCTTGTCCATAAAAATACACTTTGATAATGATCTGGTTTCTCAATAGAAAAACCTGAAAATAGGGGAGTTTTCCTATGATATACGTTGGTCTTTGACAATAAATCAGGTAATTGCACATATGCCAGCAATGATCTGCTGGTGTTGATGACAATAATGTGAGAAGACTGGTGGAAGGAGAGAGTTTTCCTCATGCATTTCCCAGTGCCATTGTTGAGGCAATCTAAATAACAATATAGTGTTTTGTCCAGCAGAGCTTATTTTTTAAAGTGTAATTTTAAAAGCCTAGATATGCAATGTTTGTGGTCACAGGGACTATCTATGAATACCACATCAGTGCAAGGACAAAACTTTATTCTGGCATACTAGGCAGTGCTAATGCAAAGGATGGAAGAGGGGAATAATGGAAGTAAGACTCTTTGCTCTTCATATATTGCTGTTCATTCTTTCTATCTGCTTCTGATCAGATACTGTTTAGATGGTGAGCAGTTAATTTGCTCAAGAATGAATGCAAGTTTTCTTTTATTCTGCATCAATTCTCATGAAAGACACCAGGCAGATGGATGTGGAAATTGAAGCCCTCCACCTACAACAAAAAAAGCATACATCAACCGATATAAGCAATCCTATGCTGCCTGATCTGTTGGGGCAAAGGGGGGCTGAGTTTTCACAGCACTAATTTTCTGTTTTTGTGACATCATTGTTTACAGGATATCTATTATGGTCACCATTCATTAGGAATGGGGCTGGAGGCTACTAAACAGTTAACAGATGACAAGTGGACTAGTTTTTGATCAAATCAAGTTATGAAAATTCATGTCTTAAATTTAATGAAAAGAACTGTGGAGATTATAATAAGAACATTTTTGGTTACTCTGTTTCCTAGAGGAAGAGGCTTACATGATCCTGCATTCTTGCCTGTGAATGTGTTTGTGTTTGTCTGTGTATGTGTTTGCTTCCCTCTCTTGTTGGAATAAATTTTGCACCTTGAGAATCCTTAGTTACATGCAAAGACAGTCTCAATATACAAAATTTCTGCAAGTCACATGATACAGAAAACAAAAAAACCCTGCTGAGGAAATAATGTACGTCACATATAGTTAAGAAAGAGATTTCATTAGTTATTCAAATAACTTTTTTGTTGTTGTTGTTTCTTTTGTTGTTGTCGTTGTTGTTTTTTTAATGTGTTCATTGCATCCTCTTATTTTCTTTGGTTTTTGCTCCTTGGTATGTGGCATCACCTTAGTAGTTTACCTTTAGAGAGGGTAATTAATATGGTCCTAGAATTGGGTTAATTTTTTTCTCCAAGCACTTTAAGCATTTTCCTTGAATTTGAGATGATTCCCCCCCCCCCCCCCCCCCCAGAATCATAGAATGTCCTGAGCTGAAAGACATCCACAAGAATCATTGAGTACAACTCCTGGCTCTACACAGACTGTCCCAAGAATCACACCATGTGTGTGAGGGCATTGTTCAAACTTCTTGAACACTGCCAGGCTTGGTGCTGTGACCACCTCCCTGGGGAACCTCTACCAGTGTACAGCCAGCCTGTGGGTGAAGAACCTTTTCCTGATGTCCAATCTAAACCTTCCCAGACACAACTTCAGGCCATTCCCTCGGGTCCTGTCACTCTCACCACAGAGAAAAGATCAGTGCCTGCCCCTCCTCTTCCCCTAACTGGGGAGGACTGCAATGGGGTCTCCTCTCAGTCTCCTCCAGACTGAACAGAACAAGTGACCTCAGCCACTCCTTGTGGGTTTCCCTCTTTTTTATTAAGTAACAAGTATTTTTTTTCTGAAATTATCAACTCAAATCACTCAGACATTCAAAAACCCTTCTTCAGTATAAACATGTAGAACCCCAATTTGTAGGAATTTACATCTTTAAAGTTTTTTCAGTGAAATCAAGTGAAGTAAATAGAGTTCTTCAGGTAGTTTGCAAAAGTAATAGTCAGCAGAGTTTTGCTTCACCATATGTTGACTCTGTCCTACTTTGCAAAACAGTTTTTCTTATAAAAATTTTATAAATCTTTATTAAAATTTATAAATAAATTTTTCTTTTGTGTACAGAATGTTCACTATAATTCATGTTATTAGCACTTAAACAAGATTAAATCATCAATATTTCTAAACTATATTGGCAAGAAATTAGAAAGAGATATATCTGCAAATAAGGTCACTTAGAAATCTCTCTTTGTAATTGGTTAATGGATAGTATTTTTCCTGTTGTGTGTACATGAGGGGCAATGTCACTGATTTTTTGAATAGTGTTGTCAATCAAATGCCCTCACCTATATATGTTTTTTTTTTTCCTAAAGTTTACTCTCTGTGCTGCTAAAAGAATTGTCTCCTGCTCAGGGGGGGATGCTACTACCCATGAGTGGCTCATATAGCTTCCACTGCCAGAAAAGACTGATAAAAACCACTTTCTACTACTGATACAGAATAATGCAATAAAATTGGTGACTGAATTTGTGCTGTGAAACTAAGCTACACCTTGGGAGTGAGTATTTTGGTGGGATTTCTCTGAATGCAGATTATCTCATGCTCTCACCAATGGCTGAGGACCACAACCAGTCTTTTTGTCATTTGTTCTGTTTGTGCAGGCAGACTTGGCACAGCAGACTGGTCCATGACACTTACCTTCAAAGTTCCTTTTTAGGAAGATGGCAACACCACATCCTTCTTCAAATGCAGGGCAGAGAGGCAGGAGAAAATACTGCTAGTTTCGTGCAAAGCTTTTTGTGTGGGGATTTTCTTAAAGTACAGATTGAATAACTGGGGCTAACATGCAGAGTATAATTCTTGATGCAACATCAGAAGAATTGAGAAGAGAAGGGAAGACAACCTGGTTTTTACTGAACTGGAGAAATGATGACCACATAACATCCCAACGCAATGACAGCAGAGGAATGCTTTGCTGTGAAGTGAGAATTTGCACTGAGTAGGTGCTGATCTGTAGGGTGGTGGGTGATCTAGTAATAATGAAAGGTGATAAGACTGTATATGGGAATAAAACAAATTATGTTAAATAAATACTGTAAGTGAGAATACTACAGGAAAGAAAGTAATACCAGGTAATGAAAATCAAGTTACCAGCCATTTTCTAGATTCAGAATTCAGTAAGTTGAGTAAGCACTAGATTTCAGATGTTATCAGTAGACTAAATGTTACTTGAATTATTTTTTCTTTTATCTAAGAGTGATTACATACACCCTGTGAATTAAAGCCAGGTTATTAAGAACATGCAAACATTGTCTGTGTATGACGAACAGTATCTTTTCCATAAAGCACAATTTGTAATAGAGCAGTGTTAAGATGTAAAAGAGTCACACACCACAGTTTTAAAGGCAATGATCAGATTTTTCTGAATATTTAGTGTAGGAATTGAAAGCATTTTTTGTTGACTAGAGTAATTATGCTTATCAACAGGGGCCTACTGTCACAGTAACTAGTTTGCACTGATATCACTTGTCAAATAATTTCATGCTCAGCCCTGTATTCAAAAAGGCTCTTAGGTGCTTGATTTGCACCAAGAATGGAGGAAGTTATGCGTGCCTTTGTGGAACGAACAGTGCTTCAACGTACTGTCTTTTAACAAGTGAGATTTTGCTTTCACAATACAGGTGTGGCAAAGATCTGAATAGTTCTGATGGGTTTTCCCAGGCACGACTGTCAATTCTGGGAACAGGAAACAGCAGGGGGTGCTGATTATTCTTTCTGAGATGGTTTAATCCATCCCTTCTTCTCTGCTAGGACATCCTACTGATATACAGCTGACAGTCTTGCTGGGGAATTCCTCAAGGAAGAGGTGTTGCGAAACAGACTGCATCATCTTCTCTGAAGGACCTGTTGGCACAAAAGAAATTTGAAATTTTAGAATTTAGAAATTTCAAGACTTCTCAGTCTGCTAGCACAGTGCTCTTCAAATTCTTAAAGCTTTATATAGCAAGGACAACTTTTCAACAAAATGTAGTAGACAGAGAAGGACCAGACAAGTATAGTTGCATATCTGGAATGTGTGGACCATTTATAAATTTGCAGATTTGCTGTATTCAGCATCCCAGATGCTTTGATTTTGAACATGTCCATAGCATTTGAGATACGTTCTCAGGATAGAAGTCTGTCCTTCTAAACGTGTAGATGAAACAACTGTTGGAAAACTGAATTTCAGAGAGAACTCATCCCTGTATTTAGCATTCCCCTACTTCTAGATAGCAACAAGGGGACCCATTTTAATGTGTAATCAATGCAGAGAAATTGAACAGTCCTGCAGACAGACCTAAAGTGTCCTCTTTCCCATCACCTCTAATGAAGTGGGGCTGTAGAGAGAAAAAACTCAGTTTTAAAAACCAAATTAGCAAAAAACTTGTAAAGAACCGCGTCTGAAATGTCTGGATGCATTTGCCTCTCCCAGTTATGTAGGCAAGAAGCATGTGAGGAATTCTGCCTAGTTCTTCCTTGTTTCTTCTGCAGCGGACAACAATCAAGCAGTATTACTATTTGGAAAAAAACTCCAATTTTGTATACACCTGCCATTAGAGCTTGGCAGTGCAAAGAGCGAATTAGATGTTGCAATTCTCTTGACCTAGCTGCAGATGAAGAGACTTCGTATGAAGCTGGCATTTGCAATATATTGTTAGTTTTGGCTAATCTGCCTCTCTTGCACTGGTTTCCAAACTAAATACAAAAATGGGAGGAGACATAATTGCTAAATAGATCCGAAGGGCTTTCCCAGGCATTAGTGTCAATTGTGGGAACAGAAAACAGCATGGAGTGCTGATTATTCTTTCAAATTTGTGAACTGAATCTATGCATAGATCAGGAGACTTCGTGACCTCTTAACACTAGGATATTTTATGTGTTTTATGTGTTTTATGTTCAGTGTGAAAAAAATGCAGTTATAGTCCACAAAGTTGAGCTAAAATGAAAATTTATCTTTATGGGGAGCCACAAAGACAATGGTGGCTATGATTTTACTATTTACTATTTACTATTTACTATTTACTATGATTTTAAACAATGAGTAACTGTTATTACATTGTAGTGACAACTCTCAGAATATCTACAAATGCAAATATCTATAATGGAAAAATAAGAGAAAGGTAATGCTTTTGACACAGGTCGAAAGGTAACCCTCAGCAAAGGTTGAGAGTTGCTTATTTGTTGAAGTGGCTCATTGTGGATCATTATACCCGGTGCACAGAAAAATATACAACATATTTGACACACTGGGACACTTCCACACCCACATTCTTGAAGGAGTGCATGGGATTTGAAAGGAGGCTGCAGCCAGGGAAAAAAAGCCTAGATAATTTTGTGTCTTTAGTTACAGTGTGGATGGGTGCTTATTGTTGGTGTGGACATCCACGGCGAAGTGAAGCAGGACATACAGATAACTATGTTCAGGGTCTTTTTTGACTTCTGATTACTCAAGATTTACATCAACCCTCCTTTTGATGGAGCCTTATGTTGTGTTTTCTGTATTATAACATTCTGTTGCTGAACTGGTCTTGCATGTCACTCCAAAAAGACATGTGGGACCCACCTTTAGTGAGAAATCAGAAGAGCAAAACAATGCACTGTGTCACTAACACTGCTTTCAAATATTCATGTCAATATCTTTGAAGATATGTTTATCATTGATTGTAGTACAAAACTGTCTGTAACATGGGAATTTACTAAATTGTTTCGCTTTGTGTTGATTAGCTCAAAAGCAGGGCAATATCAAAACACTTACTGTATCCCAGAACTTTTTATTCATAATATTCATACTTCAAGTTGCAAAATATAACCATCCAAAATATTGTACGCCATATTTTCCCATGTATTTTTTAAAAATATCACTAAGATTTAATTCTGCATATGAGTGGTATATGATAGGAAGGAGTTAGAGTGGGTGATGAGTCTGTTCAGCTCAATGCAGTTACTCATCACTGTGGGAGGCTGCGTTCAAGCAGCCTGGCATCAACAAAGCACCTGGTCTCAAACTTTTCATCACTGTTTTCCAGAAACAGCTGCCAATTTAGTTATTTCCTGGTTTTTGAAGGCTTGACTGTATGACCTGACATTGTTTTTTGTAGCTGTATGTGTAATGTCACGCTGTCACACCATTACAAAATGGTGCCTTAAGGCTGGGGAAAAAAAAAAACCAAAAAACCCCAGTTCTTGTTTAAACAGTTTTGTTGTTGTTGTTATTGTTGTTGGTTTTTTGTTTGGGGGTTTTTTTGTTTTGTTTTTATTTTCCGTTTTTTTGGGGTTTTTTTGGTTTTTTTTGGAAAAGGTTTGTTGTACAACCAGTCTTCAAGTAGAATTTCGTAAAAACGTGATGTACATAAGAAAAATGTGCTTTCTCAAATTATTATAATAACAGGCTGTCACTTAGTGTTGTACAGCCTCAAAGACTAGTAAATGATCTGCATTTCGTTTCTTCAGGGTCCTTTACATAGTATTTATTCAGTCTGATATAAAGGGGTAGTAATGCCTGAAATCAAAGTAGTGAGATGAAAGGTCAGATATGACCTGGAGAATTCACTTGTGGACAATAGAGGTGTGTGTGAAATGCCTGTTTCTGGTTTGCCTGCATTGTAGAGCTTATTGTCTTCCAGCAGCAAACTTCTCTGCTTTTCCTGCCCAGCTGATGAAAAGCAGGACTACCTTTGGTATAAGACACTCAGATGTACTACTATTGCTTGGGGACCCTCAGACTCTGTGGAATTTGTCTCCACTTGGTCTAGCACTCACTCTTACCTGCAAATGAGCAGTTTTAGAGTGCTGTTGCCAGACATCCACAGGCAGTGTGATTAGAGAATTGTCTTAACTCCTTAGCATGGGACTGATGAAGAAACATTGTGGCTTTTTTCAAGGATTATGGACATAGCTTTGAAAGAAACTGTACCCTGAGTCAGAAAATTTGTACTCCCTGTCTCAAATAGTTATTATAGAGCACATCTTTGAAGCAGAATTGGATGTTGATATGAAATTGAGAGACCTGCAGATGACTTTAAAGTCACCCAGACTCAAACCCCCTGATTTCTCCCAACTTGGGGAATTAACTGGGAGAGAGGGAGAGAAAGGAGCCTTTATATTTGTGCTGCCATGATGTCACAATAGAAGTTAAGGAACAAAATATATCACACCTGAAAAGTACTTTTCACTCTCTGCATTTGTGCTTCATGGTAGGCCTGGTGTCATGACTATTCCCATTTCGTCTCTGAAGCCTGCAGCAGACAGGTAGCCCATTGTGTGGGGCTATTTCCTGGTTTAACAGTTGCTGGGACAGCTATGGGTACCTTGATTCTGCCTCTGTCACACATCCTTTCTCCACAAAACAAAGGAAAGAGACGCAGCAACAGAGGTATCCGGCTGTTGGACGTCCTTTGGTACTGCTGCATAAAACAGTAGGCACCACTAGCCTGCCTCCCTATTTGTGCTTCTTTCACATATTGAAATACAGGATGTTCCCCTGGACATGAGGAAATACTTTTATACTGTGAGGATGCGGAGCCCTCAGCTTACAGCTCTTCTCTGGCAGACCAGTGAGCACATGCTTTTCTTCCAAGCATTTCTGACAGACACTTACATAGGAAATGATGCTTGCTCCAATATGGTCCCATTTTTTTGCCAACAGAGGACTGCATTCCTGGGACAGTAGCTCACCAGCCTTTTCCCCCTGACCTGTGGAATAGCTTTGTGGTGAGAAATTGGGCTCCTGAGGTTACTATCCACTTGACTATTGAATTCAAAGGCAAATGAAGAAAGCAAGGTTGAAGGAGAGCAGAAGTGCGCAAGCTTTCTCTGCACCCACAGTGTGTCAGCTCTGGGATGTGCAGTGAGCTGCTTAGGTGTTCCCTGAGCCCCAGAAGTGTGAGACAGAAAGGGCCCCATGGCTCCAGTGCCTCTCCCTCCTGCTGAAGCTTACATCCCACACATCTGCAATCTGTAGTACTTTTTCTTGCCAGTCATGTACTGTGGGGTCTTCAGGCAGATATGAATATTTCTGGTTCTGAAGGCTCCTAATTTTTTTCAGCTACTGTATTATTCCTTTTCAGTGAAGCTTCTCTGGCTTTTGGCCTTTGATTATCTTCTCTAAGTGGTTCTGATGCAATTTACCCTCAGGTTGGCTCCCCCTCCCAAACTCACTCTTGTTTACATTTCTCAGGGCCTTAGACAGTAAGGTGTCCTTGATTCCCAGGCCTGGAGGTCAATTGTTTTGTCTGACCATGGAAAAGCAGTAGCTAGCACTCTGTATGGAGTTAAGAGTTATAGACTAAAGAATTGCAGGATTACAAATGTATGAAAAATATAAAAGCGAAAATTCTAAGGAATCAGTTCACATAGCTATAAAATTAGGGCAAATATATCAAGGCTTAACCATTATATTTGAGGGTCATCACAGTCATATGATAACAAATTATTTTAAAACCATGTCACACAAATGGCAGAGCAGGGACATCCTCTCTTGGTGTCAGAAATGTGTGTGGCTGAAGGTGTGTTTGAGCTACAGTGTTCAGGTGTCTTTTGAGAGCAGTCTTTGTGGAAAGAAGTTCAAAACCCCATCAGAAATTGCTTTCTAACATGATTTTGAAAGAGAACAATAAGAATCAAAACCTTTTGGAGGAAGGAGTTTGAAAAGGCAGAGGTTTATAGAGATAAATGTGACTGATTATGGTAAAGTATGAAAGAAAAGGAGTTTGGAGTCAATGTCAAACAGCAATATTTACATTCCTGTCAATTTTGTTGGGTTTGCCTACTTGAAGATACTGGTAGAATAGGAAGACCTTCCTTTAAAATCAGTTGATGAATCAGTCTTCTGGACAGGATCCAGTTTCTTATCTATCTGGGATCAAGTTACCCTACTTACTCTATTTTTGTATGTGAACAATGATAAATGGAGATATCGGTCACTGAAATGGTGATAATGTTTTTTTAACTAACAACCCTGTAGGTGAAACAAATGGGTACAGTTTTGACCTAACTTCTTGAGTTATCACAACCTTACATCTTCATTACATCATTTTCTTTTTACTGAAACAATGTAGATATAAAGCAATGGCAGATAAGAGGGATAATGTATTAAACTGTGCTGATGCAAACTATTTAAAATGCAAGATGTCAAGCAGTGTCTCCAAACATAGCACACATCATCTAAAAAAAGACCCAAATCAAAAAACCATAACACTCTGAAGAAAACTACAAGAAAAGAGAGTCTTTCCAACTATGAAATTACTTTCCAAATCCTCCTAACTTAGAATCTTGAACATAGCCAATGTTAAAGAATGAATTCACTGAAAAAGCACACAACACACAATGTTCAGGGAAAATATTGGTTACTCAGAGAACATCTACTTTGGTGTTTCAATATTTAATTTTGAATCCATATTTTAAAAAGTGTTAAAAGTTTGAAACCTAACCAAAGAAACTGGTTTAGATGCAAGCAACAACCACAAACTAAATAATTGTTTAAACCAAGCTAAAAGATTGGTGTAACACCAGTTACTTGTATGTCTTATAAAAAAAGTCTTGCTTTAACTGGACAAATTTTTACAACAGGGTGATTTTTATAGCATGTATATTTTGTAAACCAGCTTTGCAAACACTTCCTGAATAAGCCTCTGAAGTATTTTTGGACTTCCCTATATTTGACACTGGTGACATCTTGTGGTAGTTTTAGTTAAGGTAAATAGCACCTGTCACTTTTGTCATCCTTACTCTGCACACTTACTTACTGCTGAGTGATGGAGTCCTGTGCTTGACAAAAATGCAGTGTATGGCTTCATGGTGACATATTTTAATAAAACAAAATTAGCCTAAGTTAAGTGTCGAAGGAAATCTCACTCCAGACATAGAGAGGAGAAAACAGAATCAAACCAGTTATAAATGCAATTAGTCTGTACCAGAAAGTTAATGATTCCTTCTGGAAAAGATTAAACTCTTGCTGAAAACGGCTGGTTAATAAAGCTATGGGATAGATGGGGAAGTATGTATGTAACTCTAGACAATGGGGACTGCAAATGTCACAGTCCTAAGCTTCCCCTCTCGTATGTGTTCTGACTACAACGAAATGACATGGCTATTTTGTCATTCCCAAAACTACAGTGAAAATCCTCTATTAAATAAGAACTACCAGTATTAGTACATTACAAAGAAAACAACTGATGAATCCTGAAAAAATCTGACAGGTTTAACTGCCCTTTTAAACCAAATTACTTTATCTTGGTCACTAACAAGAAAGAAAGTGTAACAATAAGGCAAGCGGGGCAAATTGTCAAGTGAAATTATTTTGTAGATGCCTTGCATGGTCATAGTGACACGGATAGTTTTATCTGCCCTTGCAGGAAATATGGTGGAGTTTTTTACGTTGTAATTTTCCCTGGCCTCTATAAGTTTTGTTTAAAGAGAGGGGTATGTTGCAGACATAGGAAGGGAAACAGTCAGAAAAAGTACAGATCCCATGAATTCTAGCCAAGGATATCTCAGCCAGTGAATTAGCTTAATACAAGGGCAAAAAATGTGTATTTGAGAAGGGCTTGTAGGAGTCCCATATATGCATATACTTAACAATGAGCTATAATGCCTGCAACGGGAATCAGTCTTGGATTTCAGTTAGGTGCTGAAACTTTGATGAGGGGGACACTGGAAATTCCCCTTCCAAGGCACAGTCCAAGCACCCATGGCAGAACCAATGCAAGTGATCAGTTTTGGTGGAAATCAGTAGCTTGCAGTGGTACAGGTAGCATCACAACATTAAGTAAAGATGTGGTGCATCTAGGGCTGAAATTCTATAGCCTTACTAGAAAGAGGACTATGATATCTAGAAACAGTATGATAAGCAAGTAGCTCATCCAGCTCTAGGAATAGCAGAAGGACTAAGATACACATTTTCACAAAAGGTTTTACATGACCACAAGAAAAAGAAAAGTTAGAAAAATCAGGGATTTAGTGTCTTAGAGTTTGTGTGTAGAATGCAAACAGACTGTGTTCAGTGAACAACATTGTGGGCTGCTGCTTTGACAGCTGCTTGGGAGGTTGGAGTGCTATGGATGATGTAAGTCTTTGAGTTGTGTCTATAATGACTAACTGAGATGTTGGGCACAAAGGAAACACAGTAGGCTGTGAAATCCAGATTGCTAGATGCACTGTGCTGCTGATTGTGGAGGTATTGAGACATGGTTTGAGTGAAAAACAGATACATGGCCTTCTCTAAAAAGATTCAGGCCCTAGTTTTCTATGGGGTGCAGGAAGCACATCTTTCTGATGTGCAGCTCCTTTTCTTGCAGCTGTTCCTGATTTGGCAGGAGGGTGGCTCAATATTCTATGTGAATAGCAGTATATTTGTGAAGCATGATGATATGAACTGATTACTTGCTGATACAAGAAAACATCTTTTTCCGTTCCCACTGAACTTCCAAGTGACTGCTTAAGTGCTGCTCATTGGTAGCATCAAGGCAAAGACTGCCTTATTAACCTTAGGGCTATTGAGAGAGGCTGTAAATACATCCAGGCTCAATCAGGCTCTTCATCTGTAAATAGAGAACATTCTTTCACCATCTGTATTGCCATTAATTGAGGTGAGCTCCACATAAAGAGCACTTAAGTAGACCTATGAAATGTGTTTTTTTCAGCCGTGACATGACTTATTTTTCAAGATAAATATTGTTTGAAGTACAAACAAGCTTGATGTAGATGTCTCAGTTCAGTAGCAGTTTTTCAGTTCATTGTGTCTTGATATCTTCATAGAAATTGAGTGCTTGCTCACGGTAGTTTCAGTTGGAAGAACTATAAAATATTTTTCTTTTATTTCTCTACAGCACCAGAATTTGTACTGCTCTCCGAAGCTTTTACAATTTAAAATCATGAGGCATGTGGTATTTACCAGTGGAACATTTTTATTCTGAGAGTCTAGACTTAGGAACTGCATAGTTACTGCTTTTTGTTAGTTTGACCTAAACAGCAGCAAATTAAAAAAAAAAAAAATCAGTGCTTTCTTGGGACGATCTTGTGTAGAAGACAAGTGAAAAAAATCACAAGTGGTTGATACCACTCACTGAGCAGCCTGTTCCAATACTTAACCACTCTGTCGGTGCAGATATTTTTCCCAATATCCAACCAGAGCCTTCCTTAGCACAGTTCCTCTTGTCCTGTTGCTAACTGCCTGGAAGAAGAGACATCACCATTTCACCACAACCTTCCAGGTAGTTCAAAGCAGGTCCCCCCAGAGCCTTTTTTCTCCGGGCTAAACAACCCCAGCTCCCTTAGCTGTTCCTCACAGGTCTTGTGCTCTGGAACCTTCACAGCTCTGTTACCTCCTCTGGACCTGCTCCAGCACCTCAATGTCCTTCTTGTACTGAGGGGCCCAGAACTGAGCACAGGATTTGAGGTGTGGCCTCACCAGTGCTGAGTACAGGGGACAATCCCTGCCCTGCTCCTGCTGGCCACACCATTGCTGGTCCAGGCCAGGATGCCATTGGCCTTCTTGGCCACCTGGGCCCTGCTGGCTCATGTTCAGCTGCTGTCAGCAGCACCCCCAGCTCCTTTTCCTGTGGCAGCTTTGCAGCCACTCTGCCCCAGCCGTGGCACTGCCTGGGGTTGCTGTGACCCCAGGGCAGGAGCCAGCACTGGCCTTGTTGAACCTCACACCACTGGCCTTGACCCATGGATCCAGCCTGTCCAGATCCCTCTGCAGAGCCTTCCTGCCCTCCAGCAGATGGACATTCTCTCCCAGCTTGGTGTCACCTGCAAACTGACTGAGGGTGCACTCAATCCCCTCCTCCATGTCACTGATGAAGATATTAAACAGAACTGGCCCCAGTGCTGAGCCCTGGGGAACACCACTGGCCACCAGCTGGATGTAACTCCGTGCACCACCACGCTCTGGGCCCAGCCATACAGCCAGGCTCTTACCCTGTGAGCAGGGTGCCTGGCTGCCAAGAGCAGAGTTTTTCCGGAAGAATGCTGCGGGAAACAGTATCAAAGGCTTTACTAAAGTTCAAGAAGAAATATCCACTGCCTTTTCCTCATCCTCTAGGGTTGTCACCTGGGCATAAAAGGGATCGGGCTGATCAAGCAAGATGTGCATTTCACAAACTCTTGCTGGCTGGCCCTGATCTCTTGGATTTCCTGCACATTGGTGATTAGTCCTAAGGCCTGTATAGGGTAGTCATGAAGAGTAATAATTTACTGCAACCTTCCTGGATAAGTGAGGAGTATGGATCTTGAACTAGTCAAAGAAATTTTGCTCAACAACGCACATTGGGATTAATTTTGTCTCTTTGATTCAGAAACTTGGGCTGGGATAGGAAGTGTGTGAACCTGTAACACAATGTTTTCAAATTCTGCTTTTTCCCCATTGATTTTCCCCTGGACAGGTAGAGAATGTTGCTCTCTTAAAAATGTTCAAGAGGCAAGAGATCAAAATGCTGCACAAACTGTCCCTGTGTTGCAGCACAGTTACTCAAGAAATAATCCCAACAGTTATACTGAATCAAATGTTCTGTAGGTGGCGGCTGGATCTCCACGTGACAGCTGAGCCAGTCTGGTTGCCAGGGGATCTCTGTATACCATAGAACTTGAAATCTAGCAAAAAACAGGTAGTTTCGCAGAAATTACTTCTCAGAAATTAATCATATTCACAAATGGCACTAAGATGTCAAAGGCTAAAGGGACCAGTGGGGAGGTCACTATCACACTGCCACAGCAGAGCTGTCAGGCATTCTGGGTATCAGGGGCTGAAGGCCTAATTTCTTAATACAAGTACACAGAAAATCTGCACTGGGATTATGTTGAAGCTGCAGCAGTGTCCAGTACAATTATGGCTTCCCAAAAAGTGAGTCTGGAGCATGAAAAGACCCTGTCTCAGGTCTGTCCTACAGAGGTCACTGCAAATCCACTTCTGAGAAAACTGCAATGCTGGTTTGCAGTATTATCACAATACCACTGAAAGGCTGAAATGTCTTTGTCTATCACCTGTTTATTTACATCTCACATGTTTGCACAGTGACAAATAAAAGTGTCATCCTTTCAGACAGATTCAGTGTAACTTTGAGAGCAAGACATTAGTAAGCATTGTGTTTTGACTTCTCTGAGCCTGGCAAAAGAAAAAAATTAGGACTCCAGCTGATGCTGTTTTTTAAAGATGGATGCTCAATTCTAAGTTAGAATAAAACCTTGATTCTTGAACTTCTGATTTTCTCCTAATGCAAATCTCCTTAAGTAGATTTGCATTTTCAGAGGTGTCTGTAACATTGTGTATATGATTTTTGGTGAAATGTTTTTTATTGTTTGTTAGTATTGAAGAGTGGTGAAATGGAGTTTTTCAAATTAGAAAAAAAGCTAATAGTACCTTTGAAAAACCAGTTTCAACACTTGGATTGAACCTGAGATTGCATTTAGGGAAAAGTTTTATCAGATTGTAACCCTTATTTAACAGCAATATGATTATATTAAATAACATGTTTATTTTTTGATTACTGTTCCAGTGTTTATCTGCAGTGTTGGAGTGCAAATGGTAAAAGAAGACATAGTGATTCTTTTCCCTTGACACTCACTGTTTTAGGAACATGGTTTCCAAAGCACTGAAATAAGCTTTAGAAAAGAAGCCCAGATCATGCTTCTGTGTACATATTATATTACTATTTTTAAGGTCTGTACTAAAGGAGAACATGCAGGCTCACAGCTGAATTTGGACCCCAAAGAGTTTGATTTAGACCTCGATTCATGAAGTTATGGAAGTTCCAGCTTTGGCTGTGGTGGGGGGTTCTGCAGCCAGTACTTGGAATGACTTGTGTGTCCTGTGTTTTCCCATGCTGTTAGAGCTTCTGCATCTGGAATGGGGCAGCTCTGGATGTACAGACAAATGAGATGCTGGAAAGCAGCACCACAGAAAGGGACCTAGGAGTCCTGGCTGATGGCAAGTTGAACATGGTCAGCAGTGCCCTGGCAGCCAGGAGGGCCAGCCGTGTCCTGGGGGCATCAGGCCCAGCATGGCCAGCTGGGCAAGGGAGGGATTGTCCTGCTCTGCTCTGCACTGGGGCAGCCTCACCTCGAGTGCTGGGGCAGTTCTGGGTGCCACAGTGTAAGAGATATAAAACTACTGGAGAGTGTCCAAAGGAGGGCCACAAAGATGGTGAAGGGTCTAAAAGGAAAGCTGTATGAGGAGCAGCTGAGGTAATTTGGCTTGTTCAGCCTGGAGGACACTGAGGAGAGACCTCATTGCAGTCAACTTCCCTGCAATGGGGAGAGGAGGGAATGGTTTTAAACTGAAATAGGGTAGATTTGCTTGGATACAAGGATGAAATCTTTTACAATGAGGGTGTTGAGACAACAGTTGCTCAGATTAGCTGTGGATGCCCCATCACTGGAAGTGTCCAAGGTCAGGTTTCACACTCTGATCTATTGAAGGATGTCCCTGCCATGGGTCATCATTATCTTTAAATCAAACGTGTTAGTTTGATTCTATATTTTGTAGATAATAAATATCACAGAATATAAATATCACAAATTTTTCAAAATTTGCTTTTGAATATGTAAAAAAACCTGTATGTATAGGGAAATGCAGAATATTGAAAAAGGATACTTGAGTATAGACACTTTGTAACAACAAAAAGTGACTTAGGAATCAGCCATGCTTGAATATATCCACTGATTTTATGACTGTTACTTGAGCTATCAGCATCCTTTGTTGCAAAACCAGTAATGGAGTATAGTTAGAATCAGATTATTCTGGGAGTGAAACTGCCTTATAATAGCTGCTCTGTCCTTAGCTGAATAATCACAGGAACCTAAAAAGTCACCTAATGATCTTACTATGTCATGTACCAGAAATGACCATAGGACTTGTGATTATAACAGGCAATTAAAGACAGAGGTGGCTGAGTTTTTTCCCCCTGCTATTTATATTATTAATTTATTAGTTTAGCCTGAAGTTTAAAAAAGATTCACCATAGAACATTAATAGTTAGCCAACATCCAAAAATATCTTCCAGACCAGAACAGAGAGTAAAAGTCTATTCTATTGAGACCTAAGGTGCTTGTGGTCTTTTAAAGTATAGGTTTTGAGGAGCTCCAGCAAGATCTGAGTAGAAAATGTGACGCCAAGCTCTCAGTAAATAAGACCCAGTGCTTCATTCTCATGTTTGGGTGCCCTTTTCTTACTCTCTCTTTCACAATATATCAGGGCCTGGAGGACAGTCCTGGCTGGGCAAATACATTTCATGGAATGAGCCACCCAAAAGAGAAGCTGTCTGAAGAGGCAGTCAGCAGTTTTCCCTCTCCCATATACTATAAGATCAAAGCTGAGAAGCACCTGGAAATGTATTAATGGTGCAGCAGCAAAAGTTAATTAGCATCTACTTTAGAGATTACGTTTTCATTTGTGCCAGTACACAAAGGCATATGCTCTGAAAAATCATTAGCTTAAGGAATGCCCTTCTGCCTACCCATGCTTTCTAGCCAGACAGCATTTCTTTATTTTCCTTCTTTCCTAGTGTCTCTACCTTGTTAAATACTAAAAGCCATGTCTGCAGTCCAGCTAAACATTTAAAAGTGGTTTAGTTTTAAGTATTTTTATATTTTTCTATTGAAATCGAACCAATTCAAGTTGTTGAAATGTTTCCCTGTCATACTAACATGTTGTGCTGTGAAAATTCCAGAAAAGAAGAAACAAAAAAAAGATATGAGGAATGCAACAAAAGTGTTCATAAGTATTGACAGTCATTACCAGCATTCAGTATTGTTTTATTTTAATAGGTACAGGCTTTAATTAGATACTGATAGGATAACTTTTGCTTGGATTTTTGAGTTTCTATACGTGCATATGTGTGTACATATATTCTCTCTAGAGATATGGTATCTCTTGCAAAAAAACAGATGATGCCAAAGTTCTTGCATGGCAACAAGAAAGAAGAAAATTACACAATGTTTTATAAAGATTGTGTATATTTAATCTTCCTGTTTCTCTGTGGTCAGGTTTTTCCACAATTTATATATCCCCATGTTATGCAACATTTTATGTTGTCAGAGTTGTCAGAAAAAAAAAGAACTATGTTAGCACATATGACACTTTGAATCTAATCCAGCAACAACAAACAGTCTGAATTCGACTGCACAAAAATAATTTATAAGTGTTTCTGAAAGTCAGAACTCAGTCCTCATTACAGGTGTGATCAGGAAGGTAAGAAGGAAAGGAAGGAGATCTTATTAAGTGTCACAGCAATTCTCTGGAAGCTTTGGAAGATTTTTATCTTACAGCTAAAGCTCACTGGCTTTGTTTATCTAATAATTAGATTTTAGAATTTTACTGACAGTGTTATTTTTTCAAGTCAACTCCATTTGAATCCATGAATACCAAAGATTTTTTTGGAACTGCAAACCCCATCAGTTACAAAGCACAGAAAATTAGTAAGTTGCTTTGAATTAAGAAATTTTAAAAGGGAGCTCCTTACAAAATACATTAAAAATATAAAAAGTAACATTTTGGGAGGATCAGAATATGTTTTTAGCAATGTGAAGGAAATAGATAGAAATGTACCTAAGTCACTTACGCTTATGGATATGTATTGTCAGGCTCACAGAAGTTAGTGAAGTGCATAGGCATGCCATAGAATAGAATTTTGTGTAGTATAAGAAATAATAAATAAAAATGCAGCTTATTAAAAAATTTAGATGCACTTGTGGATTTTTGATCATTTCTGAGACACATCATATGTCCAGAAAGACTGGAACATGTGACTTGCTGTCACTTATGCTTATTTTTTTCTTTTTTGGGTTCTTTAAACTGGAGCAAAGAAATATAATAGGGAATTGGCAACATTTTTAGTGTTTGGGGTTTTTTTTGTGCAATGTAGACTCCTACAGCTTAGAATAACTAATTCCAATGGAATTAAGACTGTAGTATTATATAGATCATCATAGCTGTTTTCTTATTCATTTTACAAATGGATGAAAAAAAGAGAAGTTTTTAGCATTGCCTTACTTAAATTCAAGGCAAGACTCAGGAGATGAGTTTCCAATCCACTATATCCCTGTAGTTCTTATAGAGCTAATTAAATGTGAAGATATGTTGATACAGTAACATGAACAAGACTGGGAATATGAGTGAGTACTGTTATGAGAACAAAGTTAGGTAAGTCAGTATTTTGACACTTGGCTAGCATATAGACAACTTTCTTATTTTTAACATATGTCTAAACACAACCTTTCGAGAATACTGTGTGACCAGCCATTTATCTGCACTTTGATTTAATAGGAGTCCTTTCTAACTCCAAGTAAAGAAATACTGTTTTAAGGAGGAAATTCAATGGTGCAGAAGCAGAAAACCTAAGAAACATATTCTAACAGTCAAATATATGATCCTAGGAAAAAGTTAGATTTCTATTAGAATTAATTCTATGTAAAATTGAACAAAAAACAGAGTAACATCAAATTATACACTTTTTTTTTTTATGGCACATTTTCTCATAATGGAAATATACTAAAACAATGAAAAGAAGAGAGCGTGGGTGATTTTCTTAAGGACATGGCAGAGAGTACAAAGTCAAGATACCTTTCATTCAGGCTTCATGAGACAACTGTTGCCTTGTTACAGGTAATGGGCTTCCCGTGGCAATACTTTGCATGCAACACCATAGGTTCATCCATATGCCTCCCCCAGACCCCTTTCTTAATTGCATGTCACCCTTGGGAAGAGGCACACTGACTGCTAGAGATAGCCACATTTGGGGTGAATTGTTAAATATCTAATTGATCAAGGACCTACTTTTAATGTGTTTTCCACCAGAATTTTCTGAACTAAATTAGTTTCTTTTCTAAATTAGTAGAAGTCCAAAGGTACTACAATGCAGAAAGCTAACAGCACACATCAGTATATATTACAGGGTATGAAGGAAAATTTAACATTAAGAATCAGTGTTGAGGTGAGTAGGCACAGAAACAAGATTAGGAGAAAAATTGCAGTGGTATGTGCATACCACTGAAGTGATTAATAAAATGCTTACTCTCCCAAACAAGAAAAGTGAGTTTCAACATTGTGCTTATCTGCTGTTCAATCTAAAATTGCTGGGGCCTACAAAAGAAATCATTATTAATATCAGAAGATCTTACTGTAGGACAAACAGTAGTTCCACTTTATTACAGCATTTTCTTCTAAGGTTTCTACGTGGACTGTGGGAAATTTCCTTCTTTTTTTCTTACTTTGCCCTCAATTAGCATACTACCTATGACAATATTTCTAGCAGTGTTATTCATCAGTAAACATTAGAGAATGGATACCATGCTAGCCTGAAATCCCTTATAGTTTCTCCATGGAAATTAGACATGTTTGGTTTAGGATACTTTGGTCCACATCAAACTCAATTTGACTTCAAATTTGAATCAGGCATGAAGACAGAGGTACCAAGCAAACGCGGTCCCTCTGTTCTCTTCACCTATTTGTCAATGTACATGATATTCCTACTTTGTGACCTGAACTCTAGCGTATGAAACACCTAGAAAAAGTGTCAGCTAAGTATTAATATGTCCTAGCTAAACTCCTCTCCTGATATTACGTCTTTTCACTGATTAATTTTTTATGAGACTTGGAAAACTTATTCTGCTCATCAGTCTCAGTTCCAGCTTCTTCAGGTGCATTGTAGGAATGTAGAACTCCCTTGCAACTGATTTTCATCTAATAATTTTATTTTCTTACCCTAAAGGTACATGGTATCATCACATATTGTTATAGATAATGGCTGCATTATTCTGCAAAGGTTCTGCATGTGTGTTTGTACCGTATAAAACTGGACTACAATTTAATTAAATGAATCCTGTTTACCAGTGCCAACTTTCTCTGTATAAGAATGTTGGGGAATCAAACTCACTTTTTTTGAGGAGGTTAGTAGAATGCATATCTTTTTTTCATATTTGTTCCACAGACAGCTTTCTCCCCACCTGACAGCTTACATTTAAGAGTGGGAATGCAACAGCTTTTGTACATCTCTTCAATTCACAGTGCAGGGTGCATTGCTGAAGCTGCAAGGAGAGGAACTGATTTGTTATAAGCATATCTAGATGCTGCTAGGAGCTTTGAAGACCTTAGCAATATGCTCTTCATAAGTTTCTTGCAGTGTGGAGGAGAAATATATTGCCTCATCTCCTGCGTAGCAAGTAAAACCCACTAAAAAATTAATATTTGTGAAATCTGGATAGAGAAAAAGGAAATTGAACACAGAAAAAAAACTCTGTGGCCCTGCTATTTCATGATGGTATATGACAGCCCTCCTTGATGTCTGGCCTGTGAGGACCAGGTAAATGCAACCTGTGACCTGTGATTGGAAAGATGAAGAAAAAGGATAAAATCCCAAAACTTATGCCCATAATACCCTATTTTTTTCTACTAGAAAAAAAAGGAGGTATCAGGCCTGAGATGCTGGACCCATGGATGATGGGAAACAGAGCTCCCTTGCAGAGTTACTTCTTGCCAGAAGTCAGTCTAAGCTAAGATGGGAGAAGTCCAAGACTTGATTTTACAGCTAAACCAGGAAAATCCAATTAGATGATATTTTCATATACTGGTGTCAGTAAAAGTATTCAAGATGGAATTCAAGGCCTTTTTTTTGTTTGGTCATATCACCTTAACTAGCAAAAATATTGTTCTCAGTTACACAGCAACTATGAAAACAGAATAGATATAAAATGGAAGATCTGAGGTAAAATTAAAGAATTAGACCAAAAGTGTTAGTTAGTAAGATTGTTTTTAATAAAAGTTGCCCCCCCCCAAGCCAAAAACCAAACCCCCAAGACAAGCACACAAACCAAAAAACTCCCCCAAAACCCAAACAGCTTGAAAGAGCTTCCATGTTTCTGTTTGCATCTCGGAAGTGAATGTTCAGACTTGTGTTTGTTCAAATCAGTATGTCCAAGGCAACAAGAGACAAGCCCTCTTAATTCTGTTAGTGTTCTCTAACCAAGTATTGTCGTATTCTAGGTACTCTTGAGATTCCCTTTATTTTCAGTGGAATTTTGTCCTCCCATTAAATTGACTGCCACAATTTCAAAGCTGCTTGGGTCAAAATTTTTTTTCAGATTTGCTACAGAAATGCAAAATTCATTTGTCTTGCAATCCTAGTACCTAGGTTTTTTATCCTAAAAGCTGAGTTCTGCTGCTACCAGTATACAGAAGAGATAAGAAAAACTAAAACCAGCTGTATCTTCTGATTGTCATATTTCTTATTCTCTGTTCCTTCTGCTACAATGGTTTTCCTCTGGATGTTGAAAAAAATAATCTGAGTTGCCATACATGATGCTTCAACATCAAGAGAGTAATTCCCTTTCTCAAAAAGGCCTCCAAAAATACCAGTAAACAAAATAAATAATCATCTCATCTTTATTCAATTTCTTTCTCCCAATTGAATGAACTCTTTTCAGAAACTTTAGCCACTGACCGTCTCCTGTCAGGGTTCACTTACAAAGATGATCTTTCCCTGGGACAAAGATGACAAGGATTTATATGAGCATGTCTCTCTTTTCCTGCATACCTGGGAGTAACACTCTAGGACAACAAACCAAATGACATAATAAAAGAATCAGGCTAGAAAGAGACTTTGCAAGGACTCATGGGAGCCTGTGTTATTCCAACAGACTTTGGGACAGAGAAAAAAAAAATGGAACTTTTTTCCTTAAAAAAAGAGTATTTTGAAAAATGCTTCTGTATTTAACAGTTTGTAAACTGAAGGCTTAATTCAAAGTTCACTGTACCCTCATACAGCATGTAACTATACATTTCCTTGAGCAGTAAATAAGAGATTTTACTGAACTATGAAAATTTTATTGGGACTGAAGTGATAAATATAAATTTTTACCCTTAGATCTTGGATGGATGGCAGAAGAAATTCACAGGTATTACTGTGAATTCAGACACATTTCTTGAATTTCAGAGCCCACTAGCTCCATTAGATACCTGCCTTTTGAGAGAGGGGATAAAATTTGCAATAGAGAAAATTAAAAGTAGTAGCTTTCTGAAGGACTAAGACATTGCCTTTTCATAATCAGGATGTGTGCTTTATATGAGGAATGAGTATGGGTTCATACTGATGGATATGAATATGCAATGATGTATGACAGGTATGAACATGCAGTTGTGTCACATACTAAGAAAACTTTGGACTTTTAAGTGCGCTTACTTTTAATGCACTTATTAGTCTTACCTGCCTTATTTTACATGAACTTTGCTGCTATTTCAGCACATCAAAAATTAAGAATTATCTTTAGATGAGTTGCAGTTTCTAATGCTAACTTTGTTAATTTGAGGTTCTGATTGTTGTCCTTAGTTCATGCTCAGGACTTCTCAGTAGGCTGCATCCATGACAACAAAAACTCTTATCCTGTATGTAAAGGCTGCCTGTACCTTGTGTTTTAGACCATGTGTTTCTCAAGGTGGTACATTGATAGGATCCATCACTTTTTCATTTGAAAAATGGAGAAAATTTACTTCCCGTACATAGAAATAACTTGATAAGGCAAATAGATTTTTTTATTGGTGGTTAGATTTTGTCTCTGATATTATTAGGGCTTATTTAAAACAATTTATTTAGTGCAAACTCACCATTTATATGGTAGATTTGAATTAAAATGAGTACATTGACAGTATATGCCTTTTTTGTTGTCTGTGTTACCCATTTTCAGTGTGAGTCTTCCACTATCATTACTATGATATTAGTTTGGGGATAATCCTTGAACTTTTTAGTGATGACTTCCAGTTAAATGATAATTGCACAGAAAATTCTTGCTTATAGCACCAGTAAAGAAACAGTAAACAAAAACCACATTGAGCTCGCAAGTAAATTCTATGCTTTCCTGTGGAAAAGGCCCTTTCAGTTGTCAGTTCTTTTAATATGATTTTTAAAGTAAGACACAGCTTACAAATATTTCTGCTTTAAATGTGCTATGAATAATAAATTTATTTACAAGCGTCTCAATCTCTAAGCATACACTCTTCCATACACTTAGAAAAAAATCCCAAAACACTGGAAAGTAATGAAGCTTTAAAAGAGACTGAAGTGTCAATATCTGCTAGGTTTTCTGGGTATGTAAAGAATACAATACCAACTTAGGAACTTCACAGTCACATTAATTGGATGCAATATGAATGAATGACAAAGGACCTTTGGCTTGGAAGAGTTTATTCAGCTAAGGATCAAGGCTGACCTTGAGGAGCCCAGCGATGTGGGCACATCAAAACACACCCCCTGCCTCAACTCTCCTCCTAGCAGCTCTCGCAGCACCATAGTGATACAGGCTTCCCCTCACCTTGTAAGAAGCAATAATGACTGCCACAGTGCTATTCTCATTCTTGGAGAACTGGGATTTAAAATTGTTTTAAATGGAGGGCTGGCCATGCTTGGCACGAAAGGCCCACACTTGCTGCAATCTTCAATTGCCCAACCATGGTAGTGGGCTCCCTTGCTGGAGACTCCCTGGCTGATAGGACGCTCTGCCATGAGGTCTGCATGCTCATGTGCTCATGCTGGTAGAGTGATTTATTAATTTGCTGTTCTCTGAGCCTGGCTTTTCAGCCACTTCATTCACCTCTAGCTTCAGCTCATTTATATTCTCAATTCCCCAATTACACCAAAGGGGAATAAGATGGATCCAAACTGAAAGAACCAACATGTTTCAGTTGCTGGGCCTTATCCTACATGCGTAGGAGGCTTTTTTGAGAGCAGTGGGTGCTCTTCACAGCATTTATCTCTTGGCTGCAACTGTTGCAGCAAGAATTGATCATCAACCTGGGGCCACAGCATCCCTGTGCTTTTGCTCGAAGTGGGTATTGCCAAGAATACTGACATCGGCTCACACTATCACATTGCTAATCCTGCGGTCTTTCCAAGTCAGATTTCCTTCTAGTTGAGAAAGGCTCTTGCACGCATATAACAGCTTTCTATGCCTGGTGGAAAAAGCCACCAGACATTAAGCCCCTTCATCCTCTTTCCCACTTCCAAAGCCCTGTTCCTCTGGTTTACCTGCTGCCCTGCCCTATCATTTCATTTTCTGGAACACGTCACACACAGCTTAGGTCTTACAGCCTCCGTGGAACCCCCCACGCATTCCCCATAAAGCCCATAGCGTCTGGCCCCCAGACTATCCTCCAGGGAACCAGCAGCCCCTCGAGTTTCTAAACATTCCTCCTTCAGAGCTGGTGCAGCACCGCAGCTCCCCCCGGTCCCGTTACACATAGACACAAAATCCCCCCGCCTCCCCTACCGCAAACACCTCCAGCGCACCCCCCCGTTCCCTCATCCCCTCCAGCGCCTATGCAGCCCGCCTCCCTTCGAAGCCTCCCCCTCGGCACCTTCCAGCCCCTACAGGGCCACCCCATCAAGCCCCTCCACCGCCTGCCAGACCCTCGGCTACCCTCGGCCCTACACAGCCGTGTCCCCCCGCACCCCCCGCGTCCCTCGGAGCAGGCGCGGCTCGGCGGGGCCAGCCCGGCCCGCGGGAAGGGTTAACGGCGGGCACATGACAGCGGGGCACGGGCGGCCGCGCTCGGCGGGGTGGGCGGGAGGTGAGTGCCCGGAGCCCCGCGGCGGCGCCGCGCCCCGCCGAGCCTGCCCGCGCCCGGGGGCGTGCGGCGCGGCACGGCACGGCACGGCACGGCACGGCGCGGCACGGCACGGCACGGCCCCTCCGCTGCCCCGCTCGCCGGAGCTGGTCCCAGCCCCGCGCCGCCGGGGAGAGGGTGAGTCGGCGGCTCACGGCCTCCGTGTCAGCGCGGGGAGGGCGGAGGAGAAGGGAAAGCAAAACAAACGCTGTTGTGGTGCCGTCAGTTCGCGGTTACTCACCTCGCCGGCCGGTCCGCCGCCGAGATGGGGACGCAGCTCTGTCTGGAAGGACGGGACAGACACACGCCCGGGAGATTTGTCATCCTACTGGTGAATAAGCGGAGATAGGTACCCGCGGAGGCAGGCTGCGGAGCGGCGCGGGCGGGAAGCCGGGAGCGGCCGGGGGCGCCGTCCGCAGTGATGTGCATCCCGCGGAGCTGCCGCGCGGAGGCTCGTGGCTCTGATGCCGGGCAGTGTCCCGCCCGGGGCTTCCTCGCATCCAGGGACTGTCCCCGTCCGCAGGAGACCAGACGTGTCGTGCTTGGTGAGGTTGACAGCTCTCATCATCTGCCGGCCTGTATGTTGCTAGCAACTCCAGCCACTTAAACTTAGAAGATTCGAAATTCATGGCTTATAGCTGTGCTCTCCTCCCTTGTCCCCTTGAAGCTGCTCATGCTTTGCTGCGAGATCTGTGGGGTGAGCCGTGCTAGTGGTAAGGGTAGCGGTAGCTGTCCCCCGGGCCATCAAGCGGACAGAGTATCTGGCTTCCTGCGCTGCCCCACGAGGGGTGCTCTTAGCGGAGGAACCAAGGCAGGACAGATGTCCATGGCCCCATACCTCTGCCTCCGCATTGCCGTCGGCTCACACGGGGACATTGTTGGTGGTTTCCTGCGTCCTGCATGGATTTAAGTTTTCACCATTGCTGACACTGCAGTATTAGCAATTGTGCCTGTGCTCCTGGAAAGTTCAAAGCCATTATAGGCAAAGTGAACAAGGCAGCATTGGGAGTAAAAGATGCACGAATCAGGGCTTGCAGTAACCTTTGTTTGCTAGGTGAGGATGCTGCAGCTACTGATGGCACGTCAGAAAGCCTGCCTCAGACTCAGGTGCTCAGTGTTACCTTATTTGTCTTGGGTTTTTCAAGCACCTTGTCTGAGGGCTGTAGGTAGCCCTGCTGAGAAACACTTTGCTTCCGGAAAGCTCATGTTGTGTTTTTGGAGCAACCACTAGCAGTAGCACTGCTCTGATATTTAAGGTCCTAGTAGAGAGGAAAGTGTAGGAGATCTTAATTAACATAATAAACTTGAGAAGGTTTCTTGGGCAGACTGGCAAAAATGTTAACTACACTAGGATATACATCATCCTGTCCACTGATAACGGCTGCTCTTTTGGTGGCAGTTGCAGCAGTATCAATGACTGTGCTCTGCTCTGTGTTTGTACAGTCCCTTGCACAAAGGCATTCCTTTCTGTGACTAATCTTCCTAGGAATTATAGTGATGCAAGTAATAAGTAATTAGTAGATTTCATTTTACTAGCTCTGAGAAACTCAATCATATTTGGGGACTGGTTTCCTTGAGTGCTGTGGAAGATCTTTAGCTGTCATTTGACTTGCTTGTTCGTGCAGTATCAAGAGACATTCTGATGATGCGTGAGAACTAAAAACTTTCAGATTGCGTGACCTTTTCTAGCTTTCCTTGGCTGATGACCTGGGCCATAGAAAAATGTGATATTTTCAGAGTACTGCAGTTTGGAATGAAGACCCCTGTGGTACTTCAAGAATACTGCTGTCAGGAAATAGATACAAATTACCAAAAGAGTGGTGCTATAATGATGTATTCACGATTCTCAGTAGCATGTGAGTTCTGAGATGCTGGCAGACATGGAGGGTGGGGAATGTATTCTATATAAATTGAGAGAAAAGCTTATTTTTTAGGCCCAGTTTTGAAAGCACATTGTCTTCCTTTATTGCAGTTGGGATTCTTAATGTACCTATTGTTCCGAGCCTAATTTCAAACTCTCAGTTGTTATTTGTTGCCTAGTTAAATCTCTGTGTGGTTTTCCTTTTCAAGAAGAATTTATTACCATGCTCTGTTCTACAAACTAGAGCCAGATAACTGCAAAAAAACTTGTAACACTTCCAATGCATGTGTGCTCTATTTAGAAAATGCATGGTGGTTTACACCTATATTAGTGTATGTCTTTCTCACAAGCAATTGTGAGACACAAAAACCTCAGGAGTCAGTGAGGCTGAGGCAAAACATCCCTATAGCTTTTGGTGCCTGTTCCTTCCCCCTCTCTATCACAATCCTGTCCACCCAGACTGTCCCATCAGGGGTGTGATGTCAATACTTCTGAGTATTCCACTGTGGTGCCACTGAGAGATGATGCTCCAAAAACCATGGCCATGCATAGGCAGAAGGGCTGATAGGGGAGAATAGAGCTCAAAGGGTAGGTAGACCCTTTGGGTGGCCATGTGGCTACTCAGCCCTGGGAGGAAGTAAACTTTTTTCCTGGAATTTTGCCCAGGAAATTGTTGAGGGGAACATGTTGAGAATCTTGGCTGTCCATATTCACGTTTGCGATGAGGGCAGGCACTCACAGTCTTAGAATGTACAGTCGCAGAGGGGGGGGTTATGGTTCATGTTTGATTTCTGTAGTGTCTGGTAGCTGTTGTAGAGGTGAGACGTGTCCAGTAGAAATATAGGAAGGAAAAATAGGATGTTCAGTGCCTTGTCTTTCAGTCTTCTTTGGGATAGTGCTTGCTACTCTATGTGCAAAATACCAGTGTCTGGTAACTACTTCCATGAAAGCATCTCCTGGGCTGGATTTACTATTCCTTATACTGATCTCTGCAGTTGAAATTGCTTTGTTGAAATTAAAAAGTATTTTACCTCTTCTTTCAGTGGGTGAAGCAGTAAGCCAACTCTGACTAAAACTCTCAAAACTGCACTAGAAAAGTAGATGATATAGTGTACTGTGCCACAGACATAGACTTGTGAATTATTCTTTTGTTTCACTTTCTGAAGGATTAATGTTTGGATTTTCCAAGGCTTCAGTTCAGCTGGAATTTAAATTTTACTTTTATGAAAGTGAATTTATGAATCATTGCTATGGATTTTGAGCACTTATGTTGTCATAATGTTATTGATGCAGAGTCATAGAACTTTGAGTAATGTCAGTTTAGGAAAAAAGAGACTTTAAAAGCAGTGGACATAATTGTTCTTTTGACATCTGTGGGAGCACAAAAAGGTCACCACAGTGTCTTACTGATGGACAGAAATATTTCATTCAAAGATGGAAAGTGCTTCTGTTCCTTTGATAGAACAAAGTAATTTGTCAGTACAGCCATTCAATTTCAGATTATTATTATTATTTGTTTGTTGGGGGGATTTTTTGTGTGTTTTAACTTAGCACATAAAATTTCAACCCTATTCAGGATTGCAAAGCTTATTTCTAAATAAGCCATTGTATTTTGCGCTGTACTCTCACAATTTCCAAGATCACTTTTATTAGAAGTGTATGGGGTTTTACTATTATGGGTAGCTGTTTATGGATCTGATGCAAAAGGTAGTTAGACTTTTAGAAAATAATTCATGTCCTAATTTAATTAGTTTAATGCACCTCTAGATAATCTGGTGCTTTGGTCTCATACAGTTTGGCCACTAACATGAGAAGGTCCTGATTTCCTGATGGAAATTGATATTAAAATACCACAAAATAATAATTTTTAAAATGAGAAGACTTACGCTCTCCAAGGTGCTTTAACATTTTAAAGAAATAATATATTCATTTGCATGTCAATGCAATGTTATACATTTTCATGGTAGAATATGAATGGAGACTAGGGGAAGAAAATGCAGAAGAATGGCTTAACATGTTTTACTCTTATAAAAAAAAATTTGTTTTGTTTCTGCTTTGCAGGTTAATTGCTTCAAAAACCAGTTTGCTAACATGAGAAAGGAAATTGTGAGTTCAGATGTCTTTCTTCAAGTAGAGAAACCACAACAGTATCAAATGAGAAAAGATGATAATATTCTATACACTGTATTGATGATAGTATTCTATAGTTGATACAGAATAGATGATAGTATTCTATATACGCCGTCATTCCTTGTAAGATAGATGTCTCTAGATAAGAATAGCAAGGGACACCAGCATTATAACAACACAAGTTGCATATCAACCTCAGTTTTATAAGCCTTGTAGGTCTGTGTAACCTATGTAGAAAAATTATGTTGATTAAACTAAAGGTGCTTTTGTTGAGTAAAACTAATGCATTCAGTATGTTATAATATTCTCTTGATTATATTTGTACTTTTCCAATGTAGTTAAAATTGCAGACAAGAACTACAGGGAAGAATGACTTTTATTTGTAGCCAGTTTATAGTGACATAGTATAAACCCTTGCCAGAAAAACATGCCCTGTGGTGGTTTTGTTTGGTTTTTTGTTTTTTTTTTTTTTTTTTTTTTTTTTTTTTTTTTTTTGTTTTTTTTTTTTTTTTTTTTTTTTTTTGTGTGTGTTCTTTTCTAAAGACTTAGTCACCTGTGTTAAGGCAAGGGACTTTCTGCTTTTAAAATAAACTCTGAGAATTTAAGAACATTCAGCTCTCCCTGTCCTTGACTGAATTGGAGAGAGTGATTTATGCTTCACGTGGGCATAAAAATAAGTAATACTGATTTTTATTGTTGTACTTGACAATTTTTATTCCCACAACATAAAAATGTAACAATCAAAAATAGTATGTAGAATAAGACTTTTATGGCCATTTAAGTGAGGTTCAGGCATATCTCTCCTAGTCAGGGATTTTGCTCTTTCATTTGAAGATAACATGCTTAGGCCTTTGATTTTTAGCGAGTTTTACCTGGGAAGTGTGTGTGAATAACTATGCATAGATGTCTCTGTAGACAATTGTATGACTTTCAGTCTAGAAGTATGCTGTGAGTGCAGTTTTGTGAAATAAAAAGGATGCTTTGTGTTTTTGACTGTTCACAGATGGAGAAAATGGAGATATTGCAGAATCAGAGTAAGCAAAGGTTTAAGTATGAAGGTTTTACATTAAATTCAGTGATGAATATTCTGATTGGGATCTTACTGGCTTCAGTGTTGAAAATTTTGTGCTGAAGATAAAGTTACAGTTCAGTGTTTTACTGCGAGAAGACCATAACACTTCATTAAAACCTTAATATATATACGAATTAAAACCATGATTGAAACCATACTTCAGAAGTTTTGTTGCTGTCAACTTAATTTGTCAGAACAAGTTAATTAGGCACTGAGTCTATGATTGAACAAACTGCTTAAACATGTGCTTAATGCTTAACAGATGAACCTAGTGATGAAAATTGGACCTGAGCTGTTCAGCTGAATTAGGGCTGAAGTTATACCCCATCTTTATGATATCTTAGCCCAGTGACCTACACTAACAAGTGAAGCTTTTACCTAAAAATCTTTTTTATGTCAGGAAATGTTTATATCTAGTTGATTCTGCCTTGGCATAGGTTGTGGCTGAGATGATCTCTCAGACCCCTTACCAGTCTTGTCTTCTAAGATTAAATAAGAAACATAAATGATGAAAAGTCAGAGTTCAAAATTTATTGGTGTAATTGGAAAGATATCCTTGAAAATTTGCTACTATGTGGTTATATTTCAATTATGGCATATCTATAGGCTTATAATAAGCATTCAGTTTCAAAGTGATTGCAGTTGTGTTTATGAATGCTTCTGTGCTGTGCTTTCCTCTGGTACTTCTGTGTTATGAAGTGCCACAGAATTTGAGGAACCACAGACGCTTTTCTGTGGTTTCGCTGCTTTCTTTTCATGTTGTTTTATGCATATCCTTTAGAATGTGAACTGCTATTTTTCCTGTTTTGTCAGGTGCTTCCCTACTGCAAGTGCTTTTCAGCATAGACTGAGGAGATGGCAGAAAAAATTGCAATAGATGAGTTCATCCTAATGACAATTCCCTGTCAGAGGGTCTTTTCAATTCTGGCTGCCTTATTGTACTTGGTCAGCATTCACTTAATGTTATGGCTTATTTAGATAATGTGAAGGCAGCTGACCTTATTGCAAACTTCAGCTTTTTGAAGAGTGGAGAAAGGAAAAAAAAGGTTTTCTTTGTGTTAGAGCTTAAGTCATTGCTTGGCTTTATTCTTTCTTCCTGACAGACCATATAGAGCTTGTACTTTGTTTGTTGTAACCAGTAAAGTCACAAAATTAGCAGTCACGTGCAGAGCTCTTTCATCTGTTACTTACTAACATATAATTTGTTTTTATTTATATGTTTTTTTAAACAGGCATAATACACAATGGGTTTCTCACTGACTTTGGATTTATATCAGTCATAGCTATGGGTCTGTAAAAGCACACTTTGATTACATTAACTTCTTAAAAAGTGACGGGAGATCATACAGTATGAGCTATTGGACATCAGGTATTCCTCAGGGACCTAGGATCATCCGTGGACAGTAGATCTCACCAACTAGAATTCATGCAGGAGCACCTTGCCCATCTTCAAATAGCAGCACCCCCGTCCCAGCTACTGGAAACTTGTCTGCCAGCCTGCAGTTGGAGGAGGAATACCTCCTCAGACCAGCACCATTGACAGTCCTATTCACTCTCCTGCCCTAAATTGTGGTTACAAAAGAAAATGACCCTTTATTACAAGTCCCACAGCCCCCAGAACTGCCAGACCCAGGTTTTAAAGACAAACCAGCAAGAATTTTCAAACACTTTCTCCCTGTGCTGAGGTGAAGATGATACTCATTTTTCTACTGCCATCAGTAATAGCAGTTTTTTTCCAATCGCATATATACAGATGGTATTGGTTTAAGCAGATGGAAACCAGTCACTTCTTTTACTACCCTTTTCCTACAAAGGAAGAGACATTGCAACAAGATGTCTTGATGTTTTCCACTACAGAAACTCATAATTTGATTATGTTCAGGGACTTTGTATTGCACAGCAGTTGCTCGGAATCACTGAGTTGTCCTAAGATTCTTTATAAGCAAAATAACCTAACCTTTTGACTCAACAAATCCAGAGAGTATTTTTAGGTTCTATTGCACCAGAATTTTTGTCAGTGCTATCAGGAATACTCCTTGGATGGATGAACACACCTTTCCACTGGTGACTAACAGCTGCTTACTGATGAAAGCAGCAATAGTCATGCTTTTTCAAGGTGTCTAGGCTGGACAGGCTGTAGAGTGCTTTGTCTGAACCACAGATTTGCATTGCATTTCTTGAACCACTGTTTATGCTGTAGAAATTGATGAAGCATAACACTCACAAAATTTGGAGTCTGTTCTCTTTAAGTGCTTGTGCATCAGGTGAAAACGTACTTGACCGTCTGCTCCTAGGTCTTAGAAGTCAAAATGGAACATTTAAGTTTGCAATACTTCTTGACTCTGGTCATGCTGGAGATGAGAATATTCCTTTGGAAGAGTTTTTAATAATATTTTCAAAATTTAATGTACACAGACACAAGAATTTAATGTATAGAAAATAATTAAATGGTTTAAAATGAAATAAATTAAATAAATGAAAAAATGCTTAGGTTGATATTCAAGTGAAAGTGGAGAAAAGGAGAGAGACTTCCCATTTTATTACGAGCATGTTGCTTCTCTCAATTTCCTGTTTTACTTTGCTACTTCCATTTCAAAATTTAGGAAGTCCATTCCTCTTCTGAAAGGCTTGCAGACTTGAACCAGTATCATTCCAGATACTTGAACCAGTATCATTCCAGATCTAGTTGAAAGTTAACTAGCTTGTTGAGTGCTCTGCTGAGTCAGACTGGTGGTAATACATATACATATTCATTGCCTGACCTCTGGGATTACTCTGATCTGGTGCTCAGAGTGGTGGAGGTGGTGTGTGTAATCCACAGCACACAGAGTGGAAAGAGGTGGACTCCCCACAGGATAGTTTTGGAGGAACTTTTCTCTCTTTCACTTCAGGCAGAGTCTGACTCTTGCTGTCTTCAAAATTATATGTTTAAAAACTACTGAGATCTTTAAAGTAGCCCTGCTTAATAGCTAACTCACCTACAGTATGTGTTGCAGAGCAGCATGGGAAGGTGAAGAGAACATCAGCCTGTTTCTCTGTTTTGTGTCCCCTGGTTTGTGGAGTTTGAACTGGGATTTGTGTCTGCTGTGCCCGATTGCTCTGCTCCTAGATGCTGTCAATTCTTCCTTTCCTTCTTGGCCTGATTAGCTTGCACAAATGCAATATA
This sequence comes from Passer domesticus, assembly GCF_036417665.1. Taxonomy (NCBI): domain Eukaryota; kingdom Metazoa; phylum Chordata; class Aves; order Passeriformes; family Passeridae; genus Passer; species Passer domesticus. The sequence goes on along the minus strand of NC_087512.1, from coordinate 28,757,839 downwards.
GTCAACTTTTTTGGTAGGCTAGCAAGTAGAAAAGTCATCTGAAGGGCTGGCATTAGGCAAGGTTATGTATAAACACTATGGACATGGTGAAATACTGTGGACTTCAGATACCAGCACTTCAACATCTCTCATCAATGCAGCTCTTTGGGCAGAAATTTTGTTATGAAAAATAATACAATTTTAAAAAGCCAGTTTTTAACTGAATGTTCTATTAAGAAAGTAATTGATTTTAAGGTGTGTACATTTCAAGCCCTTCAAATTAGAACTCTGATCTAGTGTAGTGATGTCCAAAAGTTACATATTTGAGGATTTAGTACCAGCATATCTACACTTTATGCACATCTGAATAGTAATCTTGTTTTCTAGGAAGTCTAGCAGCTCTTTTTGTTGCTTGTCCTGTTTATTCCTGTGTGAAGACAATGGATTTGTGAGTGTGAGCTGGACCATGTTCAGGCATATTTTGAGTGTTTTCATGTCTCATGCTGTAATAAAAATCCCAAATCTTTCTGAAAACAGCACATACTTTCTGAAAGCACCAGTATGTTCAACACTTCTATTTGTTTCTCATATTCAGTCAATGAAAATATATTTTTAAAGTTCATTGAAAAATATTAAAGATAAACATATCCCTGCTGGTGTAGGTAGTTGCAGGAGGTAGCTGTGGGAATAATTAGGGAGCTCACTTTTGATTTTTCCCTCAGCATTATTGGTGAACACTGCGGGAGGGAGGATCCAGCCTGGGAAGCTGAGTCCTTAATCTGAATCACAGAGGTCATAGTTGTCATGTTATGGCAATTCATTCAAAGCTTAGGAGGAGTAGTGCAATATGTTGTAGTCTTAACGAGGCCTGGATTTGACTGATGAAGAATTTTTACTGTGACCAAAATGTCATGTTGTCATGCTGTTAGTGACATCAGCGCAGCTGCCACACCTCCAGCCACTGCACTCACAGCCAGGTGGAGAGGTCCATCGTGGACAGGGGGAGGGAAGAGGTGGCCAGAAAACCCGTTTTTTGGTCTTCCTGTGAATATGGTTTGAGCTGGTGTGTCTGGCAGGATTTTCAGTAATTGCGCGCGTCTCACTGTTGTGAGTGCCTTAGCCATCTCCTTGTGTCCTCGTTCTCCCTGGCAGCAGGTGACATTCATGTGAGGGGAGTTCAAGCCTTGAAACCAGTCTGGCCTTTTGTTCTACCTTGTCAGCTCTGCTGAAACCAGTGCAGTCAGCATATGGGTGTGTGTTGAAGACTGTGTTATAGTTGTGAAGATTTGAAATAAATATACCTGAAATAGAGCTTGAGGAAGCAAATCTGGACATCTGCCCCCCAGATGGGGAACTTCAATAAGAAATACAGAAACTTGTGCAGATAGTCATGGACCTCCTTTGTTGTCCTTTTCTAGGCATTAAAAGACAGCTGTCATCTTCCATTTCTGAGTTTTCTGTAGTGTTGTCCATTCCTTGACATAAAGACAATTCTGTATTTTATTTTCTGCTTTCTTGCAAATGTGACTGTAATTTTTTTATGGTAAAATGAGTCAATTAGCTCATGTGTAAGATGAGCTTGTTTTCTGCTAGAGATCATTAGGGCTCTTTCTTATCCTGGAAATAGGTGACAGACATTGCATCTTGGTATTTTATTTTATTTGATTTTCCCTTTAGAGACTCTGGAAGAAGAAACAGCTCCAGTGCTACTAAGCTGTGTGAGAACTGTGAACTTGGTCAGCAAGGATAATTTGTCTCCAGTTGCCAAAAGAGCCTTGTTTCACTTTTGAACAATAACCACACAGGTCTGTGAGGAGTGTTATATGCTGAAGTGTTAATCAGTAAGCAGCTTGAGCCACACTTGAAATCTCTTTAACATACTTACTTTGCTCTCTAGTACTTTTGTTTTTATGTGTCAGTTGGCGCAGTCTGAAAAAAAGACATTCATCAGTATTCTGTGCAGTTCCTTATGCAGAAAGCTTTACTCAAAACTCACTTTCTTTTTTAGTTGTTTTCTATAATCAATAACCAGGCAGTTTTAAAGCCTGGTTATTGATGATATTTGAGTGTAAAGAAGTAAGTGATAATGATCTTAGTTTTATTCAGCTTGACACAGTTTTCAGCTTTGCAAATCTTTTGGTGGCCTTGATATGCTTTAAAAAACAACATATAATCCATCAACGCAAGGAATGCATTGGCATTGCAGCTCTGGCAGTTGTTTCTGGAAATCCATCCTGTAGACAAAAAGGATGGACCTTGGTGGATTCTTTTCTCTTGTCTAGGACTTTTCAAAATAGTACAGCTGTGAATGTAAGACTCCTTGAGTTTAAATCAGCAATTAGTTTTAGGGGCTGGACAACCAGCAGTCCTGGTTGGCCTTGAGCAGGTTCACTGCTGCTGTTGGTATGCCTCTCCTAGATTGTGCAAGAAGTTTATTTAACTTTTATGTAAAAGCTAGTGCACAGATTCTGATGCAAGCACTCCTTTAGAGTGCTTATTTCAGTCTTATTTTTTTCTCCCCTATCCTTCTTATTTCAAGCATGGTTCAACTCCTGATCACAAATGATGTTCAGGCAACTCTTAAACAGAAATGATGGATGTAAGGGAATGATTTACTTTGACTCTGTGCTTCTACAGTTTTTATCTTAAATATTCAGAATTATGTTTAAGAACAAAATGTTGAAGAAAATAAAAAAAAGCTGGTAATACCAGAATGCATGTTGGACTATGTGTTAAAAAGGCCCCAGGCAACTTAGAAAAATGTCCTGAAGAGTCTAAGGCTTAATGCCAAAAAGGAGCTACATTACACAAGAACTGTAAACCCACTCAAGAGTATTAGGCATGTTGCCAACAGTTACCCATTCTGCATTGAGTGTATTTTAACTTCTCTCATACTGTGTCTTATAGCCTTTACCCTCCACTTTGTGGGCTCAGTGAGATTTAAAATTAATGGCAGCAATCCAAAATGCAGTATAGTGAAGGTGTTGGTTTAAGTAAGGCTCACATTTCTTTGATTTTGCTAGACCAGCCATTATTCTTTCTGACTGGGACAAACCCCATAAAGGGGATACGATGTATTTATCAATAGGTTTCTGACACCTGTTTTCACTATGATGACGGCTTGTGGTTTTCCTCCATTGTCACTGATACTTATTTATGTCATCCTGAAATTGGCTAATGAGTTCTGTATCCTCCAAGTCTACAGAGAGGAAAATTTGATGCCTCAGGTCAAGTCTTAAAAAAAAGAAGACCAAAATTTCACTTTACTCCGAGAATCTTCAACTCTAGTTAATGATTTTTCAGTTTTGTTTTATCACCAGGAGATGGCACTAATAAAATCTGTTTTCATGCAGAGATGTATGGTTCAGCCACCCTTTATAGAGGAAATTAGTAATAAAAATCCAGTTGAAGTATGAAAATTCTGGAAGTTTTGTGCCTGAAAATTCTTGAAAACTGTATTGAGGCCACCTGCTCCTCTGGGTGAATTAGGATTTCACTGTTTTGGTACGGTCACATAAATTTCCTGTGCCTCTATTATTTTTGTTGGCAAATTTTGGAAAAGTTATTTTTACATTCATAAAGTGATTTGAGATCTCCACATAAAATACAATTTATTGATGTCAAACACAAAATTAATTTTAGACCTGCATATGCACCTATAGAGATAGAACATAAAATAGAAGTTGTCTATGCCTTTTCATAGACGAGCAGGCTACCAAAAAGTGTGTCCCGTACACACTTCAGCATAGACGTGTGCAAATACTAAATTTTGCAGTTGTGTTTGGTGTTTTGGCATATTTCTATTGTGTTCTTCCAGAACTATATTGTCTTTCCTGGCAGTACTGTACATGATCTTCACCACGGTGATGTGTTTCCTTTTTTGGTCCCTACTGCTTCAGACTTGTTAGATGGTGCTGAACAGGAAGCAAAACCACTCTTTGCTTTGGTCTAACTGCTCTGTCCTACCACTCACCCACAGAAAACAATGAGAAGAGAAGCTGCTCTTCTGGCATCTATTCTGTACATAAAGTGCAAAGTTATCTTCAGGGAACTCATACAGCTATAAATGCATGGAGCACTCCTGCAAGGAGTTCTAAACTGCTTAACATGTACCTGGCCTGTTTCTAACTGGGTCATAAACAGCTTGCATGTGTCCCTTTGTCTATGTTTCTGTTCCTCTTATACCTTCCAGGCTAAATTTCATCTCAGACCACTGAGGTGTTTGCAAGCATGCTACCTTATACTTCGACTAGTGGAGCCTTTATTTCTCTGCTACACATGCTGCTGAAGCTGATTAAGTGTTGAATTTTTTCAGAGGTTGGAAATCAGCTCAATAATCTCAGCAGAAGGTGGGGGACCAGAAGTTCTCTCAGAAGGGGATGTAAAGAACACATCTTACATGAAATGCAGGAGGGCCTGGGGCAGGAGTAGGGAATTAGATTTTTTTTTCTGTGAGCCCTTTGCTTCAGTCTTGTGACACAGGATACAGCTGAATACAGGCCCTTGTGGAAAAAAAACCTCAACAATACAACCCAAAAAACCCCCCAAGCAAACAAACCACATGTTCAGGCAATTTTCTCCTGTTGCGGCTCTAAATACATAAAATGAAACTTGAGATAAAAATTTCATTTTGTTGAGGTTTCATGTAGTCAATTCTACAGATACTATATGGTTGATAAAATCAGTGGTTTAAGTGTTTTTTCCTGGGCTTTTTAGAGAAGTCTATCCCTGTTTAGTCTAACCATTTGACACATTATTAGCTTGGTGCCTGTGTGGAGGATTAGTTGCTGGCTGAAGTTAAACCATGACACTTTGTTAGAGGTTTCAAATGATGAGAGGAGAGCCTGTCTATAGTGTATTATTATGCTTTAATGAGCAGAGGCCACTGGTTCCTCAGGATTTTCTGCTTAACAGTGAGTCTGACATTTTTGACTGTGGACACTGCCAAGCTGAGAGGTCAGTAGGAGAGACATGCCTTTCCCTGCTTTAATTATTACGACAAAGCAGTTGCTGCATAGCATTTCCCTTGCAAAATCTGTGGAGAGAATTTTGACCTGACAGGTTTCCCTGAAAGTGTTCACATGGCAGGCCCATTTTGTCCAAGCAGCATCTCCAGGGCATGAATCTTCTGTTGTTCTGTGCTTGAACTTCAGCCAGTGAGAAGTACTGGTGTCCTGGCTGACCCATGGTAGCTGTGTGTAATAGTGAGGAAGCTCTGGCTTTCCCTCTCCACTTTCCCCTTGCAAATGTGCCCAAAAGCCTAATGAATTTAGTCCCCTGAAATGATAATGAGTCATGCTCCAGCCAAATTCCTGTTGAAATCAATGATGTACCCAGAAATTCATATTTGGTCTCCAGTAAGGGATTTCTTCGCACATTGATGTAAATTATCTGCATCGTCAGAATTGTTCTACAGAGCTTCCTGTGGCTTTGAGGGCAGCTTGATAGGGTACAATGTTATTTTCTTTCAGAAGGCATTCCTTTGTGTTCAGAAAAGGTTGCTTTGTCTGACTCTACGTCTTAAAAGTTAGTAAATTTAATTGAGATGAATAGGAAGAAGAAAATATGTTTAAACAATTGTGAATGGTTGCAGTACCAGGTATACCAGGTAATCACATACTTTTCCATTTTTACTTCCTTTCAGTTTCTATCCCTTTTTCCCTAAAATCAAACAAACAATATAAAAATAGAAAATGTGCTTTGCTTACTGCTATCCAGTTTGTATCTCCTCTGCAGGAAAATAAGCTCCATCAGATTGAAATCTTTTGCCTACTAAAGAAGCTATATTTGGGTCTCCAGCAGGGCAGCAGGAACTGCTAGCATTTGCAGGAGAATCCAAGTCTTTGTGCCTTTACAAATATTTTTTGGGTTATTCCTACCTTGTATTTAGTAAAAGTCCTTTACAGAATTGAGATTTGAAGAGTTAATTGATAAAATATTTAATAGTAGATTAAAACTAGTGTATTAAATAGCACCAGTAGATTAAAATTTGCAACATGGCTAAAAAACCACTGTCAAGTGTTAGGGGCTGGCAAACTGAAAATGGCAGATGTCAACTGGAAAGTCAAGTGTCAAAGTCACTTTTGTCCCAAAATGTTCTCTCCTTTTCCTGTTGATCCAAGATAATACTGAACATGTTAATCATTAAATTTGGAAGATTTTCTTTCTTCATCTGTGGTCCCTAACTTGTTTAGCTCTACTAAATAGTATTAAGAAGGTTTTGGAAATGGAATCTCCATACCATGTCTGATCCAGTTCTCCTGTTGCTAGTGGGGGTAACAGTTGCTAGTGCTGATGGAGAATGCTGGGTGGCCTTTATAAAACAGATATGCTTATATAATTTTTTCTTAATTATATAATTCTATAATTTTCTATATAATTTTTTCTAAATGAAGCTGTTACAAAAAATAGGATAGCTAGCATAACTGGAGAAAAGACTAGAGCTAGGTGTTAAGTAGAGATAAAACAAAAAGAGAAGAGTAAAAGCAGTAAGAAGAGAAATCAAAATGTTTATTCATAAATTCCCTATGGACTATATTATATATAGAGTCCTTGCTGACAACCAGTGCACAGGTTTGGGAGCAGTGAGACATGGTCCTTTCCAGTTCTTTGCAAAGTCTTTGTGCCTCTTTCCCCTGAGATGTGACTTTCTGTCCACCAGCACAGCCCCATCCTGGCCCTGTGTTGTGCCCTACAATCTCTCCAGCCCTCTCTCCTCCACTAGCCCAGCAATTGTCAAAAGCTGCCCAGCCCCTCTCTTCTCCAGGGATGACCTTGGTGTTGTCCCTTCTACAAGGAGCCCGTGGAACCAGGAACATACTGCTCAGGTCAAGCTGTCCCAGCTTCTTTGCATTTTCAGGAGCTGTGAGATAGAGGACCTTGAAAGCATGTTGGGAATGTTTCTTTCGTCAAGAAAGAAGGAATATTATCATGTCATTTCCAAGAAAAGTTTCCAAAAAAGATTTTGAGTTCCCCTTCAGAGAGGGAGTTTTTAAGCTGGATAATGTTTTATCAACATTATAATTTATTCAGGTTTTTGTGGTTATGAACACAAAGAGTGATGATTTCATATGAGCATAGGAAATTGTACAGGTTTTTCTCAGGTTTTTCTGTTAAGGTAGTGTTTAGTACTGACTGCACTGAAGTTGGAAAACAGCAATGAGAAAGTTCTCTGTCTGCTTTTCAGTATCCTCAAATCTTGGGTTTTGATGAAGGATGTTTCTCTTTATTTCATTTGAACATCTCTTTTCATTAATGTTACTTGAGTACTTTCAACTAGTGTTACATTCTGCCTTTTGCACAAAAAAGTTACCTTTACTTTATAGTTAAGCAATACAGTTTGTCTTTGTCTGTTTCTGGAACTTGAGTGAGATTTCGCCAGTGTAAAGGCCTGGAAATACCAAGATTTTTATTATGAACATTTTGGAAATACCATAAGTACGTGTTTAAAGAAGGAAAAAGAAATCTGTACATGCAGTTAAGTGATTTTTACTTAGAAAGTTAAAAAGAAAATAGATACTCTTACTAAAATTGCACTTGAGAAAACTCAGAATAAATTTACAAGTCATGCTTTATTCAAATACCATTATACTGGAACTGACAATATGATAGACAGTTATCATATCTTTGCTGACATACCACTTTGGCAGCTAAATACAGTTCTTAATTTTACAACATACACTTTAACATGCTTGCTCTGTCCTCCTGAGACATTTTTAATGGCTTATTTCAGAGTTCAGTTGTAGCATATTTGACCTAGATTGAACTTGCATTTGTTCTATAGTACTGTTTGAACATTTGTTAATAAATTTTCAGTTGGTTGTCAAGTTCCAGCTAACCAAACTATAATTGGCCTGTCAATCAGTAGTCACAAATAAATGTTGTTTGTAAAAAAACTACTGACCCAGCATTGATGTCAATTAATTAGTGAAATATCTCTTCTAACACAATCCACTGTTTCTTATGAATGTTTTGATGCTTTTGGCACTAAGAGAGGAATGCTTGGATAATTATTTGCATAAACAAGTAGCTATAAGTTCAGTTGAATTTCAATTACAAGAAAATGTTTAAAAAAATTTAGTAATATAAGAGAAATGCTGTTAATCTTGGGACCTCAATACAGATGTAAGATAGGTTGTGGGATTGTTAATGCTACTCCATGACTTTTCTTTGTCCAGAGCGGTGCAAGGCTGGTGTGTTTCACCTACTTGAACTAAACTGGGATTCTTGCTAGATTTGCTACACCACTAGGAATGGCTTTCTATATTGACTTCTTACTTGTCCGTACCTTTACCATCTTGCATCTATTTTCTCAACTACTTTCCTTCTTTGGTATGAAATATGGTTACACATCTTAATTCCTTGTGAAAAGCCATTTGTTTTTGAATGTGTCACTTGTGTTCTTAAGAGAACAGGGCAATTTCTGCTGTGAGTCTCTGAAATTACTGGGCTCATGTGATGGGAATATTGTTTCTGTTGCAGTGAATTGTTATTTAACTGCACTTGTTTTGCTGTCAAGATGGAAGAAGGAGTAGAGAAGTTATACTGAAATTTTTTTCGTTTATTGAATGGATTTTAAAACTTAATGAAGAAGGAAAAGAAACGAAGAAATTAGGTTTATGTAGATTTATGTTTTCACATCCATTCTTTCATTTGTAATCAAAAACACTGGGCAGTATTCAAATCCCAGTAAAGCTCAGGTTTTGGTCAGTCTATTACTCTTAACTTGAGTGGGTGTTGAAAGCATTTGTTTCATAAAATGGCTTTGTGTAATTAATAGCCAAATTACTAACTCTGCTTAGAAACTTATATAAGACCAAACCCATTAATTATTTTTTTTCCTATCTGTCCTTTGAATTCCTTTCTCACAAAAGAAAAATCACTTTCATGCTAAATATGGAAACTGCTGAATGCTTTATAACTTTAACTGGCCTCATGACAGTCCTGTGCAGAAATTAGGTAGGTATTTGGTATTTGAAATTAGGCATTTGAAATATATATCAGCTTTGAGTCTGCCCAAGGAAATACTTGAGAAACAAATGAGTCAGACCACATGTCCACTTGGCTACTGGAAAACTATTCACCCATGCCTTTTCCGCAGTCTTCTATGTGGTGATTACTACAGACCACTGGTCCCTACCAGCTGGGATGGGGGTAAGTCCTGGTGACCACAGCATCACAGTTCTGTCTCCTTTCCCTCTACGACTGCTCTGTCAACCAGCATTTCTAGAAACCAGCACGATTGTGCAGTGTGTGCCTTGCAGCTTCATCCTGTACCTCAGATAGTTCTGTCTTCTCCTTCTCAATTGTCCTCTTAACTTCCTGTAGCTCATCTTCTTCCAGACATGTCAACAGCAGTCATGGGAGAGGAAAACTAGCTTGTACAAAGAGTAAGTACAGTGAATTGTAATTTTGAGAGGTGGAGAAACTGAAACTTGGGGCTTGCAAGTATTCTCTCTTTCACTTGTGTGGGAAAGCACCAAACTCCCCAAGTCCAGTGAAGAGTCTAATATGAAAAAGAAATCTGAATAGATATTGATTTTAAATTTTGCCTTTGGCAGAGGTAAATATTATCTGACCCAGGAAAGAGATACTGAAAACCTTTTGCCTCCTAAATATTACACTGTATAAAGTTAAGGGTTAGTGGAATTAAAGGATCATCATCTGGACCACAGGAGATGAAAGCGTCAGTGTACATAGAGCAACCAGGATTGGAATTAGAAAGTGTAATTCTAATACAGATATAATTACTTACCAACACTACTCTTTAATCAAGCTTGGCTTGTGATTGCCTTAAGTTCTTCTGTGAGGTTTGTAAGTCCCTTTTCATAGCTTTGGTCTTAATATTCAAAAGACTTTTTTAGACTTGTGTATTTTCTTATCATTGTGCACTATCATTTTTAAGGGGAAAAATATTTTTTTAATATTTACTTCAAAAGACAAATGGCTGAAGCCTTCAAACCTAAAATGCAGTGTAAAAATCTTCCTTCTAGTAAAAGGAAAAGGATCTTTATATGCATTCTGTAGAAGACTCTTGCAAACATTGATGACTGTGGTACTAGAAAACTGTACTGAGGAGAAAATATGACTATCCCTGGTGCCTTGAGAGTGGGAAGATAAGCTCCAGTGTTCTCTCAGAGAACCCATGTAAAAATATGATCTGGGAGGTTCTTTCTACACAGCTGTGTCCTCTGTTGGCCATGAGTACAGGAATTTTTACATTTTTGTTATCAGATAATACTGTATGAGTGCTCTCTGTCTCTATCATTAGTTTCTTTTTTAATCTAAAGATTTTTAAAATTAACCTCTTCCACTGAGAGAGGTGGCAGGCCTGTGCAGCTGAAGAAACAATTTATTTCAGATTGTAACAGCTTTTTCTTGTCAAAAGGTGAAGTTGAAACTTTGAATGAAGGGTTGCTGGAGCTGTTTATTTTTAGCATGTGTGGAGGAGTGATAGAAGTTTAATTAGAAAATGCTGTAGTTCTATAGACTATAATAGAAAACTCTGCAGATACTGGCAGAAAAGTTTATATTGGATTCTAAATGTTTAATCTGATTTATTTAATTTTAATTAAATCCTGTAATATGAATTCCACATAGAACAGATTTTCTTGAAATTAAGGTAAAATAGTGTTAAAAGGAAGCCAACTGAGTTTGGATTAAAACTGCCAAACACTGAACATCAGTGTTTTCAGTCATTCATACTTGGTTGTGAAAGGCGCAGTCTGAAGTTCAGATGACTTCATTCAAATTAGTCAGTTGCTGATACTAATGAAGTATAAGGTTTAGGGTTTTCTTCTTAGAGTCTATTCTCATACATTTTCCTGGTGAGTGTTCTGCTTATTATCAATTTACATAATCGTATATGTACATATCCTAATTTTACTTGCTGTAATTTGTGTAGCAAAAATTCAAAATGCTAGATGTGAATGTCCTTTATTCCTATGTACAAATGAATCATATACTGTAGCTGTCTAACCTGTAACTAGAAAATAGTGGCTGCTGATGACTGCTCTGTGTTTGTGATAATACTCTCTCACCACCAAAGCAAAACACCACATCAGCTGCCTTTTTTATATTGCAGTAGGACATGATGCTGTACTTTCCCCCATATACAAAAAAGAACCCCAGCCTACTGCACATGAAATAAAATATCTGCATTGCAATCATGTCTATTACTTTTTGTGGAAAACTGCTGTTTCTTTCCCTTAACTCTAGTTTTGCTGCCTTCTCACTAGCAATTCTTGCTCCAGGTGCTCTGAGTTGTTGCTAATACTCTGTCAAAATCTGTGACTGTTATGGCACAAAAATGTACAACTGCAAATTAAAGAAATGTCTTAATATCTGCATAGCGCTTGTGGTCATACCTCTCCCATACCTGTCACTTGCCTTCTGTATGTGTCTTTTTTGCCTGAAATGGACCCTGTTTATGAGTGTTGATAAACATTTTCAACATGCTACTGAGTCCGATTTAAAATTTTACAGCTTGATCCTTTGCTTTAAGCCTTTAATTGAATGTGAAATGTGAATTCCTGGCAATGGTGAGTATCAACTCTAAATTAGTGCACATGACAGGCATGATAACTCAGAAGAGACTCAGAAAAGGTTAGTAATTGTCGTTTCTCCAAACTGATAATGCATGTCAGAAGCACCTTTAGGCAAGTGATCCTTTAAGAGGCAGTGAATTCAGATAAGGTAGAGGGCCTAAAAAAGTGTGACTTTTGCTTTTCAGCTCTCTAATTGTGGTTTTGTTTACAGCCTATCTTCCACCATTCCTTCCACATCTACCATGTGCTCTAATTATTTCCCCATCATTGCTGCCTTCTATTTTTAGACTTTTTGAAGCAGTGTTCAAATCTCCTCTCCAATTTCTTTATAGAGTGATGAAAACCTACTGCAACAGCACTCATGATAAGCAACAATGTTGTAGCATAGTTTATACACAACTTCAGAAAGGCATACATACAGAGAAGGTATAGCTGCAGTGTGCAATGTCTGTCACAGGAGTGACTGAAGTCTTCTTGCACAAGAAAGTAACGTGTTTTGTTGGTGCAGTTTCATTACTTTGCCTTTGACTTTTGGTAAAACCGATACTAATTGAAATTGTGTGTCAGAGCTGAAAGTGTGTGAAGGGATACCTGTGGGAGGAAGAGGGAGAACAAAGTGTACATGCCCCATGTTTACTTAACCATAGTATAATTCTGCCAGTTGGACAAAGGGACTATGCTGCTAATTGCCCTGCTACAAGCCAAGTGAAACACTGAGGACCAAATCTGTGCAAATGACATTCAGGTTACTTGAGAAGTTTTACAAAACTGTTCTTGCTGAAGGAGAGACCTGGGAATTATTGTGCCTCAGAGTTCACAGGTTGCACTAGGCAGATGCAGTTCTGATTTACTTTCTTTTCTTCACTCTTACTTCACTATTGTCTGCCTTTTTCTGGACCAACGCTGTAGGGTCAGCCTTGGAGTGTGCGTTGTCCTGTTACTGTGCCCTGACTGGAGAATAGCTGTTTTAGTCTGGTGTTGCTTGTTTTTAAGCTTTCAGAAGTGGTTTCACTTTGTCTGATCCTGGGATCTTAATTGGTGCAGCTGAATTAGAAGGTTTGCTGGCACTTTTGGAAATCTCACTTTACGTTTACAGAAGTAGAGGTGGGGGTGGTGCAGGTGTAAGGAGCAGCTGGAGGCTGGGAGCTGGACTGAGCAAGTTCCCGGCTGTTGCAGACGTCGTGGTAAAATCTAACTGTGTTCTTGCACTGCAGAGGGTAGCTGAAACACCCTTGATATTCTTATATTGCCAGCTGATAAACATGAACACAGTGTCCTTGGTGTTGGGGGTGGAGGCCAAGCAGGGTCTTCTCAGCACCCTTGCCAGTCCCCCTTGGTTTGACTGTGAAAAGAAAATGCACAAGTACATTTGCTGATGGCTCTGTGGTTAAAAAATGTTGATGAATGTCAAGTCACTAACACCATTCGAGGCACGCAGTGCCTTCTATCACTCATTTTATGTGTAATAAGTAACTCAGCAAAAACTTCAAAGGAAAAAAACCCCATGTAAAATGATGTATTTTTAGCAAAAGATATGTTTACAACCTAGGGTTTTAATGTGGGGAAGAGTATATTTAGAGAGATCTTTAACTTTTTTCCTGACAGTTGATTTTCATAAAGTAAATTTGTTTTTTATTTGTGTTGATTTATAAGTAGAATTGGGAGTATTTAAAAATACAAGAAATATGTATTCCTATTCCTGACTAATAAAAATGATCCCTTAAGAGCTTGAGCAATTAGTCTGCTTTTGTTAGTCATATAGCAAACATCAAGACATGAATTCTGTGCAAAAAATAACAATGGGTTTTTTTGTGATCTTTATTTTGCATTTCTTTTTATGTTCAGTTTTAGGGATTCTGGTTCAAGAAAGATTGTGAATTTCTTAGTCTCTGAAGAGACTTAAAAAGTTCCTGTAGTATACAAAATCAGAAAGAAGAATCCCACATTGATTGGACTTAAAAAAAAAAGTGCTGCAAAACAAGAACAAATAGTAGTCATGAGCAGTTTCTTTCCACATGACTGCTCCTGTGAATTCCTTCACTGTATCCTAACCTATAAGTTCATTAATGGTCAAACTGAATGATTTGAATAGTTCTTTACCCACAGATCTCCAAAATGAATCTCTTAAATTAGATATTGGAATCTTTTGCAAGGGGTTTGAACATTGAACATAATGATAATAATCTCATTTTTTCCTTCATGACTACCTAGCATGTTATAACTTGACTAAGATTTCTTTCTTTCAAAAAATTTAATAGAGAAAGCAATGATTTTTAAAGACTTGGAAACTAGAAACCAGGAGCTAAGTTATGGTCCTAACAAAACTGCTCCCAGTAAAGGGATGTTAAAATTTCTTTAAAATAGAAAACTTGGTTGTGGCAATTGAGATTTATGTGATTTAATTGAAGTTTCCAGCTTTATTCTGATCATACCTGTGATTCAGTACCATAAATTAAGAATTTACACACCTTTACTGATGTGAGATAGTCTTGTCCAAGTATTTACATCATTGCACATGATCAAGCTGTTGGGTTGTTTATCCTTTTGGCCAACCACACTGTACTTTTTCAAACTAATGTCACAAAGAACACAGAATCACAGAATTTTCAGGCTTGGAAGGGATCTTTTAGGGAGATCATTTAGTCCAACACTCTGCCAAGGCAGGGTCATCCAGAGCAATTGCCAGAGAAACACTTCCAGCTGAGTTTTGAACATCTCTGGAGTGGGAGGCTCCACAACGTCCCTGGGCAGCCTGTTCCAGCGCTCTTGTTGAGGTGGAATTTGTTGTGTTTTGGTTTATGGCCATTGCTCCTCACCCCATCATGTGCACCACTGAAAAGTCTGGCACCATCCTCTTGGAACCTGCCTTTGAGATATTTATATGTATGGATGAGATCCCCTCTGTCTTCTCCAGGGTAAAGAGACCCAGCTCCTGGAGCCTCTCCTCATAAGAGGAATGCTCCAGTCCCCTCATCATCTTTGTGGACTCTGCTGCACCCTCTTCTTGTTAGTCTTGTAGTGACCAGCTCTGCATCTCTCTTGTCCTGAGGAGCCCAGAACTGGGTGGAACACTCCAGTTGTGGCCTCACTAAGGCTGAGTAGAGGGGCAGGATCACCTCCCTGTGATAGCACCTGCTGGCCATGCTCTTCCCAGTGCACCCCAGGACACGGTGGGCTCTCCAGGCCACAAGGGTGCCGCTTCCCAGCAGGTCAGTCCCCAGCCTGTTTCTGGTACTTGGGGTTATTTCTCTCCAGGTGCAGAACCCTACACTTGCCTTTGTTGCACTTGATTCTCTTTGCCCAGTGCTCAAGGTCCCGTGGAATGGCAGCATGGCCTTCAGGTCTATCAGCCATTCCCCTCAGTTTCATATCATCAGCAAACTTGCTCAAGCTGCAATCAATCCCTTTGCCCAGATGTTGATAAACAAGTTGAATAAGAGTGGGACAAGACTGAATAGTATATTCAGTGAAACACCCTTCTTCAGCTTTGAAATATTTATGGCTTTTTCCTGTCCCTTAGCTGCAGCCTTTTGAAAGACAAGGTGGCAGTCTACTACAGTGACAAACATAACAGGATTAGAGGAGTAGAAAACATGGAGGAGATGAAAATATAGTCATGAAATCCTCAGACTTAACAGATATCTGTTTATGAGTTGCTAATTTAAGAACTGTAGTTTCTTTTAAAAATCTTATTCCATAAGCAGAAATGCAACACAATCAGCCTGACATAACAAATAGATGCTGCAGTAATGATGTTATTGTTTCTCAGTAGGTATTATAGCTGGGTACAACTAAAAATGCACATGAAACAAAATCATATTGTTTTTAATCATACAAGCATGTTTCAACACTTAATGCATGCATACGTAGGAGCAAAAATACTATAGATTTATCTTCAGCTGAGCCTTCATGATTCCTCGTTTTTTGAGTTTCTTAGGCAAAACATCCTCTAAAAATAATACCTGCTGATTAAAATAGCAACAATCTTTATGTGATGAAAACATAAATTGTCTTTTAATTATTCAGAGTGAATAAAATTAAAGTATTCGTATTCAAAATTCTTGCTGTTTTCTGAAACCAGTAAGACATCCCTGGTTTTAAAACAAATTACTTTATTTCTTGAAAATGTAAGCCTTGTGAAATTCTGCAACTACATAATTTCCATAGAAAGCTGAGTGTTTAATACCTATTCAATGTTTAATTTTCCTTTTTCCCACATGCTTTAAACTAAAATCACAATGGGAAAACATTTCTAATTTCAAAATGATAATGGTTTTAGAAGTAAACTTGAATTCTGCAGTGATGCCAGAAGTCTGGACATTCCCTGGGAAGTGCTTGTCTTCCTTACCCCACTAGGCTGGTTCCCCATGTATTTTTACTTTTTCAGAGGAGTCTCCTAACATTTAGTTGGGTTTTTCTACAAGAAGTATATTGCATCTGTCTGGATGCAGTTCACTTTCTTTGTAGCAATCCATACAGTGCTGGGGTTTGCATTTTTGACCAGACAGTCTTGATAACAAACCAGTGATAACACACCAGTGTTTTGGTTCTTGGTAAGCAATGTTTATACAGTGTCAAGGTTTTCTCTCCATGACCCTACTGAAAAAAGGCCACTAGGAAGGGGGTGTGCAAGAGGCTGGGAGGGAACACAGCCAAGACACCTGACCCTGGCAGACCAAAGGGATGTTCCATACTGTATGATGTGCTCAGTCATGAAAGCTGAGAGAAAGGAGAAGGATGTAAGGGCATTAGTGGTGATGGCATTTATCTTACTAAGCAACTGCTACACAGTCTGAAGAAGTGGCTGGACACCTACCTGCTGATGGGAAGTAGTGAATACATTTCTAATTTTGCTTTGCCTCAGCATGAAGTTTTTGCCTTTTTTATTAAACTGTCCTTATCTTGACCCAGGAGCTTTTCCCATCTTTTCTTCTCCTATGCTATCTGTGCTATTGTGGGTACAGGGGGAGAGACCGGCTGGGTGGACATCTGTCAGCCAGCAACTGACAGAATCTGGGCACTCACTGAAAACTCCCACCAAACCAGACTGCAAAGGCATACTCTTTCTTCACTCAGCTTGCCCATGCAGACCTGATTCTGGAATGTTGTTTGAGGAAGAGAAGCTAGTTGTATAAAGGATAAAGTACTATAATAATTGTTTTGATTATTGCCTTTTCTTGAATTGTAATGACTTTTAAGTCTTCTCTGTTGACCTGATTTAGTATTCTGTGGCCTTTTGGAAGTGGAATGGACTTCGCTTTGCATTTTTAGCCTGCAGTGTGCATTGCAAGTACTTTAAAAGCAAACATGTTTTTTAATGTACAATTTCATGAACTGTAGAATAGAGTGTGAATTTCAGCATTATTGGGATACAATGACAGCTGACTGTAAGAGATTTATATCCTATTCACATTAACTTCAGGGAACTGCAGGCCTTGAGTTACGGGGAATCAAATCCCTGCAACTTAATGAAAATCACACCAGAATATTAAAAAACCACACACTAAATTGTGTGAAGAATACATGAATGCTTGCATATGACAGAAGTTTGAAAAATCTCATAAGCATTTCATTAGGCCAGGTTCTCTCTGGAGAAAATTACTTATGTACTTGTGAATTTAACGAGGATGATGTCCTCAAAAATCACGTGATCCATTTTGAATGTTTTACTCTTACCTATTTAGCAAATTCTCTCTCTCAAACTAATATGAAGATGGGTACCAATCAGTTTTTTTAAAGAGGTATGGAGGAGAGACAGTTGGGTTGACCAGCTTCCTGAAAATGTTTCAGTGTCCATCCGGACATTTGTGTGGGTTTCCACCCTTGAACAAAGGACTCAGCTCAGCAGAGCACGCAAACACTTGCCTTTTTTATGCCTTTGTCTGTGAGCACTTCTTTCCGCCCTTCAGATGGCCCTTGCAGACACCATTGCATTGGGATACCACTGTGGTTTCCTGTGTCTTTACCTCAGACCTTAGTCAGGAGCCAGCTTTGGCTGGCAAACCCTGCCAACACAGCAGCCTCCTCTTCACAAAGTAATAGCTGTGGTTAAGACGTCATTCTTTGCAAATCAATTTTGGCAAGGATGACAGCTAAGGGCAGGAGCAGGACTGGTGTTTAGGTGCCTAAGCCATTCAATTGGTCTTAATCCTCCCTCTTATTAGCCTGGCTTTGTGGAAGGTAGATGGACTCACTTTAAAAAGATGAAACAAGCTTTCATTTTGGTCTTTTCTTTTTGATCACAACAACAAAAGACCTGGGAAACTCCGATTAATTAGTATAGCCTGGGCTGATGAAAAGAATAAGGAATAAAGAATAAAATTGAAAGAAAAGTGTCTAAAGCTTTGAGAGGAGTGGAAGCATGTAGTGCCAATATAGATGTTAAATACTTCTGTCTGTTTGTGTAATTTTCTCAGGATTTGCCTGTCATTGACATGAAGAACTAAGATGGCAATACAAGTAGAGGGTTTTGTTTGGACCATGATGGTGCTGATAGTGGCCTCCTCTAAAAGTCAGTTTGAATAATAAAAACCACTTTCATTCTATTGTTGCAATGTACCTTACTGGCTGTCTATTTCATAGAATGAGATTGCATGTGAAGATAGTAGTAGAAATTTCCAGAGAATTTGTGGTAATCATGCAGGTGGACTTGTAAGGACTAATTTCGCAGTCTCACAAATGTTCTTCCAAATAGCTCTGATGTATTCCTATATCCTGAATTGAGAAAATTCATACTATGCATAAGTAAGTAAACCTTTCTGGTAGGACAGATGTTCTCTTAACCACAGGAGTTTTTTTTATGAGTTGCACTTGGCTTTTGGTTTCTACATACTTATAACTATTAGTTTCATTGGTCTTTATGCTTCCTTAAGGATGTGATTTACTGACTTTATGAATTGAGGACTTTTAGCAAGGTAGTTACAATTTCTGAATCCAAGGTATGTTTGAGCTGATTGCTGTGAAGGTGGAGCAGCAAAAGATCAGTGTGAGAACTTTTTTAATGATGAAAATAAGATATGTCAAAATAATTTTCTTTTTCTTGATGAAGTACTTTTGTTTCAGCAAAAGTACTTTTGTTTCCACTGTGTGTGGGGAAAGAAATTTGCATAATGGTTTGAGATACTGCTACTGTAGCAATTCAGACTTTTCTGGTGTCTGATAGACATGCTTGAAATATATATATTAGTTAAGCAGATTATCATTGAAAATACAATTGTATTTTTACTGAGAAGTTTTTCTGAGGTGATAAAATATATTGATATTTAATGAAGCATGAAAGACTTAAATGAACCATGAAAGCAATAGTTAAACTAATTAACTGTGTATAAAGCCTCTTAGAATATGTATGTTATGTGGGCTGTATGCTTGTTATTTCTGCCTGGTTAAACTGACAATTAGGATAACATTCTTACCTTTAAACAGTATCTTGCTTTTAGTGTGAGGAAAGAAAAAAATGTGCTGCTCAGAATCTCAGGGACAATATTGTTTGAAAAATAATAGTGTCCTTGAACAGTTGACTTTATCTGGGAAACAAAAACATACTGAAGGTGACTGCAAATTACTTAGATTCCTGATTCCATACTGCAGTTTCTGAGGCTTTTTCCATGTTAGCATTTGTCACCTGTTATAAATGGGTATCACTATTAAACAGGTTGACTTCTTTTTCTTTTTCTTTTTCTTTTTCTTTTTCTTTTTCTTTTTCTTTTTCTTTTTCTTTTTCTTTTTCTTTTTCTTTTTCTTTTTCTTTTTCTTTTTCTTTTTCTTTTTCTTTTTCTTTTTCTTTTTCTTTTTCTTTTTCTTCTTCTTCTTCTTTTTCTTCTTCTTTTTCTTCTTCTTTTTCTTCTTCTTTTTCTTCTTCTTTTTCTTCTTCTTCTTTTTCTTCTTCTTTTTCTTCTTCTTTTTCTTCTTCTTTTTCTTCTTCTTCTTCTTCTTCTTCTTTTTCTTCTTCTTTTTCTTCTTCTTTTTCTTCTTCTTTTTCTTCTTCTTTTTCTTCTTCTTTTTCTTCTTCTTCTTCTCCTTCTTCTTCTTCTTCTTCTTCTTCTTCTTCTTCTTCTTCTTCTTCTTCTTCTTCTTCTTCTTCTTCTTCTTCTTCTTCTTCTTCTTCTTCTTTTTCTTCTTCTTCTTCTCTTTCTTCTTCTTCTTTTTCTTCTTCTTCTTTTTCTTCTTCTTTTTCTTCTTCTTTTTCTTCTTCTCCTTCTTCTTCTCCTTCTTCTTCTCCTTCTTCTTCTCCTTCTTCTTCTTCTTCTTCTTCTTCTTCTTCTTCTTCTTCTTCTTCTTCTTCTTCTTCTTCTTCTTCTTCATTTTGGTCTCTTAGAGGGGGAAAGATGTTATTCTGAGAAAGAGCAATCAAATGCCTTGGATTATCTGTAGAGATTTAGAAAGTGAGCCTCATGTGGTATTAGAGTTTAACATTAAACAACACCTTTATTGCATGCTTTTTTTGCTGAACTCATGCTATTACTGGAACGTGACGTGCAGCACAGTCTGGCACTGACATATCAGGTGGCAAAGACTGAGGCCTGGCCCACGCTGGAGGTAGAAAGTAATCCTCTTGCTCTTCTCCTCTGCTCAGAACTCGTGCACAGAAGGCGGCAGGTTTTGCTTGGAGGATGTTGTCCTAGAGCACTGGAGTTAAGGCAGCCTTCATCTACTGAGAATCTGTCCCCTCACCCTTGGTGCTCTGCTGCATCCCCTTTTACAAATAACTAAAGGAGGCAGAAGGTCTTCCCTTGGCCTGGGGCCTGGAGGAAGGAAAGGATCTTCTTCCCATCATTGCCATGCAGGCAGGCTGACAGGAGAAACATGTATAAGGTGTGCAACAAGGAAGGTAGATAACAGTCCAGTTAACACAGCAAGAAACCAAAATTATGTCTGAACAGAGGGTACATTTCTGTGCTGATTTACTTGGATACGTGGAATGATAAGGTCTTTAGAGTAATGGATCTACATGTGCCCAGAGTTACAGATAGCAAAGTTCCTATGTGGTATTTTCAAAAACACTAAGACCATTCAGATAACAGAAACTATCTGAGCATGTTCTAATTAAAACTGAGGGAAAAGAAAATCAGGAATTAATGGAAAATATTCCAAGAATGTGTTTCTAACATGAAGAAAAGCACACATGTGCAGGGAAGGTTGAACAGTGCTAGAAGTTGTTGTGGCAGATGAAGTGTTACCTAGTACAGAGAATTATTTTTTCTAGAATGTTTTCTTGTTGCTCCTCCATAGTTGGCTGCATTGCAATCAGATGATATCAACAAAAAAGTATGCTAATAAAATTGCTTGAATCAATTAATTTATTTTGCAGTTGACTGCAATGCTGTTAAGATGCTGGGCAAAATGTTTCCCAATTGATTTCATTTGAGTCCTATAATTCACAATATATGAGGAAGCTTTAAAAATTTTTTTTTTTTAATTTGCTTCCCAAGTAAGTGAAATTGTAGTCTGTGCTCTCATGTGCATACAGATATATGCTCTGTGTTTATTTAAGTCAGATTCAGGCAGTAATTGCCCAGTGGAACTGCAGCTGGAAGGTATTATCTCTTAATTCCAATACAATTATCTTCTGTTCATTCAAACACCTCTAAATGTCCATTTTGATTATACTAATACTTTTCTCTTTGTCTGTATTGTAGTGGTGTTCTAAGAAGCTGGCCAATTCTGAATCTTAAAACAGGAAACTTGTTGTGTTTTATCCCCTGATAGTATTCACCATTATATATGAATATATATTGCACTTTCAGTGGAGTTTCTCTTGATTTGTACCAGTTATTTGATTATGAGGCTTGCACAATGTATTAATAGTTAAGAAATACAACTAAATGGTCAGACTAAGTTTTGTACATAGAAACTGGTTGCTAATAATATGGAAAAGTAGCACAAAGCAAAGGCATAAAGCTGTAAGTTTTCTGTAATAGAAAAGGACACACCATATTAGCCTAATAAGGACAAATGCAGAAGTCATCTAATGTTACTGATAACAAATAGGGAGTTACCTATTGCAGCTGAAACATTTATATTTTAGTTCAGTTAAACATTAACGTGTGTGTGCACTAGTTAACTGATAACATTTTATGTTTTATGCAAAATAAAAAAACAAAGTAGCTTTCTAAATAACTTTTTAGTAAGTGATAGGTCTTCCTGATTTAGATAAAATGGATTCAAAATTAGTATGAAATATTACAGATGTCTGTAGATCCAATTGAAAAATCTTTTTTTTACTGTGTCTGTTCTTTCCTGGAAGTTCCCTGAAACTCTTTCATAATATATTCTTAGTTTAGTCATTACAAGACCACTGTTTTCATTTGTTTAAATTTAGTGGTTGAAGTGTTCCATAGAAGTAGGTGATCTCATTGCTGTCTGCTCTAAACCAGCTAAGTTAATCACCTGTGAGGTATTGTTTTCACTGGTTGCTTCTGGATAATTTTTTACCTTGGTTCCAGTTGAAGGGAGACATTGTTTGTCATTGTGCTTTGTCAGTCTCTTTTGTCTCAGTAGAGTTGCAGAAAGTACATGCTTGATTACTTCATACAAAGATTGCAAATAACACTGGAAATTAGTGCAAGTTAATTTATCAACTGCACTCTGATAGTGAAAAAAATGCCTTTACAAGATTCAAAGCATGAAGAATCTTTAAAAGTGCATACACAGTACTGTCTCTTAATACCATGCCATTTTATAATTCTCTTTAGTGTATTTTCTTGAGATTATTGATTGTAAAGATTAGGTCTCTGTAAACAGTGAAGAACATGGGTATATCCAGTACTAGTCAGATTAATGGTGTGTCTAACTCAGTGTTCAGAGTGGACACTGCCAGAGGATTTGGAGAAAACTTGTTACTAAATGTCATTGTTAAGACTGTGTTAAGAAAACCAAACTATGATCATATCCATAATGTTAAAACAGTGAGCTTTTAGGATCTTAATTTCAGGATTTTCTCTCTAACTACAAATCCTTGATTGTTTTTGTTTTGTTTTTAAAGATAATAATTGCTAAGAATCACTGCTTCACTAGTGTGTAGTGGCTGTGTGATGTATTGTAGTTGAGAAACTACAATATTTTTTTAAGACTTGCAACACAAATGATAATTCAGCAACTTTTTGAGTCATAGTTTAATAATTTACTTGTACTCTGAAAAACTCCAGCTTGCATGCTATAAAAAAAAGCTCATACCTCATAAACTTGTGACTGAGTTTTTGTCTAGTTCACCTAGAAACTTCAAGGTCTTCCAGAAAGATCTGGACACAGAGCATGATGCCAGTTTGAAGAAGCCCAGTTTTCCAAATCAGCAAATATTTTATCTGATCATATGGTCATAGATGCAAATGACAATATTCCCCCTAGCTTACCTTTTTAAAATATATTTGCTCCCCTTTGAAACTTCAGTTTATCACACTTAAAGAAGGTTTGAAGGGGTTTGATATCCACTGCCCTGCAGCTAGTGTCTCTGTCTACATTGTTGTGCAATAGAGTCTCTTAGGTGCTGTGGAAATGATAGAAAAGTGGCTGTTTAGTTTAAGGGCAAAGGGACAAGTGCTGGCTCTCTAGCAGTCATTAATAATATAACTGAAATTGCTGCAGGGGAAGCCTGAAAACTTTGGCAGGCTCAAGGTGAGAGGGACTAAGATGTTACCATTGGAAAGCAAGTCTTCTATGCAAACATTTGAGTTTTTTGAGTTACCAGCCGCTGTGAAGTCCCCACACCCTCCAAACAGGGGTGTCAATGACCCTGCAGATATGGTGAAGACAGTAAAGATGTATCTAGTAACTGGAGGCTGCAACATGCAGAGGATTAAATGTGTTGTGAAAAAAGGCCAAATGCGTTTTCAAACAGCCATGGTGAGTTTAATCTATGTGAAGAATACATTCACACAATCTGCTTAATTACTATGGTGTCTATCCTCTTTATTTATGGTCTTATAACATGCTTTTTTGCTTGTGCCTTGTTCTCCCCATTTTGGTGAATAGAGAGTCCACAGAAACAAGAGTGGAAGCCCAATACAAGGAAAGCATTAAAACCAACCACTTCCAAAGCTCTTAACATGTACATTTTCTGTGTATGTGTACACAGAAAATCCCCTAGGGAAATTAATTTTTTGCTCTCTTGTTGTAATTCTTTTATTTCTAGCTGTTGCTCTAACAGTAGCAAGAGACAGGTTTTCAGATCACTTTAGTAACTTTGTTTCATAGTAATTAGTTCAGTAGCTATAGAATTTATTAATCAAAGAGATGTTTGAATTTGATCCAGTGTTATGTATTTGGTATGTATGTAGTGGGTTTCAGAACACCTGACAATTAAAAGTGGTTTTGCTTTTGTATGTTTTTGTTGACCATGATTTATATATGGAGAGAATAGTTTACAATTTCAAAGGTTTGGTGAAGTAGTTCCATTTTTTAACCTGAGATACTTGGAAGAATGAAAAAATGACTGCTCTTAACATAAAGAAATAGGCAAAGAAATTGGTTGATTATCAGTCAATATCTGATAAAAGAAAATGGGTTTTAAGTGAAACTGATTTCATATTGGACTCTTCCTCCAAAAAGTAAGAGAATTACATAAATTAAGAAAGTCTCATCTAAAATTCTGTGTATCTAAAGTACTTGTATTTTTCTGCTTTCTTTGAATGCTCTTCAGAAGATTGCAGTGAAATAATTTTGCATTTCAAAGTTGGGTGAAACTTAGCTGTTAACCAGCTAAGAGAATAAACAGGGAAAATAGGCAGCCTAATGAATGAGGAAGTGAATGGATTAAAATATTTCCATAATTTTTTTACTGTTTCTACTTGTTTACTGTTACTGTTATATGTTGATAAGGAGAAGTTTTGATTTATGTGTTATTATGTTTATTTAGAATAAAGCACCTGCTCTGGTCAGCTGTAATTCTTACAAGGAGCTACTGTAGGGCTGATTCCTCCTTTTTAGTTGTTGTTGGCTTTATTGGACTGTCTCCTGATCTTTTATATCCTAATATAAAAGAAAAGAAACTACTTCTTTTACTTATTTAAAATATTTGGTTACATATTTTTCTTAGAATCTGCAGTGTCATTTAAACTCACTGGTACCCTCCTGAGAGTTTCCTGTTTATCTCAGCTCATGTGGATTCAAGGCACTGAGGAATTTCTAGTTGTCCTTTCACTATCCTGACATTTCCAGGCTTCAGTACAATGATACAGGAAACCTGGACTGAGGGCTGCTCTGGCACTCTGGGTATGTGGTGCCATATGCTGATGCTGGACATAGTTATTCTGACATTTATCCAGAGCTTTTGAACACATGTTCTGACAGCATTCCTTTCAGCAGCAGATTGCTGGCAGGCCATGTTGCGCCTGTTTAATTTTATGCTAGATCAGATGTGGTCTGTACTTTTGTAGTGGGCTTGAAGTCAGCATAAGCTTCCAGTCTTGTACTCAGACTTAGTTCAGCATAGATGGGATTGTATGCTGCTGCCTGATTCAGATTAAATTGATATTGTTCAGTGACCTGCAGGACATGGACAAGGTATTGATGATGGTCTTTTGACACATTTGTGCCCATATGAAGTAGCTGATTAAATGTTATGACTTTGCTTTTCACAGCAGCGGCCTTTTACTTTGCAGTCTCTTTCAGTGGTGGGAGCTGGTGATTTATTTATTCTTCCATGATAATCTCCCTGCCTTCTTTTCAGTGGAAGAATTGTAATTTTCTGTCATAACAGCAAATGTTTGTCAATGGTAAAAAGAAGAAAGCCTTTTGCTTCTGTTTCCACATAAGAGTGGAAGTCTTATGTCAGTCCAGAAAAATGTTCATGAGGACTAGAGTCTTGCATAACTTTTGTTCATCATTCCAGTAATACAATCTCCCCAAAGTACTTAATTTCTCATGTTTTCCTTTCAATGGCTAGCAATGAGTCCATTATCCTTACCATAACACAGCAAATTTTCTTACCTGCTGTTGGCACCCCTGAGGTACTCTTTATAAACAGGTAATAATAGCAGACCCTGTAATTGAAAGGGAAACCAGTATGCATTGAGGATGCAACTTTCTGTATTTAACAGCACTGGTTTGGCACTACTCCCTTTTCTGGTTTTTCTGCTGGGATTTGGTTTTTTTTCCAACATGAAAGCTTCAAACAGCTCGGATTTAATAATGAGTAATAGTAATTTCACTGTATTGTTGCAGATTGTTATTTGAGATGACACATGGCCTTTCCCTAATGGAAATCTGACAAATGCACAGTCCTTGATTTCCTAGTATGATAAAGCAGATATTATTGTTACTACTGAAATTTGTTTAAAGGTGACCTTTAAGTGAAGGGTGAATAATGGCATAATCCAGGAAAGGATCAGTATATATATTAGGCACATTTTCTCAATGCTAAATTGTAGGTTGGTATATTATTAAATATTCTATACATACATACATACATACATACATATATATATATACACACACATACACACATACGTACATACGTACATACATGTATTATGTATTCTGTATGTATGTATGTATGCATGCATGCATGCATGTATGTGTGTATGTATATACACTATCCAAGATTTACAGCTGTATTTCAGTGTCAAGGTCAAGCCCAGTCGGGTTTCCTACATTGTTGTATTCTTATAGTACACTTCTCTTTTATGTAATTTGGTGCAGCATATCTTTAGTTCTACATACTAAAGGCAATTTTCTGAAACATAGCTAACTGAACATTTATGTACACACTTACATATAGGCATATTATGTTGTATTATGTATTTTTTATACATAAAATGCATTAAAAAAAGTGTGATTTGGGCTTGTAAATTTATTTCACCCCATCCAGCTTTTTGCTAAGAGGAATAGTGTTCATGTTATTATCAGAGGCAACTTACATTTTTTGCCTAATGTTTGCTACTGATTCCAGTTTAATTCTCCATAACATTATAAAATCAACTGCTGAGAAGCACATTGATTCAGCTTTACTGAGTTCAAAATATGTACTTTCCTGCTTCACAGGAAAGAAATTAAAATACCTTCTCTCTTTCTTTTGATTTAATTGAACATCTGTAGTGGGAACAGACAGTAATCCTACAAGAACTTAAATGCTTTGTTGTGGTGTCCGCAGTGGAGTTGAGTGCAGAATCAGGAATCCTCATTACATGTTTGTCCTTGGAAACATTTGATCTGGAGAGAATTGAAGGATTTGCCTTTTCTTCCTTTGACTGGGAGAGACATTAATGCCTTAATGTACTTCTCTCTGCAGTCTGCAACCCATTTGAAGAACCTGAAGAAAAGGTTGTATGAGTTGTATGCTCATATCAAAAGTAGATATAATTTGGTAAAATGGTTTGCATAGAAATACTTTTCACTGTTTGTCCTGATGTTTCTGTCCTGCTTTGTGGAGTATTTTGAACAGAGAAGCAGCTAGAAATGTGAATTGTCTAATTATTAATTTTCAGCTGTGATGAGGCTTTGCTAGATGTCCAACAACTTCCATGTTAGGACCTGCATTTTAACTTTCTAATCTCAATGTGTTTTAATGGAGGCAATAATGTAAACTACCATCTGTGATCTAAATCACAACAAAAGGTACACAAGGTATTTTGAAGGTATGTCCCAGTGGCCAGCTACCTTTTGTGCTACTGTCTAAGAGCTATCAGTTTGAGTCATGACAGCAGTGATTAAGAGCTGACTGTGGCCTTTAAAGAAAGTCCAGAATGCTTTGAAGTTTCATTCAGCTCAGATTCCTCTACTTAGACCTCTGAGAGATGCTGGGTTCCAGCTGTAACTCTCTCCTGCTAGTGAAACTACTCAGCCAGCACTGCAGTCTGCATGCATATTGGTGGTGTCCTTGCTTTATGCATGGGTAGTGGTAGGAATGATGGAAGGATTTGCAATGAATTGGAGCTGCCGGGTTTGGTAGGACTCAGGGCTGTTCTGGCGGCCTCCTTGGGTTCTCTCTTCCTGTCTTCTTCATAGAGAGCTGTCCTTCAGCTGAGGGCTTTTCACCTGGTGCTTTTTCTGATGTTTTTCCCTCATGCCTGGTCTTTAGTTTATGTACTTCAGCCCATGTTTTACACATGCATAATCTATTAACTCCCCTGTAGAATATTGCTATTTATGTTTTGAGAAGTTTGCAAAATTCTTATGTCAGTCCCGTGTTTTGTCCTCATCGGAAGATTCCCATTACTTTCTGAAGTTTGCAAAGTGATGTGATCAAAATGCAGGAATTAGATGACAGAGTTCAGGGGATGCTACAATGTGAGTTCTGTGCCTCGTCATGGGTTCATAAAAGATAAATACTAACCTGCTTTGTTTATTTTAGGAGGTCTTGGTTATGGATACAAGGGCAAGTCCATTGGAAAAGGCAGTGGCAACAATGCAATAGCCACCAGCAATCCCATGACAGTTCAACAGCTGAGACCTCTTTCACCTTCAGTGAATCACCTTTCAACAGCATGCAGCCAGATCAGCCCTAGCTTACAAAGGTCTATGGATGCTTCTCCATCAGATATAAGGTCCTCAATTACCTTTTTATATTCAGTATTTTAAAAGGAAGGGGTTTAAATTCATCTGTAATTAAGATGTGACATTTCTGGTTATTAAAATCAGAAAATCATTCTCTGTTATGCCACGGGAAATTGAATTCCATGCAATTTAATTCAGATCAACTATAATCGGACTTCATGTTGGGATAATTCAAATAATGGGTGAAATTTGGCCACACAAAATCTGTGTATGATAGGAATTTTTATTAGATAAGTGCTGTTTTATAGTCACAAACTAGATTTTTGTACTGGGTATAGGAAGTGTTATGGAGGATGAAAGCAGAAATAGTCCACATGTTACATCTGCATAGTGCTAAATGTGCCATGTTGGTGTCTTTCAAATAGCATCAAGGACAGGCAAAAAAACCCGTAAATGCTCTGCACATGTTCCTCTCTCCTCATCAAATGCATTTGCTTTCAAATGGTTTGTTTACCATCTGATAATTAATCAGATCAATTGTCCTCGAAAACTTGTTAATTTTCCTAGTTCTGTTGTGTAGGTAAAGAAAACTATGACCACTGTAAATGTTGCCTTATTATATACTACCCCACAGATAAACATTTATTAATTAATTTTAAACACTTAAATAAGAGATTATGACTTTGAGTTTTGTCAGCAGACATGAATTAGAGGAAAACAGGTATTTGAGAACCACCCTATAAGTACATCAGGCACATCCCTGGATGTTAAATATACAGCGAAAAAATATTCTAATGTATTACTTTGGAATCTACATTCCCCATTGCCTACTGAGTTGAAATGTAGTTTTTATTTACAAAAGACCATAAGGGTCTTTATTCTCAAAGCAGTTTACATTTACTGTGTTGCTTTATCACAAGCCAAGGGACATTTCTGAAATAATTGAGACTGGTACTTTGCAAAAGGAATAAAACCTTGCTTTACTCTTAAGATAATTTTTAACATTTCTGCCACTTTAGTTGTGAAGACTGAGCTTTTTCCTGGGAAAATTTACAAAATTAATTATGCTTCCTGTGTAGACATGTCAGCAAAAACCATTCAGTGCTAAGATGATGACAAATGACAAATCCAAATACATGCCTTTCAGATCAAATAAAACTGTTGCTAGAAAAATATAATTACAGAATTGTTACTTACTTAAGTTTTAGGTGTGCCTGTATGGTTCCAAACACTGAATGTGTGGTTGGATATATCATGTCAGTACTGAGTTATGCAGTTTTGATTTTATTTCAAAGAAACATTTACTAAGGGGAAACTCAAATTGAAACTCTGGCAGAATCAAGGCTATGGTGTCCCTAGAGTACCTTTTAATGATTTGTCAATGAAGGTGTTCTAAAATAAGTTTATCACACAAAGAATGTCAATTTCAGCAATTTTTACCTCAATTTGTTTAATAGGGCAAAACAAGTTTAAAGTCAGATTCTAACTCACAGATTGTCAAAACAGTGTGGGATTTTTTTTCTTTGTGGTTTTTTGGGAGGTTGGTTATTTGTTATTTCGTTTTGAGCTTTTTTAAAAATTAAATTTCTTGAACTATAAGCTGCTTTTGCCTAAGTGAAGTTGACTGGTTCTTCCTGGGCAGAGTGCCTTCTCCTCTCAGACACTATGAACTGTGTTCTGGCAGCTCAACCCAAATCAGATTATTTGTTGAATTTACCAAAGCTGAAGTGAATTTTCTTGATTTTTACTGATTGAAGAAAGAAACCAGTTGGCAAGATGAGTTTTGCTACACATAGCATCAGATTCTGGTGTACAGACCATGGAGGATGAAACCTTCCCCATCTTTTTTGAGTTTCTGTAGAACTGTTTTGGAGTATTCAGTTGTGTTGCATCAAACCAGATGTAATACTGCCATTTGCTTTGATGTGAGTCAGAAAAAGATCTAGGAAAAAGCAAAGCATTCTTGGCTAGTAAATAGAAGACCATAAAAAGAGAGAAAAATGTAGTTTTCACTCTTCCATGTTTATGTTCAGGATTCTGGATTATACTCTGACATTGTGGCCTCTTTACACAAAGGGAGAATACAATGTAATTGCAAGTAATCTCTTGTAAATGTTAATGAAAGATCTGGTCCAAACTCAAGCTGGTTTAGTTTACAATAAGCAGATGCACCAATTAATGCCATCTGAGATTCTGGAACCCTGATAGATCTGGTCCCTCATTTTCATATTAGGTGTATTTATTTTCTTCCTATTAGAAAACTGCTTAGTAACAGTATGGGCTGAATTTTAAATGAATCTTCATTTTTGGGGTGGGAATTTTTATTATTTTTTGAATTTAGATGCTGAAGTGCTGCAGCTTCTTCAGAATAGCTGGCTCTTACTTATTGTGTACTTGAAATTCTGGGCCAGCTTTTTATTTTTGTCCTATTATGAGACTTTTAAAAAGCAGTTTTTCTTCAGATTCACTGATGGATATGCCCCTTCATGTTAGGTATTAGTAGCTTTTTTGTATGACACTGGTTGTACTACGCATCTGATTAAAATTCTTGTCAGTACAAAAATAGACTTTCTATTGATGCACAATTTCTTTTGCTTTATTCATAAAATAAAAAATGAAATTTTTTTAAAAACCTGGCAGAACACCCCTACCCTCTCCTGATATTTTCTGGGTGTGAATCATAGCATGGAGTTCAAAGCTATGGATCTGTATTTGGTGTCACAACATACTAGCACGATTTAATCACCCTATAATGAACTGTGCTGTAACAAAGCCCATTGACAACAGCCTAGATCAGCTTTTTCACAAAAAGTCATCCCTTTAGGTCTAAATGGCACACAAGACTGACCTGATAGAGCAATCTCATTTTTCTCATTTCTCCCAATACAAATTGTAGTCAGCATGCTAATTGTGCATTTTGTCTGTAGTCTGTTTTGCAAGTGCCGTTTAAACCCTGATGGAGTCATGTAAGGTCCATGACAGTACCCTGCCCTGACACTGAATCAGAACAGGACGTTTCTTATTCTGATACAGCAGATCAACCATGCGTTACAAAGCAAGTATCTTGCGCAAAGGGGAATTTAACATCTCTCCCTCTGGTCACTACAGCAGGGCTTGCTGTTCTTTTAAGCTACATTTTTCCTGTTTGTGAGCTATCTTACAGATACAACACCTGCAAACTACTTCCTCTCTCTCTCAGGCTGTGCCAAGCTTCCCCTCCAGTGTCCTCGATCTGTCATTGAAATTCCATGCTTCTTCAAAACAGTGTTGTTAAAGTAATAAAACCAAGAATTCTCAAAACATAAGATGCAGAGGCTTCTGTGAGATTGTCAGGTTTATCTGGGTATATAACCAGTTCTTCCTATTGTAAGAGCTCCTTAAAAATAGAAATTTATATACTGATAGCACCACTAACTGGTAGGAAATCCAAATGTGCCTGGGTGTGAACTGGAAACAAATAAATAAATCCAGTTAACCTTCAGCCAGCATTTACAGCCATGACTCAGGGCCCTTGAGTTTTATTTCTTTTTTATCTCATTCTGTAGAAAACAATACTTTTAAGAGCTTATATGTTAAGGGTTTTCAAGCTATCCAAAGAATATTTGCAGCATGAAGATTCATAATATCTCTGTGAAAAATGCTCAATACTAGCAAAATTACACTTTAGTGACAAATTTTGATTGCTGACTTGGAGGCAGATACATCTTCAAATCAAATGTAAGAAACCACTTCAACCAGTTCTCCTACATTGCTAATTTATTTTGTTTGTTTTGTAAAGTTAGATATTACCTGTATTTATAAACTTGATATATAAAACTTCTGAAGGGAAGTATTTGTAGAATTCGTATGTGTTACAATTGACAATTGTCGTTCAGATTGAATATCCATTCTCTTTAGATTAGTTTTCTTTCTGTTTTTTTCCAGAAATATAATAGATGACTTAATTCATTTTGGGTTTCATAGAAGGCAGGAACATAATGCTTTGGCTTCAGAAATCCAAACCTATTTACAGCACAATTGATGAAAAGACATGGAATAATTTCTGCAATGCTGGATGAAGAATCATTATAGAAACTTGCTTTCAAAATCTTGAGGTTTTAAAGTTGGCTTCCTAAGTGACCTTTGTATAACTACTCACTAACTGAATGTGCTGAACTTGAGCCCCTAGTGTTAGGGAGAGCTCTTCTCACATGTAGCCTTTCCTTAATTTTAAGCGTGTGTGTGAAGGTAAAAGATCTACTTTTGAATTGTCTAACTGCTTACTTTATTATACTTTTATTTCAGGTCACTCGTGTCATGTGAGACTCTGGCCTCTACAACGTTAAGCTTGTCAGGAGGTCATTCCCCTGTGAGTGCTGAACAAGAGTGGTCACACAGGTACAGGACACTTTCTTCTGTTCCTCCTGACCATGGTTTACAAAATGGCAGTGAACTGGGGAACTTAATAAATTTTTCGCCCGAAGCATCTACATCCAGTAACTCATTACTGTCCTACTTATATGGCATGGAAAATAAGAATTTCCCTTACTCTAGTCCCTGCCAGTCCTCAGTCTGGTCTCAATCAGCCCGCTCCAAAAAGAGAGCACTCTCTGTATCTCCTCTGTCTGACGGCATTGGGATTGAGTTCAATACAATCATTCGTACATCCCCAACTTCTCTGGTGGCCTACATCAACAGTGCCAGGGCACCGCCAGCAAACGTCTCCCCACAGCCTGAGGTCTATGGACATTTTTTGGGAGTGAGAGGAAGCTGTATACCCCAAAACTGCTCTGTTTCAACTGCACAGAAAGGCTTCCACATGGCGAATGGCAGTGTCACTTTTCCAGGGTATGTTGAGAACGGGACAGGTGAGTACCAGCGGATGCAGCAGCTGGAGCAAGCCAGCTTACAGATGGGTGCCACAAATAACATGGTGATCCAGCAGGGTGTGCTGCCCATGGACAGCCAAGCAATGGAAATCTTGAAAAATGAACAGCTGGATGACTTCTCAGGCCCTGTTGGTGACATGCCTCTTTCATCCCTGGTGCTGCCACCACCTCCTCCACAAGGGCCGCCCCCGCCGTACCATGCCCACCAGCACCGCCATCCGCACGGCCTGCCCAGCCACGTGCCCCCGCTGCAGGTGCTGCCTCCTGCCCCGGGCGCCCTGCTGGAGGAGGATGGCGAGCTGGACGATCCCAATGGCAAGCATGGCTGTTGCTGGGTTGACTGCGGGAAGCTGTATGACCATCAAGAGGAGCTTGTGCGGCACATAGAGAAGATCCACATAGACCAGAGGAAGGGAGAGGACTTCACCTGCTTCTGGGCAGGGTGCCCTCGAAGGTTCAAGCCATTTAATGCCCGTTACAAACTGCTGATTCACATGAGAGTCCACTCAGGAGAGAAGCCAAACAAATGCACAGTGAGTCTGAGTTCTGTCTTTCTTAACAACTAAAGGCTCTCTATTACTTAGGAAAATACAGTGAAGTTGTAATTCTGCCTTTGCTTCTGCCATTTAGTGGTGTACTTTTTAAATAGTTTGTGAGAATGAAATGACTGGTCTGTTCCATCTTCCCACCTAAACAGAAAGGAAAACTGTTCTTTAATTTGATACATATCAACTGATAGGATTAGTCAAAATGTTGTGTTTTCTACATTTATAAACTTTTATTGTAGACTGCAACAAGTGACATGGTAAACCTTCATAATGCAAAACTGAAGCACCATCCGTACTTAAGTATTTGCATGAAGGATACATGCAGTAAAAGTGCTGCAAAATAAATGCCACAATTTATCCTGAGAGACTCTTGCATCATGTGACACCTTTTTGACTTGAGGAATTTTCAAGACATTGCATAATGTTACCACAAGAAACTGAAAAGAGTTGGGCATTTTTTAAGGCAGTTGTTTGTTCTACTACTAAAAAACCAAACCCACATACCTGTTTCCCTTAGTACATTAGGAATAAATCCCATAATAATTATTCTTTTCACAGATTCTAGCAGTGAGCATTCAACCCATGAAGTCATGTTTTTCTAGCAAGAAAAGTTACTTAGGGTCACTGCCAGTCTGTCTAAGACCTAGATAGTCACATGGGTTAATAATCTGGATGTAATCAGTTTGTGCTTGGTCTCTAGTGCACCATCTATAATCTCTGTAATTTATATTCTCGAATTGCCTTTACATATGGTCTTTATTTTGAATGACAATGAGCTTAACCTTACTAAGTGCTTATTTAGTGTCATCAGACAGCAACCTCACCAGTGCAGTTTTGAGTCTGCAGCATAAATGGTGATGAATATATAATTTAAAGGAATAACCTCTGATTAAAAAACTTATGTTTACATGTGGTGAAATTTAAATTGGTGCTTGGAGTCTATATCAGTGTATGCATTGTTGAATAATTTTTTTAGCATGATGTAGATGTTTGCTTATAGAGATAAAAGAAAGTTTCTTTCTTTTACTTTTGTTTTTTCAAAGGGCCAGTGTCCTGCAGGATAGAGTGGATATCTTTCCAGATTTCCATCCTGAATTTAAAGAACCTAGTAGAGGTTGTGTTGCAATGCTAGAAAGATTTTTTTATCCTTCCCTTTTGTCACACCAGAGCCTTAACTCAGGCTGTCTGCTTTCTGAATATTTTTTTAAATTCCATAATATTCTTTTTCTGCTCTCCACATATATTGGATCAGGGTATACCATTAATTTCAGTTCTTCCTCAAGGATTTCTCATCACATTTATGGGAAGAGAGGGAATGAGGAAAAAAAATACCATGAGTCAAGAAAGTAATTTTTTAAGGGAATATCGCATGTAATTAAAGGTATGGAGACAGATATCAGCGGATGAGTAAGGGCAGACACAAGATGAAGAAAGAGGGCAGGAATGATGAAAGAGCACTGAAAAAGAGTAAATGCAAGAACCCAAGTCTTTGTAATAGAAGAATTATGATGAAGGATCCTGTAATACTGGGGAAAACATTGTGTTGGTAACACACTAAACTCCCTGCCCTCCCTGTTCAGAAAGGGTGCTTACAATGACCTCCTGATTTTAAAGCCTCCTTGAGGTGTGTCCTTAGCTTTGAAGATCATTCAATGTGTAAGTGGATATGGCATTTCATATGATAAAGTTTTTGAGATTACTAAGCCAAAACTAAAGTACACACCAAGTCTTACTGTGTCACCAATATATAGAGGTGTGTAGATCAGCTTCTCAAAGAGGGATTGCTTTTTAAAGTGTGGTTAATATTACTGAACTGAAGCAAGCATTGCTGGATAGCACCAAGAAGTTTGTGTATCAGAAGCAGCATTCACATACGTTTCTTTCATGTTGAGAATTGTAATTAAGTGTAGAAATACAGAGGGTGATATGATAACCCTCATAACGTGAGTGTAAATCTAGAACTTATGTCCCTTTTCTTGGAATAAGCAAGCAGAAATGTAATTTTTTAGCATGGTTTGAATGAAACAACTCAATGCTTTATTCCTTTACCATTTCACAAATTGTGTGAATTTGGAAAAAATATATTTGTCTTTCTAATGTCCAGCAGCCATAACTTCTTGATATACTTAGAAAGTTTACTTCAGTCAAACATCAACCTTTCTCACCAAGCAGTGAATTTGCAATCATATCCATGCCATGTAAGGTTTTTAATGGAGTCTTTAAGTGAGGTATTTGGGAGAACATTTTGGGCAAGATGATAATGAAGAATGACTTCCAAATTAACAAAAAATTATGCTAAAGAAATCTGAAAATTTTCACTAAATTTGTACAAATGTATGATTTTAAGTGCAAAATCAAAACAATCAATTTATGATCTTTATTTGTCCATCTAGAGTCTTTCTAGAATTTATTTTCTGGTTCTAGGTGTAGCATGCCTGTTTCTCTGAAACCACTGAAACTAATAGTCTCTATAGCCACTGTATTTTACAGTCTAGTAAGAGGAAGTCCAGTAGACCAAGCAGGAAAAAGGAAGGAAAAATGCCCAATATACATCTATTATTTTAATGAACCAAATTTACTGTAAAGAATGTAACAGAAACAGTAAATCATTAGGAGGAACTATCTTAATGTAATCTATCAAGATATCCTGTAATTAAAGGCAGCAATTACACCAGTCATCGTGCTGCTATCACACACTGATCATTGTGTAAGCATTGCACGTGTTGATGGTTCCCAACAGTTTGCAAGACACAATCTTCTGCTTGGGCATAAATTGCAATGGGTCCTAGCCAATATACTAGTCATGTCAGTATATTTACTTGACAGTGTTGTTTATCTCTGAACTGCTGTATTGAAGGTGTATTGTTACATATTGTGCTGTGTATCCCTAAGGACTGCTGTGATATCACAGTGAGCTTTACATCAGCAAGATTCATGTGATTTCAGTATTTTCTAAGGTGAGGGTTATCTCTATGTTGTATTGCAACAATAGTAGAGATAACATGAAATTAGATACATAACTTCATAAGCTGAACTTTATAACAAAATTTTATTTTTCTCTGTTATTGTTTTGTGATGATTAAATAATGAGGTTCAGAATAGACTTGCCAAGCAGCTGGGACTTCAACACTTTATATGCTTATCCTTAAAACCAGAACCATGCTTATAGTTAAAATCACAGTCAAGCGACCTCAGCATTTGTTTTGCCACATCTGAGTTAGTATCTATTTATCTATATAACAAAAATTTAGGGTAATTTTAAACTAAAGCTGCAAGCAATATTTTACTCTTTAGTTCCTGCTCGTTCTGGATGAGCTGTCTTCTTTGATTCTGGAAGATAAAAGTGTTGAAGGGTGAATAGTAATCAAATATCAGCACATAAAAACATGTTACAATCAGGATAATCAGTTCCAAACTTAAAGAATTTGTTTGGAATAGCAATTCTTTAAATAGTTGTTAAAATGCATTGGGCTCCCTTACTGTTCATTAAACAACTTTCATGTTCTATTCTAACTTACATCACCTGAGAAGCATTCTTCTTTTCAGTGACCTGGTTTAGTGACTAAAAAATTATTCATGACATGGTGGTACTACTACTACTACTACTACTACTACTACTACTACTACTACTACTACTACTACTACTACCACCACTATGTATTTAGTGTCTGCTCCTAAGCTTCTTCATATAAAGTAGATATATCATGTTCTAATGTGTTGTATTTATTGATTAATCTGTGTGTTAGGTTGTACTTTTTCGGAATAAGTCAGAAAACAAAAAATATGAAGAAAAGTTCATATCGAAATGCAAGTAGTAAGTACAACAGTGGCTGAGATCTGTAACGT
This sequence comes from Passer domesticus, assembly GCF_036417665.1. Classification (NCBI taxonomy): domain Eukaryota; kingdom Metazoa; phylum Chordata; class Aves; order Passeriformes; family Passeridae; genus Passer; species Passer domesticus. Next base: position 28,720,624 of record NC_087512.1, on the reverse strand, counting down.
TTGATAGCAGTTATCTTGCAATGGCATTTGAGGCTTCTGCAGATTTTGTTTGAATCAGAAAAAGGCTGAATTCCTTTTAGCTGTTGAAACCTCAGAGTAGCAATTGGCAAATGCTGACCTTTGTTCTCTTTGTATCTACCTATGAGCTAATTTTCTACTCAGCTTCCCTTCTTTTGTAGTGAACATTTTTACTTTTTAAGTTCAGCTCCAATAAGAGCTATTTAATTAGTCTTATTGTCCTGCTACACAAACATTAAGCTTAACACATTTATTCTGGTGTAAGCAACAGCATGATGTTAGAGATAAATTCCAAGTTCACACTTCACAGCTTTATTCAGATGCACTAAGAATGCTTCCCCTTTTGAGGCTGAGTTCAGTCTTGTTGCTTTCTGTAAACTCTGAGCTATGCTACAGCCCAATATCTTTCGTATTGATAGTACTACATGACCACATTTTTTTAGTGCTATTTGACTAAACCAATAAAATTGCTAGTTTTCCTGTCAGATTCGAAGCAACATCCATTTAACATCTGCTAAATACCTGAAATTGTCCCACAACACATCTGCAAGGCATGTAAAACAGAATATATGTGGAAAAAAGAACATGAAGCTTAAAATACTTTTTTAATGCTTTTTTTTGAGACACAAGCGAACATCTTGGGTGAGCATGAGTACTTGCATGGATGTGTGTATGTGTGCTGTTTGAACACGTCTTTTAAAAATGGTGTCAAAGTGCAAATTTGATTAAAGCCAGAACTGCATTCTGTAAAAATGATTGGGATTTTTTTTCCATCTTTGGTCTTTAGCATTGCGTCTTCATATGGTATCATATATGGCATATGCAAATATTCTGTTTACAGTATATGCCATGTTTCTTGATAAGACCGTATCACATCCTATATTGCACTGAAATCTTGATAAAATAGAAACTATAAACAATTTTGAATTTATTTTTCCTTATATGCTTGCAGAAGATCTTTCCATTATGCTAAAGTAGCATTCAGCACATTGTCTTAAGCAATGTCACAAGAATGTTAATTGAATTGTTGAGTCAAATTGTTGAAAATTAGAAAGAGCTAAATTTACACTTGCTTGTTGCTGATTCTTTCACTAACTCAGTAAACAAGCTGAAACAGAAATGCCACAGAAAAAACAGAGATGTATGATTAATTAGGCTATATGATGGTGTATGGATACAGAAAGTTGGGCTTTAGTTGTCTGTTATAACGCCTCCCTAGCTCTCACAGGTTTGTGCAATATTAGTAATCTTCTGGTCATGGTTATGATGTCTTAGCTGTTTAAAGAAAAAGCGAATTATGGACTCTGGGTGTGCCTCCCCAAACAGCTCAAGCTCGAGTGATCACATCAGATGGCATCTAGTCCAAACTAATGAATTTTGCCTCTTTAGCAATTGTACTAATGGTCTTTCAATACTATCCTTTCAGTGTGAAATATCTACTGTGTTCATAGTTCAAAATGTAATGATAGGTGCTTTTTCTTTGGCTGCTGAAGATGCACAACTTGCACTTGAATTCAGTGAGGACAAGAGCGCTTCTGGCACCCAGGGTACTGACTTTCAATAGCAGAACATCTCTTGGAGCAATCAAAAACTGCAGAGCAAACTCCTTTCTACATGTAAATGATGACAGTGAAAATGGTAGCCACAGTGCCCAGAGAGCCATGCTTTAGGTTTCAGAATAAATTGTTTATGAAACATCTAACTTCTTTGTTTTTTTCTAATTGATAATTTGATTTTGATATTAAGTATTTGAATCAGTTTTTTTTTCCTTTTGACTTATATAATTGAAAAATTTAAAACAGAACTTAAGTGAAATTTTGTAAACAGGCATATTTTTAGTTCATTTTAGTCCAGAACATGAATGTGAAGAATCCCAAAATAAAAATGAACCTTCCTAATTGCAGAAACCCTTATGTTTGTATGGAAAGGTGTCTAATTTGTTACCTCTCTGTGTTTGTGGATAGGTACAAAAACTATATTTTCTTTTTTTTTATTTCCCTGTAGCATAATTTTAATTAAATATGTTTTATATATCTTTCATTGCTATACCAAACTACAAATAAATGGTAAACTCAAAAAATGAAGAACTCTTAAATTTCATCTACTTGAAGTAAGAAATCCTAAAACATACTTTGCATCTACCAGAATTTCAGCTACAAGAAATTTGGAGGGTATTCTGGTGTTGGGTTTTTGATTGGTTGGATTTGGGTTCATGTTTTGGGTTTTTGTTTGTTTTTTAAGCATAGGTTTTAAAGTAGAAAATTACTTGAACTCAAATCTGAGGGGATGGGGGAAGGAGGCTGTTACTGTTGATGTTTTGGAGCATCTTTGTGTGAAGATTGGGTTACTCTCCAAGTCATGAAATCTTTATAGATAACTTCTGCTCTTTCCTGCTAGTTTTCTTTGGCCTTTTCAACATCCCCATTTGGTTGGTGGCTGGACCTCTATCAGGAACAGAGTCATTAAACTTTGAAACTTTCCTTTTAGTGATAGAAAAGGCTAACAATATCTGACAGGAAAACAGAAAATGCAAGTTATGATACAGTTGCACTAGAAACAGACAGGGACCTTTCCCAGAAAACATGATTCTGTTTTAAAGCAAGGAAGAGAGAAGTAGAGGGAACTACTTAATAGACTGTGCCATCCATTACAATGTTATTCCTTCAGAAAGGAAATACCGTTTTACTTAAAAGTAAACATACTGTCGGTTTTATTCAGGTGATTGACACTGATTTCCTAAGGATTAGTGGTTTAATTAATGCTTCTAGTGTTCTGTGGAAAACTTCCCAGACATCTAAGTCTTATGGTATATCTGTGAACATAGGCTTTAAATAAAAGCGCTGAGCATTAAGCTGCATAGAACAATCACTGGATTACTTGTATCGAGCAGTTAGGAAATGGAAAAATGCCAAATAGCTTTTTGCACTAAATATGTTTAGTGCACTCCAACATATGTAGTAGGCTGAAAGCCAAACGCAAATCAATGCTGAAGCATTTGTACATCCTGAGGTACTCTTTGACATTTTTTTCATTATTCAGATTTTGTATAAGATACTGTTACTGGTTTAATGCTTAAAGGACTCAAGAGAAGGGACTGGTTCTGTTTTAATGGATAAGTTGCAAAGCAATAGTCTTGTACACTTCAGTGAGGCTTGTCCAGGCAGAATCATTCTCAATGCAGTGATTTCTATGACATGTCTGGAATCACAGAGTCCACCTGTTTACCCAGCACTTGGGAGAAGAGAACAACCCCCCTTCGTTACAGCTTCCTTTTGGAAGTTGTAGAGAGCAATGAGGTCTCTCCTGAATCTCAAGCACAGTAATCCAGACACTCAGAAGAGAAGATCCATCTTGAGTCACTCTGATCCCTGAAGCAATTCTTTCTTATTGCCATTATAGTCCCAATTACGTGGAGGGGTATTCAGCAGGTGCTAAAGTCTTGTTTGCTTTTACAGATATCTACTTGTAGGGTAGGTTTCCAGAGAACTTGGACTGGATAAGGGTTAAGCAGTGTTCAGAACACGATGGTAAGTAGACTCTCCCTGTAAGTGGTTGGAATAAGTACCTTGAACAAGGATGCTACCAAATACAGCCAGTGCATTGGAGTGCTCTGTCACAGACACATGGTTGCTGTTCATCTTAGATTAACAGGCTTTGAATAACTGTTGAACAAACCTTTCTGAACAGAGTGCATGGAAACAGGGTGGTCTTTTTAGAGCTAGTCACTGTGAAGTTTCAGTCTGTGTCTGTGTAGAGTGCTAGACTACGTAAGAAAAGCAAATTCAGAAAGGAGCTAGTGGGAATGCTGTTGTGTCTGGAACTGTAGCAGTCTGTTAAATGCATCAGGATTTGCTAAATGTTTTTTTAGCCACCTGGTGATTGTTTTCTGATACCACTTTTATCCACTCAGAATGCTTATTTTTTCTATCAATTAAAGACTGTTTCAATTTAGGGTTGATATTTTCTTACCATTGTTTTTACGGATATACAGCAATGTTATTCCATGAGTATTCAGCCCTTGAGAATTAACACTCATAATTACAAAGTTCAAGGTCACAAGTGAATAATTTTAGAGAAATGTCCCTGTGGTAAGAAATTTTTTTGAGTTGTTTCTTCCTGAAATGTTGAAATGTAATCTTACTCAGCTGTCCATGAAGAAGTGTGTTTGATACATAGAATAGTTAGAAATAGTTTCCCACTATCTCTTTTTCTCTTTTTGAATGCTTTCTGTTGGTCTTCAACTGGCACAAGCTTAAGTCAAAATCACAGCATGCCTTTGTGTCTTGGTAGAATTCTATAAATACGTTAAAACAAAATTAAATTTCTTTTGCTCTTTATTATATTCTTTACTGTTAAACATTTGCAGAATTGCCTCCAAGGTTAATCAGATGTTAGCACCAAGCAATACCACTTTTCTTCAAGGTCTGCTGTACTGTCAATGGATGTCTTTTCCTAATAACATTCAGATTTCTGCTTTAAGAAGTTGCAGCTATGCAAATAACCTTATCTGGGCCCACAATAAAAAAAATCATTGATTTTAATTAGGAGTTGTCACATAACAGAAAAAGACAAGGCTGCTTTTGTTCTATGAAAAGCCTGCTTTGCCTGCTTGCAAAAATGCATGGATTTCTTTCCAATGGCTTTACATAATTGGTATGACAAAGGTTCAGTCCTGTGATCCCTGAAGTTTCCAAGTGATTCAGGCATACTTGTCCAACTTTGTTTTATGTATTTGATGGTAATCTGTTACAGAATTTGGTAGATGGCATGAACATGAGGCCTGCTTTGTTTGTTTAAAGGAGTGGGATAAGCATAAACTGAATTAGAGAATATTTATGTTGAGACTGCTGAAATTACTGAGACCGCATTTTTAAAAATGAGCCACTGTTGAGAAACAAGGTTGCTCAGCCCTGACTGTGTCACAAGGACTCTTGAGTTTTGAATGACTGGATAAATGTGGTCTGAATCCATTATGTAAATTAAGAATGTGAGCTGCTAAGTTGTGGTGCTGATTTTATGCCCGCACCAGTGAAGCAGGTCTCGTATCACATAAGTTGTCAAGGAGACATACAGATTGAGCAAATACTGTAGAAATCATTACAGTTGATAGCCCTGTGGGCACGGTAACTGAAAATATGTAATATATCCCCAGTCAAGCTTAGACTGTTAAAGTTAGTTAAATGAATCTCTGTGAAGCCTGGATTGGGGGATGTGGCATTTCAGTGAATCAGTGGAGAGTTTGGCTCCAAATTAAAAGCAAGCCATTTGAAGGATTGTTGACCTGCTTTAATTGTGAGAAGGTTCTCAAAAGTCTATCTGCAAATTTGTAAGAGATGACATTTTCTCCAAAGGCAGACATTTGCTAGTTCTAGTTGTGATTGTTACAGTCGCTGAAGGGCCACTGAATGCAACACTAATCTTGAATACTAAGTGTGAATCATCATGGATCTTGAAAAATGGTGTTGGCCTCTTTGGACACTCATCTCCTATAATTCTTCAACTATCTACAGTGAAAACTTTTAGACAGTATTTGTAAGGCTTAGAAGACAGCAGAAATAAACTTATCATAGCAGGTTCTGTTTACTAACTTCAGTTCTTATACTTCTGTCATCATCATAATAGTAGTGGAGAACTTTTTCATTAGGAAAGGAGAGATGGGTTGCTGAATCCATCAACATGTCTTTTGCAGCTGAATTAAGGTTAAAATGTTAACACTGTGTTATTTCATATTGTATTTTGCTGGTGTGACAGATTCTCTGTTACCATCAGGCAAAAATGGTATCAGCAAGGAAGTGGTACACCTGGACACTCTTTGAACCTGAGGGAGATAGAGAAGGCTAAAGGGACCTGAATAAGGAGAATTCTAGGTTGCTTATGTGGAGGAGGGCAGTGATCATCCAGCCCTTGAAGACTTATATGGTTGTGAAGTTCTGATACAATTTTATATCTAAGGTGTTAGGAGTATTTGAAGAGGAACAAAAGACAGAAATTAACTGCTGTGGTAAGGATAAATAACTATGAGAACTTATTGCAGTAAAAAAACAATCTTTATAAAGGAAGCAGGGTAAGACAAAATGGTGCTCTATTTATATTCCCAGTAGATGAACAAACTAGTAGGTTATCCATCTCTCAGGCATTACCTTGAGATAATGTTTCTTTCTTTAATAGTGTGTATGTGATATAACTGAGAAGCATGAAGCCTTTGGTGGCTCAGAGAATGCAAAACGAGCTTGCAGCAAGGTGAGGCAGCTGCATATTACTTTCAGAGGTAATGGTGGAGTCATGTCTCAGGTGTGAATACAGAGAGCATGTCTAGGGATATGTTGAATATTTTTGCAACATATTTTTCCACCTCTGCTGGTGGCAGAGGCTGGAAACATACTGTGGTGTGTCCTCTTAGATAACCTGCTGCTTGCATGTGGTATTTCTTGCTGCTGCTACTTGTTTCTCCAGAGGATGACATGAAAGGATGTGGTTGAGTAGTTCAACTTTGACACGTTGTCACAAGGAAGAGGAGAAAATTAGGCTACCAGGCTTCACCTGGTGTGTGATGAAGACAAAACACAAATTTGAGGCATTCATGTTTTATGCATTCTTGAAATTTGAATTATTTTTCTCAATTTTTAACCTTATAAATGGGATTCAGTCACTTTTGTACTAGTTGCAAATATTCTTCAGGCCTTGTATGATTCCGTGTAGAGGAAGCAGACCACAACACTAATCCTGGATATGTGGTATTTGGATCTATTCTGGCATGTATCTAGCAAGCTCAGAGTTTATGCAGAGTCAACTCACCTCTGTCTCTTAAAGGTGCAATGTTAGTGAATCTGACAGCCTCCCTCAGCCTACTGTTAAGCCATTAAAAAAAACAACATCATCTCTAAAATGGTGGAGGAAATCAAAACACCATTATTTTGTTTTACCTCTAGAGTGACTTTAGGGAAGATACAAGAAATATTCTGTTGATGTTTTAGAATCTGACTCATTGCTGTGGGTTTGGTAAATATACCTTATGATGCTGTGTGTTCCATCAGTTTTCATTCTTACTGAAAGGCTTTTTAAAAAAGCAAGCAAACGCAAACCCTACTTTAAAAAACCCCTTTGTGTGGAAAGAGAGGGCTGAATTAAGTAGCTTAAACTGTTTAATTTTTGTATGGTACTTGGGGTTTTTTGCATTAACTTATACAGTATTTTGGTTTGCTTGGTCAGTAGGTTTCCCAGAAACTAAACTGTGGAGGTGAAGTCACTTTACTTATGAAGTTAAATGTAGAGGCAAAATGAAATTTCTTTAAGTGAAGTGGAGACCTAGTTTACGAGCAGGTAGCCTTTTCTTTTAAAGTTGATTAAAATCTTTACAAAGAAAAATGTTTTGACTTGAGTCACAGAAAAATAATTATCCATTCCATACATTCACAGTAATTTAAATTTTTCAAGGTCATGATCTCATAAAACATTATGTCATTGCTGTCACACCCTCCACCCCAGTCACAACCTCAAAAACAAATGCAGAAGAAAAAAATAATTTAAATGTATTATTTAAAGTTGCACAGGAAGTTGTGAAGTATTCAACCAGTTTAGAAAAGGCACATATATTTTGGGAAAGCTAAAATACTAAATGGAGCACATGTGTCCCTGTTAAGGAACAGGCACATGTACTAATTAATTATTTATCTTCTTTTAGTATCTTCATCTGTATCTGCCTGCAGGATAAGATAAAATGCTCTGTTCTGAGGTTCTGTCTTCTGATTGTGGTCATACCAGGTCTACTAGCAACTTTTGGTCATTCAGACTTGTTGATATGAAAATCTGAAGACCAACTAAGTATTATAGTTTTCTTCATTTGCTGATAGAATTGTGTGTAAGATTTTGTCATGTGAGAAGGTGATCTAATCTACAGTTATGAGCATTCAGTTTCAAATGGTTGTATTACCTGAGCTTTGCATGTTGCTTCCCCTGCAAAGCCATGGTAAATTATAGTTTCTGAACACTTAGTCTGTTACAGCTCCTGAGTTCCCAAGTACCTTTGAAGTAGGCTGTTTGAATACATATAGTACACAATAATTAATAATTAGTAACTTGTGAAGTGTTAGTACCTTGTTGGTTTTCAAGTGTACCTATTAACTGTGTAAGAGAAGGAATTGTCAGATTTGTATAACATCCTGTGTGGGATTCAGTAAGCCTGGTCTCTAAAATACTTGTAGTTCACAGAATCACAGAACACATCAAGTCAGAAGGAACCTCACTGGGTTGTCTGTTCAAGCAGGGTCATCCCAGACCACATGGCATAGGATTGTGTCCAGACATTCTTGAATATCCCCTGTGAGGGAGACTCCACAGTCTCTGGGGCAGTCTGTTCCAGTGCTCAGTCATCTGCACTGTAAAGAAGTTCTTCCTCATGTTCAGGTGGAAATTCCTGTACTTCAGTTTCTGCCCATTAGTCCATCCTCTTGACACTCTCCCTTCAAATACATAAACACATTAATGAGATCTCCTGTCATCCATCCCTTCTCAAGGCTAAACAGGCCCAGCTACCCCAGTCTTTTCTTGTAAGAGATGCTGCAGTCCCTTAATTATCTTAATTCCCCTCCACTGGATCTGGTCCAGGAGCCGCATGTGTCCCCTGTACTGGGAAGTCCAGAGCTGGGCACGCACTCCAGAAAATGGCCTTACCAGGGCTGAGTAGAGGGAATGGATCATCTCCTTCAACCTGCTGTCAGTGCTCTTTGTAATGCCCCCCATTGGCCTTCTTGGCCACAAGGACACTCTGCTGGCTCATGGACAGTGTGTTGTCCACCAGGACACTCAGGTCCTTCTCCACAGAGCTGCTCCCCAGCAGATCAGCCCCCAGCCTCTGCTGGGTTATTCTTCCCCACATGCAGAACCCTGCATTTGCCTTTGTTGAATTTCAGACAGTTCTTCTCTGGTCATGTCTCCAACCTGTTGAGGTCCTTCTGAAGAGCTGCATGGCCTCCTGAGGGCCACTGCTCCCAGCTTTGTGTCATGAGTGAACTCACTGAGGATGCATCTGTCCCTTTATTGAAGTTAGTGACGGAACTGGACAAGGTTTGGACCTTTGGAGACACCACTAGAGACAGGCCTCCAAATAGACACTGTGACACTCACTATGACTTTCTGGGATCTGCTGTTCAGCCAGTTTTCAATCCACCTCACTGTCCATTTGCCTAGTTCACAATTCCTGAGTTCACACTTCTTTGAGGATGTTGTGACAGACAGTGTCAAAATACTTGCTAAAGCTGAGGTAGGCAATATCCACTGCTTTTCCTTCTTCCAACCATATACTTGTTTCATTGTAGAGGCAATCAGGTTGGTTGCTGTCATGGATTTTCAAAACTACTAGTGACCTTTGCTGTGGAGACTGAAATGACATTTACTTTTTTCAGGCACCTCTCCTGATTTCTACGACCTTTCAAAGATGATTGTGAGCAGCCCCACGATGGTGTCTGCCAGCTCGCTCAACATTAATGGGTGCATTTCATTAGGGCCCATGGACTTGTGGATATCCACTTTACCTAGGGGATCTCTAACCCAGTTGTGCTTGACCAGGAGAAAGTTTTCCTTGCAAAATTCCTTGCCCTGTTTTCCTGGGTCAGAGATTCCTAAGAGCTGGTCTTGTTAGTGAATAGAGATGCAAAGAAGGTATACATCATTTTTTACCCATGTATGTGCTTAGCTGCATATTTTGGTGAGAAAATTTTTTAAGCATATTATAACTGATAGAAGAAAAGCAATTGTTGAAAATTGGGAGTACTTTTCCCTAGTTAATTGTGGCCTGGAATCACTCAAATTTATACATTGTTCCTTATGATGAAAAAACCTGAACCTTACAATAAATCAAATGTTTGGTCATATATAAGAACTTCGTGACTGGTGTGTGAAATCAGAGGGAAGGATAGGGAAGCAGCAAAGAGCTTGATCACTTTCCTTACATCAAAGATACCCAGGGCATTTTTATTGTGTTTTCTGTTTTTCTTCACAGAGAAATACCCCTCCTACTGTCCTTCAAGCTGGCCTCTTTGGAAAAAATATCATTATCACCTGGAACAGCTTACTGGCTATATTCAGGAGGTCAGGTGGATCATAACATTGTTTCATTATTTTAGAGAAATTAATGAGATGCATCCTGATAAGCATGCAGGTGTATGGTACTTGGCCCATACACCTATGTCCCAGGGTATGCATCCCAGGAAGTATGAAGGTTTTACTCACTGTCTTTTCCGAGTCCAGAGCTAGTCACAAATTGCATTCTTATGTAATGAAGCTGTTCAAAACATGTTTTGATTATGTTTGATTCATATTGTGTATATGAACAAACATTTTGATTTTTGAGAACTCCATTTTTCTGAAAGCCCTATTTTTGTTTGTTATCTCTTCATAAAATATCTCTTGTGTAGAGCATGCTGACTCCCTTTGCTGCCTGTTAGAACAGCAAACTAAGTATCTCAGTCTTGGCTAGCTGACAAGTGTATGATCTTCATATATCAGAATACCCATGTCGGGGAGAATCACAAGTTTATTTCTTATCTGTTGTGAGGAATTATACTGTCTGACATGTGCATGGCAGAACATAAATTAGATTACTAGAGGTGTATTACAAAGTAACACAAGTTTGAACCACTACAAATAGCTAAGTTGCAAGACTAATCTTTTCATAGATAACGGATTTATTTTGAGAAATTTGAGTGATTCCGAAATATTTGACTAGAAATCAATCTGAAGTATCACCAACCCTGTAAAAATAGCTAAAGCTGATTCTACTGTAGCAGTAAACAAGAATCTCATCTGGCTAAACTTGTATCGAAATTCCAGCTGGTAGTGGGAATTGTATATTTTAAATGGAGCCAAGTAACAAAACACCATATGCTGTCCTGTCATTTGACTTCCTCTAATAAATTTGGCCATTATTGCTTAACATACTTAGGTTTTTATACTAATTCTGGAGTATCTGCTTAACAGCTCTTCATTTATTAAGATATTAGGCATATACTTTCCCCTAATTGAACACCTGTCATCAATAATATAATAGCTCATTCTTCTACACTGCAGTTAGTTGTAAGTAGAAGAAAATACCTCTATGTTTCAAGGGCTAAAAATCTCTCAAAGAGAGATGAAAACAGATTTCTCACTTCAAGCAGGAGACCATTGATGGGAATGACAGCAAAATTCATAACCAAGTTTTCCTCACCTGCAGTGTAGAACAGGAGCTACAAAACTTGGCTGACTCTGGATTGGTATTGACTGCTGACTTTTTTTAAAGGCATGTCTGCATTGTGTTTTGTCTGATGAAAGAAGCAACTATTAAAGGCCATAGTTTGCAGTCAATTAATCTCCTAAAGTAATTTGTTTGCCTGATCCTGTTGCCAAATGCGCTATCCAGGTACAAGCCACTTTTTGTGATGCCTACAGAGACTTAGCTGATAAAGCAGTTTATTATGTTTCTCTGCTTTAAAGTACATTGATCTTGCTCATGGAAAATGTTAGTATTTTCTCCTTTGTTTGAACTGTACCTCTATGTTTTCAGTAATTGTTGTCTGTGACTTAGATCTCATTAGGATTATGCCAAGGTCACTGAATGGCATGTCAGCTTAATTACAGCGGCTTTCAAGCTGAACAGTTCTGACTCACAAATAGGAATTCACAGTTAGGTAAATGAACAATCTGAAATCTCCAAGCTGCATGCCATGCAATGCGTAGCTACATTCACTAAGATGCTTGAGTGAAGACTGTATTCCTTGGCTCCAGTAAAGAAGCAACTAAATTTAAAAAGCCCTTGACTTGAAATGGGGCTGAGCTCCCCAAGGATGGGCTATAAATTGCAGATTTCAGCTGTCTTATTTTAAACAAATTAAAAATGAACAGTTTGTTTTCCTTATGTTATCCCACCTGGAAAGTTTTTCAGCAGCAGTGGTGTGAGATTTGTTGTACCCTAAAGGAAGAGCATCTGCTAGCAGCAGAGTGACTTGTCCATTGCAAATAGTGAACTATTAATAGTTCTAAGCTCTTCACAAGGGGGAAAAAATAAGGCCCATGTAAAAGTCCAGTTCTTAAGAAAAGGCATAAACAGCCTGCACTCATTCACCCCAGAAGTTTCCACAAGTTGAAAACCATCTTATTGATGAAAACCCCTTTTTATAATCGTGTCAGAGTATGTGTTACTGAATGTGTTTTGCACCAAAATCTAACATCTTTCTGCAGCTGAATGATTCATAAGAATTCTGTTTGCAATGACATGCACTTCCCATTTTTAGTGATCTCTATTTATTTTTGTGCTCTGTGTTTTACCAAACCAATATCCACATATCTTATAAATCTGACTGTCTTATGCTTCAAAAATATAATTGGCTTTATTTTGTACTTCAAAGGTCATTGCTGTGGTGCCTATCTACACAGACATCAGATGCATCTAATAAAAAATGTCAGAATACAGAGGAAAGCAGAATGCAGCAAGAAATAGAATCTTCTTTTATGCATTCCTGAGTAGATACATCAATAACTTTTATCATTTTGCTTATAGTCAGTGTTTATTCAGATTGGCTAACACTAACTCAGTTGTTTTTGAGTACCAGTGTGACAAAACAGAAGTGCACTTTCCAGTTAAAAAATAAAATTGTAGTGTACCTTTCAAGTTGTCCTTAAAGTTGAAATAACTGAAGCGTCTGAGAAATTTCTGTAGACAATAGGTGTGGTCAGTTCTAATGGCCAAACCTTGGCAATAATCAAGGATAGAGTTGCATGCCATTATCAAGTAAATTCTGGTCCAGGTCAAAGAGGGCAAGAAATGCACTCTTTCAAAAACCTTATCAAGAGCATCTGGCATCCATTGGCTCAAAGCAGCAGTCAGAGAAAACTAAGCTAAAAATCTGGATTTGGGCTAGACAGGAAACATAAGCAGTCCATGAGTAAAAGGTTAAAAAGCAGTAGCTAGAACAGAGCACTAAAGTCTAGTGATTTTTGTCAGAATACTGGGGCAGGATTTAGGACTGAGCAGTCAGTGAAGACCTCTGCTGTATCCTAGAGGGAGTAACCTGGTTGTTCTGGGCTACTCTGTCAGCTTCACTGTCTTGCCTTTCAGGTCCTGGAGTACTAATTTATGGAAGCACAGAAGTGGCCAGTGTATCTTGGTCACTTTATTTACACTGAACTGTTTCTAAATCAACTGTTCCTGATCAAAGAAGAACAATAGACTTGTGGCTTTTTGTAATTGGTTGCCTATCTGGGACAGATAATGTCGTGAAAGGGAAAAGAGCTTCTTGAGATCCTCTTAAGTTTTGTGGCAAAGCGAAACTTCCATCTTGGCCTCAGTTATTCAGGATGTCTGAGAATTGTGCTTTGCTGCTGTGGTTTGCTGTCTCTTAAGTGACTAGTTAGGGGAGAGTGAAGGAGCCCCACAGATCATGTGCCTTATCCATTTTTAGAATGTTGTGCACATATTTGTGTATTCTGTGAGCTGTATAGAGTATGTATACTGTAAGTACAATTACTGAATATAATAAAAATACTAGGCCATTTTAATGGAGGAAGAAGAATAAGATAGTGACTAAGTGTTTTTTTAACATCTAATTTGTTTAATTCATTCTCACTAATTAAATTCCTAGGCTGACTGTGGAATGAAAAAGAAGGATCATAAAATAGAAGTAATGTGCCTTTTAATTTAAAATGTGCATGGCTGTTGACTCAGATATTTAAAATACAGAATTTTTTCTACTTAGTTTGAGATGTGAGTTTTGAGCTTCTTTTATGAAACCAGTAACAAAGTGAAGCACTAACATGTGAATCATTACAGTCTCTTTTATCAAGATGCTATAGCTTGATTTAATTTTCTATGGAATTACATGGATAGATGAAAAGCCTCACAATTACTTCAATACAAATTAAGTAGCTAAACTCCTAGTTAGCACATCAGATATGAATGGTTATTAGTGAGTAAATTTTGCCATGGCTGACTGGGAAATTGACAGCAGCAATGCTTGCATGTAGAAGGATGATGGTTGACCCTAATCAGCTTGTATAGTTCACAGTGACCTGATGCTTCCTGGGAGAGTGATCAAAGTTCTGTGAATCTTTCTAATGCAAAGAGTTACTCATTATACTCCCCAGCAAATTCTTTGAAGATTTGGGATTTCTGTAATAAACCTGAAGCATGCAGAACAAGCACTGTCAGAAGTGGTAAGCTGTTATTCCTTTATGATGGTTTTAGGAGACTAGTCCCTAGTGCTCCATAGAGATATGGAACATCTTCATTTATTTTACATTAATGCAAAAGTACACTACATTGCCTATATTATTGTAGTAGTCTAGATTTAAAAAAAAAATCTCTGTTCAAAACTTGGTATCTCAGGAGTATCTTTCTGAGAGTTCCACTATGCAAAGGTATGTAAGACGCAAGGAGGAGTAGCTGATATTCATTACTGTTTTCCTCATCTGTGTTTATGACTCAGTGTTATGAAATATTAAGACAGGAATGAACATTGCTTAAGACAAAATTCTTGAGTTCTCTAAGATATTGTCATTAGACCATTCAGTTGGACATTTTTGGCTCCACAATTTTCCATCTGCATAAACAGAATTATTTAGAACTCATCGTGCAAGTGATGCAAAGAATAGGATATACATTTTTTTAGAAACTCTTCCAGATTTTTAAAGTATTTAGATAGGCTAAACACTAGGCAACACCAGATAATGACACTTTTAGGGAAGATTCACTGTACACCTGACATCACTGCAAAACTTGTGTAAAAATAGATGAGTTTTTAGCATGCACCATTTTCTCTATTATTCTTAGAATTTTTTTATTCCAAGTGAATAGTCTCTCCTAGGAGGCAGGAAAGAAAAGTATTTTGAATAACACTTTGAAGTTTTATTCATGTGGGTGAAACAATGACGTTACATACAAGGTACTTCAGCTCTGCTGCTGCAGCTGCTCCTTGACATCTGAAGGCAGCAGTCTTCCCAGTGGAAAGGAAGGCTCAGAAAAGAGATCTGTGAGCTCAAGGAATGATCACAGCTCCCTTGAATGATCTATAAACAATATAAAATTTGCACCCAGCAGTCATAATCTGTCTCTGGTGCTGCTTAAGTCTCTGGGAGGGGTTTTGTCCCTCGAACTCTAATGAGAGTTTTTTATCTGCAGAGACTTCTCTTGTGTACCTCACAACCAAAACATGAACAAACAAGACATACCATCTTTAAGGTAAAATCTTGCTCAGATGCTGGGAAGAGATTGAAGACTATGTTAATAGTGCCATCTGGTGACATTTTATGTAGCCCTATGCTATTTTTGAGACCATTCTATATTTTAACTTTTTTTTTTTTTTGCCTATTTATATGAAAACATTTTCAGACATTTTAAGGAAATAATCTGGACTAGATCCTCGAACAGCTTTTCCTCTTTAGTCTCATGACTGCTTTTGAGTGAGTTTTCTCCTCTTGAAGGCAGTTTTAGACATGATGACAGGACAATGGATTGGCAATGTTGTTTTGGCTGGGGATTCCCCACTGAGAGAGGGATCTTGGACAGTATCAATTGGCAAGTGTTATTTAAAAAAAACCCAAAAAACATGCAACCAAATAGAAAAAGTTTCTTGTAACTATTTGCTACAGTATTCTATTCTTCAATTCTACTGATATCTGGTTTAGTCTTCTCCTGGTTCTAAGCCCAGCTGGAGATAGAACACCGCAGAGCTACTTGCTCAGTCTTCTCTCTCCTTCCCCCCACCCCAATGGAATGGGAGGAGAATCCAAGCAAAAGTTGTGTGTTGAGAACATAGATTTTTTTTTTTAAAATTGAAAATAAAGTAAAATACAGCAAAAATGGTAAATTATAATAATGATAGTAAAAAGGAAAAAAAACAAGTGATGCACAATGCAATTGCTCATCCCCCATGGACTGTTGCCAGACCCCTCTTGCTGACCCCAGATCAGCCCTTTCCAGGTAACTCCCCCAGTTTATATACTGGGCATGATGTTCTGGGGTGTGGAATGTGCTTTTGGTCAGTTCTGGTCACCTGTCCCAGCTGTGCTCCCTCACAGTTTCTTTTGCTCACCTCCTCACTGGTGGAGCAGGAGACAAGGAAAAAAAAATTCCTTGACTTGGGGTAAATACAACTTAGGAAAAAACCCAAACATCATTGTGTTACCAGGATTCTCATTCTCTATCCAAAACACAACAGTGGAACAGCTACTTAGAAGAAATAATCTCTAACCTAGCTGATACATTGCTGGATCAGTCCTGTGAGGAGGAAGCCAAAGAATGAATGTTTTACTCTGATGGGATACATCAGCAGAGATGCACATGTAATCAAAGATTCCCAAGATCATAAACAGCACTAGAGAATTTGCAAAGACACAACATGAAACTAAAACCAGATAAACTGAGAACTTGTGTGCTTTTAGCACATTTATTTTCTAATACCTGCTTGCTTCTAAAGGTCTTATTTAAATTGGCAACAGCATTAAGATTAATGTCTGCAATTGTACCGCAAGTGGAGAGAAAGGAGAAATGCCTGAACTTGGCAGACAGATGACTGTTGAGTAGTATTCCTTAATGACTAACTTTTTCTTTTTCCCTAAAAGGTTCAGACTGAGTTACGTTTCCAGACTGCTGAGTGTGTTTTATGCTCCAATGGTCTAAAAATCCCACTTTAACATCTGACGGCATAAGAGCATAACCATGTGAAAGTATCGAAGAGGGTAGAAATTGCTCTTTATGTTTATATTTCTCCAGTATTTGAAATTATTACTCTAAGTGCATAAGGAAGACTATAAATCTTTACCATGCCTTGAGCAGACCTGTTATTGTTAACATTCAGTGAAACCTGAAAAAGGTTCACAAAGTAGTATTTTTAGTGAGACTGAGAGTTCAGCTGATGTGCTGAGTTCTGAGTAAGTACTGTCTCTGTGATACAGGCATGATTCACATGTGTGAAGCAATACAGCAGACTCTTGAATGAGTAATATATTTTGATGACCACAGGACAAAAGATACATGTCTCTTGATGAGAGGGACTTTATTTTGAGGTGCTGTTAGTCTGTTAAATAATTAGCCCTCTAATGGGGACTTTTATATTTTTTGCAGTTAAACTTTGAACTAGTAATTGATGAATAATTGAAATATCCCTTACAGAAAGACATTTAATCTTGAAAACCTCAGGAAGGAGGAATCATTAGTTATGCTAATAACTAATTTGCATGAATAATTAAAATTCAATTTTTTAGAATGTGCCCTTTTTACTGATTTTTATTTGTACAGTTTCAGCTTTTGAGCATTACATTAATGCTTTTCTACTACTAAATCAATCAAATTAAGTAGTAAGCCTGATGTCCTTTAAACAGCCAATACTTACAAATACAAATACTTACAAAAACTGAACACCAAACAATAATCATTACATTGTGTTATTAGTCCTGTATGATGTAGCTATAGAAAAACACTTCTCATGCTTGCTCAAATAGAGACATGAAATAAATTTCCCTGAAGAATATAAAAAAATCAAGCTGTTAACTTCAATTAAATAAAATGTATGGGCTACAGTCTGTAATTAAGAAGAGTGTTTCAGTTATTCAGGAGGGATAACTGTTTTCTATAATCTGTCACTGTGGATATTAAGTTGGATTCTCTTTACTTGCAGTGGTGTTCTGCTGAAAATATTTTTTAAGCATGGTTTAGCAATGTTTTGTCCTTAGCTATTACATGAAGTTGAAATCTGAGTTTTAAAATGCTTTCACCTCTGAAACGATGAAATAGTTTTTAGGTGTTTGTTACAGATTTTAAATGTTCAAGGAAACTCTAAATGATCCTGAGGTGTACTTGTAAAATGTGTCAAAGATACCACATTTTTTGATTATGTTCTGGAATTGTCTCATAAAAGAATTATACAGGATATGTATCTTAGTGAGATTTGTCATAGGAATGAATAATTGCAAAATACTGACTTGAGAGACTAAAAGTGTTGATTCTCAGGGTCAAAACTCTAATATGTTGTTCATTGTTTTTGTAGAAGCTTGATCTGTACTATGACAGGAGATGGTATTTATCTGAAGGACAGGGCCCCTGTCAGCTCTGCCTTAGCGTCCTCTAAGAGGTAGTTTAGTTTCTGTACAGGCTCTACTCACAGCCTGCTGGTGAGGTGGCTGGATCAGCACAGGGCCTAATTAGCACTATGGTTTCTTGGTAATCTTTCCTGTATCAGTCCCCTTCTGTTTCTAAACTTGTTTGCTGTATCAATTGAGCATGTATTGTAGTTCTCTACTTGTATTCTTCACTGCCAATTCACTTTCCAACTAATTTATCTGTGACTTACATGATATTTGAATCCATAAGCACCACCGATGTATTTGACCCAGTAATGTGACTGATACACATTTCAAACTCTTTCTGGACAACTGGTATCATGAAGCAGAATGTAGGTGCACTCCTCTGTTCCTTTCCATATCCTTTTGTACTGTGAAAAGAGAACTCCCAGCCACCTTCTCTGTGTACCATCGGCAAGGCAGGGGCATTTTTCAGTGCTAGCTTGAAGCAAAGGGAGAAGTAACATCACCAAATCCTGCTGTGGGAAAGTGAGCTCTGACACTTCCTCATCTTTGCTCTGGCACATATCCACCATTGCAAGTCAATATTAGGAAGCAAATAAAGAATAAAAAAAGTATGCCATGAGGAATTCTACCTGATTAAAAGTAGAATTTATGCTTTCACTTCTAAAGTGAATTTCAAAATCAGAGGGGGGAATACTTAGTTATAGGACTGTTTAGATTCATTTCCCCTCTGCTTTCTAACATCAACATTGACATTGTCTGTCTTTTTAAACCATACTTTCTACTTAAATCATAAATAGATTTTAAACCATACTTTCTACTTAAATCTACTTAAATCATAAGTTACTGGGCATAAAATTTACTTAAAAAATGAGCATTAATAATTTCCTGTATTTAAGATTACTGATTATGCTTGGTTTCTTTTCAAGAGGAAGGTTTTCTTTCAGAGGAAGGTGATGGGCCGATTATACTTTAAAAAACAGGACTGGCTCAGCTGGTGGTCAAGGGGTGATGTGAACTTTTTAAACATTAGTCTTTGATTATTCTATTTTTAAACACATAAAAGAAGCTGTCAGCATCAGAAAATGAACATTCAGGTGCTAATATTTGAAATTTTATTCCCATATGTATTATTAAAACATCCTTTTCACATACATAAACCACAGCCCTATTTTGCACACTCTAAAATACATACCTTGAACACTGAAGTGTTTTATAATTGCACATCTTTAGTTTGTTTCCTCATAGTTGTTGAAAAGTCCTGGTAGCACAGAAAGGAGAGATTTAACACTTCAGCATATCAAAGTCTTCAGTAAGAGTAAATATGAAGACTACTGGCAGACAACATGTCAATAAAATGAGAGGCAATATTACAGATGAATGCAGTCAATTTTACAGACCACCCTAAGCTCTCAAATCAGGTATTTACCTGTTGACTCCACAGAGGTGAGATTTCATCTTGGACCACTTATTTCTAACATGTGCAATGAAGAACAGGAAACCAATGCACACTCAGACAGTTTTGTCACTTTTGTTCAGAAAAAAGACCATACTAATAAACCCTGATTCTGAGACTGGAGGGACTGTACTGCTTTGCGCTTGAAACGCTATCTTGTGTTTGCTGATGACTGTGCTGCTGCCTTTGGGCTCTGTGGTGGTCTCTGTACCAGCCTTGCTGTCCATGTTGGACCACTGCAGAGAGGTGTGCTCCTTGTGGCTGCACACTTCTTACTGCTGCAGATTACGTGTGGTCCTCAGAAGATAGATGCATATTCCCAGAGAAAGCCAAATTGTTACTTGGTTGTGTGAAGCACTGAGCCACACCCACTGCTACCTGAACCCCCAAGCACACTCCCAAAATACAGACTGGGAAAGAGATTCCCAAAGACTTCCTTTTTTTAGTACACTCTTGCATTCTCTCCCCATGGGGCAAAGGCCATTGATGTCCCATCAATGCTCAATCTTTTTTTTAACCTTCTCCCATATACTTGTGTTATATTGGGCAGTACTGGTAAGTAGCTATTTCTATTTGAGGGACAGAGTGGTAAAATATTCCAAACTTCTGAATAAGTACATCTTATGTTTTGCAAATACAATCGGCTGTTAGTGACCATTCAGAAAAGGCTAATGAAGCACTTAGTTTTCCTTCCCTCACATCTTTTTCTGTGCTCCTTTATTTCAGTTGTGAGTGTACTTTTATGCACGTTTACGTGCATGCTGCTGCCTCTCCCCCCATTTCTTAATTTTCAAATTGGGTCCTGGTGTGTCTCCCAAGATACGGAAGACACATTCCTGTTGTTCAGGTGTACTTCTCGTGTATATATAACCAGGTCTATGTATTGGATATGATAATTTCTTCCATATCAGACATAAATTTTTTGCCTTTGATAGATTTGTCCATCAAATTCGATGTCATTACTGCTGCTGCTACAGGTAAACAGAGAGATGTTTTCGCTGTTTTTCCCCATCTTGAGAATTTTTCAGGCTCTCCCCCTTGACTGAAATTGGTATTTTGTTTGTATTAAAGAGCCTTGCTTCTAACAGTATTGTCTCATTTAATGGGAAAGTAATGTTAATACAACTAAGCAATATATGTCACAGACATGCAGATATTGCACACAGCTGAGAGAAAAAAAAAAAAAAACAAACCCAAAGTTTATTTATTCTGTCATTCCAGAAAAGGCTAACAAGTTTCCTGAACAGTTTGTCCCTGACCCCCTGTATGTACTTTTGTATGGGAAGAGAAGAGCCTGGACACCTTGCTGTTTTGTGCAAGCCCTCTTTAAAAGCCTAACACAGCCATAATCCCAGGATAACTGGGGCCTAGTGAGTGCAGAAAGAACACTTAAAAGTATGGAGCATCAGTTGTATTCTGTTTCTGCTTAAAAATGTGGTGAGAGAACAGGATGCTTTGAGAGATGGCTCTCTGTTCAAAGTTTTTCAGGCCACATCAGCACTCCTTATCCAGGATTGATTTCAGCATGCATAATCCTTTCCCAGCTTCTTCTGTTTGATACAGGCGAGCTGATCCAGATACTGCAGGAGAACAGAATTCAAATGGGAATCAGGTGGGTGGGATTTTAGGTTTGGGGACATTTTTGACTTAATTTGTGCAGTTTCTGAACTATATATGGATATTTGAGAATATATCTTGTAATTATTCTCTGGATATCTGTCTCTGCTAGCACATGTGGGTCATGCTTAAGATTTGTTTTTCATTTAGAGAAGTCTTAGAGTAGCTTACCACTGTTGCATATAGAAATGGTTTGCTAGATTTCATAAAAATTCCTTCTTTAATTATGCACAATCATAAAAAAACCTATTTCTGAGCTGAGTAATTTCCAGGCTTCCTTGACAAATCAGAAGGCACAAATTGTAGATCTCT
The DNA here is from genome assembly GCF_036417665.1 of Passer domesticus. NCBI lineage: Eukaryota > Metazoa > Chordata > Aves > Passeriformes > Passeridae > Passer > Passer domesticus. The sequence continues at coordinate 28,699,170 of NC_087512.1, read as the reverse complement.
GCTAGGACTTTTCCTGGTGCATCTACACAAACTACTTTTGCTGAAGATGGTGCTGCATAAAAATAGGAGCTTTCGTCTTGATCTTTGTCATTTTGCATAGAGGGAATTAAACTAAATTTTTAAGGTGATGTAGTTCTTTGATATGTATGTATCCCTATCTCTTGTTAATGAGCAAGTAATTGGACACTTAAGACTCACTTCCTTTGTGCTGTCTGTTAGAAACCAATGCAAAGACAGCTAAATGCTTTCTGTAAACATTTGTATTAGTATATGTTTGAGGAGGTAGAACAAAACTATGTTTGGTGCTTGAAAATACTAGAAAGACATTGAAATTTTGAGAAGACAGACATTAAAATTTATTTAATATTTAACCGAGGACTTTCAAATAAGAATGGGCAAGGCAACTCCTGTAGTTCACTTCATTAATATTCAATACTGCAAGCAGAGGTACTTGCTGTTAGGCACGGCTGTTTCATCTTCCAAAATAAAGAAAAAAACCCAACCAAATCTAACAACCAACCAACCAAAAAACCAACAAACCAAAATAACCAAAGAACCAACCAGCCAACCAACCAACCAAAGACAAACCCATCCAGAAAGATATGGAGGAATGAGTAACATACAAGGGAGAAAATAATGTGAATGTTGAGATGAGTAAAAGTGGGGTCAGACCTTGAAAGAAGGTTACTTTCTTTTCCCAAAAGTTCTTCCTCGCCTAGAAGAATTGTCTTTCTCATCCCTGGAAGTGTTCAGTGCCAATGCGGATAGCGCTTCTGAGCGACTTGATGCAGTGGTACGTCTGTGCTCATGGAAGTGGGGTGGACTGGATGAACTTTAAAGGTCTCTTCCAACTCAAAGCATCCTGTGATTTTATGAAGGGCATGACCATTTCCAGTGATACATCTTACTAACTGAAACATTGCAAAATTTTTATCAAAAAACCTAATTGTTTTTTTTAAAAGTCTGTTTGATTGTGTCCTTGTTACTCTTTTTCAGCTTCCTACATAATTAAGCATACCAACATACATCCTAAAAATTCTCTTCTCTTCAGTTACTACATTTATCTCCTGTATTTTACTTTCTGTATGTTAAAGGATGTCTTCTTTTTACCAGTTCCAGGGAGACAAAATATTTTTGCTTAAGGGAAGGGCAGTAAAAGGCTGAAGGAATTTCTGTGGCACTGTTGGCATTTTGTGGGCCTCCTGCAATGAGTCAAAAGGATAGAAACAGAAATAATTATGTGCTTGTTCATGTGCAAATGGATAAGTATTTTTCCATGGTTCAGGTTAGAGAAGCAGCACTACTCAGGATGTTGGGGCATGTGAGTAAGGCAGATACTTAAGTATTTGTTGCATCTATGGATAATCCTCTAAATAAATAGAAATTGCATATTTTCTTTGAAGATTGATTAAGTATTTCTACTATAAATTTTAGAGATATTCACAAAGTAAATTCTCAAAAATCAGAAAATATTAATGATTCTGAAAGTTGTTTTAGTGGCATGAATACATTAAGCTCTTGAGTAGCAGCATTTCTGCCTGAAGACTTTTGAGGATAAATTAATCTCCAAACAGTAGCATGAGGATTTATAGTTTGACTATAAGTCTATGCAAGGGCCACTCTTGTACCGAGAAGCTGTAGTTGTCCCATTTGCATCAGTCAGTCCTGCCCCAACCCTGCAGCACTTTGACTTTTTGTGATTTCAGTCTAGGATGCATCTGGGGCACATTCTGATTTCTCAGATGGGAACCAAGGTTTCTCTCCTGGATGAGAGATCAGGATGCTGAAGAGTGCTCATCTACCTTTGGCAAAGCCTATTCTTGTGGTTTACTCTCCTGTTGGCATTGAGAAAGGATAAGCAATGCCTATGGGTTGTTCTGCCCTGGGTTTTCAGCATCTAACTAAAACATCTTTTAAGAAGCATTTTTTTAATCATAAGATCATAGTCTTGCCTCCTGGAAGTGGGGGTAATTTGTCATTAGTGAAGCTGGATGAAGGAAAACAACAGTAATTCTGGGCAATGTTGCATGATTTTCTGCATGAAAATTCCTTTATTCTGGTAGTACTAGGAGCAATCACTGTGTGTTAATGTGGCATCTAGCACACTGTGTAGCCATCTGAACTTGTGTTTTGTATGCCCCTGGCTTACAGTGAAGCATATCTGAACTATTGCTTGTTTAGTTTTCCTACTTCCCACCTCATTCTTTACTAGCTCACACTAGGTGTGACCTTCTATGTAGCACATTGCTCCTGCTCCCCAGCAGCAAAAAAGCCCCCAGCAGCAGGTCAGACTGCTTTCTCTTGCAGATTTGTAGATAGTATATGCCAGCAATGTTCAGCCCTTAAATATGTTTTGGACTTTTTTTAATTGAGAATTTTATAATTCCCTACAGTATCTAGATAGTCCTTTTTTTGTTGAAAAGAGCAAAATAGAAGCAGAAGAAGTGGAAAAGTAGGAATGAACATGAATTACAAAAATCCAAGTTTTTCTGGAGCTAAATGATCTTTCCCAATTTAAAGCCTTCAAGGAAACCAATGTAGTCTTTGCGTTGATCAGATGAAGCAGTTTTGCAGTCATGTCTGGTGGAAATGAATAATGAATAGACCAGAGAAGGAATAACCCTTGTTCCTTCTAATGGATGCTAGTTCAAGCATGAGGAGGCAGCAAAATAAATGATACAATTCATCAGTTGTTAGAATATATCTAGTAGGATGAAAAATAGTCTTTCTTTTAGAATCTCTTTTTCTGATTTTCCATAATGGAATTTCTGTTTTCTGTAAGGATTTTACTTTTTTTGTTGTTTGTTTTAATTAAAGAAATAGTTATTCTGTTCCCTGAATGAGGGAAAAGATCCTGGTATTTAAAAATATAACACCAAATAATTGTCAAGAAATATTTCTTAAGTTATTTCTGCCATTAAAGTAAATCATTGTTGTTGAAGCTAAATGCCATACCTGGTTCCCAAGGTCCAAACTAATGATACCAAAAATATTGGTTCAGCATAGAATTATAGTATTACTTGGTTTGGAAGGGAGCTTAAAGACCATCTTGTTTCAAACCCTCTGCCATGGGCTGGGAACTTCTGATTAGACAGCTCAGAGCTCCATCCTGCCTCATCTTGGACACTCTCAGGGATGGGGAATTCTCTCTGCAGCCTCTCCGGACAACCTGTTTCAGTGCCTCACCACCCTTGTACTGAAATATTTCTTACAATATCTACTCTAAAACTACTCTCTTTCAATTTGAAGTGATTGCCCCCTGTCCTGTCACTATGTGCCTCGTAAAAAGTCCCTCTCCAGCTTTCCTGTAGGCAGTCTTTAGGTACTGGAAGGTGCTGAAAGGTCTCCTTAAAGCCTTCTTTTCTGCAGGTTAAATGGTCCCGGCTGTCTCAACCTGTCCTTGTAGGACAGGTGCTCCATTGCTGTATCACCTTAGTTGCCTCTTCTGGACTTGCTCCAACAGGCCAGCATCTTTCTTCTGCTGAGGGCCTCAGAACTGGACATGGTACTCCAGGGGGTCTCACAAGGGCAATAAAAGCATAAGAGTAAAATCAACAGCTTACAGAGCAGAAAAAGATATATTTGTGTGTGCAAAAGGGAGTTGTGTGGTTGGTTTTTTTTGTTTGTTTGTTTGTTTTTTTCCTGATCAGAATATGCTTTTTTTTTTCTTAAAAACTAAAAGTCAAAACATATTTTTATAAGTCTATTCAATACAATGCAATTACCTTGGAGAATGTACCCAAAAAATTAATTCTGTTAGGATCTAATACTTTTACATTTCATCATTATTTCCTTTGTAAATAGATGCTTCATGTAAGACATGAGTAAATGGCTGGGCATTACACTTTTCATCAGACATTATCTCTTCCATTATAACTTTTTCCAGTCTTCCTAACTGTTTATTTAGTTGTAAACCTCCATTGACTCATGTAATTAGAAGTTTCCTTCAGTGTTGACAAAAGTAATCATTATTGCTTGGTAACAAGTTGTGTAACTCTCTTTTAACTTCAAGAGAAAGAGTGACTGAAAAAATAATATCTATGGAATGCCAGCAATGGAAGATACCATACTAATCACTTCAACAGAAAATACTCTTATGTACAATTAGATGATGAAACATCTCTTTATCTACATGACTTATTAAAATCTCACTTTGAGTCTCACTTTCAGATTTGGACAGCCAGGAATATTTCTAAAGGCTTTTCTCTAGTCCCACAGTCCTATAGGTACAGTGATGCTCCAGCTGCTGTTGTTTTTAGCCAGGATTCTGAGCATCAGCAGTTACAGGCTTCCACTTGCCCAGATTTCATATAACATGGTTAGTGTTCCTAGAAAGCAAGCTGGATTTAGCAAGAAGCCAGTTAGCTGTTGGGCTTAATTGTGTGGTCACCAGTCAGACTGAGTACTGTGCCTGCCCAGGCTCCTAGTAAGTTAACGTTGTGTATTTCCATTTAAAGTGAAGCTGAACTTGTTCTGTTTTCAAGTGCGCACTGGAATGTACAGCATATCAGCAATAATGGAAAGTATAACAAAGTTTGCAAAATCAACCCTGTGGCTGAGGATGTAAAAGCAGCAAAGCCTGATTTTTCTTTAATTTTCTCAGAAGTGAGGGATAGAGGGACATCTACATGGAAGTCTGTGTCTCAGCAGAGCCACTCAGATGTTATGAAAAGTAACATTTTTCTATATGTCTTTGTTCTAGCCAGAAGTATATTTGAAGCAATGAATCACAAAGAAAACAGAATCACTTTCTCTAATGTTCACTGAATTCTGTATTACAAGAGGTAGCACCAGAACTACTACTGGAAAGTAGCAGACATTAGGGGACTATACATTTTTTTTCTATGTGTGATTTGGAAGAAATCCACAGGCCCCCCCACCATATAAGATTTTTCTTATCAGTTTATTTAAGTTTCAGACACTGTCTCAAATTTTAATTTATTTGTAATGTATCAGGCAAATTTCAAATAAACTTAAAATATATCTCTTAAAATATATTCTGAATACCAACGTAATGTGTAGAAACAATACTGATAGTATTCTTAAGCTACAGAAATGTGTACACCTTGGCCTTTCTCCAAAGCAAGTTAGAAAAGTACAGTGAGTGATTTTGGAAGGTCCTTTTGTACCACTGTTAGTAGACAAATCTTTCCTAGAAACAGCCTGAATAGGAGTATGCTTTCAAACCTGTTTATCATTTTTATTTGCTTGTGCAACTTTTCTTGTGCAGTTGATAGCAATCAGAGCTCTCTTATTACACAATTGTGGAAGAAAACTGCCATGAAGATTTGGGCTCTGCCATTTAGCTCTTGGTAGTTGTTCATGCCCTGATTTCTGAACTCCATTGGTGGGATTTGACTCTCCTCAGGAAGTTGTCTAGGCTCTCCAAATTCTGGGGAGAGAGATACACATGCAGACACAAACATTTCCAAAGGCTTGATTCATCCGATCCTAAAACAGTCACTGGATGGGATATCTCAACTTTTCTACAGTGTCTTTAAAGTGCTAACTTTTTCCAGAAACAGATGGATAAAGGATGTTGGCTGCCATAAACCGTTACCTTTTGAGGTCACTTGTTGCTGTAGTTTTCTGTGAGTATGATAAAAACTTAACTATTCACTGGACACTACTCTTACACTGCCCACACTCTACTCAGACTCTTGTAACTTCTTATCTCGCTACTGGTGCTTCAGTCTTTTAGCAAAGGAAAAGCTAAGAGGAGAAGTGCTTTTCTATTCTAGACCCTTGCTCTTCTAACAGAGTTCCCATCCAAGCTGGGATGAAAATAATCAGGCACGGATTTTCTGTCCCATCTTTTCTCAGTCCTTGTTAGCTGATGGTGAGATTATCAATTTGCAGCTGCCGCCGGCTTTTAGAATTGGTTTCTTACTAATTAGAACATCAGATTTAGAGTGCTGGAAGTCTCAGAACAGCATTTACCCTTTTTTGATGTCTTACAACAAGGACTAATCTGGGGAATGCTGAGGTATAGTCTAAGTCAACAGCTCATCAAAAAGCTCATTCTTGTATTCTGAATCAGTCTGCAGAGGGCGTTTACAAAGGCAACATTCAGCCCTCACTGACCAGTTGGTTTGACACTTAGTGGTAACCGAATGGGGGCTTGCCTTGCTAAAAGGCATGAGCTCCTGCAGAACTGGGTAAACATCCAGCTCCTCAGAGTAAGGGCTGGATGGTCCCATTTCCTTTCCAGTGCAGAATAGTGATCAATAGCTGCAATGAGTGACAAGATATTTATTTTGGCTTGTTTTGCAAGAACATTTTTGGCTTAAAATGTACTTCCTGTCTTAGAAATGTGGAAGAAGAAAAAATAAAGTAGAATGTGAAATAGCAAGTAAGATGAGATGAAATATTAATTTGAAAGGAAAATTAGCCTACAGCAATGAAGATAAAAGTTAGCAGGTTGAGATAAAGATCTTCAAATAAAGAAAATTCTATTTTTTACCCAAGACAGACATTTTATAATTAATGCAGGAACCAAATAAGTTTTTTAGAACATTAACTAATTTAGAAAAAAATATTAATTTATAAGTAAGTTTCCTGTCTTGTAAAAGTTCTGATGGATTGGTTGTAAATTGCCATTTTTCATGCATAATTTCATTTTTAATGTATATGCCTTTTTCCAAGTGTCTCTCTGTGGGGTGGATGGTTATAGGCTCCAAAGGTTTAATTTAGGATTTTTTTCAGGGTCACCTTTTATAGTTGACTGTAGCAGAGTTTTTAATTACTATACTTTATTCAGATATAAAAGGTTTTCTCGCTACATGTAAACATAAAACCTACTGTTAAAAGCTGTGTGCAAACTGTTTTCTCCAAGTGCTTCATCCCTTCTAAATTGAGGGAGATGTTTATTAATTTGAAGTCTCGTATCTTCACGTACTTTTTGTGTCCACTGTCATTTTTAGCTGAGGTGAAAGGAAATATAGGCATGAATTTGTTATGGAAATAGGAATTTTTACTTCAGGTAGAAGCAGCTGAGTAGTTGCTTGTAGTTGGGGAAACAGTGCAGTTATTCTATTCTTGTATTACTTTGTCTAAGTATATTTTAGTCTTTTGCTGTTTGTCTAAACTAGTCGGCATCTGAAAGTTTTGGGGTTTTGCATGCCTCTCACCATTTATTTATGTGGAAAATACGTGCAGCTTAATTTATACATAACATCTTCAATTTTAATGTAGCAATAATTAATACCTCATTCACAGGACTGGATTTATCTTCTGTCTGTTACTGTGTAATTCAATAACCAGAGAGTGAACTCCTAAGCCTGACTCCTGAAATGTCAAATTTAAGTACAGTAATGGAGGAAAAGGTAGGGTGGAAGCTGCTTCTGTTTTATGGATTGGGAATGCTGTGTCACCTTTCAGTGCCACTATGAGGCATTTACTCAGAGGGTGCAGACCATTTGAGGGCTGGCCTTTATTTGTTACAGAGACAGAGTCAGAACCAGAAGAAGAAATCCCATATCCCTGCTTGCACCAGAGAGTCCTGAAATTCATTATTTAACTACTGGTTTTGGGTAGGTCAATAAGCATGCAATTTTTTGAGCTTGAGGTCCCATGGGCACCTGCAGTTCTGGGTGACGACGTGTGCAAATATTTGGTGTTGACAGAGCTGAGTGACTCAGCACAGTTTTCATTCTTGACTCCCAGTCAGATCATAAAATAGTTGTCTTTCTGTCTGCTTCTTGAGGGCTCAATGAAGCTGGCATTTTTGGGAATAGCAATCATATCTGTGTATGAGTCTGATGGAAAATATGATGGCAGTGGCTTCCTTTGGCTCACTTTTTTTCCCTGCATGCAACACAAAAAGTCCAAAACGTAGCTTTGTAGTTGTTAAGGTATTTATATCCCTGGTTGAATTTAATACTATGAAACTTTCTCAGTGTCCAATGATATTTTGTTTGCAAGGTTAGAGTTGACAAGATTCTGACTTTTCTTTCAACATCCAATTATGCTGTCTCTGACAAACTGCTCAGATTCAGCTAATGACTATTTCTGTGAAGGAAAAACATGCTACAGGAGAGCTGAGATCTTAATATTTTTAATTGATTAAATGCACTAGTCTCTCTGATTTGCAGGCTTTATGGCAGATGGTCATAATATTGCAAGTTAAATGCATGACAAATAGTAATCATTCAAACATAATATGGGTTTTTTATTGCCTATACTAATACATTTCTCTCAGGCACAGAAAGTTTTACTAAGAGAATATGTGACTTTGAAACACCCAGAAAAAACCACTTCTGAATGAAACAGTATTTCCTGAAGAGTGAGAAAAAGCTCTTGTCTGCATCCCCCACAGCACTCAAGACTAGATAACATGACTGTAAGAGCAAGCTCATGTGTGCTCTTTCTTCAACAATAGAAGTGTTGCTTGTTGAGAACTGTAGCTGCAGATGATACACCAGAAAATTTCCTGAGCTTCATTGTTCACCACAGAGACTTAATCAATCCTTCCAGTGTAAGTGTTTCTGTGTGTTGGTTGTGTTATGTGACCATCTGCCATCTGGTGATAGGATTGTAATGGCTTTGAACAATGTCATAGTCATCAAAACCCTCAAAGTATATGACAAATATCGAGTGGCAGTATTCTTCAGAGTTTCTTCAGAAAGAAAAGAGTGATTTAGAACTCCTTGTGTGGGAGTTTTAAAGTATGCACAAAACCACATAATTCTCAGGAACGATGGTCTGTGCTTAAGTTGGGGGCAGTATAAGGGATGCTGGGAACCCGCATTATCATCTTCTGCCTGTATTTTGCTGTCTCTCTGAAGAATACATATGCACAGATTTATTTAGGAAGGCTTAATTTGGTCATCAATCTTCCCCGTGTTTAATCCTTTAAATGCAGAAAAAACAAGCTGCAACAAGACATCTTTATTTCCTATATTTTGCATCAAGGGGTAAAATGACATGCTAATTAAAAGGGTTTTTCCTGAGTTTCAGGGTGAAAAGTTACTCACAGAGCAACTTAAAAGTTGCTAACAGGGTACCTGTTTCTGATAGTTTAACCTGTGAACAGCAGCAGAGAAGCACAAATACATGCTTTTGTCTTAGCCATTTCTGCCCAGTGTGACTGGACAGAGGCTGTGCTGGAGTGGCAGGTAACAAGTGGCCAGGTGAGGAAAAGAACCAGAGGAGAAGGAGGAAGGGAGTCCTTCCTAGGAAGACACAAAGATGGAGATGTTAGAGTGATCATATCTGGCAGCCTCCTTCTGTGCACAGGGGTGCCACAGGACAGGCTGAGGTCAGTGCACGTTAAACACAGTAGTGAGCACAGATGCTGGTGCACCCTTGGCTGAGCAAAACAGCCATTTGCAGTTTGATGGTTGCACAACTGTGCCCTTTAGGTTAAATGGGAGATTATCCTTGTTCCTGTGAAAAACTGACTATGGTCCCAGAATATTTGTCTCAACTGCACCTCAGATTTTCCCATAAGAACGGAAGGAGTGGCTGAAAGCAAGACCTAGATGGCACATAACTCTTGAGCTGAGATCTGTATGCAGCTGTTTATGAGCTAAGGCTTTACTTTTGTATTCTGGTTAGCTTTGCAAACATATCTTGTTTAACTTAATTTAGTATCTTATATGGGCTGAACTCTAAGCTGTCACAAGAAGTAATGTACTACCAGTTATTTACTACATAAATGTATGGAATTGATCAGTAGATATTTGATAAGATATTCATTAAAGTTAAGATAAATGGATGAAGACTAGTTACAAAGGGTGTCTTATAGGATGATGTTACAATTGAAATCTAACCCCAAATGTGGCTTCTCCAGCATATGCAGTGCATTAATTTTACCTTCTCTAGAACTCTAGAAAATCACTCTGAGCTTTGTATTAGACCTACAGGTTCTAGGGGCTGAGTATTTCCTTATGTCTATCAAAAGTCTAACAAGCCTTCATGTACCATGAGCTCTGTCCCACAACTAAAAAGAGAAATAAAATTTGATGGTTCAGACTGAAGTGCCAAAATTGAAGAGAGGGGTGATGTAAGAGTGGCATGCAGCACTGCATTGTTTTTCTTTATGTGGAATTTGTTTTCTCATCAGGACAGCACCTTTTAAAGGTTTTTCCGAGAGGTTTTTGGTGGTGTTCTTTTCAGGTAGGATCAATTAGCATCATATAAAGTTAGTGAATAATTACTTCTTCAGTGCTTGATTTTAATTTCTGTAGCACCGAATATTTTACCTATTTTGCAATTCTTAAGCCTTCACAATCTTGCCAAGCTCAGGGAACCTAACATTTTCTTTTCCTTAGCAGAGTTTGTGCACATGGGAAAAAATGCTGGGAGTCTGGGCACAGCAGAGCCATGGCTTCAGAGGCCTCCTCCTGGAAACTAGGTTTGGGCAGGGAGATCTGGCTCAGGGTATGCTTCTTACATCCCATCTTTGCTAGATATAGTCAGTGGTTAAACTGGTGTTTTGGTCCACACCTCTGTCAGGATAAGGCCCTGTACTTAAGACAGGAATGGGGCTGTCTGTCTGCTCTTTGATCTCTCCTGTTGGCTTTCCAGACCAGAACTGTCATCTTAGTCATGTTCTCTGCCAGACATAACTTACAGCCACACAGTAGCTATGACTAGTCTGCTTAGAATTTGTGGCTGACGTGACAGACCTTATGCAGTTTAGCCAATATGATTAGGCATGACATGGAAATGTAACCTAGAAGCCAAGAGTGCATGTTCCTTACACAAACAGTTCAGTACAAAACCCATTATAGTCTATATCATACCATTGCAGATGATGTGTTTTGGCAGAACAGCTGCACCTAAAGGTTAAACAAAACATTTGAAATCAGTAAATTGAAATATTTTTAAAGTTTTAAAAGTTGTTTTAGTATTCTTATGATAATTTTATGATAATTTTATAGATGACAGTTTCATAGAAAAATGCTGCATGAGGATATGGAAACAGCGTAATAGAAAAAAATAGGAGTTTCCATGTGCATATTTAGTCAGACCTTCTTATTATTGTGAAAAATTTGTTTGGGTTAGCTGGCTTTGCCTGACTGTTTTTTCTGCAGTTTTCCTGACCTGGTTGCAGCATGAGATACAGCACCTGTGTTCAAAACATGTTCAGCATATGGGACTGAAACATGAAAAAGAGACCATCCTTTCTCAACTAGCCTTTTCTATTCTCCTATCAGTGGTTGTTTCAAACCAAAATGTACCTGACTATAGTTAGCCCATATTTAGAGTTTGCTGTGTAAAGAAGTCATTCATTTACCCACCCACATAGCAGAAGTTTCACCCAGCCTGTACTTGAAGGCTATATTGAGGTTCCTGCTGGGAAGCATGGCTGAGAGAGGAGGCTGAGGGAGGCAGGGTCCTGCAGCCTCCCCACCACAGCAGAGGCAAGTTATGCTGTCCTGGACTGCCCCAGGTCTTTTCATCATTTTAGAGGACACAGATCTCATTTGAGATTTGATTTTTTAGAAAAAAAGGCAAAACCATCCAAACAGCAGAAAATAGAAGCTGGGTGTTTTGGATGTGTGATTCACTTCAGGGAAGCCCGTGCTCCTCTGTGTCACTGGCAAGGCTGCAATTAACCCTGTAATCACAGGCTGAGACAGTGCACAGGCTGTGTCCCCACCCATGGCCCTGTCACCTCATCCCCATGTCTGGGTAGTAGTTCTGGGGAGGTGTCCTTGGAGTGCAACCAGGCTTCCCAAATGCTGTATAGGGTCAGTTACTGGGGTATATGGCATATGGCTCTTGCATGAAATCCTGCACCTTGCTGTATAAGTTTGTAGCTTTTGTCTATTATGTTAAAATGTGTGCATACTAAGGACAACATTTTGCAGGGTTGACTATGAGGTAACAGGCACTTTGTTTTTATTTGTGGCTGTATAACCTTACACCGTGCTTAGTAATGTAAGGAACAGGTGTGTGTGTGTGAACAGGTGTGTGTGTGTGTACATGAAGTCTCTCAAAATTATCAGCACAAATGCATGGGTGAGACTAAGTTACAGTGCAGATTTCAGGCAAATCCCTAGAAAGTGGCAAATTGTTTTTTCTAAGCTTTGTGAAGAACTCACAGAGTTCTTGGATAATGCAAACTGGAAAACACTGAAGATTGGAAAAGAGCAGTTAAGCAATCTGCATGTATATAGTGCTGTTTGTAAGGTGTCAGTACTTTCCTTGAACTGCTCGTTCCATGCTTAGAATTTATAGACAGTCATTACAGAAAGTAGCCTGTGTGATATGCTGGATCTGATGCCTTTGCTAGACATTAGTGCCCATTCAATGAGTTTTCTAAATTAACTTCATTAACATTTGCTATAAGCACTTCTCTATGTATGCCTTTAGGTCTGGACTAATCTGTTAAGAACATCTTGGAGATCTGCAGTTCTCTGTGGTTGCTATCCTTAAATCTATGGTCTGCTATGACTTTGATTTCCACTGAATTTTTCTTTAACCTTTAGAAAATCCTGTATCTGAGCTTGAGGTCTCTTCTGAATTAACATTGGAGTAAGTAATTATTAATTCTCTTGAAATTTACATCCTAACTGCTTGATCTTCAAATTACTGTTGTAATATATTTGAGGTTCTAATGTTTAATATATGGGCCTTTTGATCTTTGAATATATAAAAATTACAGCTTATTTGAATCTCACAGGTAGAGTTTTCCAGCTCTTTTACAGGAGACGAATTGTCTCCTGAGTGTGCCCACGGTTTGTAGAAGATCATTTTAGGGGTGCTGACTATGGACCCCTTACTTCACTGAATCATGTTGTATTGATTCCAGCTGTAAGCGGTTTGCCATAAAGGATAGGTGCTAGTCATCAGCAGTCAGTTGCAGGTTCAATATCTCTTTGCTTCTCAAATTATGTGATTCACAATTTATTATTGTAACACATGAAAACTCCCCAGATCAAGCCCCTAATAGCACAAATTTAGCCACACTCATAAAGCAGTCAGGAACAAAATATTATTTTATATGAGGACTGTGGTGTAGATAATTGGAGTTTAAACCTTGCAGTCAATTCTGAACACTGTCAGTGCTGGACTTCAATTGCAGTCACTTTTCACTTTTTCAGGGCTTGCAGGTGGCACCTGTGTTTGATCGGGGAGAATCAAGGCTAAGAAAGATGAAGAAATAGGGATTTTTATACTTTCAGATTGTATGCTTAGGTAAAATTAAAAAAAAACAAAACAAAAAAACCATTAAAAAAACCAAGACAAAAAAAATAAAACCAGTAATCCAAAACGAAACCAAACCAACCAAAAAATACCAAAACATCTGAATCCCAAAACCAGCCCACAAACACAAGCCAAACAAAATCCCCACTATTACTGAATGATTGAAAGTTTCAAACTGTGCATCGTCACATTTCCTTATGCTGAAACACAAGGGACATCCACTCCAGTCTCACACACCATTGTAAAGTTATGTCAGAGGGAATAGACCTGGACATATTTACCATAGAAATCACAGTTTTCCAATCAAATGTCATTTTGTTGTCTACTGAAGAATTTCTTTGTCTAAGGGAACTACTGATTTGTCAGCCTTCTATCTGTGCCTGGGAAGATCATGGAACAGATCCTTCTCAAAGCTGTGCTAATGCACAGGGAGGTGATTTGGGACAGCCAGCACATCTGCAGCAAGGGCAAGTCCTACCTGATCAACTGGCGTCAGGTGACTGCCAGTGGGAAAGGAAAGGGCTACAGATGTCATTTATTTGGACTTCTGTGAACCTTTTGACATGGTCACCCACAACATCCTTCTTCCTTAAAACAGAGAGAAGGATTTCATAAGTGGACTGCTAGGTGGATAAGAAAGTGGTTGGTCTGGTCAACCAGAGGGTTGTGGGCAATGGCTCAGAGTCCCAATGGACATCAGGGACAAGTGGTGTCCCTCAGGGATCCATACTGGGACCAGTGTTTTTTAATGTTTTCATTTATGACACAGACAAAGGGATTGAGTTCACTGCCAGCAAATTTGCAGATGACACCAAGCTGAATGGTGCAATCAGCACACCTGAAGGATGGGATGGCATCCAGAGGAACCTGGACAAGCTCATTAAGTGAATCTGTGGGAATTTCCTATGTTTTAACAAGGCCATGTGCAAGGTACCTGGGTCAGAGCAATCCCCTGATACCAACACAGGCTGGGGATGAATAGACCAGAGCAGCCCTGCTGAGAAGGGCTCAGGTGCTGGTGGGTGAGAGGCTGGAGCTGACCCAGCCATGGGCACTCCCAGCCCAGAGAGCCACACGTGTCCTGGGCTGCATCCAGAGCAGGGTGGGCAGCAGGGCCAGGGAGGGGATTCTGCCCCTCTGCTCTGCTCTGCTGAGACCCCACCTGCAGGGCTGCAGCAGCTCTGGGGTACCAGCACATCAAGGACATGTGAGTCCAGAGGAGGGGCACCCAGAATATTGGAGGTGTGGGAGCACCTCCACTGTGAAGAAAGGCTGAGGAATTTCAGCTCTTCACCCTGGAAAAGAGAAGGCTTTGAGGTGACTTAATTGCTGCCTTACAGTTCCTGAAGACGGCCTAAAGGAAATGTGGAGAGAGACTTTTAACAGTGGCATGTAGTGACAGAACAAGGAGGAATAGCTTCGAACCGAGAGTAAGTTTAATTGGATATTAGGAAGAAATTGTTTACTGTGAGGGTGGTAAGGCACTGGAACTGGGTGCCCAGAGAATTTGTGCAAGTGTTCAAGGCCTGGTTTGATAGAGGCAGAGCAACCTGATCCAGTGGAATGGAGGGATTGGAACTAGATTATCTTTACTGTATGATCTTTAATGTCCCCTACCAAAGCATCTGAGTTTTTAATTTTAAAAACTCTTTTTTCAAAACAAAAGAAAAAGTAACTGAAAATGCATGGAGTCCTAAAACAGGCTAGTAATTGTAAGGGTATGCTTTGACACTAAGTGAAAATAGAGAACTTGACTCATGTACTTGGTCACTCTGGATTTAGTCAGACATTAGATGTTGAGGTAGGAAAAATCCTAATGGTATGAATAATGTGCTAACAGACTAGACAGACAAGGAGGCAGTAGAGGTTATCACCAGAAATATGTAAATACAGTTGAGATGAGAGTTTGGGAAAATACTGAGTAGCTCTATGGATGATGTCCAGCCAGGCTGCTGGTTCAAATAATTCCTCCCTCCCCAAATTCCTTCATCGGTGAGTCAGCCTGTGTAAATAAGGACTGCAGCCAGACAACTGAAGAAATAATTTGGATTCTTTCAGCTGAGCAAAGACATGTTCATGACATCATCCTTGTTCTCAAATATCTGCTCTATTACTGAAGGCTCAGCTTCATTCTAAACAGCAATTGCTTATGTTGGTTTTAGTTTTTATCTGACCCTAGTACTCCTTATGAGAGGACACTTATGAGTGCATAGATGTTGTGACTGTTCTTTGTGAAAGCTTTTGCTGCTTGCACGATACATATTGTAAGCATTGGAGCAATGTAGTCAGAATTTGAGTAATCAAGGTCACAATACAAAACTTTCTTTTTTTCTTCTCTTTTTTTTGTGGGGTGGTTTTTTGTTGGGTTTTTTTTGTTTTTTTCTGTTTTGTGGGTTTTTGGTTTTTTTTTGTTTTTTTTTGGTAGTTTTTGTTTTGGCTAGTATCAGTAAGAACAAAAATAAGGGATTGTACTTAGACAGTAATAATGAACCATGTAGGTAGGAGCCTAGTAACATTGGCTGAGTAACAGATTTGTCAGGGAAAAAGAAAGAATACAATAATGGTTTTCAAGCTGAATATTACTGAATAATTTTGTTGTGCTGCAAATGAGCCTTTAGGACAGGGATTTGTAGGTGGTACTACTGTCTGTATAACATGGGATACCATCCTTAACTTATTCTTGGTCCAGTGATAATCTCTCCAGGTAAACACTGCAGTTCAAGTAGACGTGAACCAGTTGAAAAATCTCACTCCTACATACCAGGAAGACCATTGTGAATGATTGTCAAAACCTAAACAATACACAAGGGCTGTGTTAGCTTTAGCTAAGGAATAGAGTCCCGAAGAACAGTTCCTCACAAATATAGAGCAGCATTTCCAGGTCAACCCTTGCAGAAAAAAAAAATCTAATATGCCACTCATTATAATGATATAGAAGTTGAACACAGCCTGAAAGAAAATGCTTGTGAAATACATGTTTCTAAAAGCACTCCTTGTGGTGAAGAGAATGAGGCAGAGAATATGACTTTTTCACAGAGAAAAAAGAGATTGAAAGACCATAGCTGAAAAGAACATTAAAATGTTGCAACATCACATCCTGCAGTTATCCATATAAATGAATATTTTGATAACTCAGCAAGCAAAATCTAGCTGACAAAGTTAAAATGTCATTTGGGTTAGCTGAACCTGTGGAAGCTAACCCTAAATGAGTAATTAATGTGACTGTGAGTATAAATGTGTGATAAAATACTTGACCAATGACCACTATATCTTCCAGAAAATTGAGTTTTAAAACCAAAATTGGATAGCTCTCTGAAAGATATGCCTATTTCAGTTTATAATTTTCTGGTCTTGATACACAGGATAAAGATCTGTAGACTGCAGATAACCCAAGGGTTTTAAGAAGTATGTAGCACAAACACAGGAAATCTGATACAAATAAAAAGTGAAATTTCTGATACATGTATGAAGTAACCTTAAATGAGTCCAAGAGTGAACTGAACTTTTGATGCTTTCTCTCAACTTTTCTTCTATTTTTTTTTTTTCTTTTTGCTCTCTCCTCTTTGGTAGAGGAAAAGCTTTGCTATTGCAGTTTCTGTCCATAAAGAGAAACAGAGAAGACAGGGTCTGTCCTGAAATGCATCTGAAGTTCCTGTAGTTTGTGTGAAAATTGGTAACTTGATCCAGCAGGAGCCTAAATTATTACTTCTGTTAAGGGAAATGCAGTTATGATGCATCATTCAGATTGGTGGAAACACCCTGTCCATTCAGTGGCCTTTGTTCCAACCTTGCTGTGTCATAGGTTGCTGTTTGTCCCTCCAGTGGCAAGGGACAGGTCCCAGGAGTGAGCTGGAGTTACAGGGAGGGCTGAAGAGGTGAGGCAGGGTGGATAGGAGGCTGAACTATAGTGATGGCAGGCACAGGAAGCATTATTGCAGTACTGAGTGAAGGGGAGGGGAAAAAAATAAAACCTGTATGGAACATCTTGGAAAATGAGAACGCTTACTTACAAAAATACTATACTGGTCAGCCTGTATGGGCGGTAATTTTTTTCTGCTGTGCTGTTTACTCCACAATTCATAATCCTGTGCTCAAACTGGGCACTTGTCTTTTGTACAATAGCTATTCTAATGTCTCCTGCCTTAATTGTTACAAGGCCATGAAGAATTACTCCTTTTTCCCATGAAGGAATTTTTCGCAATTGTATGAGCTAAATACAACCTATGGATTGATGATAAGATTGTATAAAATTATAATTCTAGCCCAAGATATGATCAAAGATATTTTAATCACTAATCTTAACTATGTAAATTTATTGCTTTATTCACTTTACTTTACAAATTATGGTTCTAATTGAAATACTTTTTACTTTTAAGAACAGTTACCCTTTTATTAGTCTGACAGTGGCAAACCAATTACACACTTGAACCAAAGATATTAGAACCCTCAATGTCATTCCATAAATATAATCTTTAGTTTTTCTCTTTCATTATGATGAATAAAGTGTTGATTTGTGTGCTTGTTGAATGAATAAAATTAATCTGAAGAATGCAGGTGCTATTTTTAAATTTTATACACATTAAAGATATGAAATACAAGGGAACACTCAGCTTAGGAGTTGGAAGGAAAAGCTACACATTTCAGCTGCTGGCACTGAAGCAGGTTAGTGTTTGGACTGAAGTAGTCTTAGCTTTAGGTAGCTACTAGAGAGATTCTAGGCATGCTAATAGTACTGTGAATCCAAACCTGATGCTTACAAGATTCACATTTACTCATATAATGTACCAGCAGCAAAGTCTTTCCAGAAGAGAAATTCCTCAGTTGCTTGGAGGCTTTTGTTGAACTTTTTTCTTTAATTATTATTATTTCCTGAATGGGTTTTATACCATAAGTGGAAGGAGAGGCCCACAGAGCAAATGGACAGATTGTCTTTATTCTGTATAAATGGACACTGAAAAAGAAGAATGCAATTAGCCTATTAGTGTTAGAAAGAACATGTTCATCTTGCAAAGGTCCACACTTTTCACTGCAAGAACAAATGGAAAATTGAGATGCTTCTGGAAATGGTCTGTAATTAATATGCTAGTCGTTTTTAATTACTACTTTAGTAAGCATTCTTAGTTATATTTGCAGCTGTATTAAAATTCAGAATAGTCTTACCACATGCTGCTAGAGGCAGAACAAATTATGACAAAGTGAATTTTTGAATGTCATGTAAGTAATTTATTTTTCTGTAAGTAAATACAATGGTTCAGCAACAAAACAAAGGAATTAAAGTGTGCTAATCTGTAAAGTAGTAATGAACTCACAGATGAAAATTCAGAGTATCTTAGAAAATCTCCCAACATAAAGCAAACCAGTTATATTGTAGTGGAAATATAAAGATTCACTTTCTTACATGAGCCTAGTATTACTGATTTAGAAAGCAGCGTACTGGAACAAAATGGAAATGCTTAAATGCTGATCATTCATGGATACCAAATGGAAAGCTGTTCTCACACATGGTGTTTTGAGAATGACTAAATGTGGAGTCTGTTCTTATTCCACGGCTGATTCTGCTAATCACAGTGTCCAAGTGTAGGGTGTTTGTAACAAAGTTAGACCTGTATCACTGACTTTTTCCATCCATGAAGACAGTACTCCATTCATGTGGACTGTTTGCACCCTAAGTTGGGTTTATATTGACCCTCTTTTTCCACAAATGCTTCATAAATATGCCAAAAAAATAAAACCATAGTGTTTCTCTTTCACTCTGTCTCAGTTATAGTCAGAATTATGTTAAAATGAAAACCCATCCATGATGTATCCTATCCTACTAATGACCCAGGAAATACACTGTAAGCCTATGAAGGATTTTTTTGCTGAGCACGACCGCAGAAGCTGGTTGTATTTGTCCTTTCATGGAGTCTAAGGATCCTGACCAAAGAGTAAAAACACTCTTTTTTCCAAGAACTCAGTATTGACATACAACATTAACATCTAACAATAACATGCATTTTTATATCAAGTTTATCCAGAAGAAATTATTTTGAAGAATAAGCAGTGACAACATTACTGTGATTTGATAAGGTCTGCATGATGTGTTACTTCTGCTGTCTGTTGTGTATTTTGCACAGCATGGTGTAAAGAAACCTGTTGCTTTCAAGTGCAGTGTATTAGAAAGAAAAGCTGCAGCTTAGCAAGCTGCTTTTAAAACTATGACAATCACAACAAGGACCATGAGTGAAAGTTTTATGGCAGGCATACCATTAAAAGAACCAATTTTTTCTGTTCAGGAGCATGGGAGCTCTTTCTGAACAGTAATTTAAAGGATTATAACATAATCTGTGTAACAAGATGCTCACAAGCAGAACATGTAAAATAATCCTGTAACTTCTCAGGTATTTATAGAGAAGCTGTAAGTTCTATTTCCATTCCAAGAAACAACTTGGAGGGACATTGTTTAGTTGTAGTGCAAAGAAAAAGAAATAATTTTAAGGATTAAAATCTCATTTGTTCAGTTTAGTCAGATCTTTTGTCTGATCCTTTGAGGCCTAAAAATGGTAATGTTTACTTTCTTGAGAAGGTTCAAGTTTATGAATATTAAAGTGGCTATTCCTTGCTCATAAGTATGATTCTGCTAATGACATAAGAGCCTATATCAATTCATAAGTAACTTGAGGACAATTTATCCTTAATTGTAGTAGGTTTGTTTATTTGTGTTTTTAAAGTTCATAAATATGTGAAGAACTCTGACCAAGAAATTGGAAGTGAGATGCTTCTATGGTCCTGATTATTCTAGCATCTTAAATTCCCATTTTTCTGATATTTTAGAGATTTGTGGATGGGTTCCCAAGGAGTACTGTTGAACATCAGGTCCCACTCAAAAACTATAGGCAGCATACCTGGTTGGGTGTGTCTGTGAAGTATTCACAGCTGTGATGTGAATATGAATGCTTCCCAGGGCTTGGAACTTAGCATGTAGAATCAGAGGGCTGCAGGGTCTCCAGATAAGTATTCTCTAGGTTTTCCACCTCTGCGTTAATCACTGGGAATAAACCATGGCTCAGGCAGGGCTGTCTTTGCCTGAGTTTTGCCATCTAAACCCATCTCTGCAGTAGACATATACCATTACTTTGGGAACATCTTTTCTCCAAATTCAGTTTAGAAAACAATTTAAACAAATCTAGTTTAGGAAGCAGTTGCTTTCAAATACTCAACCTCATAGAAGCACCTGCTGGAACCACTAAAGGAAAGAACCTTTTTCACAGAGCATTTTCCCTAGGATTTCTCTGCCCTGCCCATAAATCAAAAGTTTCCTCCACTCTTCCCTTCTTTACCTACATTGTTGCTCCTTTATGTTCTTTGATTTTCTTCCTCTTTAGCTTGTCTCCTCACGGAAGCTTTTCCATTAACTGAAAAGCATAACATTGGCATCTTTGCAACAGTGGTGGTTTTTGTTAGATATGTCACACCATTTTCTTTATTGCTTATTTCCTTTATGGCTACTACTTTCAGGGGCAGTTAGTTGCCCTTCTCTTACAGAATGAAGTACAATGCCAACCCATGTTTTACTGAGCCAATGGGCAGTATATGCAGAAACATATGAACTTGATGAACTTGCTTCAGATGTATAAAAGTTCACAGAGAACTTTTCTGATGGCTGATCTAGGAAGCTGGCAAAAGGCCATGGGGCAGTCACGTAGTACTCATTGAAATTCACTGTCACCACTATGGTATTTAATTAGCTGAGTTGTTGGAAACCAGCTACAGGGAAGTGAGAATAAAATTCCGAAAGAAAGAAAGCAAGAAAAAAGAGAACAAAAGAGCCAGACAGTCTGTACTGATTCATACAGAAGATAGGGCCAGTAGTACTTTTTCCATGAGCCCATTTTCAATAGCCTTGATTACAGAACTTGAATTAAGAAATATTTCTTACTGAATTGGTGCACACACACTCCACAGTCTTTTACAGAACCCTTCTATTTATTGCTATCAAGTACAAATCAAGTTATGATTATGGGTCTAAATAATACTGTTATTTTCTCCTGTTAATGCAGTGACCCTCATTTTTCATTCCTAGCTGAGGTGAGAGTTAAACCGCTCTTAAATAAGATGTCCTCATGAATTTACCTAAGCTTGCATGCATACTATATGCTAGAAATTAAAAATGTATTTTGCTGGAAGTATCTTTTTATAAAATTTAAACTTGCAAGATTATATTATTTTATATAACTGATAACTTGAAAAAAATTTGTTTTGTGATGTTGAATAGCCTAGGCTAATTTCAGTTTAGCTCCATCCCAAATTCTTTGTATCTATGAAGCTCCTACAAGATGCTGAATACCCCACAAGACCCGCCTAATGGATGAGGGAAATGCTGTGGATGTTGTTTGCTTGGACTTCAGGAGAGCCTTTGACACCATCTCCCATGGCATTCTCCTGGAAAAACTGGAAGCCCATAGCTTTGGACAGCCTGCAGTGTGAGGTTCATAACTGTCTGGATGGCCAGGCCAGGAGAGTGGTGGTGAATGGTGCTGCATCCAATTGGCAGGCAGTCAATAGCGGGGCTCCCCAGGGGTCAGTGCTGGGGCCAGTTCTGTTTAATATGTTTCTTGATCATCTGGATGAGGGGATTGAGTGTGCCCTCAGAATGTTCACAGACAACACTAAATTGAATGGGATTTTTAATCTGCTGGAGGGTAGGAAGGCTCTGCAGAGGGATCTGGACAGGCTGTGAGGTTCAACAAGGCCAGTGCTGGGTCCTGCCCTGGGGTCACAGCAACCCCAGGCAGTGCCACAGGCTGGGGCAGAGTGGCTGCAAAGCTGCCACAGGAAAAGGAGCTGGGAGTGCTGCTGACAGCAGCTGAACATGAGCCAGCAGGGCCCAGGTGGCCAAGAAGGCCAATGGCATCCTGGCCTGGACCAGCAATGGTGTGGCCAGCAGGAGCAGGGCAGGGATTGTCCCCTGTACTCAGCACAGGTGAGGTCACACCTCAAATCCTGTGCTCAGTTCTGGGCCCCTCAGTGCAAGAAAGACATTGAGGAGCTGGAGTGTGTCTAGAGAAGGGCAATGAAACTGTGAAGGGTCTAGAGAGCTGCTGCTGAGAGAAATCTGTGACATCTTATGTATTGTCTACATATTTATTTTTCACTTGAATAGGAAGGTGTGCCTCTCAGCACATTTCTGTGTTCTATGGATTCCTTGGATGTTCAGTTATATGAGTTCATGTTCAGTAAATTTTACTCTTCCTTGTATCTATTTCAAATTACTTTGCTGGTTGTGACCGGAACTCTGCATTTTTTAGGTTTTAGTCTTTATTTTGTGAATTAACATTGTTTATAATTTTGAGCTTTCAATTATTCACATTTTGTTTACTTTTGACTAATGATAATTACCTAAGAATTTGCATTTTCAACTCTGTGATTCTGTGTGTGTAATTAGTGCGCAAGAAACGGGAGAATTTCATTGTGAGAGTAATTTTGATAATTTCAAAGATGACAGCTGTTAGTATGGATTTATCAAGGTTTCTATTCCTTAGATTTTACGGGGTTTGAATGAAACATAGCAGTAGGCCATGATTTCTGAGGAAGGAAAGAAAATTTCTTTAAGTGAAACAGTGAAATAACTGAATATAGTGCTCACAGCAAAGAGCAGGCTTATTATCAAGTCTATTCTTTTTTGTAACTCTCCAAAAGCTGAACTGTTCACAAAAGCATCCTTTACTGCCAGTACCCAGACAGCCACATCACAATATTGAACCAGATTGAAGCAGACAGAGGTGAGTCAAAGATATCCTGATGTTCTCCACAATTTTTCCCTGCCAAAGGTGTGGTGGTTGTGGTAAGATGTTTCAACTCCTGATTTCCTTCGCTGCAAAAAAGAAGTCTAAGTCCACAGAAAGCTATGGGCTTTTTTGTTTCCTAGATCTGCTAAGCTTCCACAAATGCTACAAACTTTCTTGACATGTATGCAGAATGTGTGAAGTCTTCAAAAATGCCAAGCATGTACTCACTTATGTGGAAAATACAATCCATACGAATAAGGAAGCTGCTTATTCCTAAAAAAATATTGTAAAAATGGCTTCAAGCACCCAATCTAGCCTTGGGAGGGGGTTTCCTACCTCCATGGTGAGCTTTTCCTGCAACAGGTGGGAGAATGATGATGTTTTCAGCCTCCTTCCATTCTAGTTTATTGTCATGGTCTTCCTCTTTATTACCTCATGAGTTACTTGCCCCCTCTTGTTCTTGGGCATCTATCTTCTCTTTGTCCTTTGAAAACTGGGAGGGTTTGTCTCAATTGCTTCTGTCATGAAAAATGAAGAGGTGAGGTAATTAAAAAAAACTCCAAATATTCCAAGAAGTAAGTGTAAAATAAGTTTTAAAACTTTCTATATGAAATAAGATAAAACAATTTCAAATGCATTTTAGTAGCAGAAATACATTTTTGAATTGTTACTTTCTACATATTCAAGATTAAAAATAACATTTGTTGCATTTTTAGCAAAAAATTAAACACGTGTTCATGCTTTTCTTGCAATCAGCCAAAAGAATTTTTAAAATCAAGATTAAAATTCAGAGGCTTTGATTCAAGATAACCAGTGGCCCCGGAAAGAAGCATATCATGGGTTTTGACATTGTCTTTGTATTGGTTTTAAGAGAACTTTCCTTCATCTTTGCTTTACCTGTCTAAAAAATGCACCAAAACTATTTACAACTGGGAATCTTGGTAGAAATTGATCATGCTTGGAGAAAAAAGGCAACCAAGTTTATTCAAATAAACCAGGTGAAATCCAACCATAGGCTATGCCAGCAAGGAGGAAAAGAAAAAAAGAAAATAAGTAAAGTGTTTCCTCCTAAGCAGTTTAAAAAGAGGAATCATTCTGTGTTCGTATTAACTATATTCATACCTGTTACTGTCCATGTTTTGTGGGTCTTTCAAGAGTAAACTGGAGAGGAGGCCTTTCTCTGTGCTAAGTGTTGCACTTGGTTCTGCTGGATTGAGTCTAAAAGGAGAGTAGGACCAATGTCCACTGTAACATCTGTGCGAGGCTCTGGCTGGCTGTACCTGTCACTCAGAGTATTGGCTATAAATTACTGTACCATGCTTTGTGTTTAAATAACTTACTTCATATGGAATATTTTGCAGCAACTAACAGGAACTCTGTTTGCTGTTTTTCTCCAGCAGTGCCACATAACTGTAATGAGAGATTTCTCAATTAATTTTTAAAGAAATTGTGCTTTTCCACAGACTGCCCAGCCAAATCAGCCTGAAAAGTAAGACAGATTTTACAAAACTCATTCACCTGTTAATAGCCTGTGCATGCACAGCCATAAACCTTGGAAGAAACTGTTTCCATAAACTCTGTGCATCTGTAGGGGGTCGTAAAAATAGTGATGGACAAGGAAAACCAAGAATATTATTTGGAGGGGCAAGACTACGTGCCTTCCATCAGCACTAACTTGTGGAGTTTTAGTCCAGTTTGGTCTGCAAAGTGCTGTGTCTTTTTTTTCCATTTAGAGTCATTTTTAATAGCTGAAATATAGCTGATCAGGTGATCAAGAGTTCATAATAATTTTTTCTTAGTAGGGCCTTCAAGTAAATACCCCATTGCTTTCTCGTTAGAGGGAGAAAATAGTGATTTGTAATACAGCTCTGTGATATAGCTGGCTGTAATTAGAAAATTCTTATGAGTCTTTATTCCATTGTTTGTAACACAGTGTAATTTGAAGAAAATAAGGTGTGTAAATTATTATAATTCTGTTTTTGAAAAGTTAATATAGATTGTTTTAGTAACGATTTTCCAGTTGTTTGACATTGAAAAGACTGGAAAAATATACACTTAATTTTTCAAGTAAAGAGACTGCAATTAATTTATCCTAGGCAAGGTGAAATTGTTTCAGTAAATTAGATTATTTTGCTATTTATGTTCTTGGAGACTCCAAGAACTCATTCACCTGCAATCTGCACTCTAGTTTTCCATATACCAAAAAAAACCCCAAACCTCAAAAAACCCACAAACAAACAAACAAACAAAATCTGGTTCTTTGAAGCCTTGTAAAAATCTTGTCCTAAACTCCTGGTGAATTGCTTTAAATTTGTTTTCCTTTACAGGTAGATAAAATACATGCCAGGAAGTCCAAACTGATTCAAATTTATTTGTTTTTCTTTCTCCACTTCTTCCAAGGAACCTCCTTTGGGATCTTGTTTGCTTGCTTATTTCTGCTCTTCAGTGCCACAGAACTGCTTGTGTTTAATGTCTTATTGGGAAAAAAAGTATGAATATTTTCAAGTTACATTAATAGCTTTCTTTTTGCATTTACAGTAGAAGCAAATAAAAATTAAAGTTGACTTTCTGGTTGATAAAGAAAGCCAGAGAGGGAAATGCTGATTATCAAGCATGAAAACCTATGGTAAAAGCATAGAATTTGAACATGTGGTTCAAATTATATATTTATTGAACATGTGGTTCAATAAATCTTAATCATGTTTATTACTGCCAAAAAATTTTAAAATTAAAGTGGAAATTAATACAATTGAAGTGGAAAATTATAATGAGATGTGGATTCTGTGAGACATAACTGGAAACCCAGTTAATATTAGTATATTAAGTCCTGTTTATACAGGTTAGAAGTGTATTAGTTTACCTCATGCACTGGAAGGGAGGGGTACAGGGACAGCAGAGATCAGTGGGCACTTGGGCTGTTGGACTGGACATGGAGACTGGGGATGAATCCTAATCCTACAGGAGTAACAGGCAATGCTCCTGCACTGTGGCCTGAATATCAAATTTGTCACTACTTCCACTGCTGGAGAAATTATGTTGTGAAACTAGGATGTCCAGTAAGCAGAAATATTCAAAGAACTCCTAAATTGGACTTCAGTACTCTTGGTTTTGGTCAGCTTTAAATGCTGACGACCTCCTTTCCAAAACCCTCTGACCCTCTATGTGTCTCTTGTCAAGAGCTCAAGATTTACAGCAGGCAGGTACCAAGTAATTTGTTTGCATACACTACCTGTATGACTCAATGTTGAATTTTTTTATTTTGTTTTGCTTTGTGGTTTTGGTTTTGTTTTGTTTTGATAGTAAAGCACAGGACACAACCAATAATTAGTCAAAAACTTAACTGAGCTTTGACACAAAACATTGTTAAGTCATGCAAAACATTGCTAAATCATTGCATGTAGCTTTAACTAGCAGAAACACAAAAACCTAGAACCATCACTGTCTGTGGCTAGGTAGGAGGTCTAGAGAAGAGGATCCTTGCAGTAATTTCACTGCATTGGTGATGCCAGGGTCCTCCAGCTTTGAGTGACTTAGAATTTCTCTGCTGACTTTTTAAAAGATTACTTTTGAGAAATTCTCTTTTGTATTTGGATGAGTGAAAACTTAATAACTTACATTGAAACCTGAGGATGAATCTTAAAGTTTCCATGAAAGGAAAATTTGCAGATTTCTCATCTTCCCTCACTTTTTCTCCTTTTCTTTGTTATCATATGTTGAAAGATACCTGACATTCTAAGATGCTTGTGGATGGAGCTGTAAATTCACACCCACCAGAAAGTTGATGGAAAGGTCTTCTGACCTTGTAATTTGCTTGAGAAGGCTCCACTTAGGTTTTTGTGAGCGGATAAATTATTGGGAAATGTGACTACAAAGTACTGAGGAAAAAATTTGTATTCTTTTGTAATACAGGTATTAACAATTTGAAAACAATCCAGACCACTCAGGTACAACCATAGATACTGTGTTTTTCAGACAGTGGAATGGCACAATACAAAGCTTTCCCCAGTAGCTGGTGTCTGCTGGCATTTATTCTTCCTGTGTTTTGCCGTCTTTAAAAGTTGCATAGCAGCATAGGTTTCCCCTAGTTGCGTGCTTATTTGTTAAGGCTTCTTGCTTAAATACTAATGATTGAAACTAACCTACCTGACTTTACGGGTGATGGACCACTACAACATCATAGCTTCCATCAGAAGTGTTGGTGGAGCAATTAGGAAACCATTTGGCAGCACTGTACAGTTAAAGTTGGAGTCACTTTTGGCAGGCACCAGTACACATCAGTTACCTTATCTTATCGATTTGTTCCATATATGTCAATCAAGTGAGACCAATGTTAAAAACACCATGTTAAATTAACTAGCAAAGTATATTTTTGATTTAAAGGTCTAGTCAGCTGGTTTCATAGTCATAGAATGCTTTGTGTTGGAAGGGGTCTTGGATATCATCAAGTTTCAATGTCCCTGCCATAAACAAGGACACTTTCCACTGGATGAGGTTGCTGAAAACTGTGTCACACCTGGCCCTGAACATTGCCTGGAAATTGCAAGGAAAACTTCTCTGGACACCCCTGTTCCAGTGCCTGACCACCTTCACAACAAAGCATTTCTCCTAATACCTAGTCAAAACCTACCCTCTTTCAGTTTAAAGCCATTTCTGCTTGTCCTGTTACCATATGCCCTGGACCTGTAATCAGCATCTCTTTGAAGATGAGATCTTTAACCATTTTTCTGCACAGGTCACTACTAAATGATTGATAGTCTAAAAAATGCAGGTCTAGTTTTTCTTCTATGGCTAAGAACAGAATGCGTTGTAAGTGTGTCTATTTCTTCTTATTCATAGAACACCTCATTCCTACAGCATGTGTAATTAAAATGAATGCAAAATGCCACTTCTTCTAAAGGTTCTTTTTTATCTTATTCATGTTAGTTTTTCACTTGTGAAATTCTCTGCATAACAGAGACCAGTAGTGTCTCACAACTCTTAACTTATGTTGACATACTGATCCTAACCTTTTTCATTGAGCCCTTTACTCTAAATCTTTTTCTGTTCTGGTTGGATACACAAGCTGTGTTTCATTATTTAAAGTTATTTATGTTCTTGTACGAACAGCATAAATATTTATGAATACACTAAAAATGTGTTTTCCCTGGATAGTCATGCATGTCGGTTTGAAATAATTGTTTTATAAAACTGTGCTGAAATATGTAGATTTGCAGAATGCTCAGACTGAATATAGATGTGTTTAAAACTTGACTAGAAACAATACTTGGAAACCTAAGTCCCAGTCTTTGTAGCTGTACTCTGCTGTCTTTCACAGCTTTGCCATCTTAGTCAGCTTCTGTCCATTCTAAGATTTATGGAGCATGATTTCTGATAGAAGCCAGATCCATACACCTGTTAAGGGGATAGTTTTGTAGGAATCTCTAACACTGAAAAATGTGCTTCATTCCCATTAAAAAAAAAAAAAAGAAGAAAAAAAAGAGTGTTTCTACAGTGCAGAAGGTCAGTTAGGTGTAGCAACCTGATCTTAAACTTTAACCTGATAAGTCTAGTTCTGGGATGAGTGACTACCCTGACAAGCTACTATCAAAATGCAGTTTTTTCATCACTGCTGTACTCTTACTGTGCTTTCAGGAGTCAAGGGTCACAGATTTCTGGTTGAACGTATGAGTAATCTGAACAACTCCGATTCCTTCCTGTTGGTTCCTGGAACAGTTACATATTCTTGGCACATTAAAGGAATTACGAGAAGACGGCGGAGGGTTATTTACATGTGGATGTGTTATTATGTACTTTTTGCATGGTACATTTATTCCTTTTCTTTCTGACACCTATTATTGTTCCCTGACACCTGTTGGTGATATAAGGTGGTAAAAATCTGCATTTGGTGGGCTTATTTCTTAGTTTTTTCAGAAAATAAAAGCTATATAATGATGGGTTTATTCCTTTTGATGGAAATAATTTTAAAAAAGGGGAAAAAAAAGAAAAAACCCCTCCTTTGCAACTTAAGGAGCTGCTTTCCTAACTTAGAATCTTTGTGGAACTGTTCATATGCATTTAGCGATTAGTTTTGTATTGAACTTTTACTGCTTCAGGCTGCTAGTGGACAATCATAAAAAATTATATATGAAGCTTTCCTGATGTAAACTAGGAATACTGAGTTTGGATATTTACTTGGCCCATTCAACACTTTGACTCTGTAAAATTTTGATATACAACACATGAGAGCAAGAGTTTATCTGGCTATGTGTAAATGCTAACTGTTAAAGTAAATGAGAAGGATAAACATTTTTTCCCCTTCCTCTGCATTAAAAACAATGCTGTTCCATTAAATAAAACCATAAAAAATAGTGTAATTTGTTTTCCATGAGGAGTATCTCACTCTAAAAATGATCAGCAATTAGGAAATGTGAAGAATTTCACATCTATTTATTTCCCTAGTCTTATTTTCCGTCTCCACTATTCAGATTGGTTTCACCCCTGCCTGATTTTAACAAAACTTGCCAGTCAAGGAATGTGCATATTTTAAAAGCTTTTGTCTGTGATGCTTGGCATTTGCAATATTTGTCAAATCCCCAACTCCTCATACCACGATGACCATTGCCTTTTTTTTTTTTCTGCCAGTGAATGTAATAGTCCTTTTTTACAACCCTATCTGAAATATAAATTAAAAATAAGCTTAATATAATTATGTTAAGCATAACTTTTTGGTTGTGGCTAGTCTTTATATCCAGGGGGAAGGGATAGAGAAGGCTAGGAACAATTTAAGATTCGCGTCCAATCTTGGCTTCAGATACAAGGCTTTGTTAATGTTGAATTTGCTTTCTTGCTGAAAGGAGGAAAAAAACCCTTCTTGTCACCAGAGATTAAATACTGAATGACATCATTAGGACTCAACAGAATCCTGGGATACTGTGAAGCACTGCTCTGCTTTTCTTTCTTCTTTGTTCCTTTTCCTCTTCTTCTTTTGTTTTCGTTTTTTAAATGGGAACAGTGATGTTCAAAGTCATTACATTGCTGATGAACCCTTAAGTCACTCAGCCTTGTTTAAATAAATGTATTTCACACAGACTTACAATCCAAGAACAGTCATTGTCTCTTAAAACTAGATCCTGTTTGCTGAGCTACATTGCATATGCCTGCTTTCCTTAAAAAGATAGATTACCAAATACTTAGAAAAATAACTGCTTTACAAAAAGTATGGAGAAAAGGTGATGGAATTTGAAGATTTCTAGGGGGAAAACTGAACACATCTTGCTGTCACTGTATTTACAGAACTTTTCTTGTACTCTACAGTAGCATACAGGCAAAGGTCCTGACTCTGCGAAGATTTATTTATGGGATGAGCTTATAGCAGGACAAGTCATCTCAACTGAACCAAGTTGGAGCTCTTATGGTATTGGGAATAAAGGCTCTTTCAGAACTGGTGCCTTGAATAGTTACGAATGTGATGAGAGAAAATATTCCTCTGAAAATTCTCATTTATTTCTCTTCTCCTGTAAAATACCCAATAGCAACTGAGGGCATGGTGCCAATTCCAAGTTACCTCATTAAACGGAATATAATCACAACAGTGAAGGAGTGGGTTATGAATCATTTACCACCAAAATAAAGGGATAAGAATAATTAAGCCATCATAAGGCTCTCACAACTTGTACTTTCAGTGAAGCAAATTCTAGGTATATGTAGATGGTTTTACGACAGATTTTACCACACTGTAGTAAATATGATCTGATATTAAGTATTTAGTGGTTATTATTACATCAGATAAGGAACCTGCCACTGGCCTGATTCAGACATCACCTGGGTGGCCAAGAATATAGAGAGGATTATCTAGTAATGATCTGCTGGATTGGGCTCAAACTGCTCTACTGCCAGCTGCTGTGTCTGATCAACTTTCCAAAAATATGGTCTGAGTCAGCTGGTAACTTCTTTCACAGAGTTTTATTTCAGACTAAGTGACTTGCATCATTTTTAAACTAAAATGAAAACAACCCAATTCTTTACTATCATCCATGTAGGTCAAATACTTCCTTCAAGTATTCCTCCTCTTTAGCTGTTGAAGCTTTATTTTCTTATTCTACAAAATGATTAGTGGTGTTTGTTAACCCTCATGTAATTTAGTTGGTACTGTTTCCACCTCTCTTGGTGTCAGGAGGGCATGCTGTGGCATATGGTCAGGATGCTTGGTGGGCTCTGATCAGTCATTTACTTTCTTATAATGCAAAGTCCTCTTTAGTCTGACACTTGTGCTGCTGTCAAAAGCAATGAGGGTCAGCAGTTGTGGTGATAAACTAGTTTTGACAAGCTTAATGACCCCAATGAAGAAAAGTCTGCAGCTTGGATAGCAACTGGAGGATAATTGGTTAGCTCAGCCAAACAAGAAACATGTTAAAATCCCAGATCCTCTCTGGCAGGCCAATTACACCATTCAACAAGAGGTGGAAGGTTGCCATTAGCTTCTAAAGTGATACAAAAGCATCAATAGGCTGTATTTCAATCAATTTAGTTTGCTTTGGTGGGGTATCAGGAAACTGAAGGAAACAACAGCCTTTCAAACAGTGTTCATTGTAGAAACCAAAACCAATCTTCATAAGAGCCTTTAGACTTTCATGGACAATAGTGTCTTGCAATGTTTCAGGTAAGTATGTGTATGTTGATTTAGCTAGATGCAAAAGACTTATTCAGGCTTTTCCTGGGTTTTCAGACTGTAGGACACAGCAACCAAAATGAAGAAATTAAGTAATGTAAGTAACAAAGTAACAACTGGCATGCAGTTAATGGAAATTGTTAATATTTGATCTTAACATCTTTTTCTAAAGAGAATGGGCCACTATAGAGACATAGTCACATCAGCATCTCATAATTGCAGTGCATGCTGCTAATGAACATCAAAAGCTCACTGCTAGCAAAGCTTTGCTAGCAGAGCTTTTTGCTAGCCTTCTTATAAGTAAACACTAATGCAGGAAGGAAAAGAATCCCTATGGCCATCTTCCCAGCAATATCATCATCACCCGCAATGTTGAAAGTAAATAAATGAAACCCTCACTTTTTCTGTGAATGGTCAATTTTCTAGGGGATGCACAAATTTCCAGTACACCCTCTTTGAGTTATCTCCAAGGTCTGAAACGCAATTGATCTTCAAAGATAAACCATTCCAGTTACAATGCTTTATTAGTATATGAGATAGAAAAGGAAGAAGAGAATACAGAATATCTTAGGTGTTTTCTACAGTTCTGCTGGTATGACTGGAGACAGGAAGTGCTCAGTCCAGCATGATCCATCCTGAGCCTGCCCATTCCCTTCAGCTTCTTGATTTTTCCAGATCTCTAAAACCATGCCAGTTTTCCCTCACTCTTCGTTCCCTCCTCCCACACACTCTTCTTGTGTGGTTGTTACCTGAAAATAATCGGGCCTCTCTATCTATGGAGTTATTAATTACAAACGCATATCAAATTTATCAGTCCACTTAAGATATTTGTAATATAAATATCAGATTTGTTTACCCTGCCTTTGGACATCTGTCTATCAGGATGGTAACCTTTTCCACAGCAGTGTAAACTTAAACTTACTTTGAAACTGGAACTCCAAAGAGGTGAAGTACAATAATGTTCTTCTGCTGTGTTTTTAACTGATTTTCTGGCATACATCAACATGCACTTTTAGCATTGCACTTGATTAGAAAATGAGCATAATCCAGGCTCACAGTTAGTCTTCTCTTGCCATTAGCTAATGTAAGCTTCATCTGCTATTAATTCTCAATTCGTTCTCATGTTGTGCACTTATCTGTATTTTTATCATCTGGCTTTATGTTAATGGTACAAATAATTAAAATAGAAAATAAGATTTGTATTGTCAGTTAAGAAAAACCAAGCACAATGACTTTGTCCAACAGTGCAAAAATAACTCTGAAATCTGTTGTAGCTTCTCAAAAACATCCTTTCACAGTGGGAAAAGATTCATTCAAAGACTATTGAATGCTGTAAGAATTCACAGGGAATGAGGTAAATGTTAAGTTGCCCTGGGGAAATACATATTAAGAGGAATGTAATGTCCACCAAAAAGAGGAAAAAAATCCTTAAGTCCAAAAAGGATAGTTATTTACTGAGTCATCCTTTTATTTTGCTTTGATGAAAATTTCACAGCTCATCCCTTGTGCATCTGAATCTGCAGGTTTTTAGGGTTTTTGTTCATTTTAGCTGTACTCACAAGCAATAAAAATTAGGCACAGTCACTAACCTGCTATTATCTAAAATGTCCTCTGCATGTTCCACAACCAGTTGTGGTGTCAGACATACCACTTAAATGAATCAAGTCTAGTAACTCACTGATTGAACACTTCACTTGAGAAAGGGCATGTGTACTTACCCTTAGTAATTATGCCATGTGTACTGATCTTATTTTTCTTCCTGCCCCTATTTTGTGCGTCTCATTCTTCTGCTTGGCCCTGCATGTTTTGGACTGGCTTCTCTGATCCTAGCTTTGGATTAATTCCCAAGGTGTTTTGCTTCTGTAAACCCTTTGAGGCTTCCATTGAAAATTATCTATTTTGTGATAGGAACAAAATCATTACATGATATGAATAAAACTGTTGTGCTTATCAAGGTCCACTGACACCCTACATTTATTGCTGAATCCCTGTATTGACTCTTTCTTGCCCTTCTTCTCTAATGATCACCTAAGGTTTATTATAGCTGAAACCTCAGTTGCATGGTGAGAACCACTTCCATGTAAGATGTGTAAAAGCACATCCCTCAACTTTTTTATTAGTTTATTCCTCAACTTTTCCTGTATTAAATTTTTCATTGTTGAACAGCTTTTTTGGCTCAGCTGAGGGAACTTTTTTGCATTTATCCCTCACAGTCCCTTCACCACAGCCCTTTTGTCACAAGGCTTTTGTTTGCATAAGGCAGCATCTCAGTAGACGGGACCAAAATCCCCTATTATATGAGTGACTTAAACGACTACAGGGATCCACATAGTTTTGCATTACCTTGTCTTCTCTCTTTGGAAACTTGAATATTTTTGTACCATCTGTGTGGCAGAAGAAATAACCCTGTAGTGAGTCAGAAAATACTGGCGTTGGCTTTTTCTTGAGCCAGAAGCTGTTAGCTGCTGAGTTCTTTAGGAAAAAAAAAAGCATATTGTGCCTTAACCACAGTTTTACAAGCAGTGAGTGTGTGCCAGCAGCTCTGCAGAGCACAGTCAAGCTCCAAGCCTTGCCTGGCTGTTCAGACTGTATTCTGTGTACTCAGTCTTATTCTGAGTCCTGTCCCTGGTAACCAGACACATCTGTTGATTTAGATATAGCCCTGCCTCCTTCCAAACCAAGGTCTAACCCAAGTATTTGTGCTCCCAGATTCTGCATCACATTGTAATCTCAGCCTTAACTCACTGGCGACAGTCTGAGTGAAGTGACTGCATTTGTCCTGAGTGCAGCCTTGGTCCAGCCCAGGCTCATGGCCCTACCCTGGCCAGGCCTTGCCCGCGTACAGCCCCAACTACCTTCAGTGTGATTTCTGCAGACAGAAAAAAGTGTTTGCTTCTATCTGTGAGGCATGTCTGCAAGGGGCAGGAAGTTCTGGTGCATGTAAATTGACTTGCAGGTGGTGCAGGATGTACTCAGCTTGTTGGAGCCAAGGGATGAGCTTTGCTGGCATTAAATGGAATGTCAGAAAGCTATAAACCATAGCCATTACATGAAATTCATGCTGCTTTATTTCTATGTTGTATTTTTTTGTGTGTGTGTTGAGAGGGAGGAGGAGGAGGAGGAACAGCAGCCTTGTTTTCTTTCCTGTTGTAAGTACATATTGGTTCTTTGCACTTGGGTGCACTGCACCAAAAGGAGGAAAATAACATCAAAGGGTATATAGAAAATATATATATTTTCTTTTTTGGGCTGTTTTTACTGTCATGGGATCTCAGAAAAAATATTTCTCAATTTCTCAAGGAACAAACAGGCAAGAGGATTTGGTATCCTGGAAAGAAGATGGTGCCTATTTCTGCTTTTGGCATTCCTTTTGACTTCTCTCTTTTTCATCAAATTAGCTTTAATTTAGTTTTAAATTCAAAGCATAATATTTAGATTTTAATAAATGCTTCTGCAAAGAAACAATGAAGAGTAAACAATACTTCTACCTTGTCCAACCTTTAGCCTCTTCCATTGGTTTTCTTATCTCTAACTCACACCCATCAGTCAGTTCTGTTGGTTATTTTGAAAACTATTTTGCTTATGAAGCCACACCACACTGAAGAACTGCATTGCCCATACATGAAGTCTTGTCACCGTCTTCTCACAGGTATGGCTTGTTTTGCTTCACATCTACATGGCCTTCTGTCTTGCCCTTTTGCATGTGGAGAGCTTTCTCACCAGGTGGGTTTCTGTAAGCTCTCCTAGCTCTCTTTTTAATGCACAGACTTATAAAATGTGGGAGTATTGTCTGAATTGTCATGAATTTTGA
This sequence comes from Passer domesticus, assembly GCF_036417665.1. NCBI lineage: Eukaryota > Metazoa > Chordata > Aves > Passeriformes > Passeridae > Passer > Passer domesticus. The sequence continues at coordinate 28,663,787 of NC_087512.1, read as the reverse complement.
GATTTAGTTGCAGATAGTCAAAAGCATATCTTCTACTGAACAAATTCAATGAAGCAAAAAAAGCTTCTTTCTGCCTTTATTCTAATTACACTTCCCAGCAGGGCAGAAGATTAAAGAATGCATATTCCAGATTCTAAAAGAACTTCTAATTTATGTTCTTTCTCCATAAAATACATGGCTTAATCCTTTCTTTAAAGCTTTATTTCTTCCTTTCTTGCTTTTTTTTAAACTAATTGAACAAACAGGCCCTAATTGAAAAAAATCCTGAGACTGTTAAGCAGTCAAGAATAGAAAACAGTTACTGGGCTGAAAAGTCCATTTTGAATGTTGCTGGAAATTTTTATGTCATTTACTTATGGGGCAAGAAATAAACCTCCTTGGCTGTTTCCTATTGTGACGGACTCCCACTGATTAAAATGCAAGCACTTTTGCCTTGTTTTCCACAACTGTTCTTTCCTGCAAGTGGTTTGTGTTTTGCCCTGAAAAGACAGCCATGTAAGTAGCTCTGCTCAGAACAGGAGAAAGTGAGGATTTTAAATGTTGAATTGTATTATTGATTTTCCCTTTATAAGGTGACAAAGAGGAAAGAAGAGGTAAGGCTACATTGCTAAACAGCTCAAATACATTTTGCTCTAATCTTTTGGTTGCTTAGTTTAAATTACCTATTACATATCAGAGTTCAGAGGCAAGTTCTTGATATGATTTTTGGACTGGACTAATTCAGCAGAATCCTGCTGTTAATGCCCTTAAAGGTGCTGCAGAGCAGTTCAGCCAGCTACATTATGAGTGAGGCTTTATAATTATCTTGGCTTATGACCTAAGGATTAAGAAACTACTTGTAATTCTACATTCCTTGCATATTCAGAATTCTCACTGACTTCAGTAAAAGTGGGGTATGTTTAAGTAATGAGAATTAGGACCTGGTTATTATGACAGAACTGTTTGGGTATGGGCTGGCAGTAATGCAGTTGTGCTAAGGTTGTTTAAGAATTCACCTTCGCCCTATTTTAATTTGCTTAAGTTTCTGCTGAATAGGGGATTTTGTGCAGTTTTCTGGTCCAGATTTTTTCAGTAGCCATAGATACTAATCTGGATACTTTTAAGTAAAGCACCAATTAATCTGATTTAAAAGTAATGGAGTTGTAAAAAGTTCTGGAATTCAGAAAATAAATATTAAAACGTGAATTTTCTTTACTTTCTAATTATTTAGCTTTGGGTTTTGTGGAGTGGCTTTTAGGTATTACAGAGCATATTTTAAGTATTCTTCCAAGTGTTCCAGTGAGTGCATTACAACTGTAACCCCAAATTAGTTATTTCAAATATCAGAAAATGTTTAATATTTATGGATGTATATAGCCTTGAGTGTAACTTCTGTATGATTTACTTGCATCCAAATAATTAAGAGTATGATAAGGTAATATACTGTTGTTTGCTTTTATGTGCAGTTATCAGGATTAGAACTTCCCATAAATATCAGTGAGATGGCATTTTCATGGTAAAGAGTAAGTTTTATGAAACAAAGGTAGAAGAAATCAGTATGCATCATGTCTGTGTTCCTTAAGGATGGAAATTTGAAATTAGTAGTATAGTTAGAGGATAGCCAAGTGATTCTTATAGCTATGTATATAAGTACACTAGATGACCATAGCTATAAAGATGCACGTTATATTTTAAGGGAAGAAAAACTACTAAAAAGCAATACAAGAAGTACAGTTTTGAAATACTACCTATGAAGTTTTTGTCATCACAGCACATTTGTTATAAATCATAATTACTGGCAGAGGTTCTGCCAGAGTGTAACAGAAACAGTCCTTTCTCCATTATGAGCTGAGTGGACCATAAATACACCATGAATTGAATAGTTTGAACTTCTTAATTCCATAAGAAACATTCCAAAAGCACTATCTTTTTGATGGAAAGAGTCAAATAAGATTCAAATAAATTTTGACATATGAAATTTGCAAAAAATTCTGTCCCCTGATGAGCTTGTTGTTGCGTAATGGAGAATATCAGAATTTTTGGTCCTCGAAACAGTGTGCTTTCTGTATATCTGTATGAAAGAGCATACTTTGAGAAAGGTGCTTCTCAAACCATTACATACTGGCACAGTTTAAAGCTCTTATTTTCATGATAAAGTATTCTACGTATATGTGTAAAAATTTTGTTTATGTTGGAGGTTACATATGATTGAACCAATTTGGCAGACAAAAATAGTGCAGCATGTATGTAAATATTATAGTACAATTAAGAGATTTGCCTTTTTAGTATATTGCTTGGTGCATTTTTTGAGTGAAACTTGAACTTCTAAGTTCAAGATCAGGTATAGCAAAGCAAATTTCTTTCTACTGATGCCTCTTCCTGTACACATTGTGCTTTTTTTCTCAGGCACTTCAAGCTGAACACTGCTTAATGTAAACAAGTAACACATTAAGTTATGCCTTATGCTTTTTCTTTAATAAAACCACTTTGACCAGGCCCTTTAAGTTATATCAGTGTCAGTTTGTCAAAAGTGGAGCCAGTCAGGTTGTTTTTTTTCCTGGGGTAACAAAAGTACATCATTGCTTTGGACACGAAGTTAGCATTTGTAGAGATGTTCCACTGTATCCTGGCATATTTTCTACTGTATCTTTGGTATGTTTGCATTTGAGTGCAAATGCTGCACTTGGGAACTATCAAATGGATCTCTAGCTACCCATTTTGCTCTTGACAGTGATCTAATGCCTTTTTTAATTAAAAAAAAAAAAAAAAAAACAACTAAAAATCAACCCAAACTAAGAAAGTTAACGTTTGACTATTTAAATAATAAATAGAGTTTACCAAGAGACCCTGTGCCAGATAGCAGCTGGCCTTGTGTATATTTGCTGGGAATAAAAAGAACCTCATACCCAGATTTGTAGAACACCATGCTGAAAGTTTTACAGTATCAATTGTGAGCTATGCACCATAATTGAGAGTTTACCAAGATCAGTCTTAGAGCTTTTCTGTCTATCATAGCCTTTGTCTTTGAAAGGTAGCAATTGGGTATTAATATTTTCAAATAACTGTAAGAAAAAATACTTTGTTAGTATCTGTAGAACAGCAGGCATGTTTGCTTCAGTTTTGCAGTCCCAATATGCATGTTTATAAATAGGATAGGACAGGACAGGATGGAATGGAATACTCTTATTTCTATTATAGAAATAGATATTTGTATGATGTTAGTTTTGTAAAAAACAGAACGAATCATGAATGATAATCTTGACATGGAGTATGGTGAGAAAGAATCCTCAAAATAGTTTATTTCCCATTTCAACTTCCTGGTTTCAGAGGTTTCCTGGTTATTTATTCCCTTTTTCTCTAGCGTAATAGAGATTGGATTTTAGTCCTTTGTGAAATTCTAGAGCAAACAGAGCAAATTCTAAACCAATAGAACCTTCACAGTGAGAATGTGATTTACACTACATCATCTCCATATTTGAAAGCCTATGGTCTCAGTTTATAGTGTATCTCTGGCATGAAATCCTGTAAAGAACAGAACTACAGAAGTGAGAAGTAGCTACATGGTTGTTTTTTTTGTTGTTGTTTTGTTTTGTTTGTTTGGTGTTTTTTATTTGTTTTGTTTTGGTTTGGTTTTTTTTGTTTTTGTTTTTTTGGGGGTTTTTTTGTACTCCTGTATATATTTTTTTTAAATACCTGAAAGGAAATAGCTAGTTTTTTAGTTGACAAAAGGTTGTTTAGTTCTTGCATGTCTACAAGAAGGAAAAATTATTCCAATGCACAGGACTTCTCTGGGGCTTAACGATAGTAGCAGCTGCCTTAGTAGGGAACAACTTTTAGTAGAGAAAGCTGCATGATTACAGATGATAACTTCAGTTACTTGAGACTCAAAGGCAACCTTTTAGAAAAGCCAAAGAGAATGAGAGTAGTAAAACCAGGGGGGAAAAAAAAAAAAAAGGCACACTCTTCTAAAAGGAAGCAAAGAGAGAATTCCCAAAATGTTCATTTTTCCTCTAATAGTTTCCGTGCCATATGGTTTTTGAATCAGTAGCAGCTGATGTATTCAGTAATAGTTCCTTTTGAAGAGACTTGTCATAATATTTACCTTCTCTACAGCAACAGAAATAGCTTCTGAGGTTGAAATGGCCATGCTTACTAAGACTGATGAAAACAAGAGACATTACCATGGTGAATTAATCTCTTGACACCATTATTTCAGGGATAAATAACCTTCATTGCACTGTGCTTAATTTCAACAGAGATATTTGTGTCCTTAGGCATAGTGTTACCTAGAATATAAGGTTACATTGTACCACAGATCTCTAGAACATGAAAATTATGAAGATCTCTGGAGATCTGATATGAAAAGATAAAAAAGAACATGCTACTGTTATAAAAACCACAAGAATAAAAAAGGCATCTGTAAAGAAAGTTTTCACAATGAAATAGTGTGGTAGGCAGGGACAGTTACATACTTCTTCTTACACTGCAATTTGATGGTATCCTTTGTCCACTGTCCTAACAGAACTGACATCAGAAGACCAATCTCCCTGGAAAGGAGATTAAAAGTAAATTTTATTGAGACACTCAAGTAATCTATGTATATACAGAAATACTCAAGTGTGTGCAATGTGACCAGAAAAGTGAGAATTGGTCAAAGGGAATGAAGAAACTAGCCTTTCATGTGCATCTGTCTGAAAAAGTAGCCTGATTCAGTTTCCCATGTGAACCAATCTGTAGATTTTTGACCTGTACTGATATATCCTCTTTTCCATTTATTTCATTGCCTGTATAGCAGCATGTCCTTTCTTAAAAATAACTAAAAAGATGGATGCATTGGAAAACTGAAGTCAGATTAGGATATAGAATATTAATCTTGTTCAATCCCTACACACACACACAAAAAAGCATTATGTGCTGTTTAGTCAGAAGCTCTTAAAATGTGAGCCTTATAGTTGTATGTACTGACTAGTCCCATAAGTCTTACATCTGACTAATCATATGAACTTTATTCTATATATGTTGAGTATAATAAGCCTTTTAACTTAAGGTAGGAAGTACAACAAGGCTACATAACAAATGACTTTAGATTTTGTCATGGACTGTAATTATCTTTTGTTCACATTTATATTTATGCATGCTGGATCATAAAAATTTAAGGAATTTACCAGAAAAACATGAAGTGAGGATATTGTGATGAAGGGAACCTTTTGTTTTTTAAGAGGAACGAAAAAGTAACTAAGTACCTATGGACCAATTTGTCATTGAAAGACTGGGCAAAGAAATAGCTACTATAATCTGTGTAACACATTTAGACATAATCTCTTTATTTACTAGAACAATAAACTCTAAGACATTGTTTAATTTCATAAGCCTAACTATAAAAGCAAAAATAAATGCCAGGCTTTGCACAGTTTTGAGGAAAATATATGACTTCGTATAAGCTAGTGCATTCACCAAAGCATTCAGACGCCACATTAGACAATGTGTTCTGTTCAGATAGGCACTAAGGTGGAGTGCTGCTCTGAATGCTACATTTTCCCCCATTTAAACACTTCAAGGGTTAAAAGCACAACATTCACTTTGCTATAGATGAACCTGAGCCTTCAAATCTCAGCTGTGGCTGCAGCCTCCTTGTCAGTGAGCGCCTGATGTCAGCAGTTTGAATGATGTCTGACACTAATTATGTGCCATTCACAAGATTGCCAGGCTGGAGAGTCTAGGGGTATAAAAAGCCATTTAAAAGGTTTTCATATGAGGTTTTACTCTCATTTTTTTGGAAACACTTATTTTGCAGAGCAGCACCCTGCTAATACCATTGAGGAAGGAAAATGGTTAAAAGACTATTAATTAATGCTTGAAATGCATTGTTTTTGTTTGAAAGCCCTATAAGGAACAGCTTTTACATTGTTTTTGTGATAAATACAAAGCTGTGGAGAGATGCCTTGTCCTTGTCATACTACTTGCCTTGGTGCTGACACAGAAGAACCTACATGGTCAGAATTTCAAAGCATTCAAAATTAATTGACAGATGGACATTGTTAAATAATTAATGTGTCTTTTAGCTGCTAATGAATCTTAGAAAATGCTGCATGGCTATTGAATAGTTCAAAGATTTTTTTGGGGACTTTGTGTATATGCGACTCTTGATTTATTTTTTCCTAGATAGTTTTAAATACCATTCCTTCCATTTGCACAGTTTTAAATACCATTCCTTCCATTTCCACAGATGCATTCATGTATGACAGCATTTCCTGAAATGTAGGAACAGCTTATATTTTTATTAAGATATCTCCCTTCAAAGTTTAAGATTTAAAACTTTTGCTTGTCATGCTTACGGTCAGTTTATGAATATTACAAAAGTAAGCAGCTTGTCAAGCCAATCTCAGACAGTAATTTTGCTATTGTAAACCAGGTATGGATCAATACATTACATGAGTCAGCACAGTGTTCTGGTGTGGGTGTCCCTCTCTTCTTCCAAGTAACGTGTGAGGATGAAAGAAAATAACTTCCAAGCTGTGCCAGGGAAGGATTAGATTGGATATTAGCAAAAAATTCTTCACTGAAAAAGTTGTCAAGCATTGGAAGAGACTGCTCAGGTGAGTGGCAGAGTCACCATCCCTGGAGATAATAAGAAGACTTGTAGATGTGGTGCTTGGTGGCATGGTTTAGTTGTAGACTTGGGAGTGCTGGGGTAATTGCTGGACTGTATCTGAAGGGTCTTTTCCAACCTAAAAAAATCCATAGGTCTATGATTTTGTTTTTTGTATTAAATTTCATTAGAAGAATGTTGTAGGTTAAGGCGGAAGTGAGTTGTTTGGGAGTTTTTCCCCTTTTGACAAGGGAACATACCAGATGAAGAATACTTCACTCGTTCTCAGAACAGGGGTCCTAAGTAGTTAAACAAAGTTTGTACTTCTAACAGGGACTAGCAGAGCTAGGTACTGAGGATATCTCATTGCCTGAGATGATCTCATTGATTTTGCTGGATTATCACATTATAAAAAGGCGCACAGTAAATCAGCCAAAAGCAAAGAAATGTAAGTGGAAATGAAGGCATACAGTTTATAATTACAATATGAGAAATTATGTCTACCACTGAAATATTGATAATGTATTTTGTATCTCAGGTGAATGCAGAAGTAGCTAGAAGGGGGGCCAAATCATATTGTTTGAGAAGTTTTTAGAGCATGTGACTATGTGGTCATGTGCAATCAGTCCTAGATTAATGTGGGTTTGCCATGTATTGACTGGCAAAAAAAAAAAAAAAAGAAAAAAAAAAGAAGAGCTAGGTCTGATTGAACTGTATATCTGTGAAACTGCTGGTTTTCTTACCTGTGTGGATGCAATGGGGAAAGTCCTGTCCCACAATTATGATGAGATGTATGCTTGGACCACTCTGGCATCCATTGTGCTTAATGAAGAAGAGGTGTGGAAGGTAGAGATGTGTATTATTTTCTTTTGGTTTTTCATGGAAAGTATTTTTGCTAGCGTAAATTTTCTTATCTTGTTGGCCTTTTAAAATCAGTGAGGAATTTCTCCCCTCTGATATATATCTTAGTTTCTGGGTGCATGTTTTTCTTCTCATTTTGCATCATGAAAGGTTCTCCATGACTGAACAGGTTACTCAACCAAATGAGCTGGTATTTTGCAGCTCTGGGCATGCATTTGAACCACTTGGTTAATATGTCCTCTGTGTGTACTTAGGGTTGGGTTGATTTCCCCCAAGTCAGATTGGCAGAGATTTGAAGAGTTCTTCACATTTCCATCAAACTCATGCCATATCAAACTTTCTGAGGTCATTTGGATGTAGTTCATGTGTTTCCCTATACCAGAGTCTTTTGAGGGACTCTCAGTCTCTTTTGCTTCTTGCCTGAGATATGTATTCAGCTTTATTGAAGAAAAAATAAATTCTGTCCCTGAAGTATCTAGGTTTGTTACTGAGATTTTGTGTGGACAATAGCTAGCTCTTGTACACAGAAAGCCAGCTGCTGCAGTTTAATGGTTATAGCAGACTAATGTTTAGCAAAGTCAAATTTAAAAAGGAAAACCACCCCCCTCCCAGTAACCTTAGAGACAGATCAGATGAGGAACATGTAATTAAATGTATTCATTATAATATCCCATGAATATTTTTTCACACATGACAATGGAGAAGGAAATGCTTATTCTTCACACTTCAAAAAATAAAAGATGATCCTTTGCTACAAACAGCAATGCATAGAAATATTTGCAGATCACTGTATAACTGGTTCAGGTGAAAAAAGATAAAAGCCCAAACTTGAGGAGAGCAACATTATGTTGTATACTGGATTGAACATTTCTGTAAAATCAAGTACTGTTCAGATGTCAGAATTTCTAAAAGTAATTAATTTCCTTTCATTTTTTGGAGGTTTGGAATCAATTTTGAAGGAGGTCTGAGAAAGCATTGTATGTAGTGAGAAAGCAAATACTTTTGACACGTATAAATTGTTTAAGAAAACGTTAAATTACTTGGTAAGAAAAAATACCTAGAATTAAAAAAAAGTTACTTTTTACATTGCTTATGATGTTCATAAAGAAAATGCACTGCCTGGGTGCTGAAGCAAAACCAATTCAGACAGGAAAATTTAATACCAGATAATATTAGATACTGGATTAAGAAGAAGCCATGCTGGCTGCGTTTCACTTTTATATGAAGGCAACATAGTTTTCAGTGAATGGATCAGAGCTCAGACAGATGTCTGCCAGAACAAGTTCTTCAATCCTTGCTAGTGATCTAGTGATCAGCTGAGATAATCAGAACCGTTGCTTTTGCAGAGAAACTGAACTAATTTCTTAGTCACTTGGCCACTGACTATCTTCTACTGATACTGAAGTACTCACACAGGTATTGCCATGCTGTTCTATAGTTCAAGAGTCCATATATATTACGTAGTGAATTCCAGTCAGGGCTCAGAAATGCATGGTGCATCCAGCAGGGCTTTTCATGTTGCACAGATTATTTTATATAATCTATGAAATTATATTGCCGTTTTACAGGAGGGTTGCCTGGTATGCTGAACATCATCTCTGTGTAAACAAGGATGAACTGTGCACTCATGAAAACACAAATATTTTAAAGTCATAAAACTGTGGGTTTTTTCTGTTGATATGCTTTACCTTTCCCTCTAAATATATTGTTTCTTACTTTTCATAATTGTCCTTTTAAAAGAAGAAAGTAAACATGAATGTATTTTATAAAGAACTTTAGGAAGTACAGAGAGGAATTTTCTGTATGAGCTACTTAATGGTTTCAATTTGCATGCAGCAGTAAAAATAGAAGCTCAACAACTGATTTCTGTATTGCAGTTTAGGAAAACATTGCACAATTAATTTCACATAAGACTTGCAAAAAATCTGTTTTAATCAGGATATGTTTAAGATTGTTAAACAGATTCAGAATGCTAAGCTATGCCATATACTTGACTACAACAGTTAATACCTTAGAAAACTCTGAGTTCCATTTCAAAAACATGTACCAACTACCTGACTTTTTTTCCTCACTAAGTTATCCCATCTTGTCTGCGATACTTTCACTGAAATATTTTTATCAGGATGGAGAGTATGTTCTGTGTTGTTGAAAAGAGTATATTTTAATTCCTTTTAAGTATCAGAGATTTCCAAGGCTTTAAAAAACTTGATTTATAGAAGAAACATTCATTAACTGTTGAGTAAGGATGCTTGTCTTAAGAATACAGGCTTGTAGACTGTTTTGCTAGAATGACCTTTCCAGCAATACACATCTATATATTGCCTTGTGATTATGCCAGACAGTAATTTAAGGCTGGGGGCCGGGGGTGGGGGGGGAAGGGAGAACTAACCTTTCTTACAATTTATACTGAGCAATGCAGAAGTCTTCAGAAATAGAAATTCTTAAATTTGTATGTTAAGATTCCCCAGTTCTGCTTACTTAAACATTTTTGCCCATTTAAAATTAATGGTAATTTTACAGCCATATAAGCAACATTTACATGTTTAAGTTCATTTGTACACTTCAAAATTCAAAGTTTAATAACCTGAAAAATAAACAAAACAGAGTCATGCTTCTACAACATGTTCATTGGTCTGAGTTTTACCCTGTAAAATTAATGGCTTCTTGAGATACTAAAATTATTCTTATGTACAGCATAGTTACAGTAATTAGAATGTATGGTTGTTCTTTCATGGTGTTATTACAAAATAATAACTTGTCTGTATAAGACAGGCTAATCAGTAGATTTCTTTCTCATTTTAACAGAGGTTCTCTTGAATTATTTTGCTTCTTGAAGGTCATTTTTGAAGGCTCAAAACTGAAACAGTACAATTTTATCAGATGTTAGGAAGAGATTTACTGTGAGACACTGGCACAGGTTGCCTAGAGAAGTTGTCTCATCCCTGGAAGTGTTCAAGCCAAGGCTGGATGGAGCACTGTGAGATGTGCTGCAACTGAAATTAATGAGATGAATTGGTCCTGACTAGTAGAATTTTAGAAAGCCTATACTTCTGATATTCACAAATATTTAGGTCTAATTGAAATCAAGTGTCTATAAAAATGCTGGTGTCAAATAGAATGGATCTTTTAGTCTCCCTTAGGTTACAGTATATCATGAGAACATGATAGATGAAAAGCTTGTTTTCTGTTCATATAAATGTAGCTTTCTCCACAGATGCAGTACTTGCTTAGGTATAGAAGTACTATGCCCCATGGTTATTGGTTCCCCGCAGGAATTACATCCTATTTGGGCAGACTTACAGTATTTTTAGTATGTCATACATTTACTCATGGCAGAAAGGTAAAAATATATTTCAGAAATCATTTCACTTTTTGCATCACCATGAGCAAGGCAGAGCAGACTGAAATTTCCCTGCATGTCTTTCCTGTTGCTCTATAGGTTGGGTTGATACTGAGAGATGCCTCTGTTATACTGAATTACTAAAATCCAGAGAAGCTTGGAGCTGAGGCAGGGATAGCTAGCAGAGGTCCTGAGAACCTCACAGTGACCCTTTTGCTCTGTGTGCCACAGGGAGCAGATTCAGCTGGTTCTGTGTTTCCCAGGCCAGTGCTGCACTCTCAGCTGGCCGGTCCCTTTAGGTCTCAGTGTGCCATCTGCAAAATGTAGGATGTACTCTCCTAATTCAGCCACGTGCAGGGAGGATAGGTACATTTTTACAGTCTAAATGGTTTGAACCCTGCAGCAACACCCATGCTGAGAAATCAGGCCTTGCGGAGCTACCCAGCCATAGCAGGCTGGAGGTCTCTGCATGCCCTTTTACCCTTCTGTTCCTTGTTTGCTGTTGCAGTTCACTGTGCACACTTTCCTTTCAAATAATTTCTTTCTCTTTTCTAGTTTGAGGGTTGCAAGAAAGCCTTTTCCAGACTAGAAAATCTCAAGATTCACTTGAGGAGCCATACGGGTGAAAAGCCGTACCTTTGCCAGCACCCTGGCTGCCAGAAAGCTTTCAGCAACTCCAGCGACCGCGCCAAGCACCAGAGGACTCACTTGGACACTGTAAGGACACAGAAGTCCCATTGCAGCCCTCTGAACATTAGAGCATCTGCTCCTTTCCTCCAGCTTGGTGACAGCAGGTAGCCGATAACCTTAGAGACAGGAGGGTGGACGGTCTGATGGGGCTGTTGAAGCTGCCTCAAAAGTGACCCACTCATCTAAGCATGCAGGAAGATGGACCCTGGATGGTTGATAAAAAGACCACAGGTTCCATGGTCTTTGCTGCAGGTAGAAGCAGTAGCTTTCTCCCACTTAGTTGATCTTTAAGGAAATTGAAGCCATCTCCAACATAAAGAGCTTTTCTTTGATGAAAAGTTAAGGGTGGGGCATGTACCAGAAAGTCAAGAGAGATAGAATGATTTTGTAAATCTAAAAATTTTTGTGCCAACAGATTGTCCCCTGTAAATTTGAATGATGGCTGAGATTGGTTTAAAAAACTCTGTTTCAGAGAAAAAAAATTGTGTTTTCTCAAAGACAGTTTCCAAAGGGTGAAAGTCCAGAAATATTATTAAAACAATGCCGTTCGAATTAAATGGCTGTAAAAAAAAAGTAAATTATCCATTTTGAATAGTCAAACCTATGGCTGGCAAGTTAATAATTTGTACAAGGTGTTTTCAGAAATTCTTTGTAGAACATAAGTGAATAAATTGCTGAATAGCTACTTCCAGGAAACAGTTGAACTTAATGTTCATTTAATACTATGTATTGTGAACCTGCAAGTCTTCAGGCAAGACAGACAGCTTAGAACAGGCAAGATAAGATATTTATATGAGTTAGATTTATTGGGACTTCTTTTAAGAAAAACATAAAGATATTACAAGACATTTTACAGGTATTTTTCTAAAATGAAGCATTATAAAAAATGTGAGCTGAAGGAGCTGGTCAGTACTTCACATTAAGATTTTTTTTTTTTTAATGTAATACTTTTGAACCTTCAGTATTCAATGCTTGGTTGAGGTTTTGCTTGCCTTCTTTGTAATATAGTAAACTAACACTTTTTCTTGTTCTCTTTTTCTGAAGCGGATCCTTCTATAATCTTAAACAGTCTTTCCAGGCCTTTACTGCAGTTTCTTTACCTGATTCACTAAAGACTGTAATTTCTGATTAAGTCAAAGATTGCTGAGGGTGGAAAAATTGTAAGTATACCTAGCAATATTCACTACTAAGAAAAAAAAAAGGTAATCATGAAAGATGCTGTAAAGAAAAGTCTCCTTTTGTTTATCTTCCTTTAAAGCTTTACTTCATCCTTTCCTATTCTAACAAATTGTGAAGGTTTCTGCATGTAATAATGTACAATGTTTTTGTTCTGTAGTAACGTGGTTTGTAGCAGCCCAAGGCTCAAAAAGTATTCTCTTGAATTAAACTAATCTGTGATATAAAAGTAACTTTATCCTTTTTTTTTTTTTTAATTTAGAAACCTTATGCATGTGAGATTCCAGGATGTACTAAGCGATACACAGATCCAAGTTCCCTGAGAAAACATGTGAAAGCCCATTCTTCCAAAGATCAACAAGCCAGGAAAAAGGTGATTTTTCTGCTGTCTTGGCCGGTGTAAATTTTATGTGAAAAAATTAGTGTTATAATATTAGATGTTTCAATGCATCTTTGAGTACTTGGGTTGATTTCAAACTTTAAATTAGAAAAAAGAGCATGTATTGATGTGGTTTGTATGTAGATAATTTCACCTCTGACTTAATGGTTTAATGCTTTATGTTTTCTGCTGTAATGGTTAATCACTAAACAAACACAACAAGGCAAGTAAAAATAATTTTTGTAAGCATAAATTCTTGGTTTCAAATTCTTCCACTTGGTAAATGCATAGTATTACAAAATACTGGCCAGTCTCAGATCAAAGGATGGATTTTGAGGCCAGTATGTGGGACTAAGCTCTAAACTGTATTTGCATATTCCAGATACTTCCAATGATACCAAGATATTTCATAATGCTGATTCCCTGTGGATATCAAGTCCATGAGTCATCAACTGATTTATATGTATAAGTGCATTTCTAAAGAGCTGTGTTGCTACCTAAAGAATTTTTTTGAGCATTTTTCATCATAGCTCCTATTAATCACAGGCATAATGTTTACAAGGTGTAACACAGGTATTTACTGGACCTTTGTGAAGTTATAATTACTAACTAACATTATGCTTTTGTATTTGAAATATTTTCTAACAGTAATAATAATGAAAAATAAGAATAACAAATCTTTTAATGAAGAATTAAGGTTATTTATGGATTTAATTAAAAGTGAAAATTGGCTTAATGCCGAAAAGGTAATTATGAAAATGTGAATTCATCAAAAATAACCATAAAAATAACCATAAAAATTCCAAGGTGATAAAGGCCCAGTGGACTAATACTTCAAGCCACAGGGATCTTTTCTGTTGAAAAGAATGAAACCCTTTGCTGTCACACCCCGTTAGTCATGGATTCCTCTAATACATCGTGCCTGACTGGTTTTAATCCTCTCTTTAACCTCCCCCTGCATACCAAGTGACATTGTTGTGTCATCTTAAGTTGCTGACTTTCCAAGACTGTACCTGTAAATGTATCTTCGATGTTGCATAGACTTGAATAATAGGATGTAGTCCATTTGTACGAGTGGAATCTTATGTGCTATGCTGATGTTTACATTGAGTCTTCACTGCAGATTCTGTAGATGTTTCTTCAAAGATTTGACTCTTTCCTTTGCTCTCTAAAATGGGATTATGCAATGGGATATAGGTAAATTTCCATCTTTCAATTATTTTAAGCAACTTCTGTTGATGTGTGTCTGTGACTTATCACATAAGACAAAATTATTTTTCTGGAAATCTGTAATGCAGCCACTGTTCCCCTTCACTTCCCAACCCTTAGTTATCCACTAAATACGTTTAACTTGGAATCTCACCAGGTAATGGCATGAAATCCTATATACCAAGAAGATCCCAGCACAAATGCATTTAATAAAAGTGATTTAATGGATAGTATAATAAAATTTCATTTACTCTACAAAGAAAAGCAGACCCATGTGAGAGTAAAGATAGTCATGCCTGCCTTAATCACCTTTGTGTATTTTGAAAAATTATTCACAAAAATGAGGGCAAACATGTACACAAATACCGTGCGACTATCTGGGAACAGATGCTGAAAATGTTTAGTAAAACATTTTAGGTGTAATCTCTATGCACCATAATATTCTGTCTGTAATTTTAAAATATTTTAGTGGGGTAAAAAGCAGTGTTTACTATCATATTTTTAAAAGGAAAAATTGCTGACTCTGGCAGGATTTCATCTTTTCATTGGGAAGATAGATGAGATTTCATCTACGGCAGGAAGTCACTGAAAGAAAGCTAGACAGTTCCCAAAATGAGAGATTAAAGTGATGCTGAGAGGAATGTTAATGTACAACACGCCCCACAACTACAATTACTTCTGAAATGTGTTCTCTTTTTAATCTTGTTCTCATTTCAGCTTTGAAAGGACAACAATTTACAAGATTTTTTATAAGCTGACTAGACAAGTAAGGCTATTTTCAGTGGCTACACTTTTTTTATTTCAGTAAGGCACAAATGTCTTTCATCTGTGACCTGATGGTACTTTATTGAAAATCAAGAATCCATAGCTCTTTTAGTTTGTATGTCTTTTTATTGAAGATAATGAAAATGAAATTATGGAACATTGTGATACCACAACAGCTGGATAGAAGCTTTCTAACATGGTTTTGAGTATTAGAGAGCAAGCATCCTTTACTGCAGTTGCTGGACACTTGGAGGATCCTGTCTCCAATTGCATGCCCAAGTGTCGGGTAAACAGGGTGTTTATGATCACATATTCATTAGCTATACCCCCTTACTGGATGTATATGTTTTACTTTATTTTACATAGTCTCATCTCTTATCAAAAGTCCTCATAGATTCGTTGAGGTCTGTCTTCAATGTCCCATGTCCTCTTCAAATGTCTGGTCCTCAACCCCCATTTTTGAGTAAGTGCAATATCATTTTTTTGCATAACTTCGGCCTCACAGAGCTGAGCTGGTATCCTGCTTGTGTTTTGCATGGGTTCTATTTGCCAAATAGATACCAAATGGTATCTATTTGTCCAAGGCTGTGCTGTTCTCTTCTTCTGTCCTTGATAAGAGTAAAATGTTGTTCTGTTCTACAGATATCATTCAAATCATTCTACTCATTATCATGTCCATATCATATTGTTAACAAAATTCAGATTCTGTGCTGTTGGATCATATAAACACAGGATGGGTTAGGTTGGAGGGGGTCACAGTGGTCATCTGGTCCAACCTCCCTGCTCTGTCGTCCCAGGTCACATTGCACAGGATCGTGTGAGACAGTTCTTGAATATCCCTAACCAGGGGGACTCCATGGCCTCTCTGGGCAGTCTGTTCCAGTGCTCAGTCACACTCACAGTGAAGAAGTTCTCCCTGGTGTTCAGGTGGAATTTCCTGTGCATCACTTTCTGCCTGTTGCCTCTTGTCCTATTGCCTGGCGCCACTGAGAGAAGCCTCTGACACCCTCCCTTCAGAGACATACAGGCTTTGAAGAGATCCCCTCTCAGTCACCTCTTCTCAAGGAAAACAGGCCCAGCTCCCTCAGCTTTTTTGTAAAAGACTCAGGGGTTTGAAGCCTGTATAGAAGGTCAATACCACTGTTACGGTCTTCATGAAGATCCATTTGTTGTGTAAGATAGCACTTAGCCTTGTACAAGTATGAGATCATTGTTTTTTCCATTCAAGTATACCAGGAAAAGTAATTTGCTACTTCTGTGGCAGCCATGCTGAAGAAATCTATGTTTGTAAAGCTAAAGAAAATATTTAATTCACTTTCAAATACTGCAGTGCAATTCCTACAGTGAATGGAATGGAATGGACTTTCCACTGGCTTTGTGTATCTTGTCATGAATATCTGTAAAGTCTATTGCCTTTCTTAAAGGTTTTCTCATTTTAAAAAATGCATTTTCAAACAGATAAGAGATAATTTTAAAAGGACAAAAAGTTCTGAATTTGTGCAGCTGTTTGGCAAAGACAAGATCATTTTAGTAATGTTGACCTTATCAACTGAACAATGCAGTGGCTACACTTTTAGACAGTCTTAATTTTACCTATACCAGTCAATAACTGTTGTCATATATAACAGTACTTTAAGCCTACGTGTCCTGCCAAAAAAACCCCAAAACTGACAAAGATTTAAACTATTGTTTTTATTTAATTAAAAGAAAGTGAAGTAATTAAAGATACAGCTCCATCTTTCTGAAAAAAGAGGAAGAGGTCATTTGAACAGTTGACATAAACAAGAGAAGCAAAAGGGATTGTAAAAGTCTTATTCTGGACTTTGAATTGAAGGATGATTTATACCAAATAATTTCCTCATTCAGCCGACCAGCTTTTGGTTTTTTGGCAGTTCTAAGTGACCAGATCATGTCTTTGGTCTTTTTATTTAAATTATTTGTGGGTCAGATGTATGATTTAGACAAGCTTTGAGGTACTAAATGTTTACCAGACAACTGCCTCTAAAAGCTGTCTGTTCTGTAAACCTGTACCATCTTAGATCATTTAATGGGTCTGGAGGAACCCATACGAGGATTTGTCTGACCAGATAGGTTAATACTTCAGCAGATACTCAGTGATACTCCTAGGTCACTACTTAGTTTTAGCCTAACACTGAATTATGTTTATTTTTTCTGGTTTTTTTTCTGGGACAAAAATTTTTG